>NW_026136713.1:8862128-9513437 GCF_905237075.1 Dicentrarchus labrax | reverse complement strand
TGTGTTTAGAGGTTTAGAGAGTGTGTCTTTGCATGTTCATAAGTTTTCCTCCATATTAAGTAGTAGTAAGTAGGATAAGATAGCTTTGCTTTGAAGAAGACAGGGTCTCGTCTGGGCAAACTATTTAAAGACATCTATCAAACACACACACACACGCTTGAAGCAGGCAGACTGAGACAAAAATAAAGAAGCAGGAACAAAAATAGAGACACACATAAAGGATGAAGCAGACGGACAGAAACAAAGTGATGTTTAGGATATTTATAACACTCAGACTCACGTGAGAATTCATCTGATTTTAACTGCACACACACACACACACACACACACACACACCTAATGATACACACACACACTCTATCCGAACACACACACACTCTCATATCTCACACGGGGGTCATGTGGCACAACTGTGCGACATAGATATGACCTTCGGGATAGAAGAGGATAGAGCACACACCTTCAGTGTAAGAGGCAAACGGCTCGGGCTCCAGAGAAAGGGTAGTGATGTCGGAGCACAGGACCTGGATGGGGCTCAACATCCTGGGGGAGGACTCCAGGGTGGAGAGGGGTGGACAGGATGGGCGGAGCTCTTCAGGCTATAGCCAGGAGCAGCCCTGCAAGAGGAGCAAGGATGGAGGGAAGGGAAGGGAGTAAGGGGGGGCAACAGGGAGAAGCAGAGGGGAAGGAAGGAAGTACCGGGGGAGGGTGGGGTTAAGGGTAGGGACTGAGTTACTGCATCACCACATTTGGCCATGAGTACCCACCAGAGAAAAAAATATAGATGGTGTATTTATCATCATTCTGTATCTACACAACATGATGTATTCACATGTTGGGTTTGGCAGGAAGGCTAGCAAGACATGCAGGATGTACAGAGACAGACAGCTCTTCATATGTCTTAGTAGGTAAAAGTGTAGATAGCTCTCACATTTCCCCAGAGGTGACAATGATTGACAATTAGAAAGGAGCAGTGAGAGCTGGTGAAAGATCACATACAAATATGATGACTAACAATTATTTTCATGATTGATTAATCTGTCAGTTAAACATAATGACCTGCGCTCGTCACAGGCTGCTAAAGCCCAAAGCAATTTCTTGAAATTCTAAACCCTGTGAGCAACAGTCGAAAAAAACCCAAAGGAATACAGTTTGGAAGTAGGCCTATATGAAATTGAGACAAGCAAGTAAATAATCATGTCTGAGATGCTGAGGTCAGCAAATGTTTGATATTTTTACTTTTAGAGTTAATTATACAACTTATATTTTTACAGTGAGCTACATACATTGTACATTGGGCTTTAATTACATTCTTATTGGTTGTTCCTCCTTTCTTCTTTACCATTTTGCATTTCCACACTTTTAACTTAACAGCATTGATACTTTTGTATAGGTGCACACAAATAATGGGGGGGTTAGTGTTGTGGGGGTTGCATTATTTATGAAATGGAAACAATCATAAATAATGTATTTACAAAAATGTCAAAAATGTCAAGTCTAAATTCTGAAGCTAATGCCACCCCAGTCGGAGGTGAGGTTGTACATAGGGAGACACTGAGGAGGGCAAAAGGAGTGAGAGGAAGGGAGTAAGAGATGGAGGGGAGGGACGCTGAGGTAGAGGGAGGTTAAGCATCCCTCCCCTGAAGGAGTTAAGGGCAGGGGAATCCCCACGGGAAGATCTACAGACACACACTTATGTATGCGCACACACACACGTATAAATACACAGAAAACCCTTGCAGACACAAACCCACACACAGTATGCACTCGAAGACACAGACATGAATATGAATGCAACGCAGGTAAAATAAATAAAGACAGAAAGATAGAAAAATGGAAACACACAGGAGCTAACAAAATACACCCAAGCATAAAATCGCATGCACCACCTCACTCTGTCTGTCTACAACCTTCTGGCTTTCCTCTTTAACACACACACATACAGAGGCACATTGTGTTTGAGCAGCCTTTACAGCACTGTTGGATAATTGTTTGGCAGACACGCCACTTCAGCACCAGGCAATGCTGCGAGTTGCATTAGAGGACCGATTGGGAAAGAGAGGGAGGGGGAGCCAGTGGGGGGATGGAAATGGGGAGGAGGACGGGGGTGGGTGGGGTGAACGTGGAGGAAAGGTGGAGGGGGTTGGAGTGGATGTAGAAGAAGAGGCAGGTAATGAATCATTTTGTGTATTTGTGATAGAATATTATCTCATTTGGTCATTAGGGGAATTCTTGTGAGATTGATTTTTAGAGCACAATTTGTAGAGTATTCTTCTGCAACTATCTCTTTTCAATCTGTCCATGTGTTGCACAGCCCTTTCAGACCAATAGTGCTCAGTGGTGCATCCACCTTGGTGTGAGCTCATCAGCAATTCAGCCTGAATAATGTCTGTGTCTGCCTGAGATGTGTGGAATAATTAATACTGCCATTATTGGTGGGTGGAGACAACCTGTCAATCATATTGGCCAAGCATGAAAAGCAGCATGTTTATTATCACGGACTGTTTCTATGGCAATAATGGATGGTTGGCGATGGGTGTTAAGACTGATTTTTCTGCAACTATTTCATCATAATCCTTTTCTGAAATGGACAAAGACACATATTTGTCATGGAAATACTGTAAGTATAAGAAAAGACGCACACACGCACAGGGACAAACAAAGACACACACACACACACGCAGATATTCTTCAATCTCAGCAATACAGTATGCTGAATGCACACACAGGCCTTTACACAATCAACAGGCAGCACTACGGGTCTCCCCTGACTACAGTATGTGGTTCTGTGTCAGGGAAATTATATGACAGCACAGACACAGGAAGCATAATTCCCTTTCTGCAGTGATACGAGGATCACAAATGAGCTCACAACACGTTTGTGACCCCCAAATGATAATCCGCTGTTCTGGTCTAAGAGGCGTGGCGAACAATGAGCCGAGTGTAAGAAACAGATTGGGGACAGACAGGCAGGCAGGAGGGCAGACAGGAAGGCTAGTATGCAGGTGAGATTAGTGGTGTAATTGAGATTAGGAGAACAGGGGGGGGGTATCCACTTATAATCCATTTGTTTTATGAAACAAACCAAAGGAATTCAGTGGTTTCAGTGGCTTGTGTACTGCTAGATTGTTTAAATATTCCCCTGCCTGAGACGTGATACTATATAGATATATTCAAGAGGAGAAAGTAAGAGAGAGTGCAGTCATGATGTGAGAGATGAAAAGTGCAATGAGAACAAAATAATGTGGCAGAAATTTCTGGCTAGTGTTTTTCAGAAATCTCTGCTGTTACAGAAAAAAAAAACTGCTTCTCCCACACTCTGTCTCTGACACACAGACACAAACAGAGACATACACACACATTCGGACACAGGCCAGATCAATTCTTTCCTGCAGTGTAACGAAATAGCAGTGTTACACAAGGTAAGGAAGCGGGTACAAAAGCACAAATAAGCAAAAAAAACCAGAAGTGAAAGGTGCAGGACACAAATAAATTGAGAAAAGGGGGGAGGTCCAGAGGAAAACTTGACTAAGATGATTTAATTTTGAAGAGAGGAGAGTGCTTTGCTGCCTAGTTCTTGTTGCTGTCTGCAACTCTGTCTGAACACTGATCAACACAGAGCTTACAGAAGATTAGGAAGCCGTCCTGAGAACACACACACACACATACACACACTCCACAAGTCCAAAAACATAGATACACACTCACATGGGAGCACACTTAAACACACACTTTGTAGCATATAGACACACGCAGCTTCCTCTCTCTCCTTACCTTCAGTCACATAGTTGTGGTCGGGGAGGAAGCCGCGGTGGTTGAGCGTCGGGGTGGCGTCAATGTCTTCGCCCATCAGCGGGGCTGGGGGGAGCGCCCGTCTCGGTGGGGCAGCGTGGTGGTGGCAGATCGGTGGTGGAGGGGGTGGTGGGGATGCCGGCCAGCACAGCGCCCATGCTGCTGCCCGCCGACGCCTCCTCAGCACAGAGGCACAGAGCCGGGCATCCTATCCTTAAATGAGGATGAGGGGCAGGTAGGGAGGGAGTGGGCCGGTCCCGAAGGAGGGATGTGTGCGTATGGGACTCCACACAACTGCTTCCAAGAGCCAGATGCAAACCTGCAAGAGGAGGATTATTATTTGAAAACAGTTCAAAGACTGCCAGGGGTGAGCTTGATTTGTGCCTCAGAAGAGCACACAGTGCTCGTGAGGCAAGAAAAATCCAGCGCACCTCGTGTCCACCCTGCAGCTGCTGAGTCCAGGTGTGGCCAGACCAATTCTACTCTCTCGCATACACACTCAGCATACACAGTCCTGTGCTCTCAGAAATGGGTAAAGTCCCTACTTGTTAATGGATTCTCCAAGAGAAGAGAGGAGAGGAGATGAAGAGGAGGAGGAGGAGAGTGGGGGGAGGGGAGAGAGGGATGAGCAGAGCCCCTAGTCGGTGTATCTGCAGTGCTGCTGCTTCTGCAGTGAACTCACACACATGGACACGCATATACAGTTGGACAAACACACACTCACCTACACACTCGGCAGCTTGTGTGTCAGGTACTCCTCAGTGGATCCTCCATGAATTATGTCTCTCTCCTCCTCAACAGCTAACTGTCTCTCTGGTTTCTCGGCTGTTCCTGTATGAGGAGGAAAATCCTTGTGGCCCTGCGTTCTGCTGCAGTCTGCGCTCTGGCGTATGTATGAAAGGCAGAGTGAGAGGTAGAGAGAGGGGGAGGGAGAGTGAGAGAGAGCGAGGATCTGTCCTGCTGCGCTGGTACGTGTGTGATGCATCAGAGGAGGCCCCGCCCTCTCCTCTGCACAGCCAATCGTTACCAAGCTGAGATCTGCCCGACCACTGACTGCAGGTGATTAAATATGATAAAGAAACGGAGAGGGATGGAGGAGTGGGTGGCGGAGCGGAAGTAGCTGAGTGTCTTATAAGGTTGTGACTAATGGGAGAGAAAGGAGAGAGAGCAGGAGAGGATGAAAGTGGGACTGTTTCACTTGACTGAGTGCTGAACATGAACCACAGTACAGTGACTACTAGAGGATACACCTGGAGACATTATTCAATTAGCATAGAGACGAACACACACACACACACACACACACAGATTTTTATACATAGCAGAATCTCTTCTACCCAAGTCTGCATAGGAGCTAGGGCGGTGTGATAATTTAATTACTGTTTATGGACTTTGAGCAGTATCATAGTATCATATGATCATATCAAGTTATTCTGAAAATTTGTCCTCAGATTCAACCACTGGAAATGTAATTTTGATGCTGGGTATGGGTATGACTCTTATCCCTGTACCAGTGCATAAATTAAAGCTAGTCTGCAGGTTGGTCATTGGGGAGGTGGCAGTTGGGGTGTTCCCAGCATTCCCTGTGGATGGGGTGGATATAGTTCTTGGGAATGACTTGGCAGGAAATAAGAGTTTATGCTGACGTTCCTGTAGCTAACATATTTACCCAAGTTCCTGGTCACCAAGCTTCCTGAGCCGTTGCCTTCAGTGTCAGATGGGGAAACAGCAGCTTCTGAACCTGAGAGCCAGAGTTGTTCCTAGCTTGTGCAGTAACTCGAGCAAAGCGCCACCTTTCTCATTCAGGGATACACAAAAAGATCCACAGGTGGAGAAGCGTTTGCATTGGTAATTTGTGGGCAGCAGTCCTTGTTTTTTTTGCAGGCATTACTTTTCTTTCAACAACACTAATTCTGTCTGTAAAAAAAGAGGCTCACTTAATGCTGAGACATGCAGCAGGCAACTGCCAAGTGGTACGGTAGGAGGGACTGCGTTTTTATAGAGATCTCTGTGGCAGACAGCAAAGACTTTAAAGTCAATTTTGATAGAGCAAAGACCAGATTCAGTTATTCTGGAGGAACCGACAATATCAAACCTAAAAATGAATCCAAACACAAGCGCAAACGAAAAAAATGTTAGTATTAATTTGGGGATTGCAGCATTTTGATGCGTATAATGGTTCTGGGACCCCACTGGTAGTGTACACCAACCATTTTGGGAAAAACAGTTATTCATTTTCTTTGCTAAGAGTCCGATGAGAAGATTGATACCACTCCTATTCTTCTGTTCAAAATGAAGCCACTGCCAGGCTGTGCCAGAAGCAGGGGGAAACAATTAGCCTTGCTCTGTCCAAATGTATCCAAATTCACCTACCAGAACCTCTAAAGTACAGTAATAAACACTTGTTTAATGCATACAAACTGACCACAAGTTGTTGTTTATGGGGGATTATGTGTCGCTGTGTTTGTCTGGATTTTTTTTCGTCAGCAAGAGGTTGCCAAGCAACCAATAGAGAATCCAGGAAGTCACTGTACCTGGCATTAAACAGGCCAGCACTTTAACCTCCATAAAACCACAACTAAACTCAACAAACGAGATAAAATGTGTAAATTAATTCAATTTAGAGGTTCTATACCCACATTTTGTTAACTGGACTAGCTGTTTTCCCCAGTTTTTAGTCTTTGTGCTGAGCTAACAGAAGTTAAGATAAGATTTTAGAAGCTGGAATCTGTTTATTTGCTTGTGACCTAAGCAATTAATCAATTATCAAAGGGTTGGTGATTAGTTTTCTGTCAACGTTTCGGCTCTAATTGGTAGTATCCATATTAAAAATAATCCACCCACCCCTACTTTGCGAATTAGTTAGATTATTTCAAATGTGACCTTGAATTAATTTCCCAAACAGTGATTTACATAATAATAATAATAATAATAATATCAGAAAATATCCTAATTAATTTAAGAGTGAATATTTCAGCCTAGGCTTTCTACTACACTACTTCTAATGGTAAGAGAATACTTAAATGTACAAACCAACACACACACACACACACACACACACAGACACACACAGGCTCCAGCCCGTGTGGCAGCAGAGAGTGAGGGGCTGCCAGTGACAGTTGGTGCCATCACTGGTGCTGGCTGTCTGCCACCAGGCTTTAAACCCCCCCACAGCAGGGAACAAGAAGAGCTGTTTATCTGACTTACTCCGAGACTGCCAGCATCGCCCTCCCCCCACCCGTTCCTTACCAATGATGGGCAATGCTCCACACAGCACTGCCATATCTGCCCTTCTAACTGCCCCCCACCAGCCTAACATCCACCACCAAGCTCCCATAAGCCCACCCACTGTTTCCCAATATATAGCTACTGTTCTTCCTGCACGTCTCCACCAATTCACCCCAACCATATGCCACCAAAAATCCCCCTCTGGTTAAATCCATAAACCCCATAAGGTTTGGTATTTAGCTCTTACTAAAGGTCCCATCAGTGTAAGATCTGACCCTTTTGCCAAACCCAAAGCAGAAAGGCAGAGGTGATAAATGCGACAAATGTCTTTATTCTTTAATTTTGCTTTTATATCTATTATGACTATTGGCTAAAGCTATAAAGACACATTTAGATATTGCGTATACGCTCCCATAAAGTAAAGTTAAATGTTCATTTTGAAATGTTTCTGTTTGATTTGTTTATCACTCAATTAAAAATGGAGATGTGTGATGGTGAAGAGGTTAGTCAGTTATAAGAAAAAAAGATTAATCATCAATCATTATGGTAATCCATTAGGCGGTAATTTATCAAGCACAAATGCCGTTTAAAAAATTAGTTTAAAGACCTCACACTGAACTCTCCGAACTTGTGATGGCATTTAGATTAAAACAAATGTATTTTAACAATAAGAATATGGAATAGGTTAATCAATATCAAAAATCATATTAAGCTTCACTAGAACAATGAAATTTCACCTTAACCACCTGAATAAATGGGAATTAAATAGGTACATATATTATATACGTTATATTACATTGTTATATCTTCCATGCTAGCATAAACGATATAACAATATACATAATATTCAATAAAATATCCCCAAAACAGAAACTTAGCTTTAGATGACTCAGCCTCCATCAGTCTGTCTTCCTTTGACAGTTGATTAGCATTTAGCCAGAAGTAGCACCTGTCTGAATATTTAACCCACAGAGAGAGAGAGTCATTCAGAGGCAGTCTGTCATACAGAAACAAACAGAACTAACTAATAGGTAAACGTACATCTGATATTACTATCAATTTCTGGCCATTTTGAGGGTGAAAAACCGTCCAAAATAATCTTCTTATATTTTATACTACAACATTGCTATGGCTAACGTGTTAGCAAACAGTCCAGCAGCAATACTCTCTGACCTTTTAGCTCTGGCTTGTCCTAAAGCAACCCATGAGGAGACAATGCTACATGTTTAACATTGTTCACCAGCTTATTGTCTGTCTGCATCCTGTGCTGGCAGGTAGCTCATGTGCATGGAGATTGTCGGCTGAAAGCGGAAAAAAACTGGGTTGATGAGGGAAGTGAGACTAAACCAAACAGCACATTTGCAGGCTGAGAAAACAAATCAATAAAGTGAAACAAGTTAAATAGGCTCCATGGAGCTATGCTACGTGACGATTCTCTCTTTCTGGCTGCTGTTGAATTTGCTAAATGTAATTTTCCACAAAGAAAATTCATTGTAACTCAAAAAATCTCAGAGACACATAATTCAAAACCAAGGAGAAGAAAAAAACTACGTGCATGGCTTGATACCACAGAGAGTAGGTGAAAACAAACATGTTTTATACCTTGGATGAAACAACCCTTTTTTTTTTAAGATTTTATTGTACAAAATGAAAATCAATCAATAGAGATTAGCTGTTTCCATTTAAATGTTGTCTTAAAATCCAATCCTTGTGCTAGAAAAAATAAGTGAACCAAGACACCAGCAGTTACAGTGACATAAGTGTACACACACACACACACACACCCGTCAGACTCTCTACCTGTCCTCACTCTCACACTGTTAAATCCTCATCATCATAGTAATCACTTTAACACAGCAATCACCATCATTGGCCCTGCATGTGTCAGGTTTGTCCAGATACAGTAAATCTAGTTCAGCTTGTCCTTGTTAACCTGCCATGCCTGACCCTGGGCCTGTGTGACAGCAGTCCCGGGGCTATCTCCCGTAGCGACCGTGCCATTCAGCCGTGAAGGCTTGGCCACAGACTGGTCCCGTTACCTTGGTGACAGTGAAGCGTGACCATCCACCATCCCCAACGTCACTTGGAAGCGTTGCCCTGGAGTGAATCTGAGCTGTGTTGTGATCTCACATCATCTCCTTCAGTAGAGATGGTGGGGACAATAGAGATATCTTTGTTTGATTCTTTTTACATTCAAGTCAGACATGGAGAGGACACAACACGCTTAGTTGAGGATGTGCTGCTGAGTGACTGAGAACACGGGTAAATCTAACAAAATAAGACTCAAAATGAAGTGAAAAAAGTGAATCACCAATGACTCATTTGTTCACAGATCAGTGGTAAACAAGGCTGTAGTGGTAAATACATTTACCTTCATTGATTGATCAGTTGATTAATATAGTTAATATAAACAAATTAAACACGTACCTGTGCACAGGTGAAATAGAATCTCGGGCATAGTTACAAATCGAAGCAATCTTACCAAAAAATAAGCATAAATTAAAATGGCACCTGAAACATTACCTCTGTTAATAGTAATTTAAAAAGACAGAAGCTAACCCACATTCATCTTGTCTCAAGAAAATACACACAAGGTTCACAGGATTCTCCCATGTACACTGGTTTTAGTTTTTCTCCAGATGCATGATGAAAAACAATTCCTGTAACCTCATTTGAGAACAAGGTGGAATGATTGTCTTGCAGTCTTTGAGAATTAGAAGATGATTGTATGTGAGAGGGAAGTGAGTGTCCTCCTAGCACAGAAATAATAAGTGTCTGTGGGAAAGTAAAATGTCTTTTGCATATATTAAACAAAACAGGTCACAAATATCAGACCAAAATAACTCTGTCTTGTGATCCAGAAAAGTGGACTTTACCTTCTGTGGAGAGAGGGAGTGGACTTTGAGACACCAACACAATTCAGGCCTACAGCCAGTCGGCATGATAATGATCAGCATCATTCATCAGGGGCACCGATGTGTCCAATCAGAGGCAGCGATGCTTGTGAGTGTCTGTCTCTGTTGACCTGTGTGTTTCTCTCCCTTCCCACCCCCACTCCAATGTGCAGACACAGGGTTGCTTAGCAACCCAATAGCAGCCTATGGAGAACACACTCAATCGTGCAGACGCACACGCACACACAGAGAGAAAACCCAGGAACTCTGAAAGAGGAAGATAATGTACTCCCACTCCACCCCTCCATCGTGCGCTGTGATCCCCAAAATGTGCAGAGAAACAATCAACCCCACTGGCTGGAGGAGATTCAACCCAGTGACTGCTTCACAGTGCCTTGGCTACACACACATGAACACATGCACGCACAAGTCCACTATATCCAAAACCTTACTTAATATTTTGATGGTGAGTGATTAGCAATGGATTTAAGCCGGCAGCCATGAAATCAGCATTTCTAACAGACAAAGAGCTTGAGAAGATGAAAGTTCAAAGCTCTGCAGCGTCTCCCCAGTCTAACACTATTAGCACATTAAGTGAGTGCTTAAATACAGTCAGCAGACGATGGATCAACTCGGTGCCCAGAGCACGAGACAGCACTGTAATCCCCTAAAGGGGGGTTTCACTACAGTAATGGCAACCCGTATGAAACTGCAACCCCTGGGGAGTGGTGGGACTGGGTAGATTATGAGCAGCCTTGGGGCGACGCTAAACCACTTATAGCCCCGACACACACACAGAAATAATCTGGTGTACACACGTAAATACAACCATAACACGCATGAAAACACACACATAAGCATGCCTGAAAGAAGATAAAGAATGTGTGTATTCACACACAAATATAAACTATATCCAGGATATATCATGATTTCTCACATACACATAGATTTCCTGCTGAGTGAGGGTAAATATTTCTTCTCCTTTTACATCTGTATGACATGTTTGGGGAGGTGGGTGCAGCAAATGGGGGTCAGGGGGATAATTTTACTCCTGGAGGATTATGGGATGGTGATGGAATGACTATTTTCGGCCGAGGGCAAAGAGATGGCAGGAGGTTGAGAGTGTGTTTTTTTTTCTGGCAAATTAAAGCAGTAGCCTCCGGGGCAAGAGAAATAAACTGAAACATGGTGACATAAAAGGTAAAGAGCACATTATAGCCTGATCCCTGCTGGAAAACAGAATGATAACACTGCGACCTGGTGATAAACACTGAACATGACATGGTTACCTGATAGGGATAGTTGTTATTACATGCAGTGAGAACAAACAGGGTCTAGTTTACACCAAAAAAGATCACTGGGGGGACGGACTGTGGAGCCATTAGTCTTGAGTCAAATTATTTGATCTGGTTTTACCCAGTGCCAGAGGGCAAAACACGGGTAAAAAATACTGTTTTGAGTGGGTGTAATGATAAAATATCTACTACTATATATACCCGTAGTGTATAGTCCTTCCAGCCTGGTCAACTGTTCATTTGTTGCCTCTCCCTCCCTGGGGCAAAGCTGCTTAGAGCAGAAAGGAGATTACACATAACCAAATATAAAAACAGAAAACACAGCCAAGCCTTTGCCAGCATAACTATGAATACACACACACACACACCTATTTTGAGACCCAAATCTGCGTATAGTGGGTTTCTATCTGCCCCGGCACTTTCACCTGCACATAAATACAGTACTTACACAGTAGATTCCCCTGGATGGTCTCTAAGAGCCTGAAGCTTTACATAGTAGGGATTCAATCCTCTCACATCAACAGTAGTTCACTCACACACACATTGCCCTGATCTGACCCATAAATCCATAAATATAACACTCAAAAAGCGAGACAGGCACCCATTCCTACTTATGTTTGCCCAGTATAGAGGTTGCCTTCTGGTTGTGCACTCTTAAAATATTTTTTAGAATTGTGAGCAAAAAACCCAGAGGGAGAGACAGACACAGGTGACCCTCGGGGGAGGGGAGGTCACTGGAGGGGGTCACTGAATGTAATCTTTCAATGAGCAAAGCAAGGACTCAGCAGCCTGGGGAATACATAAGCACAGCTTGGTCAAGCCTCGCTCAGCAGTCGAGACAGTGTGAAAGGCAGAGTGAGAGACAGGGACAAATGTCTCATCAACCTCCACACATCCCACAATGCTCAAGGCATTTTTATGTAGGTCTTTGTGTAAGCGACTGAGCACAGAAACCCCAGTCTTCGTTCTGTGTAAAAATATGTTCCAAAGCTAATGTGAGAGTCAAACTGAGTGGGTTATTTTTGAACTTCCAGTCTCATTAGTACAAAATTCCCCCTTTGTGATCCCACCATACAGACAGTGTTTACTTGCTGAGCTGCAGTGGAGGGACTGTAATACAAAAATGTAATTTAAAACTAAAAACACTGCAATTTTCGAAGATGCCCATTTGATTTGGCTCAGGCCAATCACTTAAATCCAAATCACATTAGGAAGAGATGTTTTCAGGACCAATGTGGAGGAAGGGGAAAAAATAGAGGGACGAATGACTCAACAAGAGGGTACGTGAATATTGCTTTATGAATTTAAACCTGTCCTTTAACAGGTCCCGTGTGCAACATTAAGGAGGATCTATAGACAGAAATTGAATATATGCATAGGTAAGTTTTCCTACCTGACTATAAGAATCATGTTTGTTACCTTAGAATGAAATGTTTTTATCTACAGAGGGAGCGGGTCCTCTTCCATGGAGGCTGCAGGAGAGACATTAGGTTTTGTGCCTGTGAACACAACAACCCAAGAACTCGCGCACACCTTTTGATTTTACCTTATAAGCACATGCTTACGGACCAGATGACGATGAGATGAGAGGGAGAGATGGCATGATGACACAAATGTATACATCAGGGGAAAAGATCTGAAAATATAGGGCACATGGTAAAACATGCTGAGAGCAACACTTTTATCAAAAATCTATTTGCAAGGCTGTCCAGAGCCATTTCTATAAATCTTTTGTTTGTTGGTACTGCCCCCTGCTGTCTGGCAAAGCGTGGTGCAACAATGTAAGATTGTACAGTACAATGCATTCACAAATAGTTTATACATGGAGTATATTATTTAATTTCACTGAACAGGATGGAAAATAAAAGCACAGCTCTTCTTTAACAACACGGTTATATACTTGTTGCATTTACACATTTTCAATTTACTACAGTCGAAATAAAAGTTTGAGATGAATGGGCAGTATAAGCACAATTGTGAAGGAAGAGAGGTGCTATCCTACCTCTGCATGCCACATGTCTAGTTCTTTGTAGTTCTTTTACTTCAAGTAATGAAAAGGTACTCAGATCTGATCGGTGACTGTTCACTGATATGGAGGGAAGAACATTGTTGGAAGATTGGGTAATAAAACAAATTCTTTACAACAATAGCCAATATTTCTTATTAATGGTTGATAATATCCAATAATTTACAATACAGTTAAATATAAAGCTTTTCCTTTTAGCGTGACCCATAATTCTGACAGTGAATCATATTTGAAAATAAAATTCCACTCCACTAAAATAAACTTCGACTATGTTCGTCATTAATAATAAAATCTGATGGTGGTTAATTTTATGGTTGCACGGCATCAAATCTGAAAAAACAAACATCAAACAAAAACGTTCAAACTGTTTCAAGGGTTCAGTAATTATGTCAGAACCAACAAGCAATCCTGAAACAACTTTAAGGGTTTAATTAAATTGCAGAACTGTTACTTTTAAATGGGATTAGGGCCCATTTCAGGCTCCTGCTGATCATCCATGTAGTACGGATCTCCTTGATGGACTCTGTGATTGTGTACCCTCAGGTTTCCCCTGTGAGCAAATCTCTTCCCGCACTCTGTGCAAGCAAAGGGCCTCTTCCCCATGTGAACGTCCCGTTGGTGGGCTCTCAAGTTCCCGCTGCGGGCAAAACGTTTACCACACTGAGCGCAGCCAAAAGGCCGCTCCCCCGTATGTGTGCGAGTGTGCACAGTAAGCTCAGAGGGTGTGAGGAAGCTCTTGTCACAAAACTGACAGGGATGCAGTCTGACTCCTGTGTGGCGTAAAAGGTGTCTGCGCTGGTGGGAGGGGTAGGTAAAACACTTGGTACAGTATGGGCAGGTGTAAGGCCGTCCGTTCCCTCCGCCAGGAGCTGCAGGGTGGCTGAGAGTGTTTGTGTGTCGAAGCGTAAGCGACTGTGAATTGGACTGCGGTCGGAGAGGGTCTCTGTTGCCAAATGTTGTGACCCGCCGTGTGTGGTTGATGGGGCCTCTCCCACCCCTGTCGTCTCGGGGCCTCCATGGTGATTCACCAGTGGGGGCTTGGGTTTGAAGCTGCCGAGCCGCCCTCTGCCCCAGGCTCTGGCTCTGCACTGAGTTCTGATTGGAGTTCTGGTTCTCAGGCTCCTGGTCCAGGAAAGGGAAAGAGCTATCGTCATCTTCATTGCTGGTTTCGTCAGAGCCAAAACCAGGTCGGAAGCAGGATGCGTCTGTGCCAGTGCTGCTGCTCGCTGGACCAGAGCAGCTGGTGCCATCTGCCTGCAGGTTCTCCAGACCGGACACCCCACCTCGGGCGGCGTCTAACCCTGGTAACCACTCCCCTGGTTGAGCTAGGCTCGGGTCAGGCCTGGGGGAGCAACGCCCACTCTGGGAGATGGATAGAAAAGGAGCAGAGGCTTGATCCTGGAGTGTTCTGTGGTCTGCACTGCGGCCGCCCTGATCCCAATGAGACACTGCCAAAAAGAAATTGGGGGAAAAGGACAATTGATGCACGTTCACCATTTTTAATAAAATATCTTCGAAAGAATTTCAAGGTCCTCTTACTTTAGCATTAAAAAGTTTTGATAGTCAATAGTGAGAGAAGAATGTAGTGACTTCTTACATTTGGCCTTGGCTTGTGTGACAGACAAAGTATCTATCTGCCTCTGGTCCACAGCAGAGAGGCCTCCCTCTGGGACTTGGACAGCGACAGACCCCAGTGTAGGCCGTGATCCAGCACGCTGAGGAGAAGCAAAAACAGATGTGTAAGAAGCAGAAAACACAAACAGCTAGGCGTTGAGCAAATGTCCCTTTGTGCTGGCTCAACAATCATAAAGGAGTAATTACTTCTGTTCATCAGACAACCACATCTGAATCATGAAGAGCAAGACAGGGTCTGACCTCATGTTTAACTGAAGCTCCATCCTGGCCAGTGACCTCCTCTTTCAGCCCGCCGAGGCTCTGATTGAGTCCTTCTACTGGGTCTGAATGAGACAATACATCCTTTCCCACATTCAGTCCTGTGCAAGAAAAGTGTAGGTGGTCAGTGTAACAGTAAAGCCCCTGGAGCTAGGTCAGTCATTAAAGTGTTACGGGAGAAAAAAAAGGTTCATCTTAATGAAAGATGCTGTTGTATCCCCATGCAAGGGATAAGCAGGCATATATTAAAAAAAAGATGGTTTGGTTTGTGATACAACCTAGGATACAAGATTATTTTAGCTAATGTATGTCCACTTCACCCTGCTGTCCTACAATAACCCGAGTTGTCCATTCACTCATTAACTCCTGACTTTTAATATTACCTGATCCTATCGGGGTCTGCTGCCTCAAGCCGCCTTCTCTTTCTCCTGATGACATCTCCCCTTCCTCGCTCCCTCCACCCTTCACCTTCTGCCTCCTCTCGACCTTCTCCAGCTTGCCACGGAGGATGGAGATCTCCTCTGTTTTCTGCACTAGCTCCGCCTGCTGTTCACACAGGCTGCCCTCGAAGATCTTGGCGATCTCGCACACGGCGGCTGCCAGCAGCGAGTCCATGACGGTGGCCAGCTGAGCGTGGAAAGCACTCCTCACAGACTCCATTGTCCTTTGTGTCAGTGGTGATGTTTCACCGTCACCGACTGATTGACACCGCTGTTTTCTCCTGTGGTTGGCCTCAAGAGGCAGCTGAGGGACGATGTGACTACCACTGTACGCTCCCCTGCTGTGGCACCTATGAACTGCCATGAGATGCTGCCATGCTAAGCAGCTACGCCATCCCCAGCAGTGTGTCGCAGCAAGTTGCTTTTATCTCCTTGTGGTTGAATGTCTCTTACGGTCAACCTGAGCTACGTTTTCGGCGAGTTTAACAGAAGCTACGGTGTCAAGGAAACCGGCTTTGTCTTGTTGTCTGGTAGTTATATACACAGAGTAATTAAATACAGAGCCAGTTTGAACAGTACGTGTGAGTTACATACATAGTCAACTTGTAGCTGTGAGAAAACAAACATTAAACAGGCGATGCTATCGGCGTTAGCTACTGAAACGTTATTGCTAGCTTACATTTACCTAACAGCTAATGTGATATAGCCATTCCTAGCACTGAAGCTAACTGTGTGAAGGCAGCGGAGACAACCACAGACGCAGCTCGACGGTGTCTCTCGACACTCGTTTGGTCGAATATCTTCACTGGCTTACATTAGATCCATGTCCACACTTCAGTCACAGTCTTAAAATGCGGCGACTCGTCATCCAGCTAGCAGGTTGGCTTCTGTGATGTGAACATTTTTGCAAATCTCGCGATAACACAGCGTTAAGGTTTCAGGTACTACAGATAAAAACAAAACAAAAAAATGAAATACATGTGTAATATTGTATAGACCTTCAGATTGATCTAAATTTTTTAACGAGGTGGTACATTGCTGTCTAATTAAAGAATATCATTTATATTACTTATTAAATATGCAAGGCATGGTATAAATGTGGATTTTATTGTGGAAATGTAAACAATGTCTCAATCTAGCAACAATACAATTGTCTAAATCTAGCAACACTATTGTAACAGTTATTTAAGAAAAAGAAAAAAAAGACAAAACAGTCAACTTTTGTTCTGGCTTGTTTCAGAACTCAAGCATCGGATGAAATGGTTTCACAGAATAGTTACAGTACAGTCAACATTGCAAAGCTGGGTCCAAAGGTCTGACTCCGCAGCCACACATCAGCAATCTGTGCTGATTGGAAATTATTTGATTGATGTGGTTTCCCAAATTCTGTTCAAACGTGTAGCCTTGATACGAGACAGCACAAGCTATTATAAGGCAAACAGAAGACAAATACGTACAGATAACTCAACATTTACTTTCACTAAATACAAGAGTGCTGGGATTTATGATATGTACTGCGAGGTGACAGATTCTTAACAAGTTTAAACTATTTTGTTGTATAGCTTCTACCGAGGTAGCTATTCTGTTCGTATATCAGACCAAAGCAGCCAATACTGTAGTAGAAGAGCAGGTCTTCTTTAAGGCAGTCTTGGATTTACATTACTTTTGCATCAATGTGATGAAGTACCCATAACATATTAGCCAAAAACACATGCTTCTTAACTGGATTTCCTGAAGAATTTAAATTATCACAATGTGCCAGTATTACAATATAAAATTATATGTACTGTGATAAATTTAATCTATTGCCCAACCTTTTGCAAATTGTTTTCATGTCATTAGTGAACAAATGTTCCAAGTTTTTTAACAAGAATGATAATGGTAGAACAAGAATACTTGGTGGAGGACTGAACCCCCACTGTACATAGAGACACTGTAGTTTTACCTCAGTGCTCTTACTTTAGATTGAAATGACACAAAAAGGGACATTAAACTACAAAACTCATTGTTTAAAGACTTGCAGGGTTCAGTCTGTGGTTTTCCTGTTCCACAGTGCTACATGCATTTGAATATTTTTTATAAAAAAAAGATGCATTTTTAATTTGGTATCAATATGATATCTTGCTGACTTGCTATTTGCAGAAACCAGACCAGATGTTTTATTACTGGTCTTGCAGTACTGTTTTAATATTTGACAAAGATGGAGAATACCGAGATGATTTGTATAATTATTAAATCTCAAAATAGAAAAAAAGCTTAACTTAAGCCACCAAAAAATGTTAAACGCAGTCCACCATCAATCAGTACGTGCATTGATTACAACATCCAGCGTTTCAATGTCCACAGACAGGTGATGCCAACTGCATAATGGTTTACTGATGCCGCTCCATGTGGTTCCTAAGGCGTCCTTCCATGAAGAAGCCTTTTCCGCAAACCTTGCAGAAATGAGACCAGTCCCTGTGATATTTTGACACATGTTTATCGTGCCTCATTTGTGTGGGAAATTTCTTCTCACACTTCTCACACTGGATCATAGGCTTACCACACTTTTTTTTATGCACTTTAAGCTGTCCGTAAGAACGAAACTTTGCAGGACAGCGGTCACATTTGAAAGGTTTCTCTCCTGTGTGGATGCGAAAGTGTTCAGTCAACAGGTATTTATGTTTCATGACCTTCTGACACAATAAACACATGTAGCCGTCAGAGCACCGCTTGCCCATTGTTTGCCATTTCTGACCCAGCTTTCTGTCTGGATTACGTTCTTTATGAACTTTGTTATGGTTGATTGCATGAGCTGGGTCTTTGCTGGAAGAAATCAAATCTTCTCGATTATCTTCAATCACCTCTAAAGGTTTGGTCCATGCAAGATCTCCATTGGTCTCACTGGAATTCACTTGGTCTTTGTGTATTCGCAAGATGTGCAGTTTGAGCGACTGGTTAATGCGGAATTTCTTTGGGCACATGCTGCAAGGAAATGGCTTTTCGCCAGTATGAACACGCATGTGATCCCCAAGCCTGCAACGTGAATGAAACTTCTTGTTACAGAGGTTACAGGGGAACTTTTTCACACATCCAGGTTTCTGAATAGATGATTCATTGTTGTTGCTAGAGGAAGGTGTGCTTTCCCTCTTGATGATGATCTTGATCTCTTTTTTGCTTAGGGCGGCTGGCTTTTCTTCCTCACAGGACTGAGGTTTTGGAGGGTCAGTGGACTCTGCTTTTTTTTCTAACAGTTTCTTAAGTTTTGCACAAAATGGTTTATGGCATCGAAGAACACTTGGAAAAGGAAACTCTTTTTTGCAGCCTCTGCACTTCTTGTGTGATCGTACATGCACGCTTCGGCCAAACTGTGTATCAAATACCTTATGACAGAACCTGCAGGAGTACCGTTTTTCACCACGGTTTTCCACCGTCTCTTGTTCTGTAGACTTCGACTCAGTTGTTTCGATTTTTCTTTCCTCTCTTTTGCTTTTCAGTGGGTTTTTTTGCACTTTCCCTGTTAAATTTCTCCCTCGTCTTTTAAGACCTGTAGGTTCGTTTGTTGGGTCAGTACATTCATGCTTGATGTCTTGGAGCAATATTTTCATGTCGTTTCTTACTGGTGGCCGTCGAGTCCCTTTGTCACACATTGGTGAACCTTTATTCTGAGTGTGTCTGTGGCTCTCCTTCAATGAGGACCCTGTCAAAGAAAAACATTGAAAAAAAAATTTAACTGTGCCCCAGTGAAAAAGGAGTGGTGACAGCCTATTACGTGACAAACTAATGTACTTGGAACGAGCACCAAGACCAGTGCTCGAAATTAAGGAATGTCCCGTTGTCTTAGGGACAATGAAAATAGCACCTGGTTCACAAAGTGTCTGAAACTATTCTGGGACGGTAGAAAAGTGTATTTATGCACCATTGAATGTATATTATTTTATTTGTTAGCTTTTCAAATTCAAAAAATGTGAGGGCACTCCTGCACAAGCTACATCAGACAAGCGCTTACACACACAAAGTCAGTCACGGAGAGAGACCAGTGTTACGACTTGATGACTTTGTTGCTAGATTTATTTACCTTTCAGACAGTCTTGATTTGTTCAGATTATCATGGAAAAGGCAAGAAATATATTTAAATATATTATGTTGTATTGAACTCTCAAGCATGCTGTTCAGAGTAATCGTAGTCCACAGCTCAGCACTGGGGTCTCTCCCTCTCCAGTGTTTCCCCTTAAAATTTCACCCAATCATTAATATCAGTAAGCTACTTTTGTTTTGTACTCATACACCATGCAAGGATGATAATAATCCTAATCCTGAATAATCAATAATGATTCTGAGGTTATTTTAACAGGGGTTTTCTTCCAATGTCAGACTAAGAACACAGATTTTTTCCATCTTTTGTACACAGATATAGTAATAGGCCTAATAATGCTCTAGAAATTGTCTATTTTGTTTTGAAAATCAAACTACTACTATATGTGCCGTGTGAAAGAGGGCCGATATATATACATATGACATTCTTTTACTACAAATATAAAATGTCTCTGTAGCAAGTTTGTTATTTGACTAAATAATAATAATGTTCCAAGTGTGTATGTAAGTTGGTGTATCAATCAGAAACTGCAGTTTGCAGTGATGCCTTTATTGATCAAACTTTTCTAAATAAACGAGAAACAGTAAGTCAATGAATGACTATGTGCAAATGAGTGAATGTAAACAGGGATGTGAGAAAGTATTTACAATCCTCATTCTGACAACAATACATGTAATTTACAGGACAAAATAATGAACGAAAGAATCAAATAAGAATGATACTCGCCTCTCTTGGATCTCCTGCCACCCCGTGTTGGCTGGTGGGAGTCAATGTCAGAATTCACCACCTAAAATACAGATGGTATTGGTTATGATTAACAATCCAAAGTAACGCGGCAGGTACATGCAGAGCTGTGTCTGCAAAAGACAGTTAACAGTTCTTGAAATGACAGGTTGCATACATGTATCAGCAAGTTAAAAAAATCTCTGTAGGACTTTTTAATGCCATAATCACTAAATGGAAGCAGTGGAGAAAGGGTATCTGATCCTGAGGCGGTGGTGTTGTTGTTCAGTGTTGTGACAAAAACAACAAGCGTTTTTAGCTTTTTTTCAAATGACATGAATTATTAGGTTGTCATCAGTCTGCTGGTTAGGTTTATGTTGCCAAATTGTAATGCCACCAAATTATATTTTTCCCCTTCAGTTACACACCTCCTGCTTGATGACTGGAACATGCCACAGAGGAATGTATAGTGAGCGCAGTCTTACACTGGGGCACACGTTGTCCTCTGGTTTGGTCACAGTCTCACAGCCGAGCGGAGCACACCAGTCATCAGGTACTGCACAAACCCATACACAAAGACACAGACATTATTACGCTGCATATATAAGCCACATGTTGTGATTCTTTCTACTGCAATGTTGTAGTTAGAAATTTAAGTGTAAACCGTTATAAAGGTTTCCTCTTTGCTACGCTCACTTGAACTTGTGACTGATACTGGTTACTGTACTCTGACCAATATTTAATTGGAAATTTTCTTGAACCTTCAGGATTATACATCCCCTTTTACAGCATATATGCATGTGCAAATATCAACCGGTTATTAACATATCGCCCAAACCTAATATTTACATCCATAATGACTTAGTGTTGTAAAGCAATAAAACATGCAGGCAGGTGAGTACTAAAATGTTCTTGAACACACTGTAAAGTCAGGTTACAAACAGAGTTTCTCTTTATACTGGTCACTCTCTAAAAATGCTTACTATAATATACTTACTATAAAATTATTTCACAATAAAGCAGCATGTTTTGCAGTTATTCACCTCATTTAAACACCATACCTTCAAAATCAATCTCAGGAACCTCAGAAGTTTGTCCAGAGGTGTTCAAGACATCTTCAGGCTCTTTTTGTGATTCACTCATCTGAGTTTTATTCATCTTGGCTCCTCTGTCACCTCCACCCTCCCTTCCTCTTTGCTTGGTCTCCGCTCTCTGTAACTTTATTTTAAGTTGAGTAATCTCTTCTCCTTTCTGCAACAGCTCAATTTGATGTTCATGTAGGCTGTTCTCAAAGATCTTCATTATTTCAAACAAAGACATCCTCAGGACTGAGTCCATGGCTGTCGTCAGCTGGGTCTGGAATTCTTTTATCAGACGGTCGGACATCTTTGAAGATTACAGATGTCTTTGATCAGAAAGACTTGTGTGATGCTGTTCTGGTCCTTTCACCTATTCCCTGTACGGAGAGATGAGAGATCAGGTTAGGGTCAGCTACAAAACAGCACCAACCTGCTAGTATTCTCCAAAGAGGTTCAACCTTAGAGTGTATGTTTGCTGAAACAGGACTATAGACCCCAGATAAACCTAAATGCCTCAAAACATTTAAGTATGCAGCACCAGAGTAGATGGTGGTATTGTTTTAAACATATGACTGTGGACCATATGATGACAATTTAAGGAGAAACCAGCAGGCGCACACAGTGGCCAATTCATCAGTCTCAACACATACCATTAGACTGGATATGGTAAGCAAGTCCATGTCAGCATTAGGGAGCTGCAGCTCAGGAATTTACATTAAAAAAATGTATACAGTTTGCACAAACAGGGGCAATCTTACCAGGCGATGCTGGTTCACTGGTTAGGAATGCAACCCAGATGATTAACCTATCCTTTTTCCTGTATCATTCATCTTTATTTACATTACCATTAGCTAACGACAGCTACGTTAATGACAACACAACAATACACCAGAAAATCGGTCCCTGCTTCGCACAGGGGGCTTTATTTTAAACATCTGAGGCGTTGTAGTGATTAACACAACAAACGTAATTTAGCTATGAGCTGAACGTTTAATATCTAGCGTTATGTACACATGGCGGGCAGCAATGTCTAGCAGTCTATCAAATACTGACCGTGTGGCACAAGAAGTCCCGTAGTTTGCTTAAGATGATCAACAATCAGCTACCTTCGTCTGGAACACTTTCACAGTAAACCGGCTCGTCCACATCTCACGTCTACATATTAAAATCAGCTTCGTTTGTTTCTTGTGAGCCAACGACCACACCAAAACGATGTGTGTCCGCCATTTTTACTCAACTTCCCCGGGAGGGAGAGCACAGGTTACGCCAATACTAACGTTACGTCATATTTCGCCGTACCAAAAGAAGATACAAACGTTACCCCGCATATATTTGTTGTATCGCTCAATATTTAAACCAAACACAAAATTTAATTAAAACGTGGTTGTTAAAATAGTTTTTGTTTTTCTTCACGCATGCGCTTCTTTTCCTACCCAGCCAGACGGTTACCACAGCAACCAAATGACACTTAGACGGGTCTGGGCTTAATGAAGCCGCGGCGGACACTTCCTGTCCAGCACAGTGATTTTATTGGTTCGTAGAGCACAGGGACTCTTGTGATTGGTTCGTAGAGCACAGGGACTCTTGTGATTGGTTCGTAGAGCACAGGAACTCTTCTGATTGGTTCGTAGAGCACAGGAACTCTTCTGATTGGTTCGTGAGTTACAGTTCTCTATTTTGCATTCTTTTGGGCCAGTTAGTTTTTTTTTTTGACATCTAGTGGCCATTTTCCAAACAACTGAAGCAACTTCCCTGCAGGTGTATTTCTAATGACTGCAGACAACAGTAACCAAGATGCAGCAAGCTGACCCCCTATGGTGCACGTACCATAGCATGAGAACTAGTGAACAGCGTTAGCCAGACTGAGCATCCAAACAGCTAAACCCTGCTGCACATTAGGGAGCTAATGTAACGTGACATAGTTTGCACCAAATAAACTATTGTGGTAACCTCTACTAAAGGAAGATTTGTGTTGTTTAACGTATTCTTTAAAAACAAACTCTTCAGTGCTGTCAATGAATTAATGGACTTTTGTCAAGATATTAGGGGTGCGGTGCCTTGCTCAAGGGCAGCTTGGCAGTACCCAGGAGGTAAACAGACACCTCTCCAGCTACCAGAGCTACAGCTGGTGTCTAAGGTGGACACACTAAGTGTGTTAACATGGACACAGAAATACAATTACATGGTATCATGTTATCTTTGTTGTTTAGGCCAAGATTACAAACTGATGTGTCCAGTGGCTTGTTGCCATTAACAGGTGCTGATTTACAGAATAGATTTACATCCCATGTTAAAATGTGTGATTTACTAACAAGTAAGTATTCACTCTGTATTCTTCAATTAAAGCACTTACATTGAAGGGTTATGGTCTTCCTGTAGCTTTAGTTAACACCTTATACATTCATGTCATTACTTCATACTCCTACACACTTTGATAGTTCCTACATCCTAAAACAAACAAAAGTGGGGAAGTGGAAAAGAGCAAGGATACTCAACTGGCCAATAAACATAGGTTCGTTGATGTGGCAGAATAAGAAGACTTCCAAGTCTCAATCTTCTCTTTTCTTGCACTAAAGCGAGCATGCTGGTGCCTGATTTTAGCATCTTCCATACAGCAATACAAATTAAACACAGTGGTTTAGGAATGGTATGATGTGGCAAAATAAAGGCAAATGTATTAATTGTTAACCTTTATAACATATATAATAGCTTGCCAGACACCAGCTGTTAAAGGCTGTACAATATAAAAATACAAACTGTAATACATAGGGAAAAAAGATATAAGGATAAATGTCTCTTTTATCAAAGGCCTACTCAGTGATATTTTTTATTTTTACTGTATTTGTGTAGTTCACTGATCAAAGTATTCTGGCCTCCCCTCAGAAAGAAATCAGCAATGCAAATAAATCTGAGTATTAAAATGAATATCTCCCACTATGTCAATGAACACCAGGCCAACAGTTGTTTCAGATCAGCACACACTGGGCTCATTATGGTCAAAGGTCGGTAGGCACTCAGTTAGGACAGACAGTTTCATGTAGGCTGTATTTGTATACCAGTAACTGACAGCTCTCTTTTACTCACACATCAATATGAATCTTCCCTTCAGTCGAGTGGTTCAATGCACCACTCACTGGGAATTTCCTTCAGTTTCAAACTGTGAAAAAAGTTGCAATATCTCTCCTAAACTAAAACTAAACTAAACTAAACTAAACTAACCACTAATTCTGAGGCCAAATGGAGGTTTTTCCATCTAAGGAGTTTTCCTGATTTCATTCCTTTATCATATATCTGCCAATCTAAACAGGCCTTTTAAATAGAAGACATTTTGACATGTGGAGTAAAAAAAGCATCGTTGTAAATAATAAAATGAATGATGGCTGAACTCCATTAAGCAGCTTCAGTTTCAGGGTCCTGGTATTGTGAATGCTGGCTCACTGTTACGGCTTACTGGGACACTTGAATGCGAAGCAGCAAGCAAGTTATTAGTAACATCTGTGTTTTTCCTGGTATGCCAATTCAAAATGTCCACAGTGAAAAAAGCCTTAGTTTTCTTTTTCTTCAAGCTAGACAATCAAGGAAAACAAAGACTAATTTGTGGTCTACAGGGTTTCCTTTATTGCATTTAAATTTAAAAGGATTAGTGCAAAGCTAAAGGGTCCAGCTAAGTGCTTTTAATAGTCATACAGTGGATTGACCAGTGGGTTACTAGGCGTCTTTGCTTATTCATTTTGGCGGTTTTAACTATGTTCGTACATGTAGGAAAATACTGGAATGATCTTCTATTTCAGTCTGTTGCACTCCCTCTCAGCCAAAGGTAGTGTTGTTCCAGGCCACGTTGGCTGCATCCATGTCTACAAAGTTAATATAAATCCTGAAATAGACACAAAGAGAAATAGGTTAATTAGATTGGACATTAACAGAGAGTAAGGTACAGGGATATCTTGAGTCTGTGTGATTCTGTCACCATGTAACCTTTACTTATCAAATGATGTGCAGTGCTGGTTGCTTTGTGTTTGCTACCTGTCCGGAGAGATGCCCAGGTGTTTGTTGAGCAGTCCACACAGGAGTTTAGAGTATTGCTTGTTGTGAGCACCGCTGATCTTGCCAATACTGTGGAGGGAGCAGAGTGCGCAGGGGTCTCCCTTTCCTCCAAACATCATCATTTGGTCGGGGTTTATGTGCACAGCAATGTACTGGTATATGCAAAACAGACACAAAACTGATGTCAGCCCAAACTGGGTGGAACCACTGTGGCTGGTGAGCCTAAATGTGACATCGTAGTTAAAGATTTTAGTGAGGATTTCTGAAACAGTGAAGTAATTAATCCAACTGCAACCTTACCAAGTAAAAAAGTGAAATATTCTAATTATTTTTTAAGTTTTATTTGTCATTATATTCAATAATTTGATTATTCAACTCACAGTATAGCTGCCCTAATTGCCTAAAATACTGGTTAATATTATTCTGGTGGAGAAACACATTACAAAAAAATAATCAAAAGATATTAAGTCTGCTTGTTAAAATCCCCAATTTCTCAGAAACAATACTCTCAGTGGTAGCTACCTGACTACAACTGAAACCCTTATTTTATAGTGTGCAGCCTAGTTCATTCTTATGTTGAATACCTATGTGCATACTAGTTAAACCTGAGCCTATCAATGTTATTAAGTGACACAACGCTCAATGACGCAAACTGTACATTTGTATGGCACAAATACGCAGCATCCGTTCGTATGAAATTACAGAAGATTTGCTTTTAAATGTGGGTTTACTGAACAGGACGCCGCTGATCAATCATCTACCCTTGCTAACGAAAGAATGGTGAGTTTCATGGTGAGAAACCATGTGCGCATAGATACTGCAGGAATAAGTTGCCCCTGGCCTACCTACCTGCACAGGTTTGCCCATAGCTTTCGCCAGCTCCTCAGTGGCCTCGGACAGCAGAGCCGCCGGCACATCGCTTTTGGCCACATTGGTGTTCACCACGAACATCGGCATGATTACTCCTTTTTTTTGCGCCTCCTTTCTTTACTCCCTTCACAAGCTGTAGATGCTGCGATTCTGCCAAAAGGCGGAAGAAAAGACGAAAAACAGACGTCTCTTCCTCTCTTGGAAAGCGTGCAACCATGTGTCAAAATGACCACAGCGCCTCCATCCACCCTGGAAGACACATTTATTGAGAACAAAACGCCAATGAAGTGTTTTTATGTTGTTATTTACTTATTCTCTTAGAATAATCACCACCACCACTGCTGAGATCACATTAAGTATAAAGTAATAATGTATAAAACACTGTATTTATGTTGTGTTTTTTTTTTTTCCCAGGGTGCGGCTGCTCTTGAGTGTAGGGTAATTACGGTACTGGGCATGCGCAGTGTCCTCAAGCATCATTAAGCAGTGCTGAAGGAGGCGAGAAGGAAAACAGAAGCAGGGAGAGAGAGGGCAGAAGTTGGATGGTGCTTTCCTTTGTCGCGGTGCCTCTCTGCTCGCAAGCTCATCCGCGATCCGTGAAATCACACCGTCTGCCGCCGTTTCACGTCCAACTTATTCCTCCGGGTTTCACCCGACAAACGGTGCGTATACAAAGCTAAATTAGCCAGGCTGCTAGCACGATCACTTTCCACCGTTACGGAGGGGTTGCTGCTCCTCTCCTACTTTAACATTATTGTGTGTCGATCAGTGATTATAAGTTATTAGAAGACGATAACCCGACGTGGGTTGCGTACTCGGTGTTAAACTCCAGGAGTGCTGCTGTACTCTGTGCGTAAAACCGGCGCTGTGGTCTTAAACGGTAACAGAGATGGAATAAGCATAATGTTACTGTGTGGATCCACTGTCACACTTAACTGTGGATAAAATATGTTGTAGATGTTAGCTGATTGAATGATAAAGTTAATTTCTGTAGCTGACATTGGCGATATGGATACGGTTGGATATATAAAGTGGCTATAGCTACGGGTTGGATTAGGAAACTTTTTGCCATCTAAATCTGAAAACTGTAATATATGTCACTCACAATCAATGACATGCTGGTTTTATAACATAGCACTGTTATTGAACCGTCATCAGGTCCGAAGCTGTCGCCACCACGATGATGGAGGAATCAGTGTCCACGTTTGAGACGCATCTGACGGCCGTCATGGACAGTCTGATCCGAGCCTCGGTCTGTGAGATCACCAAACTCTTCCAGGAGACGGTGAACGACTACCTGGTGGAGCTGTCCCTCAACAGGAGGGAGAACGAGGCTCTCAAACTGCGACTGAGGCTCACGGAGAACAAGCTGAGAACCGAGCGCAAGTACGGGATGGGCTGGGCTGCCAACCGCCGCAACGCCGGGCTGGCGGCGGCGGCGGCGGAAGGAGCTGGAGGTCGGCTGAAACGAAAAGTTGAGGTGGCCCGTGAGTATTTCTTATAGCTTGAGGGTGGCCTTAACTCCCCCCAAAAAACAAGGAGGCTTACACTGCCTTCAGTTTGTATCAAGTGGCACCTTGCTTAAAAAAACCAAACATATACATATTTAAGTAAGATTGTGTTTTTATTTATTTTAGAAGCAGGGTTCTGGCTGTGCAGTCAGGGCTTATGTGAAGACGCACTTGTTTTGTTGGAAACCATCTGGCAAGAGCTGATCTCTCCCTCCCTCCTTCCTCTCTCCCTCCCTCCCTCCCTCCTCCGCCTCCCTCCTCCGCCTCCTCCTCATGTTCTCTCCCTCTGTCCTTCACCTCCCCCTCTCCTCTCTCTCCGCTGCATTCTGTCCCTCCCACTCCTCTGTGCTTTTGCACACTCTCTCTCTCTCTCTCTCTCTCTCCCCTCCCTCCCTTCCCGCCTTGCTCCTCTCCCCCCCCCCACCTCCTTCACTTCTGTCTGTCTCACTCCAACTCTGCCTCCTCCCCTCACCGCTCCTCTCTCCTTCACGCCCTCGCCTCCTTCCTCTCTCCCTGCCCCCACCTCCTCCTGCTCTGTTCTCTCCTTCATCACGTTGCACACACACTCCTCCCCCCCCACACACACACTCCACTCCTCTCCCGCTCCTCTCCACCACCACCACCACCGTAATTACACACTTCCTCTCCACTTCCACTTCTCCTCTGTCTCTCCCTCTCCTCTTTTCACATTTTCATCCTCCTCTTTCTCCTTCAACATGTCCTCCCTCTCCTTCTCCTCCTCATCCCCCTCCTCTCCCTGGCGGCCCCCACCAACTCCACTTCTCCCTCTTCCGCTTTTCTCCTCCCTTTCCCGTGTATTTCTCTCCTTCCCGCTCTCTTGTCTGTCCTTCTACGCCCCCTCTCTCCTCACTCGTTCATCATACTCACTCCTCCTCCCCTTTCTCCCTTTCCTGTCTCCCTTCCCCCCAACCTCCCCTCTACTCCTGTTCCCTTCTGCCTCTTCTACCCCTCCTCCTCCTCCTCATCTCCCACTTTTCCACTCTCTTCTCCTCTCTCTCTCTCTCTCTCTCTCTCTCTCTCTCCTGACCTCCCAATCATCTCCTCCCACTTATCTCTCTCCCCCTCATATTTCATTCCCTCTCCTTCCTGTATCCCCATGCACTCCCTCTCTCCCACCCCCTCCGCACTTTCTCCTTCCTCTCTCACCTCCCTCCCACCCTTCCTTCGTCTTCCTCTCTTCTCCACAGGAGGCAAGTCAAAGAAGGGCCCCGCAGCAGCCTATGGCAAAGGCTGGCCTGGAGGTGTGTGGGAGGAAGGAGGAGGTGGTGGCGGTGGCAGTGGTGGCAGCGGCGGCGGCAGCGGTGGTGTTGGGGGAGGAGGAGGAAGTGGAGGAGCTGTGGGGATGGTAGCAGGAGCAGGAGGAAGAGGGGGGAAGGAGGCCAGGGAGATGTACCTCATCCAGTTCCCCGGAGATGAAGAGGATGAGGGAGGGATGGTGGAGGACGAGGAAGGGGAGGGCAGCCTCAGCGTTGAGGGGGAGGAGACGGCCAACATCAAAGAGGAGGTGAGGGAGACGGGCTTTCTCAAAGGAGGAGGAGGAGGAGGAGTAGGAGGAGAAAGTGGCACAGCATCTCTGCACTGCTCAGCGGCTTCATATTGAATGAAAAAGAACGCAGACAGAAAAAGAGTGAGCTGATACAGAGAGACAGAGAGAGTTTTGCTTGTGTTTTTCAGCCATCAAATCACTGCAGTGATGTAGTGGATAAAGGGAAGGCTATTGATTTGATATTTAGCTTCCAGAGGAGCCCGTTGAGTAGGGCTCTCCAAATCTGAAGCACAGCAAGCTTTTAGGTAGAAATACTAGAGGTAGAGGTGAAAAGCTGTTTGCTATTCCACCACATGACCAAGTGGCAGGGCACAGATCCACTCTTCACTTCTCTTCTCTGGATTTGAATATTCAAAGCGTGCAGGATGTGTTATTATGGTCCCTGCCAAGTAATTTCAGGGTGTTTTTGATGGCTAATAAAGTGGCTTTAAGGAAATGTAACCAATCATATATAGCTTTATTCTAAGGCTCATTGTAAACGTGAATTTAGTGGGGTCGTTACGAATGGCTATGATGAGCATTACATGTGAGTTTAATTGCATATTCTACCTGGTTTGAGTTGTTTATCCTATAACTCTCTGTGCTTCTCAATACAGTTTGCTCAAACAGAGAGCTATCAACCCGCCTCTCTCCGGCTAATCAAGGAGGCTTTGAAGATGGACCCGCCCAAAAAGAACCTCCACACTGGCTCCAGAGCCCAAAGCGAAGGTAATGAGCCCAGTTCACACTGGTTGAGGGAGGGGAACAGTGAAATGTTCAGAGACCAATAGTTTGAAAGAAATAGGAAATGATTGCTCACGTCAGCTCTCTCTCTCCTCTACATCTCTCCTCCTCCACATCTCTCCTCCTCCATGTCTCTACTCAGGAGACCTGTCTGATCATCCCCCGAGCCTTCATCCAGGAGAGAGAGAGGAGGAGGACTGGGAGGTGGACTCAGCAGAGCCATCAGAGGGTGGCATGACCATGGATGAGCTGAGGGGTCTGGAGTCTGCACTGAGGGCCGAGAGAGGCCGCGAGCAGGCTGCCATGACGGCTTCCCAGCCTGTCAGCCCAGAATCCGAGGTAGTGCAAGGTGGCAAGATCAGCCTGGCCCCCAAGTACATTGGCCTTGATGGAATGGAGCAGGACGAAGAGCTGGAGCCTCAGCCACCCACCCTGCAGAGAGAGGAGCAGATAGGGCAAGGCAGGTCAAAGGATGGGGTGAGGGCCGGAGTCGAGCTGAGGTTAGGCTGGTCGAAGAAGTTGAGAGAGGGCGACTCGGCTGCAGTCATGACTGAGGAGGATGTGGTGGAGCTGGGAGAGTCGGAACACCTGCCCCACCTGTCTGCTCCAGGGAGTGTTGGCGAGAGCGGAGGGGAAGAGGAGGGTGGCGGAGATTTGCTTCACTTCTGCCCACAGTGTGGAGGAGGCTTCACCTCAGAGGCTGAGCTGGAGGAGCACCCCTGTCCACTAGGAGGCTCTCAGTTACAGAGCAGTGGAGCAGAGGACAGTCTCTTCCCTTGTGCCCACTGTGGCAACACGTTCAGCCACGCCTGGGCACTTAAGAACCATGAGTGTGCCTGTGCCGCTGAGCGGCCGCACTGCTGCGAGATCTGCGGGAAGCGCTTCACACACTCACGCTCACTGGAACGGCATCATCTGGTGCATACGGGCGAGAGGCCGCACCGGTGCCCTCAGTGCGGACGCACCTTCAGTCGTCTAGGCAATTTGGAGCGCCACCAGCGGATTCACACGGGTGAACGTCCGTACGGGTGCGAGGCGTGTGGAAAACGGTTCAGTCGCGTGGAGTACTTAAAGAGACACCAGCTCATACACAACAGTGAAAAGGCAACACTCCAGTGCTCCAACTGTGGAAGTGGCTTTAGCGATGTGGAGCAGCTGAAAAACCACCAGTGTTTTTAAAGCCTCTCCTACAAATCTCTGATAGAACTGGAAAGAAAAAGCAGGTTTTCAATCGAATGTTGTAGAATTTAGGTGATGAATGTGACTGGTAGATGCTAATTTTATTCTCCGTGATCTGGAGTTGCCTTTCTTACTTGTAAATAAATAAGTAAATGAAGAAGGCAAATGTACAAAGTTGACAGGAAGTCAGTCGTACATGACGTTTCTCTACAGGAAGAGAAATAAAATCAATCTCAGATGTCCAGTCATTTTCATTCCCACAAAGCTTGTACTTATTTATGATTATCAATAAATTGTACACTTTTGTCTTTTTATCAAGAATTCAAAGTTAAAGTTGCTGCCCTTGTTTGTTTCTGACAATATAATTGACAGCTTGGTATTTTGTGTGATTGTGTTTTGGTCATATCATTAAGAAATAAATATTTCATCAGAAGGCCCTTCACCCAGTCAGTGTTCTTTATTGGAAAAGCATCTGGTAAGTGAACATACAAGATTACATTGATAAGATAAAATAAAAGTTTTACAAGATCATATTCATTAGAAATCACCAGAGACAAGATAATTTGATTAAACACTGATTCAGTAATTATTAGGTAGCGAGTGAGTCTCTTTAAAGGTCCAGTGTGTAACATTAAGGGGATCTATTTGCAGGAGTGGAATATAATATTTATAGGTATGTTTTTATTAGTGTATAATCACCTGAATATTGTTATGTTTTTGTTGCCTTAGAATGAGACATTTTTATCTACAGACGCTTGGGTCACCTTCTGTGGAGTGCGCCATGTTGAACCGCCATGTTTCTATAGTAGCCCAGAACGGACAAACCAAACACTGGCTACAGATGAGGCCTTTTGCATTTTTTGCCGTAGTTTCTCCTACACTCTTTACAGCCCCTTCTCGTTTGTCATTTAGTCATCAAATACAGATGCCAGCAGTGATCAGTTAATAATATTCTGCAACTTCACTCATGCCACTAAATCCTACACACTGGTCCCTTAAGGCTTTGGGGGGGCTACTGACTTTGATAGATGAATTGTGTGCAGGTAAGTTAATTGATTCTAACAAAGAGCTTGTCACCCTTTGTTACTGACACTTCCCTTTAAAGAGACTGATTTCAGGCATAGCCAGCCTTTGTGCCAGGATGTCCTCCAGTGTCTCTAAAGGCATCTGCCTCACATCATAGCCTCGCACACTGGGATTCACGTTGGGATCCACCGGCACAATCTCCTGTCCACTGTTGCGGTCATTTCTTCCCACCGCAGCATATGTAGGGAAAAAGGACCTCATGGACTGAGGAAGGCTGGTACTGTAGGATGGGCAGCAGTAGGCAGACCACATGTACTCAGGAACAGACACCCGGTTATTGATCTTGTGTGCTCCAGATTTATATGGCATGGCCCCTGTGATCACATACATTGACCCCTTACAGAAATCCTTGAATCTTTTTAACACCTCCCCCTCCAGACTGTTCCAGGTGGCAATGTTGGAGCCTTTCCGCTGAGGGACAATGTTTGTCAGGGTGAAGGTGGCCTCACGGTCTTCTATTGTCTTCTGGTGCATGCTGGGATTGAGATGGCCCCTGGTGTAGCCAGAGTTCTTGTAGTCCTGAAGCACCGCCTGGCTCTTCTTCACATCTCTGTAGATTTGATTTGGGACTGGGAAAGGCTGCATAACTGGGGTGGCATTGGGAGACACCAGCTTAAAAACAAAGAGAGAAGAAGATGTCCCTTTTTAGAAACTACATGAGAGCACATTGCTGCTTATTGTTAAGTTTAATCTGTGTAAACAGGTTTAATTTAGTCATCTAGTTGGAAAAGAAATAAAATGAAATGAGAGAAAAAGCTTATTTATATCCTCTGAGAAAGTGTGTGACACCATTTTTCTAGTACATATAGTTTGAGAAATTTTAGGTTGAAGTTTAGGCAAGTAACACACTGACCACAAAGAGGAAGTGAAGAAATGTTCTCTCACTGACCAAATTTATCGCCTGTACGTCGAAGTGCAAATGTAGAATTCTCATGTATGTATCTTCTATTTATGATGTATACAGACACATTTAACGCTACAACAACACCCGGTTAGAAGAACAAATGTGAAGTAATTTGCAGTGAACCTAAAGAAAGTGCTGCAGAATCTTCATTTTTTGCTGCAGTATACAAATACATGTATGTCTGACAAAAAAAGTGGCTGCTCTTACACATCATGCAGTATTTTCTGCTTACCTGTGGTTCATACATCCAAGTGGTATTGGGCCGTTTGCCATCTGCAGGACTGAGTATGTACGCAGAGTACAATGGTGCACGATGCTGACGGTGATACAAGCTGACAAAGTGATACCGGTTTTTGAAGCGCTGGCATATTGGTGTGTATCCTGCTGCATTGATGCCCTTTGGTGGAGTTTCGTTATAGAAGAAATCAAGGCACTGGGAGAAGTCGTTGCTGATCTCTCCAAGGACCAGTCCACCAAACCAGGGTAGGAGAAGAAACACAGCTCCTGTTGAGAATTGCATCTTCCTTTGTGACACCCTGCAGTATTAAGCAGAAGCCTGGCTGTATCTGTGCTGGAGAAAGATGCTTGTTAACAGACCATGAACACACACTTTTTTTCCCAGGCATCCTCTCAGAGGCAAACTTACCAAGGTCTTTTCTCCCAAGCAGAGCAGAAAAAATCATTAGCTGTGTAAACACTGACTATAAACCTCCCTGCAGCTCTTCTGCTAAAAACTGTCTTATTGACCCTCTGAGTTTGGTGTGATGTTAGAAATAACAGCCCACAAACCAACACATGATCAAGAAACATGTTACAGCTCCTCTCCCCACTTCTGTTTTTGTCGTGAACTGGCTCAACAAAGATGACAACAAAGGAGTCTACACAAGACATATACTTGAACAAACGCAATTTGTTTAAAATAAATTAAAATAAACAATATGGTGTAGAAATCAGTAACATCATCAATGAAAACAATGTATTGATTTGAGACACACTGTGTATTTTGTGGGGCCAAATGCAGCAAATATGAAAAGAAGCAGGGTGAATACCAGCTGTAAAAAAACACTTTAACTTTCTTTGCAGTATGGATGTTCAAATCATTTAAGAGTGTGTGTTATTTCAATGGCCAATTGTAATTGACTGTTAAATATGTGTGTGTGTGTGTATATATATATATATATATATATATATATATATATAGTTTAGCCTTTATAAGTGTAAACTTTTATTGATTATACTGTGTTTTCTTATATAGACCTCAGGAAGAAAGGCTGGATCATGCCAAGTAGGCCCCAAAAACTCCAGGCTTACTGTCCACTTATTTGTGCTGATTTGATTTAAATATATATATTTACCAATAAAACATAGAATTTATTGAGTTTCAAGACCTTATGTTTTCTGTTTTGTCCTTTAAGGTCCATTGTGTAACATTTAGGGGGATCTATTTGCAGAAATTTAATATAGTATTTACAGGTATGTTTTCATTAGTGTATCATAAACTGAATATAGGAATTGTTAGGTTTTCGTTAGAATGAGACAACACCACAGGTTGCATTCTGTGGAGTCTACTATGTTGAACCCCCATGTTTCATCATGTTACTACACAAATCAAACACTGGCTGTAGATTGGGCCTTTTGCATTTTTTCATGGCCACTGGAGTTTGTTCTACACACTTTTATAGCCATTCTCATTTGTCGTCAAATAGCAGTGTTCACTAAATTGCAATCTGAAACTTTAACCACCAGATGCCACTAAATCCTACACACTGCTCCTTTAAATGTTGCTTATTCCGAACCTGGAGCCATATAGTCTTTAAACACAAAATTGCACACATTTGCACCAAGAGTGGGATGAATTAAACTTTATTTAATCTTTATTTGTCTCTTTCAACACACCACAGATTAAAAGCTAATGGTTGCCCTTGCACATCACACAGGTTTTTAATGCTTCATACATCTGGACAAAATGTGCAACCATTTTATTTGGAGGCATTTGCATTTGTGTGAACACGTAGTATTTATTTATGATTTTGAATACATTGAAACATTTCTATGCACTCACGTTTAAACCAATTGCACATTTTATTTCTAAAAATATAATTGGCATTTGATTTGAGTTGTTTCATCAGAAGACTTAATCCATTTCAGTCTTGTTTTATTAGCAAAAGCACTGAGTTAATCAAACACTCATTCAGTAATCAAAGAGAGTTAGGGAGGGTCCCAACCCTGGTAAAGACTTCTTGAGACTGGCCTGACACAAGGGAGATATGCTGTATGTGGTGACTACTACTTCAGTGCACCTTCATAACAACTTTTCAACCTTGCTACTGACACTGCCCATGAAACAGACTGATGGGCATAGCCAGCCTTTGTGCCAGGATGTCCTCGAGAGTCTCTAAAGACATTCGCCTCACATCATAGCCCCTCACCGAGGCCCTCGCCTTGACATTCACCGGCACAATCTCCTCTCCGCTGTTGCGGTCATTTCTTCCCACTGCAGCATATGTGGGGAAAAAGGGCTTCGCATACTTAGGAAGGCTGGTATTGTAGGATGGGCAGCAGTAGGCAGACCACATGTACTCAGGAACAGACACCCGGTTATTGATCCAACGGGGTTCAGACTCATACGGAATGGCTCCAGTGATCACGTACATCAACCCGTTGCAGAAGGCCTTGTATTTTTTTAGCACCTCATTCTCCAGACCGTTCCAGGGGCCGGAGTTGGAGCCGGCTCGCTGAGGGACAATGTTTGTCAGGGTGAAGGTGGCCTCACGGTCTTCTTTTGTCTTCTGGTGCATGCTGGGATTGAGATGGCCTTTAGTGTAGTTGGAGTTCTTGTAGTCCTGCAGCACTGCCTGGCTCTCAATCACATTCTGGTCCATGGGGATGTGGAGGTGTTTCATCTCTGAACTAGCACGGGAAAACGCCAACTTAATAACAGAAAGAGAGAGAGAAGGACATGTCACTGAAGCTACAACAGAGTATTTTGCTGCTTAATGATCATTGATACTGATTGGGTTGAATAGTCACGTGAGTGTATGTTTAGTTTGTCTAAATGGTAGTGCTTTAGTCAAGACCAAGACCAGGACTAGTTGAGACTGAGTCATTGCTGTTGCCAATGAGATAAGTTTTGGCCGCATACGGTTGATTGCTCATTGTAGATGGATTTTGAATTGAACCAGTACCTTATTTTCTGAACAAGTGTGGTTCTTCAATGGTTTTGTTTTGAATAAGGAAATTACTTTAGAATTAAAAAACTGCTGGACTGGAACATTTGGCTAAACCAGTGGCCCAGTCCGAGACAAGTCTGAGTGCAAATACCAACAAGTCAGAGACAATAGAAAACATTTCTTTAGTCTGAACAATGCTGAATGGGTGTGAGACTGATTCACTCACTCAGAAAATTAAACACATGATATGTATGACCTTTCTTTGTTACCTTACCAGAGAAAATGTGTGCAACAGCATTATTTTGTATTTACAGTTTGAGAGATTGTTCTTCTGCTTCTGCTTGAAGCTAATGTAAAAAAAATAATTCCTAATGCAAAACCGCCATTAGACTTCAGTTAATCAGACACTTCAACTGTTCCTTGTCACATTGTTGCTGTATGAAAGTTATTTAGACACACTTAACTCTATAATAATACTATGATAGATGAGCACCAGTGAATTTACTGAACCAAAGGAGGTGATGTTCTTCTGCAGAATAAAAATAACCAAGGAAGAGTTTTGCTATATGGTTATTTTCCAGTTTTTAAGGTACACCTAGCTAAAATTAAGTCTAATACAACAGTCCTTTAATAAAGCCTGCAGTCGTGGTTATAATGTTCAGTTGTTGTTCAAACTGTAGTCTGTGAAGCTCTTGGATTGTATTACATTATTCAGATAGGTAGCATAGCCTCATTGATATAAATGGGGTTGACAAAATAATAATAATAAGGACACCTGCCAGTCTTTAAAGAAAATAGCTGCTCTTGAGCACACACACTGTTTTCCGACTTACCTGTGGTTCATACATCCAAGTGGTATTGGGCCGTTTGCCATCTGCAGGACTGAGTATGTACGCAGAGTACAATGGTGCACGATGCTGACGGTGATACAAGCTGGCAAAGTGGTACTGGTTTTTGAAGCGCTGGCATATTGGTTGGTATCCTGCTGCATTGATACCCATTGGTGGAGTTTTATTGTAGAAGACATCAAGGCACTGGGAGAAGTCGTTGCTGATCTCTCCAAGGACCAGTCCACCAAACCAGGGTAGGAGAAACAGGGCTCCCATGGAGAATTGCAGCATCTTCCTTTGAGACATCCTGCACAACAGAGCAGCAAGCTGGTCTTATATACACTTGCTAAAAAGACTTCCACTCAGACACAGCCTCAGAGTTCAATAAAACCTATATTTCCTTTGTGTCCTTTGTGTTTTCTGTGTCCAGCGTCTGGAGTATAGACGTTTGTTGGCTGTCACTGTGTTTCCTCTTATATATACTGACAGCAGAAACCCCCATTTCCTTGCAAACTTCCCCTGTTAACTGGCAGTGAGGCTCCCTTCTGGTAAATAATGCATATGCTTTGTTAATCAATCAATTGAGGTAGAGACCATCTTGTTTCAAGTCTTTAATCATTTGGTGATTTTAGCAAGGTGAGAAAGAAGAAGCTTCACTCGACATCTTAAACTGAGCATCAAGACTGAGCTGAACATTTGTTTATTCCTGACTAGAATATTTGTATCTTACTTTGATATCTTCCAGATCTAATGCTAGGGTCCTTTTCATGTCACACCAGTCGGGTTCAATAACACACAAGACATTCTGACTACATTCAGACTGAAAACACCAATACAGTTTATGGTTGCTGGCTGTTGTTGTTGTAGTTGTTGTCTTGTATATGTCCCTGCAGAGTGTTTGTGCCCACCTTTCTCACACTGTCTAAAAAGGTGAATAATCATGGGACATTGCCTGACGCAGAGCTCTGAATGGATTGCAGTGAGATGCTTGTGATATACACATTGTATCTAGAAATTGTTATTCTTCCTCAGATGTTTATTGGCATTTATTTGTTAATTAATAGTTAATACACAAGCACACTCCTCTGAGCCAGTCAGCTGGTTTCATTTTCTGTCTTGGTTGAGTTTCTGTGTTGTTTTGTGTTTCTTCATCAAAACTTCCCTCATTGTGGGAACCAGAAATATTTACCAGAAGTTATTTCTTTAAGTGCTTGTGCTGCAAGTTGAAAACTCCTCAATTTTAGTTGTCTTGCTCCAATTTGTCGGAATATTATATTTCCACTGTATTTAGGACTTGTTAGATTGTAGAAATAATGTAAATATGGGGAAAAACAGAATGATGAATGCTACAAATAAAGGCCAGAGGTGTATATAGTAGTATATATATTATAGTATTTAATAGGACTGTAGTAAAATGTGTCACTGTAGCATGTTCTGGGCTCATGAACACACCTTTTGGTGGATGCACTCTTTGCTGCTTTGTGCACAGTGATCTGTGAGAAGAATTCACACAATGATCATTTTTAACCATTAAAAGATGTTGCATGCTTTAACATGGATGTGTGTGATTGATTAGTTATTAACAGAGAATAGTAAAAAGAAACGCTGGTTGTCTTGTAAATCATTCAATAGTTATAAAAATGTGTCTGGGAGCCTATTAATTAAGCATTACAATAAGAAATGATGTAACATTAGCCACTTTTAATAACACATATTGATATCATTGTCCTGCCCCTGCTATAACTTCTTCTACTTAATTTTAAACTAATGCCCACCCTAATGTATTTCATTTATTAAGACTAACCCTAACCTGTCTGAGTGACCCCAAATTATCATGGTTATCATCTACTGAGTTAATGAGGAGATTTTAGCTTAAACATCCTCTTGAAGTAAAGACTCATCTTAACACCCCCTTGCCCTATATTATGATTAGATATTTATATTTATTTAAGTCTAATTTGTGAATGCTGATTAGTTTTTCTTGAAAGTGAAAATCATAAATCTTGCTCCTTTCAATAAACCCTGCCGGCGATTTTTTTGGACATAATTATAAATTCATAGCATAAATCATAACCTCAGCATATAAAATACAACAATAATGAACAGTGCCTGAACAATTGGCCTCCAGGATTTGATCAGTGATAATACTATATGAAGCTTAAATTTTAGATGTGGGTGGTTTAATAAGGCCATCTAGTGAATATTCAGAGACATGACACTTGGCAGCAGCCTGACGATTCAGCACACAAAAAACAAATGTGAGTAATAACGCTGCATTTACCGTCACTGGTGACGGGTCGTAACCTGTGGATGACCAGGATTTACCACAGTTTCAATTTCCACACAGAGGAGAGTTGCTGAGCCGTATTTAGGGACAGTACAAAAATAAATGGGTGGGTCATTTTATTAGTAAAAAGTGAGGCCCTCTTCATCCTTATTTGGCCTTTCTTCCTGTTGAACCCTCACCTTGACATTGAAAAGCAATGCCAATGCAAGTAAAAAATAAAAACGATAGCCCCCTCCCCTTCTCTCGAACCACCTCTTTAATATGAGTACATCCCTTTAATGACTGACTCTGTGTCAGCTAGTTTCTCTTCTTCTTCCCTCTTTTGTGTTACTGTTACTGCTGTTGGTTGTGTTTTGAAACTAGTATTGAACACGTGGCTCACGTAGCCTACTTGTTGAAATATGTTTGTATACTTAAAGCTCCCTTTTATGCTCTCCTAATACCCTCTTACATAAGAGTTATGCTAATGAATAGCCTAGGACACATGTAGGCCTAAGTATGTAGCAAATCTTGATAACAATTTGAAGGCAAAGTGATCGTGCTATTTGCTTAAAGGTTTATCAGTGAATGAGCTGCACCTGCTATTAGTAAGTTTGTGTGTAATGTTCATACTGAGTTTTCAATAACTTCAAACTAGTAAGTTATCAGGTTGCACAACTAAAGTAAGTAAATACGTTTATCTATATAGTACACATACACCTAGTCAAGTGCTTCACAATAAAAACAAATAAGGCACCAGACATAAGCAGACATATAAAAACACCATACAATAGAAATCAACATTTATTTAAATCCCATGTAACCTAATGGTTAAAGTAAATAATTTAATAATGTGTAAAATGGCTAGCTAAGAAACATCTGTAGGCAATCAACTCACATTAGCATAAGAACTTCCAAAAAATAATGGCTCTAGGGGAATTATAAACTAACCTAATCGTTTATGTGGTCAGGTATTACTATTAATTATGGGTACATGATGAAAAATATGAGTGGGCCTGCACCAGTTAGCCTCTTTTAAGCCTAATTGCATCATTTTGTGGAACGTTATTGGTTTTACTGCTTTTATATTTGTAAATGTAATTTAAAATCTTCCATGTTTACATCAGTATTAAACATGTTATGTGTTATTAATAATAACTCTTCAACCTAAACATAAGCGCATACAAGTTGGTTCAGTCAGTTATGCAACAGTTAAGCTATGTACACCTGGCAATAACCAGTTATGTGTAAATATTCACTACTAATTGTAATCTCTATGTAAAGAACTAGTTTGTTCTTTAGCACTTAGTAAACATGTATGCAACTAAGTGTCAGTGTAGGAACAGCTGGTGAAGCCCTGTTTACCTCTGGTTTAAATAATTTAAAAAGAAAAAGCCACAATTTCAATTTAATTTCTCTTTCATTTCCCCTTTCTCAACTGGCCACGCTGAAATCTGATTGGCCACTCCAAGTGCCGCCATTCTCCTTACCTCTCTCACGCCACATCGTCTTTCAGAGGCTGTAGCCATATATTGGTACTGTTGGGATGTTAGGACACATTTTGTGGATGGAAAAACTGGCAAGGCCATTTTCAAAGGGATCCCTTCACATGACCTTTAACCTCAAGACATCTGAATGATGGTTAAACATATGTTTCCCCTTTTAAGTTTCTCCCCACGTTATACTTTAAATATTTCTGCATACTGGGGTCCCTAAACAATATTGTAATTGCATAAATTAGGAATGACTCTAAAGCTGATACACACACTTTATGCCACCCCTTGCATACATCAGTGCCCCACTTGTGCCACCCCTACAACCCACTCTAGGACCCCTGTTGGTCCCCGGACCCCTGTTTGAAAACCAAAGCATTAGTAAACCAACAGTCTACATTTCCTGTACATGCCTACCTCAGTAATGAAACGCTATGAGATAAGCCTAACATTATTATCTTAATCAAGTAACATTTGAGTGTTTTTTTTGGTTATGGTTTTTCTAAATAAAGTTGTTTGTCTCGGGGCTAATAAGATCCGTACGCCCTGTAATGGAGCAGCTCCACGGGCTGCACGGCGCGCAGAGCCTGTTGCTGCACGCCCTCCGTCTCTTCCGTGAAAACATTGGGTTGCGCTGTCAGCTTCAGACCACTCCCTCTCTCAGTGTGAACGGAAGAGCAAGTCTAGTCTTCACTCGTTACAGTTTTGCCATCAGACGTGTTTTTATCGAGGACTATGTGCGCAGCCGAGAATGGCGGAGGCCAACGCTCTTGAGGAACTGCAGTCGGAGCTCACCTGTCCGGTGTGTTTGGAGCTGTTCCGTGATCCGGTGATCCTCGAGTGCGGACACCACTTCTGCCAGGTGTGCATCATCCAGTGCTGGGAAGCCAAGGCGGACGAGTTGTCGAGTTGCCCGAAGTGTAGAAAGTCGTGCGGCCGTAAGCTCAGACCCAACTCGCTTCTGTGCAACGTCGTGGACAGTGTGCGCAGAGCCCGGGCCATGGACACAGCCGCGGGGATAATCGTGTGGGACCCGGAGGGTGCGCTGGAGGAGCCGGAGGATCGGGAGCCGGGGTCCAGTATGAGCAGCGTGGCCTCTTCCATCGGGCACTGGCCGCGCCTGGGTATGGGTATGGATATGTGCGAGGAGCATGAGGAGAGGCTGAAGCTTTACTGTGAGGACGACCAGCTGCCCATTTGTCTGGTGTGCGGCATGTCCCGGGACCACAAGACCCACAATGTCATCCCCATCACAGAGGCCTTTGAAAACTACAAGGTAGCCTACGCTCTCACTGAGTTTAAACACATTTGTGATAAACCTTAATCTTCTTAGGCTCAAGGTAATACCCCCAAATCTCAGTTCATACACACTTTCTGTTTGTCTTCAAATGTAGCCCGGTTCATTGTCACGTTTTAGGGAGTGCCACAAGCTCATTAAACACTCCTCTCCATGTTCTTGGAAAGAAGTGTAGTGTCTCAAGTTTGACAAACTTTCTAAAAGTCAAAATAAACCTAGTTTATTAAGCTTTAATTTATTAAATAAACAAATCTGGCTGTAAAAAAACAGGGCTTTGACAGAACATTTGATGCCACATGGCAGTTTTAAAAGCAGACTCCCTGTTTGCCCAGGAAGCCTTCGGGAACTTTGTGTTTTATAGGAATGCAGCAGGCCACTGTGATCTCTTGTGAACTGTGAAACCCCCCCCCGTTAAACCTTGCAGCTGAACATCATCAGTCTGTTTGGAGACTCGTCCTGAGAGGCCCCTCTGTTTTACTGGTGCTGAATTCCTATTTTGTTTGAATTTGTGGGTCAGAGCATTCAGTTGGAGAAGTTCAGTTGGGCATCATATGACTCCCATCAAAGATGATGTTGTTGTTCAGAGCGCCGGCACCAATCATATTAACTCTTCGTTTAAGCATAATCTGGTTTAGCGACACCACCTCTTAACCATGTGTTGCATGTGATTGTCAGTTTTTGTTGCCTATCAACAGGATAAGCTGTCTGTCGCTCTCGAGAGGACTCAGCTACAGAGCGAGGAGGCCACGCTCTTCCAAAGGCAGACCAATGAGAAGATCCTCCTCATTAAGGTATTAGTGTACTTGTTGTATTTTTTGTGTCTGGAAGAAAGAAACGAAGTATGCTGAACATCCTGTGTGTGTCCTGTGAATGACAACCAGAAATTCTGGTAGCTAAGCGACATCCACCTGCATTCCTCCACCTTTACCTGTCTGACCACCGTGAATGACGAGTGACTCACCTGACTGGTGGTGACACAACAGGTTGTTACTCAGCTTTGTTTGGACGTGAGGATTATCATGCTGAGGTCCTTCCCCAAATGAGATAGATAATAAACATTCATACACGTCATGTCATGTTTGTCTTTCTCACACTCTATTGTTTTACGGACACACACACTCACACAGAAATGTACAGCATGTAGTGTACAATAGCTTGTATGTCACACACCCTCACAGAAAGAGATAACAGCTGGCAGCTTTTTCCACCACAGCAGCATTCACCTCAAATAGAGGTCTGTATGTATGTGTATGTGTATGTATATGTGTTAGTGTGTCAGTGTATGAATGTATGTGTATGTGTATGTATGTGTGTGTGTGTCTGTGTTAAACAGATATCAGCGTAGCATGTTTACTGTGTTGGAGAGTTTCTGCTGGAGCAGATAAACACATATATCTCTGCTCTGGGCTACTACAAACTGTATTTTTCTGTCCTGTCTGTCTGAATGCCTCAGCGTGCCTATACTCCGCTGTCTGTCTGTTTGACCCAGTTTATGTGCACATTCACAGATTTTCACTTCTCTGTTTCTACGTCAGAAGACAGGATGTGGGTGAACAGGTTGAGAGGAAGTTTGTCAGTCTCTCTTTCCCTGCAAATCTATCTTCCTGTGTATGTGTGTGCGTGTGTTTGTGTGTGTGTGTGTGTGTGTGTGTGTGCATGTGCGTGTGTTTGTGTGTGTTTGTGTGTTACTGTGACATTTTACCTTCACATATTTTAGGATTATACTCTGAAGGAATGGACTAAGTATTCCTATCCTGTGAGTAAAAGTACCAATATTAAAAAGAACTTAGAGTCCCTAACTTTCCACTCGATGACGCACTGGAACTCCAACATCTCAGACCAAAACAATGTGACAGAAACAAAAAAAACTTGACAAAACCGTCTTTGTTAGTCTTTCCACAATCTTTCCCTCAGTCACCAACACTGGTTTGGTTGAAAATAATTAATCTGTGGAGTTAGATGTGAAAATATATATAAGACATGCAATATGGCTGCAATGTAAACTAATCCTCAGGGACTAAGGCACCTGTAAAAGTATTCCCACTAGTGCTGGTTTTTGCCACTGAAAGGCTCAGATTGTTGTTTCTGATATCATAAAGGAAATGATCCCTACAGAGATAGACCTTTTGCTTATCCAGAAACAGCCATTATATTTCAAGCGCTCGCCATATTCTAGAGACAATTGTAATTTTAGCTTGCATATTATTGTAACATCGTAAAGTCATTCAAAAAGGTCAGAAACAAAATATAACTCATAAAACAGTATCTGTTAGTCTTTCCGCTATTCAAACAATCACATACTCCGCTTTGGTTGAAATAAATCCTAAATTCACCAATACAGATGAGAAAAACAGCTGTTCAGTCACTCTACTCAAACATACCTCAGGTTGTATTGTGTAATCTAGGCGCCACGTTTTGACAAGGAAGAAGAATGCATGGAATCAAAACAGCAATGTCTCTCAGAATTATTACAGGATTGCAAGGCCAACATGTACTTAATATAATAGTGAAAGTACTCAGTGCAGAAAAATAGGTCTAGGCTTTATTATATTTTTAGATTATGAATGCACAAATAACATTTTAATCTTGTAGTTGGATGAGGTGTGTGTAATTTAACCAATTAACTAACTAAAGTAACTATAGCTGCAGATAAATATAGTGGAATAACAATATATTCTATATATTTTATATATATATATAGATAAAATATATATATTTTATATATTCTATATATTTTATATTTATATTTCCCTCTGAACCGTAGTGAACATAAAATGGAAATACTTAAATGAAGTACTTGAGTACTTATACATTGACTGTATAATGTATATTCTTATACTATTACAAAGGCCAGAAAATCCCAGGGTGAGTCCCCTGGTTTTTAGTAACTTCAGGTGACAGATTCAGTATTGATTTTAGTAACACACATAAGGTTGTATGAAATAGAAACACGTCATTGGACATTTTCAGCAACGAAATGCTACACAGCAATTTATAGTAAATTAAAAAAATAATACAAATTAGTTTAATTTAATGGTTAAAAATGATTTTATTTTGGCGCAGAGTTGAAACATGACATTCACATTCTTCCATGGTCTCACTGTGTTTCAGGAGCGAGCAGGGGATCTGGAGGAGCTGGTCACGGCAGAGTTTGGTCGTCTGAGGGAGTTCCTACTCGAGGAGGAGGAACGCATAAAGGAGAAACTGCAGAGGCAGAAAGAGGAGAAGCTCAACCAGCTGGAGGAGGCACTCACTCAGACAACAGAGCAAATCAGCCAACTGGAAAGTACGGCTGACCAGCTTTGCCTCAAACTGAGGGAAGAAGAAAACCCAGAGCAACTCAAGGTGAGAGAGAAGAGGAAGATGATGAATGGATAATGCTCATGATGCTTGTATGGCACCTTTCTGTCAGCCTATATAGACTGAAAGAAAAGTACGAAAACACAGCCTACAAATACCAAATAATATTTCTGTGTCAGAGATATTTTCTGAATGTTGCAGCCGAGACTGAAGTATTCTGTAATGACAGGGTGGTTTTATCTGCTCTATTTCAGGGAATCAAAGATTTCATTGGAGGGTGAGTATCATCTTTATCATATCAAGATCACTGAACAGCAGTAATTTCTTATTGAGTTATTTATTTGTTTCTAGGCCTTCCCCACTTCTATTTGTACATTGCCCTTATTTGCCCTAATTTAAAAGTCACAAGACAATGGCATGTTGTTTTGTAATTAACTGAATGTCATGTCGAAACAGGATGTGGGATCATAATTGTGATCGAGCCATCTTTACCTCACACTTACTGTCAGCTGGTGGACACAGGAAAGCAGAACGTGTTCATGAAAAGAAACTGTCTAAGTGTCATTGAAGATCTGATATTCATTCAGTTTAAAACAGTTTAAAACTGAGAGGCTAAAGGGGTTTTTTCTTGTTTTTCATTTCCTCATAGGTGGCATAGCTAAGAATGTAGATACAACATAAACATTTGGCTTAAAGGCCACACTCAACATGCTGTACAAGTAAAACAAAAGGGAATTTTCCATGATTCCTTTTTCTGTGCTACAATGTTTTACATTCGTAGTTATTTGAATTTCAGAATAATAAGACCACAATGATAAGTTACATCTTTTACAACTTGCATTAAATTACTTCTTACATTAAGATACAGTTGTTACAGTCGTGAAAGGATGGACTATGGGCAAATAAAGCCACAAAGAATGTTGATCTCCAGTAAAGATTAGTTCTTTCCCTCTTGTGCTGTTGCTTTAAATTATTTTATCTCTTTCGTTCTCTCCGTCAGGGCTGAGAGCTTGTTTGAGCGCCCCCCAGAGGTGAATGTCAGTCTGCAGTCGGCAGAGTTCCTGGGACCTCTGCAATACAGGACCTGGAGGAAAATGAGTTCAATTTTTCAGCCAGGTATAAAGACACACAAAGGCAAAACATTGCAGTCTCCAAACATAACTGTAGATCCCACTTGGGAGTGAATTCTTCAAACTCCTCCAGAGACACACAATACACTAGCCTTTATATATATATATATATACACACAATATGCAGCAAGCCTTTAAAAAAAAGTTGGTTAAATCTACAAAAGGCATTTTTGTGCTTTGTATTTATATTCGGTCTAGTATCAACCTGCTCTGTGTGGAGTTGGACAACATGAGTTTCAAACATGTCTGTATCTGCTTTCCAAACTTAATCACATCTGCCACTGGGTCAAAGTCTTGCATACAAAGACTTCTGTATTTTGCGTCATTTGCCCATTACATGTAGTCATACATTGTTGATGATTGTGTAACACTAGACTGTAATACTGGATTTAATGAATCTATGGAGTTACATCGTAGTTTTCTATGTTGACGCAGTATCATATATATTTTATTTGTATCCATGTGGCTGATGCTCTTATCTAGCTCGTCTTACACTAACTGAGCAGATGGCATTCCGTATCTTGTTGAAGGTCACTGCCAAGGAGTTATTTACTCTCTGTAAGCACATGTAAGTTGTTGCTTTGGTGCACTTCTGACTATATATATATTTTTGCCCTCTAAGCTGTCACAGCGGTGTCCCTCGACCCTGACACAGCCTACCCCTGTCTGTGGGTTTCCCCCTGTCGCACCAGCGTCCAGGTGGGAAGAATCCAACCCAACCTGCCCAACAACCCCGAGCGTTTCACCCGCTACAACATCGTCCTGGGCTCTGAAGCTTTCTCCTCTGGCAGACACTACTGGGAGGTAGAGGTGGGCTCCAAAACAGCGTGGGGTCTGGGCGTGGCCACAGCCTCGGTCAACAGGAAGGAGGAGATCAGCCTCTGCCCTGATGATGGTTTCTGGACCCTGGTGCTGAGGGACAGCGGCAATGGCAACAGCGAGTATGAAGCATGCACAGACTCAGAGGAGAGCTTGTTACATCCCTCCAAGCCCCCCAGGAGGGTGGGGGTCTATCTGGACTATAACCGTGGTGAAGTGGCGTTTTATGATGCAGGAGACATGAGCCACCTCTTCACCTTCTATGATGCAAAATTCAAAGAGCCTGTTTTCCCGTACTTCAATCCCTGGCCGATTATCAACGGATACAACCGGGAGCCACTTACCATAGTAACGCCACACTGGTGATAGATGTCCTTTATATCGGAGGATTGACGCAGACTTCAGAATAAAACTTCTGAAGAAGATTCAGTAACTGATGAATTTAAATAGACTCATCATATGAGCATTGACACATGGTGCAGAACATGCAGGATACACTGTAGTATTATTCAAAGACTTGAAATAAGATGGTAAAACTACTAAAAAGTCAAACAACACTTTAAAGGACATGGTTGATATTTTACATTTTTTTTATGTCAACAAGTCCCATGAAAAGTCCAAAACCAACAATGTATTGATCCAACTAACAAGTATTGTCTGTAGTTTATGTTGGCTCCAACATTGTGTTGGTTCTGAATTCATTAGAAAAGGGGTAAGGCATATTGCTTGCTAAGGTAACCAAAGACTTAAAGGTTCTCTGTGGAGTTTTAGACCTCTAGAAGCACAATGGAGCTATTTTTCCATGAGTGGCTGCCTGTTTCAGAGTGGGTCACGATTTCACACTTTTCCACTCATCTACAGATGGCGGCAACATGCAAAGATATGCTGCAATGCACAGATAAAAACAAGGGAAAGACTGCTAGCTCATTGATTCAAACAATGCTGGATTTAAAGTACTGTAAAGAACTGGATTCAAATTTGATTTAACACAGTTGTTAGACCTTAATGATATATGCATTGCATTTTGGTGAGTAAAACTGAATGTAAACAAAACTTTTATTTGTTTTCAAGAAAACTCCACAGGGCCCTTTTAACTGGTAGAGTCTCTGCAGGAAGGTTTTGAAATTGTATTAACTAAATTTGTTGCAATGTCTTATTGTGTGTGTTGAAATAATATCTAACAATATAAGTAATCTTTTTACTGTTTTATAGCTGTGATGTTTCCTGTTGTTCTAATGACATGTCTGTACATCTAAAGCAACGATGTGTGTAGTAGATGTAACACAATTAATAACTTCTATATGCCTTTACTTTACAAAGGACATTTACCTTTAAGTGTCCCACCACCACCACATTTGTCCAACACAACTCTGTGAAAATGTAATTTTAAAATACTTTCTAAATGTTTCGTTATGACCAGAGAAAACACTGTCTAGATATTTGACATGAAACTTTAATGATATGATTAAATTTCCTACTGATTGTTCCTACTGTTTGATTCCACCAGAGGGCGCCCAAAACTAACTTTGAATGCAGCATCACTCGGCTCCTCAGTGGTTTATATCAGTGGTTTTCAAAGTGGGGTCCTTAAGATGGTCCCCCGCAAAAGGAGGAATAGAATAATTTAACTTAGGAAATAGGGCCATTTTTATTGATTTTAATTTAGAGTGATCCAAGTTTGATCATTAATTTACTTTAAAGACTTTATAATCGCAAAACCTAAACCTAAATATTCAGAGGGGATTCCTTAAGACAAAATCCTCTCAAATTGGGGGTCGGTGGTCTAATGTCGATCTATTTCTGGGGATCCTTGACATAAAGTTTGGGAACCCCCGGTTTATCACACAACTTTGTGCTTTTATCCATGCCATATTGAAGCCAGTCCACAACTTTTATCTTAATCTCAAAAAGTGATGGAGGTTGGTTTTTTTTATCATCAGGTATTCCAGTCAAGTCAAGTCAATTTTATTTAGCCCTATGTCAGAAATATCAAATTGCCACAAAGTAGTAGTAGAACTAGTTTATTTGGATTGGTGAGAGGATTTGGGAAGACTAGATGAGGGTCATGTACAGTGGGAAGATTAGGGGTTGAGGAGAGGGATGAAGGGGTCGATTGCTGGGGGATGAATGGGAGCTGAAGGTTGTTTAAGGCTGTGTATGCTAGGATGATTGGGGTCAAGAAGAGGAATGAGGGGGTTTGATTACATGGAGACTAACGTGGAACGATTAGGGTCATGATGTGGCTGGACCGGCTAGGAACCCGGGTGTCGAAACTTTCTGCATCATCATCCCCCAGTGGTTCGTATTAATAGGAGAAGAAGAAGAATTACTTGAATACACCCCGACAAGCCTGTCTTCGACGATAGGAGGAAATGGTAAGTGGACTGTACTTGGCTTTCTGACCACTCAAAGAGATTTACTCTGTATGTCACATTCACCCATCCAAACACTGATAGCAGAGGCTGCCATGCAATGTGCCAACTGGTCAGTCGAAGCAGGGAATCGAACTGCCAACCAACTGATTAGTAGACAACCTGATCTTCTTTCTGAACCACAGCCTCCCCAAAGTACTTGGCAGAAACTCACAGAGGGGGGAGAGTAGGCGATTGGAAACTGAGAGAAACAGGAGATGCTTACGAACACTATTTCATTAGTGAGGAAGAGAGGGTTGGTTTTGTTTGTGAACCTTAACTATAATAACTTCAGGAACTTCAGGAAGAGCAACAGGAATATAAAATAAAGACACAATAATAATCATACCTTTTTTTTAAAGGTGGAACTACACGTTCTTAATTCAATGTCACAACCCCACAACAGCTTTACCCTTTTAAAGAGACAAGAGGAGAGGCTGAATCCCCTGGAGGACAAACATTCAGAACTAAAACATCTGGAATTAGGCACTGACAGCCTTTGGACAGAGAGGTGTCCCAGGACGACCAATGGTCCACTGTACACTTGCCTTTGCTGCATGACATCCCCTCTCTTTCTCCCAACTTTTCTGTCTCTCTCTGCTACTGTCTAATAAAGGTTATAATAAGCCCAAAAATAATCTTTAAAAAAATTATAGCATTGAGATGCCTGAGTGAAATGTTCCAAAGTGCTGAAGAGGTGTCAGGGAGTACAAACAGTACAGTCATATGTGATCTAAGTAAATGGCCCTTTAACAAATACACTTCTTTGGAGCTTATTATGTTAATATTTCTGTCGATAATGTGTCAGAGAGGTGTCGATTCAGTACATTTTACATTATAATGCAACACAAAACTTCACATTACAGGCATAGAGTGGAAACAGCATCCTGTGTGTCTCAGCAACGAGCGAGACAATTTGATTTGTGACATTGTGACATGATGTGACATTGTTATAGCAGTAAATATCCATTTGTCAAGATAATCATTTGATTATCTGTGCTTGAGATTTGTGTTTACCGGTCACTGATAAGCACACCGTGTTCCTTTTTCAACGTCCATTTAAGCAAGGTTAATGTGTTCCATCGTGCCAATTGAGCAATTTGGTCATCTGTGACTACTATTACGAACAAATAAATAATGAGAATTAGTCTGACCCAAATAAAACGTATCTGTTATCCATGTGAGCTTAATCTCTGTGCGTCATCTGCCTATACATTAACCATAGACCGCTGGTTTTAAGACTATACCTGTCAGGGTTATTGTCCAGTCCAACCCCTCTCTCCTCTAACTGTCCTGATCTGTAATTAGATATTATTGCAGACCGATCAACATGCAGTAACACAAGCCTTCACTTCTACATTACTGCTCTGCTGCCACTCCCTCTGTCATTCATCCGTGTCTTTGATTGGTAGAGTGAGGTTCAAGGTGAAAGACAAGTCTCTGATGAAAGTAGTTAAAAAGTTTTTTCTCTGTCTTTTTACACTTTCTCCATTAAAAAAAAATCAGTTTTATTCCATCCCTCTTCTGTCGTTTCATCTTGTTCATCCATCCTTCATGTTACCTGTCTCACATGACTGATCTGTTCCCAAAATACAACCCCTATTTTTATCCTTCAAGTGCATGTAACTTAGCTTTTCTGTAATGGATCTCTTTTCTGCCTCCACTCAAGAATTTGCCTCTCCCCTCCCATCAATAATCGATGAGGAGCGGGACAGCGAGAGGGGCTGAAGAAGGACAGGAAGGCTGAGCTGAACTGAATGACGGGGTTGAAGTGATTAATGGAAACCTCATTAGGAACTGGAGAGAAGTCAAGCTATACATTCTACCCTCAGTCTGGAGAATATACACTATCAGGGTCCGTTTCAGTTTGAAAGAGAAATGTTTAATGCGGGTTAACAGGAGAGGGAAAGCAAGAGAGGCAGAGATGGAGGGAGATTTCAGGTGAGGTAGTTAAGGCCAAAATACGGCGAAAAGTGACACTCTTTATCTACTCAAAGCTGAAAAAACACTTGCCTTTTGGACTGGAAAGAGGGAGAGAGAAGGAGAAACAAATTGATCGGTTGTTTTATTTATAGAAAGCTGCTGCTTTCAGTGGAATTAATTACTTTACAAAAGCTACAAAGCTATAAGGCTGTTTTAGAGAGCTCAAAAGCACAATAATATGTTTACACGCTTGAAAGAACATGCATGTCTAAAAATAGAGGGCAGTGGTGACATGTTCACCTGTGTGTGCATGTGTGTGAGCTCAGCCATGCTTGCTGGATGAGATTATGCATGCAGGGCAACACTGAGGTGATGTGTTATAGCTAAACAAAAGTCTTTCAATCATCACATATATGCTGAGTTTGTTGCATCCCTCCCTCTCTTTCTATCTCTCTCTGTCACCTAATGAAAAGCTGACCTGGGCACCTCCAAAAGAATCCAATTTGTGTTACAACAAAGGCTCCGAATATGACAGGGGGATTGAGGGCAGATAGACTGAGAGAGACAGGGAAAAGGAGAAGCATGGAGAGCAATGAGGATTACTGTCAGAGGGAAATGATGATTACAAGAAATTCGCAAGGATGAGAGGAAAGATAAAGACAATAAGAAAAAGATGAGTGAAATATGCCAGAAATACACGACAGGAAAACACAATATTTTGACTGAAAAGCATATTATATATAAATATATATATATAAATATATATAAATACATATATATATATACACACACTGATTACAGGAAGGGTAGCTGTGACAAAGCGCCCAGGCAACAGGAGGAGAGTGTTTACCTGTGATGAATGGGAAAAGGTGGAAGAAGGGGAGGAAGAGAAGGAGAGAGATAGGTCGATGTGTTACAGGTAGATAACGTGAGAGAGGTAAAGTTCAGGAGGTATAAAGTGTCACGTAAAGGACCAAGAGATAGCGAGTGAGGGCAGAGGTGCAGGAACTCAATCCCAGAGCCAAGACAACAGCTGATGATAAAAACCTCCTCACCTGCATGCACCAAGAGAGAGATATGGACAGAAGCACGGCGCAACACTGAGGAAAACAACTGGAGGAAATACAAGGACAGAAAGGAGGATGTAAGAGGAACATAAGAACATTCGAGTTATTATTTTTCCTGGAAAAACCTTCATTCATTCAGCCTTTTTTTTCCCCTGGAACAAAGGACTTGGCTTGAATTATTAAGCACCTTTTGAGGGAAACTGAAATATATATATATACATACACACACACACACACACACACACACACACACATATATATATATATATATATATATATATATATATATACAGACATACATATATCTGTAGGTAACTTTGTGGGTTATTTTAGCACATAAAATAAAAAAAATCAAGAGCTGCCGCAGAAGAGAGGAAAGCAGGGAAGAGGCAAGAGAGAGAGTGAGGGAGGGGGAGGGCGAGTGAGAGAGAGAGAGAGAGTGTCTGTGAGCCTGTGACACCGAGATGTTCATGCTCATTCGAGAGCCGTCCGCCGGAGGAGGCGGTGCTGGAGCGATGAGCACACCACAGGAGAGGAGTGCAAAACAGGTATGTGAATCTATATACATATATATAAATTTACTGTGTGTGAAAAATTTAATTTTGTGTGTAACTTTCTCTGCCAAGCAGTCCTCTCTTTACAAACAAATTCTCTTTCATGTAGACACATTAATATTAATTTAATTTGCATGAATTTGTGATTGTGTTCCACAAGAAATAGTAACTTGTGATTGTTTTCAGAAATTACTGTAAATGTTCCTTTATTGGTTGAAAAAACTCTCCTATATCTTAGGCCAAGCCATAATTACCTTATCATACTGTACCAAGCTTAACCAATGTTAATGTTTATTGCATTATTATATGTAAATAAAGTAAGTAAAGTATATTTATATAGCACCTTTCTAGATCAGATTGCTTCACAATAAAAGATAATAAATTAAAAAAATAATAAAAATATAAGTAGACAAAGACAGTATTGATCAAGACATTTGAACTATTGGCCACCATATTTTGCATCTATGTACACTACAGGTGTGTGCGTTAGTCTTGAGGTTACACAGATCTGGACTCAGGTCTTCATCGACTCTGCTCTCCCCCTTCTCAGGTGCAAGCCTCCATCAAGAAGAAGCTGGAGAAGCAGAAGAAGCGAACCAATGAGAGTGGAGGGGGTGCTGGAGACAGTCAGACAGCTACACCTCAGCCCGTTCGCCAACAGAAATCCGCTCAGACCCTGCAGGCGTCAGCTGCGGCCTCTGAGGACAGTCATTCGCTGGAGGAGACGCTGGAGGAGATGATGGAGGGGCCACAAAGGAGAGAGAGGGAGAAAGAAGAAGTGGAGGCTGTCGACCTGCTGCCCATAGTGGACTCTGTGTTTGGACAGGTAGGAGTCATCTGCTGCAGTGTGTGTGAAATGTGAAATATAAAATGTGGAAAATGTGTGTGTCTGACACTTTTGTGTGTGTGTTTCATGTGCCACTCATCAAGCTCTCCGGCTGATTGAATGTCTCGTCAGCAGCTTGATTGTAACTCTAAGCCTCCAATTGAAATTTAAAGCCTGGTTGTGCTCCAGGTTTTTTGTAAATAGCCACCTCTCCTGCACCCCTGACCTCCTTGGTGTCACATGGCAAAACAGGCCATAAAGCTGCGTTCACTGCAGCCACACAAATGCTAACCCTTATGCCTTCTCATTTAACCCCCCAAATCCCTCTGGAAATGGCGGAAGCAGCAAAGCACGAGGGCTAAAGCTAAGGATGGAGATAGCGTGTGTTTGAGAGGATTTAAACTCCTTTACTTTGGGAAACATTATAATCCGTAACAGATACGGCCATAGTCAGCCAGAGATCTGATGAACACCGTATCTCTGCTCAGTATCACATCACTCACATGGTAAGCAGTGATACAGGACACGGCACGGTAGGCTACACCATTACAGCATCTGTCATCCTGGGGTCAGACATGTGGATCATTGTGTGTGAGAAAGTGGTGGGTTTCTCTGTGTGTATGAAAATAAAATCAAAAGAGATTACGCCACAGTAAAAGCTCCACTGGCTTCCTGCTGCGGACTTCAGCATGGCTCATGAGTCACTCTGTTTTTTTTTTTTCCAGTCCACCTGATCGCGTCAGCAAACTCTGAAGGAGGGTGATGATGAGTGTGGCTGAGGTTAGAAACAGGATTTCAAGACAGAAAGAAAAAAAAAGTGATGTCAGTAATGATGCAAGTGATCCAAAATAAGAGAGAACGGTTGAGTGAGTGGGAGAGAAGATTTATCTTTTCCTCGTTTCACCGTAGGGTTCCTCGGGGTCCCTGAACCTCACTTTGACAACTGGTGCATTTTAGGAGGAAACTGGTGTATAACAGGCAAAGACACAGCGAGCATGTGGTATTCCCAGAGACCCTCAGCCCCCACATACTGATCTGAGATCAAACAGACGGAGCTTGAACAGCACAAACTCATCATCTTCTTAAAGGGATATTTCATAAACAAGCGCAGTTACACACATTACATCATAGCCAAACCAGGAACACATTTACAGATCATAATCATTCTCACCCAGTAGCTCCCTTCTTTGGGAGGCGACACTGTTTTAACTGTTTTAAAGGAAGTACAATGAGGCAATTTGACCCTAGGAGGGTAAACATTTGATCCACTGTTTTGTTTCTGGTTTGTTCTTTTCTTTATATGCTGTGGTGAATGTTGTCTGCTGAGCTCACTGAACTCAATTCATTTCATAGAATGATTCCAAGAATAATGTGATTTTGCACTAATTACAGAGAAAGAACAACTCAGTTTAAAGCTGTTATATATGAATTGATTATTTAATTATTATTGCACACTTTGTCCTTTATATATCTTGACACTGAATTTAGGTTAATTTGAACTGGAAATTAGCCAGTGTGTGTGATAGTGCATGTGTTACTTATAATTAGTATCAAATAACATGATTCTATTTAGGAAATTAAGAAAGCTTTTTTATGGATCTCTCCATCCTATGCTACTTTATTCTTTACTCCATTATATTTATTTGTCAGCTTTACTGTTTACTGTCAAGAAAAATATTCTAAATTCAAAACACATGAGCACCATATTAAATACATTTCTACTGAGGAAATTACCCAGTATTATATAATGTAGTTAAAATGCACTCAATCATGACCAACTTCTTACATGTTTATGCTTCACTACTGTTAATAGTCATAACATAACATAACATAACATAGGATAATGCAATGAAAACTGTTTTATGATCATTAAATGATGTGTTAATTTCCGTTTTTTAACATATTATTTTAAAAAATAATCAAAATTAATGTGTTTGCTTTGACAACATTTGACACCAAACTAGGGTGTACATTTTTGTGACAGATACTGTGGCTCTCATAGGATTTTTTTTTGCGGTGCTACCGCATGCCAGCCCTCTAGATCTGCCCCTGCTGTAATGGAGTATATTTTTATATTGCTGTATTTATTCTTCTTATACTTAAATATTTGAATCCTTCTTCTTCAATCTGCCTCCTTCTCTCCATCCATGCTCCCTCTATTCTGTCTCTTCTAGTCTTTCTCTGATTGACAGCCCTCGTTACTGGACACCAGTTGATCTATATCTGACACCACATCAGTACATGATATGTCTAGTTTACCTGTGCACACACACACACGCGCACACACACACACACACACACACACACACACACACACACACACACACACACACACACACAGGTTCGTGACAGAGGCACAAGGGTACACTGAGTTCAAAAACAAAGAACAGAGTCACATTACCTGAGTACTGCCCATCTCACGCACGTACAGCACACAATGCATGGTTAGTCTCACAAGTGTGTGTGGAGCTAAAATTAACTGATAGTGTGTCAGTCATTCAATGCTGATACCTCGAGACTGGCAATTGAAAAGTAATCAAAACAGAAACCCAGTAACATAAATAAGAGTGTGTGTGCATGCAAACACACTCTCACACACAGACCAATAGCATCTCATCTGTGTAATTAATTGAAACCAGTAACAGAGAGTCAGTCTGGTAATTAATCAGGCTTAATGTTATTGGTGGTGTCTTGTTCGTGCAGCCGGCCGTGACAGTTTTACTGAACACACAAACATCAAAGGTGAATCGTGAAGGAACTCACTGAAAGACAATTTCAATTTGATGAATAAAGTTGTGTTGTATGGAGCTTATTTGGAAAGATTTCATTAATTGGATTTCTGCTAAAAGTAAATAGGTTTGTGGTGTATATAATGAGTTGGATTGATTGATGGATGGAGTCATTTTATTTGAAGTAAAAAAATTTTGGTCTTAGAGGTTTAAGGACGTACATGAGTTAATTATTCTACAAAGACAGCATTTAAAACTTATCAACCCACATACCCACAAACCCTCAGGTGAAAACAAGTGTAGGTTTTCAGGCGTTTCTGGTCTGACCTCATGTGTTACTTTATACTTCAGATGTCACATTTTAAATTCAAATGTGGGGAAGTCCATTAAATTAGGCAGGATTTCTGTTTCACACACAATAAATAATAACACACACTTTTGTGGTCAATTTGCTTGCGAGTTTGTCTGAAAAGTCTGACTTTTCTGGATGAGTTTGATGTGAAAACAATAACTTAATAGGATCTCTTTGACACTAAAATGTGTGATCAGTGTTTGCATTAGTCCACTGTCCTTGTACTTATTTTATCTCTGCTTCTGTGGTGTTCTTTTATTGACAGATAACCGACTTATTGGCTGGTCACTGTCACTTGCAGTACAATAGGTTGCAGCAGGCTGAAAGCAAATTTAATGTTGATCTCTCACTTGAGGATCAGATTATTAGAATGATACTGTAATCTTATTATATCCACCAACAGCACTCATGTCTGTCTGCATGCAGGCTAGATAACAATGAGAGTTTTTAAGTCCAAATAGTTTGTTTCTACTTAAGAACTCTTTCGGGGGAAAAGATTAATTTACAGTGTTCACTCTTAAGCTGCAAATCATTCAATGACGGCTCAATCTGCCTGGGAGTTGAGCTAAAAATAGCAGTTGGTATCATTACTGTCTGAAGTCTTCACTGCAGCAGCTGTCAGATAAAACTAGTTAATAGACCTCTCCTAAAGTGGCCTCTAGTGGCGACTGCTGATTATTGCAACAATTGATCATTATGTTTCATCCTGAGAAGGTTCTTCGACATAGAAATAATGTGAAAAGCTTAATACTGTAGTTATTGTACGAAATTACACCTTCACATAATTATTTAAAAAAAACCCGCACTGGTGTTTGTTTTACTTATGTTTCCTCATTAGACTTCTTCTCAGGACTATGATGCATTGACTGGGCTTGACTGATATCTCTATCCCTCTTCTCTTAGCTTTGTTGCACCTGTTAAAGTGGGACAAAGTACATCTATCCCTATTTAAGTTAGTTTGTGGACTTCCCCGTCAACCAGCAACAACCTCTAATCAGACAGAATAAGTGAAAGCACCTGTGTGAGCATGCAAAGCTTTTATTGGCAGCAATAAACAGATATGTTGGGAGGTCTGTAAAAGCATTGAGCGAGTGAATAAAGTGAGTCAGATAATAATTATTTAGACATTCATCAGGTCTGGGCTGTCCTGGTAGCTCACCTAGTAGAGGAAACAATTTTAATTTCACCAATAATCTGCCTTATGAATGTTTTTTAATACAGTTCCAGTAGAATAACATTTCTGCTTATGCTTTTGTCTTCATTTGAGTCTGTTTCTCACAGATGAAATCAATAGCAATAATACTATCCAGCCAATTTAGCTTTACTTGTCTTAATGTTTCTATATTGTATTCATACTGTGTACATTCTTATATATAATGTGCAGAGAATGTGTTTCCATTTTGGAGACATTCAAAGGTAAAATTGGAGATCTAATGGGTAAAATTTACTTCCTGGTGCGCACACACAGACACACACACAGACACACACACAGACACACACATACACACACACACACACACACACACACACACACACACACACACACACACACACACACACACACACACAGAAGCTGTGCTGTCCATATGGATGCACTGTAGTAAGCAGCATGTCAAATCTGCTTTTGGAGAGATTTGTTGACAGATGCTTTGTACAAGCTCAGCTGACCACTTAGCACTGCACTTATAACCTAGACTTGTGATTTTAAATGTTGTCATCATTTTAAAACAGCTTGCCCAAACCAGTTCTGGGATGAAAGAGGTCAAGTTCAGCGAGCTCAAACCACCTTGCACCTCGAGCAGCTACATCCTGCCAAGTGGGACAGGATCGCCTAGACTAAGATGTGTTTGACAGCTGAGTTATGAGCACATGAGCTCCGAGTTGATAGTAATAATTAGGAACTTGTGAGATTATCTTTCCCCTCTGGTCTTTTATTCTATGTTTTGTAACTAGATTTATGACTGCATGGACATAAGTCTTTTGCATCATATTAACTTTAGCATACACTTCTATTTTTATATGTTTTGTGATTTAGATTAGTGCACATTTCATAATTATATTTTGTTTACACAAGGATTCTTGTTTTGTGGGTAAAACTGACGTATACCAGTTTCATACTGTACATTTACCATTTTGTTGTACATATACAACTTTATACTGCATCCTATAAGGTTTAGAAAAAAAAGACAAAACATCTGCAGCAGATACACAGGAAATTGTGGTTTTGGTTAATATGATGTGTAATAGTTTTTATTCTCTATTGTTATTTTATTCATTTTATCTATCTTCGGCAAAGTGTAAATTTTCACTAAAAGGATAAAGCTGCTGCAGGAACTTTAGAAATATAATTTCAGTTCTGGTTCAGATTTGACTGACACCCCAATGTTTTTATTTTCATTTCAGTTTAATCTTTTTATTTTAGGATTTAAACTACGTTAGCTACACAGTACTCATGTTGAGGTCAGTTTCTCCCTATTTTAGTTCCTTGTTTTCCATCTCTTTTCCCTTTCTATTTTTTCTTTTCATTACCCCGTCTTCCCCTTTAATCTCAAGTGGAAGGGATTAATGCCTCTCTGTTTACTTCCTCTTAATTCTCCCTCTTCATACTGTCGATGAAGTCATTTGAATGCAACATTTGAACGAGAGAGCGAGGGAGAGGGAGGAATGAGAGCAACTGGATGGGAAAGAGAGTGATGGTGTTAGTGTGTGTGTGTGTGTGTGTGGAGGGGAGGTTAAAAGCATCGGTGTGATGCTGCTGCTCTCAGCAGAGTTGGTTGGGTTAGTTTGGTTTTTGTGCTGCTTTGTTTGGTGACTTGGCTCGACTTTGGATCATATAGAGATGGGTGGAGTCATTCAGGATTGCTCATGCATGGATTAGAGCTGTTGGTTTTTATCTCTGTGGTATCGGATGAGATGACTGATGACCAGCATGGGACACTCAGAGAGGTTTTCTCTGACTTAAGAGCTCGAGCCTGAGCTGAACCTCTGAAGAAAGGAGGGCAGCGGGAAAAAAAGGGGAAGAAGAGATAAAATCAAACAAATAAAATCAGAGAGAAGTTTCTAAAAGAGAGGAAGGAAAGATTTTGGGCAGCTGGAGGAAAACTGGGGAGGTCGAGCAATGGGTAACTGCACCAAAGCATCCATGAAAGAAAAAATGAAGAAGGTAAGAGATGTCTCATCTTTGTCAGACTGTGTTTTACTGGAGCATGATGCTTTTCACTTGCACTTGCTAAAATGACACTATTTTACATCAGTGTCAATTTATAAGTTCTGTGATTGATTATAAAACATCTCAGCAGCTTTGGACATGGAGGTACACGTTCTAGCTTTTGGAGCTTTCTTTGCATTTTGTCTTAATTACTGTAATCCCTGTATAATAGTTTTAATAATTGTAGATTTTTCTAAATGCCGGAAACAGTGAAATATGATGAAATTGCAGCACTGGTTGTTTTAAAACATCTAATTAAAAAAATTTCTTTCATGGTAGTTGCAAATTTGCGCTCAAGATGGTCTTTAACAGTAAGGATAATAGCTGATGTGAGTGGACTGCCTTAAAATAGCCATATGTAATGCAGGCTTACAGCCACACTCTACCTAGTGTTTGTGTGACTAGAAAACTATGGGTCATAACCTGGATCCATGAAAGATATGATTTGAAGAGGGAATAACGGCCTGGTCTGGTCTCTAAGGGGGTAGTGGATGGGCCCCTCAGGGGTAAGGTGAGGGCAGTGGGCCAGCAGGATCCGCAGCCGGAGGGAGAGGAGAATGAGGACGCGGAGGATGAGCCATTCAACAGTCCCTGCGGTGCAATGGTGAAGAACTGCAACGTGCTGCACAACATCGTGGGCCCAGCCTGGGTTTTCCTTAAACAGGGCTTTTCACAGACACTCGTATGTAACAACAGAACACAAACCCTCACACAACCCCGGTGCGACTTTTTCCGCTTGTGTCCATTCATTTTCATCCCTTACATCATCACGGCTGACCTTACTGCTCTCCACCACACCAGCTGTATCATCCCATCACTGGTCCAGGTCAGACGATCAAATCTGCTGGCTGGCACCGCACATGCTCAGAAGGGTCGATTATTCGGTTCCATGGAAAATTATTGACTGGCTCTGTGGAGCTTACTTCTAAAACATGTGTGGCACAGAGTGATATGCAGGTCAAGGCTGGATTTACGACCAGGCAGAGTGGGCGACTAACCCCTGGGGTCCAGAAATGGCCCCTGAAGGCTCCAGGTTCACTGAAAGAAATAGTAGGTCCATTATGGGCTCATAGCAGGTTAATATGCTTGTACGTTCTCCTACAGACACTGTATCATTTTTGTGCATGATGGGAATAATGGGAATTTTCAAATCTTGCAAATCACACCTCTCTTTCTGTATTTATATTAAATTTACCATAATGAATTCCAGTTATTTTGTCAGTGTGCCTCATTGTAAAGTCCCTTGTTGTCAGTCTAGAGGATTTCTCATATTGTAATTGAGTTTGAACCTGAGGCATTTAGTTTGTTGGGTGAAAATTGAGGCAGAAGGCAGCCAAAGTAAATAAAATGATTTCATAGTATTTATCATAACTGATTCTCTCTGAAGCTCTAAGATACCGATCCACTTCCATTATGTGTGTGCTTTTGTACAGGCGGACTTGCGGGCGAGCTTGAGTGCTATGAGCGAGATCTATATGTATTTATGTGTGTATAGAGTGGACATGTGTTCTAGGGTCTCTGTACCAACTAAACCTCCCAAATCTCATAATCTCCAGATGTGTGTTGCCACCAATAATCTGGTTACCCTTTGTGGTGCTTGAATTACCATATACAATATAATGCAGTATACAATTTAATCCATATAGATTTAGACAGTTTTTAATTTTCGAGATGCACTGGGGTTGTCAGCTTACCGAACAACTTGACTGAAGTATGCAACCCTCAATATGAAACAGTTTCAAATAAATGGACATTTCAAATAGCAAAATAACATTTCAAAGCATCCCCGCATTTGAGCAACATGAAGCCAAGCTCCATTAATCATTTCTCTCATTGCTTCTCAATGTTTGTGTTTGTGTATCATTTCTTCCCTGTTCAGTGGTTGTCTGGGTGTTGCTGCAATAATTACTTCAAATCCAACTGTTTATATTTCTGTACAATGCCAAACAAGCTCTATAAATATTTTCATTATGAGTGTTTGTGAGTTGTGAGAGGTTTAGCACTGTATGAAATGAGAAGCTCATGTCTGTTTCTGCTTCTTCCAACAGGACAGAGAGCTGAGACCAGAGGAGATTGAAGGTGAGTGAAGAGTGAATTCACAGCATGTGTACATGAAGGCTGACTCACAAATATTAACGTGTTTTGTTTGTTTGTTTCTATCAGAACTCCGTGAGGCGTTTGTGGAGTTTGACAGGAACAAAAAAGGCTACATCAGTCATAAAGACCTGGGGGAGTGCATGAGGACCATGGGATACATGCCAACAGAGATGGAGCTCATCGAACTGAGCCAGCAGATCTGTGAGTAGAACAACCGCCTGGAACAATTGAGAGAACAGAGCAGAACATACACAGGAATAGAAAACAATACACTACGGTTCAAAAGATGTCACCTGTTATATTGATCCTTCATTAATGACTATTTTAACATGAAAACAGTATAATATGAACACCACGTGTATTATTTACATTTCAAATAGTTTTGCCCACAAAAAGGGGATAATTAAATGACTAAAACTTCCATTTAGTTGATATCCCCAAGTGATCCTAGATAATTACTGAATCACAAAGGGGCATTAGGCTCTAAATGTTTTAGGATTTTGTTTTTCTTTGGGTCCTCTGCCGTCTACTCGGTTGTGGTAACAAGTTTTAAGAATATCTTTGCTAAAGCAACACACCTGTTAGCTTCCCGATTGAAAGCTTGATTTATACAGGACAATAGGTTGAACTAGAATAGAGCAGAATGGAATAGAATAAACTGGGTCACGCTGGTAGTCTGATGGTGAAGGTGCATAATGTATAACATAACAGGTGCATAATGTATATATAACTGTCAACCAACTGTCAAATAAAAGCAAAAGCAAAAGAAATAAAAGAATAAAATCTGTTAAACTATAATTTGTGTGTTGTAGGTGGAGGTAAAGTGGACTTTGAGGACTTTGTGGAGCTGATGGGACCCAAGATGCTGGCAGAGACAGCAGACATGATCGGAGTCAAAGAACTACGAGATGCATTCAAAGAGGTCAGGATGAACATATTGGTACTTAACAGGTGGGAGATAATGAAAGAGTGCCAATCGGATATTACTTATAACATTTCACAAACCAAAAGCTCCAAAAACAATAAATCATATAAGTTATCTGATACTGGCAAAGCGATCAAGATCCAGGTTTACAAGATTTAGTCAGAGAGCAAAACAATCTGACCTCTCTATTTTCATGTGTACAGCAGAAACTAATGAGAAAATGCAGTTTTTGTTCCTGATAATATTAGTTCAATAAATGTAACTTTCCTCCTTTTGTTTGTGTTGGAGCTTCATTGTGTTGTTGCTGTTTGATAAAGCATTTATGTGTCGGGGGTGGGTGTGACCTCGTGCCAGACAAACATGGCACAACATAATTTAATATTAAGGATTTGAAAATACTTACTTTAATGCCATCCAGTGACAGTACAGAAAACTAGTGCATTGCCCAAAATGTCACAGTATATTCACGATATGATTAAAGATCCCCTCCAGACCTGTTTTACATACATACATATATGAGTGGAGGAGGACTTTAAATTTAAATTAAGACGTGTTTCTCTCTCTCTCTCTCTCTCTCTCTCTCTCTCTCTCTCTCTCTGTCCAGTTTGACTCTAACGGTGACGGTCAGATCAGTTTAACTGAGCTGCGTGAGGCCATGAAGAAACTGATGGGGGAACAAGTGACCAACAGAGAGATCAACGAGATCCTCCGAGATGTCGACCTCAACGGAGACGGTCTGGTGGACTTTGAGGGTGAGAGGAAAGTCTCTTCGCCTTTATGGAAACCACTTTCATCCTTATATTCTTCCCTCTCATCCTTCTCTCTTGTCTTTTCAGAGTTTGTGCGAATGATGTCTCGCTGACCGGTCCAGCTGCCCACATGTCAGATGGACGCACAGACATTATGCAACTGCTGGATTAGTTAACACACTACATTGTAGTGAACATTATTCTTCTGCTCTTAAGAGCCCTTAACCAAAATTGTATTTTTATATTAAATAAAAACAAGCTTTGTATAGACAAATAGCATCCAGCCTGCAACTGACATCCACATGTGAACTGAGGTGCAACACAAAGATAAAGTATTTGAACAGCTGTAAAACATATCAGAAGCTTATAGACAACATTTATGACTGTTTTTAGATGTATTTTTATATAATCAACGTTTGTCCTATGAGTGTAAAATCTTGTTTGTAAAACTGTAAAAATCTTTTTTTTAAATTAAAATATGTGCAATAATAAGATGAATGGGCTTATTATTCCAATAAGGCCAAAGGAGGATAAATCTGGAGTTTATACGTGTATATTCACAGTAAAATGAGTCATGACTGGGCAGAGAGAGGATTCATGGCTTAAATGGAGATTCATAGAGAACACACACTGCCAGTCCTGAAGTAAACATAGTGTGTAGGAAAATATTAAGAGGACCAACTGCTTTAAACAAGTCTGGCGGCATGAATAAACATCATATTGACCTCTGAATTAAGAGTTCACTCTCATCTTCAAACAAATTTCTAAGCAAGAAGTTTGAATAAAGAAACAAACGGTTCAGATTTAAATGTAGTTATTATTCTATACATTTTCTAAAAAATATATTTTATATGTATTTGTTGTATTTCTTTTATTTAGCAATATTCTTAAAATAAAGTCAATTTACAAATAGCATGAAAAATTACTTATCAGGTCACTAATCAATTACTTTTACTCTTACACTCTCATTTCAATTAATTGACTGTATGTCAATAACAGCAGGTTTTTGGTCATGTTTTACTGTAATATGTCACCTGCTTATGGTCTCATTTTTAATTCAGAATAGAGGTAAGGCTGAACATTTGCAGAGCTGTATGTGTGTCCTGTTGTTATCCAGTATGTCACAATATCACATGATCAGCATCAGGGGTCTGAAGCTCCCTGTTGTTCTCTTTTTCTATACATTGCTTTTTAGGCTTTTTTTAAGCATTGTATGAGTTGGAAATATTTTGCAGCTGACTATGAAACAGTGTTTGTTCACTTATTCAAAACTATGAACATTATTCATATAACAAACTTGTTCACAGTATTTCCTGAAATGTTTTATGTCAAGCATGATATCATATTTTGTGTCCAGCTGGCATCTAAAATACCAAGCTTCAGAAAAGCAGTGATTGATCAATGAAATTGATTCATCTCACATTTTTAATTCATCTTGTTCTTTTATTTTCCACTTTTGTCCATTAACATTTTCAGGTGATTTTTCAATAATAAGTTTTAACAACAACAACTTTGAAATCAAGATTTTCCTTTTTATTGAAAACTTGGCCAGGATTCTGTACAGCAGAGAGGGAGTGCAAAGCACAGGGGCAAGACGTCAGGGGACAGGGGGCTCTAGGGACTCAGTTTCCCATGGTGCATCATACCCTGAGCCAGGAATTGAGTGTGTAAAACAACCAGAGGTTTTGTGTTCTCTTGGTGTTTTAGAGGACTGTGGAGGGGAATGAAGTGAGGGACTAAAAAAAGGGAGAAAGGGGGGGAAAGCAAAACTCAGCCCATAGGGGAGAAAGAGAAACGTAGAGACAGAGAGGAATGGAGTGGGTCCAGCTGGTCCTTCCACTGAGGTGTTGTCTCCAATCAGGGGTAGATCTAAATCCTCACCCTTCCCCTCACTGTATTAGATCATAGACCGATTAAGTTACTGAGGTAAGGCCTCAGACATCTCTCCCCCTTTCCCTCTTCCTCCGCCCCTCTCCCTCACTTCCGCTCTTTCTCTTTCTCTCCTTCCCTGAGCCTCACTTGCTGGCCATGGTGTAGCAGCCCTGTTGGTGCCACTGCATGTCACGGATACGCCTCACGGACTGGAACTGAGGATGGCGGGCACCATACTCGTTGAAGTGCCTGTACTCGCCCTTCTCCAGCACGTACTGGCTGCCACGGTATCCAGGGAACTGGTATCCCACCCAGCTGGAGATAAAAGACGAAACATGTCAGTATAGGGTTGACTTTCTGAGGTTTTTATGTCATTTGAGTTTGATGTTCGAGCTGCAACAGACACTCACGTTCCACAGCTGACCATGATGCTGCCCACTCTGTCGGTGAAGCCATAGGAGAACAGGCTAGGAACGTCATCGTCCATGATCTCCATCTTGCGGCCCTTGAACTCTCCAACCTCATACAGGCAGATCTTGTGCTTCTCGGGGTCCTGGAAGAGAGAAAAAACACTAGTTTAGGATGGGGTCTAAAGCAAAAGAGGAAATGTGAGAGTTTAAAACCAAGTGTTTGTTTTTTTTTACCATTCTGACAGGCCTGAAGGACAGCAGGTAGTCGTTCCTCTGGCAGTTGCTCCAAGAGTCCCAGCGAGGATACTCTCCCTTCTCCAGGATGTACATCTCACCACAGAAGTTCATCTGCTCAAAGCCAACGAAGCTGCGGAGGGAAAAAAAATTGTGAGTTATCCACGCAAAAACAAGTGCTTTAAATGTGAAAATGCATCTTTTATGGAGACTTACGGTCCACACTCAACGCGCAGGGAGCGCACGCGGTCCATGCCCATCTCACACACATTCATGCACTCATTGCTGATCTCGATCATGCGACCCTGGAAGTTCTCCTGGTCGAACACGTACATCTGTAGATGCACACAGATGAGTCAGTACACCAACAGTAATGATAAATTAAATACATCTCAGTGTGGCATAAACAAGAACCGCTACTGGTCCCATGTGAGAGCAACCCACCTTGTAGGACATCATTCCCATCTCAGACTTCTTGCCCTGGGCAGCCTTCCCATCGGTCTGGGAAGAAGTCTTGGACTTATCTCCACTGGACATGATTACTGGAGGGGAAAAAAATGTTGATGTATGAGTAATTCAACCTGTTTTGATGGTGTAAAGGTATTATATAAATTAAAGGTTGTATTAGAGATAGAGGAAAGTGTAGAATAATGTGTATATTTTGTATCTCTTCCTCCTGTCTTGTAACTCCACACACCTGCAGGCGTGCAATATGTGCATGTGCGTGTGTACCTTACCTGTCTGTGTGTGCAATGCCTACGCCGAGCCTCACTCAGAGTGTGTGTGGCTCGGAGTGCGCCTCTCCCTTTTATACGCTGGCGCCCATAGGAGAGGGATTATAAGCAGAGAAACAAACCTGCTGAGGTCAGAGGCGCGGGACAAAAGAAACTCCACATCATCAGAGAGGGACGGACAGAGGGGGTGGTCCGACGCAGAGGAGGACTGACAGAGAGGCTGGAGAGCAAACTGAAGTTAGTGATAGAGCTAATACATACAAGTTGATGTTCACACCTCACATCAACTTTTAGATGTAAATAATGTACCCTAAAGCTTAGTAATTGATTCTAATATTTCAGATACTCTATTCTCCTGTCACCATAACAACCCACTTATTCAAAATATGAACCAGGATTTAAACGGACTGCATACAGTGACATGAATTGTTTTATTGTGGATGTGTGTCTTCTAACCTCTGGAGGCAAAAGTTAAATATACTTTATACTATACTTTACTATATAAATGTTCCAGGCTACATGTTTGTCAAGGAGTAACATTCATGTGTGATACATAAATCTGAAAGAAATGCTTCCTCACTTAAGGTCTGAGGTTCCCAAACATTTCAGCTGGAAGAGCCCCACACAGAGGCACAAGACCACAGAGCCATCTTTGATATCAGCATCTGTATGTCAGATTTTTTTTTATTTATAACAGAATAAATGTTTACACTGTGTTGTAACAGAAGAGAAATTGATGCATTGAGTGAACAATTGTTTTCGGGTGTTTCTTTCCAGGACTTTGGAAACCATTGATTTTGCTTTGCATGTGCGCAGGTGTACCTGCACCCTCGAAGGTGCGCGCGCAAGAGCGTTTGGTGACAATGAGTTGCCATTGTGTACGCAGGACTAAAATGAAACTTATAGCTCTCTTACATCCATACACACCCGACCAGTTCTCTCCTTCTGTGTGCCCCCGCGGTGCCTCTCTGCTCCGCCGTTAATCCCCACATTCTCCACCCCGATCCCGGCCCTTTGTGCCGGGGCACGCGCTGGACTGCTGACCGGGGTCCGAACATACCGGAGCGCCTTTGTTTCAGAGCACCAGCACAGACTATGGGATCTGCTGAGCTGGCCGCTGGAGCCGGACAACAGCATCCAGCGGCCGCGCGGCGAATCCGGGAGCGCGCCTTGCTGCCGGTGTTCGCCGATGTGCCAAATGGGTGGTTTGAACGGTAACAAGTCAGAGCCGTGGACGCGCACCAGCAGGCGCGCACCCCGACCGTCGGTATAAAACTGAAGCGCCAGGTTCTCCCAAAGCTCTACGCGAGGCAGGCGGTAGGCGCGTACCACTCCAAAGCTCTTCTAATAAAGTGCCAATCTAGGTAAGGCTGCATCTCTGCTTTCAACACAGCTCAGGGTCAGACAGACAGTCGCTCTCAAGCTGCTGCACACAGAAACTGAAAACCAAAAGCACTTTCTAAAAACACCTGTATGACAATGTTAATTGTTACCAGAATTGTATTTCATCTTTCACCTTTTAAAAAAAAAGTTAATTAACTGCGTTCAGCCAGACCTCCTCCAGATGTTTTAGTTCAGATTTCTGAGATGAGTTGAAGTCTAAATGATTTGTGGTGTTACTAGAAATTGAACACCGTCATGTTTTATACTGAGAAAACAAGCCAAAGTAGTCTAAGATGTTTCATTATTGAATCATTAATACTTTAAGGAGTCTCCCACTGTTTCCTCCACACCTTCTTGCCTTTTACTTCATCTCCTTCTCTCTGTCCTCATTTGCCCCCTCAGGAGTAAAGATGTACAGAACTACAAGGTCCCCAATGATGCAGCCGCTGGTCAACTCAGGAATGGGCATGGCTCCTTTCTTCAAGGTAAACACATTTGTTATCATCAGTTGTACACACATTACATGATTCAAAACTAGATAAGGTGGATGTGAGATGGCTTTATACAATCTGTGCATGTCTGCTTGAGATGTAAAGGCGAAGAAACTATATAAGTAAACTCGTCGCCAACTAAACTCCTTTCGTCTCCCCAGGTGACCGTGTTCGAACAGGAGCATTTCCAGGGCAAGTGCCTGGAGTTCACCTCTGAGTGCTGCAATATCGAGGAGTGCGGACTGGACAACATCCGTTCCATCAGGGTGGAGAGCGGAGCGTAAGTTTAAAAAAAAAGTTTCCCTCAACAAGACAAAAATGAGACCAGTATATAAACCTAAGGGGCTCCGGCCCTCTGAAAGAAACTGTCTTCACAATATTTTATCAAATGAGATTCAGATGGATGGTGAAGTGAACAGTTCTTTCTCTCTCTCTTTCTGAACAGCTGGGTGGGTTTTGAGCACCACGACTTCCAGGGCCAGCAGTTCATCCTGGAGAGAGGAGAGTACCCTCACTGGGATGCCTACAGCGGTTCCCTCTCTTACCATGTGGAGCGCTTCATGTCTCTGCGTCCCATCTACTGCGCCGTGAGTTACATCCTGTCTCTTCAGGTGGCAATCATCAGTTACCTGAGGAATCCAAAAACCCAACGGTCTCTCTCTCTCTCTCTCTCTCTCTCTCTCTCTCTCTCTCTCTCTCTCTCTCTCTCTCTCTCTCTCTCCCCTAACAGTCCCACCAGAGCAGTCGTATGATGATCTTTGAGAGGGAGAACTTCATGGGCCGCAGCGTGGAGGTCTGTGACGACTACCCCTCTCTGCAGGCCATGGGCTGGATGATGCCTGAAGTTGGCTCCATGCACGTGCAGTGCGGCGCGTAAGTTTGTTGAAATGACGTGTGTGAACACTAATAACACACACTTAAAGCTCCTAAAATAAACCCATTAACCCTCACTGTCGTCTCTGTCCACCCACAGCTTTGTGTGCTACCAGCACCCTGGCTACAGAGGCCAGCAGTACATCATGGAGTGTGAGAGACACAGTGGAGACTACCAGCACTGGAGGAACTGGGGATCCCACTGTCAGACTCCCCAGATCCAGTCCATCAGGCGCATCCAGCACTAAGAGGAGGACGGGCTGAGACTGAGACAGCAGCTCCCCTCAAAACCTCCCCTCTCTCTTTACCCTCTCCTCCTTCTTTCTTTCTTCAACCCTTTCCTTCCTCTTGACTTGAGCCGCAACAGCCGCCCCAACCCGACTCAGCACACCTACTGATTTACAGCCGCTGCCAGAGTGTGATAAGAGACAATATCGCACTGTTAAAGCACAGGGAAACACACACTCCACACACACACACACACACGCTGACACTTGCACAGTGTCTTTTGTATTTGGTTTAGAGGTCCCTACACACTCACACACAAACACACACCTGTACTGTACTCTCACCTGAGGTGGGTGAGCGACCAAACAGAGGGGAGATGAAGCTCCAACATGGCGCCATTAAGCAGGAAAGGCCTCCCCAGCTGCACTCACCCTCCTCGATGACTGCGCTGTGGTGCAGCTCAGATGTGTTTTGTTGTTGTGTGTAGGAGGTTGATCCACAGGTTGATAACTAATAAATTCATTTTCACCTCATGCATTCTTGTTTTATTGTGTGTATGTGATTTCATGGTGACTGGTGGGGCCCCTCTCTCTGAAATGAAACAGTGGTTAAGCGGTACTCCGCTGTTGTTCAAGCCTGAAAATGTAGCAACATGCTTATCTGCATTTAAAAGTATACCTACCAATCTAATTTAAGGTGCTTCATTAGGCAGAGTACAGTGGAGGAAGGTGAGGAATAAGGACAGGATATGAGAGGAATAAGTTATTCATCTTTAAGTTATTCTGTATTTTCACTAACGCAATAAAGACAACAGACTAAACATAAAAAATCAACATACCTTTATCACTTGTACTAAACAGGTAACATTTGGGGAAAATGCTATATATATTAAATAAATATAGATAAATTAACACAAGCAAATAAAGAAACATATTTTTCCATTTTGACAATATACAGCATAAAAAAATGCTGGAAATACTGACAAATAATTTCAGGATTACACAGCAGAAATATGGAGACACTAAAACTGTCCAATATTACTGGAGATACTTCCACATGTTTGGTATTTTAATAACAACCGATATATATAATATATAATAACAGACATGCTGCTGTATGGGTCGAGCGTTAGTCATTTAGATCCAGTCTATTTGTATGTTTTGTTTCAATCTGGTGAGAAACCTCTTAATCAGTCAGCTGATTTATGAGGCCAATTATCTTGCAAATAAACAACATTTCTGCAGACACATCTGCAGGCAGCCCTGCCAGTGTGGCTGCTGTGGAATGATGTTAGTGTACTGTAACTCATGCATCCTGCTGTAAACGTTGGCCTATATATTCCGTCAATATCGCCTTCTTTTTAAATTCTCCTAAATGACATCACATCTAATCTAAAATAGTTACTGGTTAATGTTAAATATATATGATGTTATAATGTAAAGAATAATAAACTCTACAGCATAACCCAGTGTATTTTTGTTTCACTGATTGATAAAACAACAGGTTACTGGTTGAGATAATCGTGTATATTAGATTGCAATGTGCATGAAATAGTGGAATTATACATAACTTTTCTTTGTTCTGATATTGCCATTATGTATCGTGACCCTGCTCTTTAAATATCAGCATCAATGAAAACCCTGTATCACTGGAACACTATTTCAAATCCCAAACATGAGGTGAGGAAGAAACTGAACTCTTCATCCTGATGATGAGCCTCATTATCAGTGACGTGCATGTGGAGACAGAACAGAGCTGATGCGACAGAGGAAGTAGAGAGGATTGTTTTTTATTGTAGAACTCAATAGAGAGTCCTGGACTCAAAAAGTGCCACGAGGAACATTGTTAAACATAACTAGACAGTAAAACAAGGAAGACAAGAGATTTCCTGGAACATTTACAAACTGTGGCAGAAATGATCAACCATATTTACAACTAATACAGTCATAGTCCCATTTACAACTAATAAAACACTCTTGATTCCTTTGACACATAAACCTGATTTTTTTTTGTTGTAGTTTTTCTAAACTGTTTGTTAAGTGTTGTTTTCAACACTTGACAGTTAAAACAAACTTTCCTGAACATATCTGCATAAAAATCACAAATTACTGAACTTAGCAGTAACAACATTATAACTCTTTACATAAAATCAATGGCTAAATATCTATAAAGTACAAAGAAATGAACAATCCCAGTCACGTTTGTCAGTTTGACAATTGTTATGTCTGTATACTCAACTTTATGCATTATGATACACATCTTTTCTTTTGTTTTTCAATTAAAACAAACAGCTAACAGGTTGCTGACAGCTCCTTCTTTCCCTAAACATTGCTGGAATAGGAAAACAAAAACCCCTCACATGATTGCCAGTGTGTTTGCACATGGAGGTGAAGACAATAAAAACACAAGACATTTATGATGATTTCTCTACCTGCCGTTTAACTTACAGCTCAATTAAACAAATTCAGGATTGTTTTCTGGTAAATGTGACAAATATAACACAACTGAAGCATACGAGTACTAAAGAAAACTGTCTGTTGGACTGGACACGACAGACGCTAATGTAAGCGCACCTCAGTCTGATACTTCCCGTTGACAAGCTCACTTTTACTGATTGCAGCCAAGACCACTGACGGGGTGTAGTCTGTCTTTCCTCCAATAACGTCAACCTCCTCGTCTCCTTCCTCTTCCTCGCCTTCCGAAGACTCTGTCCAGCTGATGATCACCGGATCGGGGACGGGACTGGAACCTCCAATCACATCAATGTCCTCGTTCTCGTCCTCTTCCCAGCTTCCTGCCGACCCCAGAACAACCTCTTCAGCTGAATGTGAAGGAGGTGAAACAGAAGGCTTCTCTTCAGTGAGGCAACACAGAGTGGGTTCTGTTCCGCTCTGGTGTCGCTCCTTCTCTGAATCCTTTTCCACATCTCCATCCACATCGATTATCTCATCACCGCTGCTCTCCGCGTCTTCATCCATCAATCTTTCCTCGGCTTCTCCGGGTCTGATTACACTAAACACAAGTTTTTCTTCTTGTTCTTCACTTTGTAAACAATCTCCTGTCAGTGAAACAGTCTCCACATCGATTACGTCCTCTATCTCTGTGGCTGCTGGTTCAAACTGCACGGAGATTGGTGTGCAGGTTTCAGAGGTCGGCTGTGGCGTTGTCTCCGAGCAAACCTTCTTGGCCACAGTGGCATCATCACTTGTCTCCCCCTTGGACTCTGCTCCCCTCTTCTCTCCCCTCCTTGTAGGTCCCTCTGCTTCTTCCTGTGGCTGGACAGTAAATTCTTCTTCACGTTTCTCTTGATTTTTCTCCAGTTGTTCATCCACAGGCTGCGGCTGAATGGGTGGTGTTGAGCTCTCCCCATTAGATAAACTAGGAAGTTGGCCATTTTTCTTGGGCCTGCCTCGCTTGCGGCCTGGTGGTGGTTTGGGTAAAAAGGGCTCTTCAAGAAAGGGCGTACTGTCCTGTGAAACAAATGAACCTGATTAGATTATAGAGACAGATACAAATACAGTCTCGCTAACATACAAGGCTAACATGCTACTTTCCTACTTTATCTCTAATTAGCAATAAACACGCACAAAGTACAGCTGAGGCTGATGGGAATGTCAGTAGTTTTGCAGGTATTTGGACAAAGTAACATTTTGACCTCAGGATGGCGCTAGATGAAAACTTAAAAGAAAGCAACAGTGATTATTATTCATCATCTGGGAACCGTGAATGTCTCTAGAATGTTTTCTGCCCATCCATCCTGTAGATGTTGAGATATTTTTTGAGGATGAGTACAGACTTTGTCCTGCTGGAGGTGCTAGAGCACAGGTCTCAAAAACATTTATATAATATTCTAAATATAATATGGTCTGCAAGATATATTTTTTAATTATTTTATTAAAATTTTTTCATATGAATTTTAACTAACCCTTCATATACACTTAAAATAAGAAGAAATTCCATTTTTAAAAGTTTACTTCATTTGGTGCAAAGGTGCCTGCAAATGAGTGTAAACGTCTTCGAACAACAAAGATGATATAAAAATGTATAGTAATTGCAGTTTGCATTTCTTTCAAGTATGATGTTGGTAATGGAAATATTTTCAGAATATTGCGCTTTCTTGTAGTACTTAGAGTAAGCCATTAGAATTCATTATGAATGTCTGTACAAAGATTCATGACAGTCCAATAGTTATTATAGTATATTTAAGTCTTGACCAAAGCTGTGGACCGATCAATCCACCAATCATCCCTTGAGTCTTGTTACTAGTGTGGATAAAAACAATAACATAAAAACACGGTGCCTCTTTCTTTAAAGAACAGATGTTTGGAAGGCACATTCATCTATTCGTCTTCAATCTAAAATAAAAGAAGTCATGCTCACCATACTTGCTTCCCTACACCGGCTCCTGATTGGGTACGTCTTTGTGCTCCACGAGGCTCGCTGGTTATTGCCGGATAAGCTGTCATGTGGACATTTCACTGATGATGAACTGGTCTTTGCTTTTGCAACACTCTGGAAAATATAAACACACAGAGAGAAAACAAATGAAGCGACTCATTTTCTTTCGCATTCTTCACAAACAATTTCACCCTCATATTAATATCCGTTATCAGACTGACAGCTGACAACATCGTTTGTGGAGAGGAGTTTAGAAATGTTTGTCACCTTGAGGTCCAGACTCTGACAGCTGTGTCCCTGCAGAGCAACTTTGACTGGCAGCAGGCCACTCCTCTCCAGTTTCACCACAGGAATCTGCTGTAGCTGCTTGTCTCCTCGGTCATGAACGATTTTGGTCTTTGCGTTACTTGATGACACTGGCTTCTTCACCCTCACCCTCTTCTTCTCCAACGAGAACAGATATTCCTTTTTTCTTTGCTTCTTTCGTCGTTTGCTGACTGACGGTGTTCCCTCGTTATGTTCGGGGGGAGCGGCGTTGTGAGCAGAAGCCTTGCGTGGCTGTGTCGCCGGTGTTTTGGCTCCATCGCTCTGTTGCAGTTTTTGGGAACTTCTGACTGGAGCCTCAGGCCGGCTCTGACCACCCATCTCCACCTCGTCCCTGGAAGCAGAGCTGTCGACGTGCTGCTCAAAGGACATGAGGAAGTGCTCCAGCATTTCATTCAGCTCTCCCTCTCCTTGCTGCTGCAGAATGGGAACCTCGCTGTTTGCGGAGCTGGAACCGCCACCTCTGACGGCAACAACCTGTGTGGACCCGTGGAAACCCGGGCCTGCTTCCAGGAGGCCCGAGTTACGGCTTTGTTGTTTGTTTTGGCCCAAAGTATTGCCATAGGTGCGACTGCTGCTGCTGGATGAAAGTGGAAGCTGAGAATGTCGAGCACCGTCGCTGTTGTTCGGTAAAATGTCGAGACCCATCATCACTTCCTCCAGCAGACGGTCGAAGTGTTCAGGCTGTTCCTCGTGAGGTGGGGGTGCCGGAGGAGGGACGGAGGCTGTGTGGAGGAAAGACGATTCACGTGACGCGTAGGAGGCTGCAGGTGACAGCAGGGCGGGTGACGGAGAAGGCTTGAGGGAGGGGCTGGAGGCAGGTAAGGTATGAATGTTGTAGACCTGCATGGGAGGGGAGGAAAAGGAGACTGATGTTGTTGGTTTGGTTCTCGCCTTCTGAGCCCTGCCAGGGGGACCATCCTGTGGGAAGAGAAGTTAATTAGTTACAATACAAGACAACGTGCAGAAGTACATTAAATCATAAAAAAAGGAAACTTCTCATTTTATAATATCAGACTTGATTAGGTCAGAAAATATTGTCTGAAAGGTGTGGAAGTTATTCTTCATATTTTCTTTCTTCTTGCGATGTTTACTTTCAGAAAACAAGAAATCATTTATCAGAAAAAAGCTAATTGTTTTAATCAATAAAACCAAACAGATTTTCAGATTTTTCCATATCCTGTTTCAAAATAAAACACACTATTTCAAGATGTAAAATGTTGAAGCTGATGAGTTCATAGATTGGACGTTGTTTTTGTATTTAAATTTAAAAAACAGCCTTCTCCATCCTTCGGTGTCATGTTTCGATTATGTCACAAATAGGACGGCGATACACAGCGGCACTCTCACCTGGTTAAACTGCGGCGCCGTGCTCCTCCGTCCACGCTGCTTGTTACCTGCTCCTTCCTGATAGAACGGCGGCACGTCTCCACTCAGGCTGAACTCCCACACTTTGCTGCGCCCTCTCCTCCTCTGACAGCTCTTGGTTTGCTTCAGAAGCTCTCTGGTCCTCAGGTACAACTTCCTGCCTGCAGCTCCTCCACCCTGACCCGTCCTGGACGCCCTCATCCCCCCCCTCTGCAGGAACAACTTCTGCAGCCTGCTCACCCCCACCTCCTGCACATCCACTCTCTGCGTTAACCCTCCTCTCCCCCTCCCTCCTGCTTTTGCTGGTGGTCTCCTGGCTCTTCTCTCACCCGTCCCCGCTCTCCTGGCACCTCCCACTCCTGCTCCCTGCCTCCTCCTCGGTCGCCCCCTGCGGGAGTCCTCCTCCTTGTTCGGGTTCAGGAAGTAGTTGATGTATCCCGGGATGTTGCCTTGAAACTGCTCCAACTGCTCGTCCTCACATTCTTCAGCTGCTGCTCTTTGAGGGCCAGCCCAGCAGCTCGGAGGGTCAGCAGCACTCGGGGTTGCTTGGCTGGGGAAAGGAAGGTGGGACGGGGAGGCGGAGGTGTACAGTGGTGCCACGAGAGCAGAGGAAGGCTGGTGTGTTTGGTTTTCATCTAGTGGGTAGACGAGTGATATGGGAACATAGGGAATTTGAGGGGGAAGAAGATTGGGGTGTGTCTGTCCTAAACTCTGGAGAGCAGCTATATCGATGGTCTCATAGGAGGCTGCTGGGTGAGGAGGAGGAGCTGTGTCTGCTTCCAGCTCTTCTGTCTGAGTCCATGTGTCTCTTTCACCATCTGACAGCGTCTCTTTCCACAGAAAGGTGTTCCCATCCCTCACTTCTCTCCTCCACCGCCCTCGTCTCCCCTCATTTTCCTCCTGCATCAGTGGCTCCGTCTGCACTCCTACCTCTGCGTGCTGGCCTTCTTCCTCGTGTCTGCGTTTAGAGTCTCTTCTTGTGACCTCGACGAGCCCGTGGATGCCCAGCCTGGCTGCAGCAGAAATCGCCTCTTGCTTCTCCTCCTCCCCCTCACCTGCCATCTCTCCAGAGTACAGCAGTCTGACCATGCGGAGCAGCGTGCGGGCGCCGAGAGCCCGAAACTCCAGGAGACGGCTCTGTCCTGCAGGGGGCGGCGGCGTGGAGGACAGGGCGGAGGAGATGTCCGGGCTGATGGCTGAGAGGATACAACTGTGTGCTGGCACTGACACACCTGGAGGGGAGGACAGATGTTGATAATGATAAAGGCTTGCAGGACTACATGAAACTAGAATATGAGGATGTGAAAATGTGTAGAACTTACACATTGTCTATATAACGTATCTATAAGAGACAGCTAAAGAACACGCTCTAAAGGCAGGCGTGTAATGTCGGTGTAATTTGGCTATTTCTCTGAGTACCTTCGGTCTTGAGCAGAGTGTCACAGAACTGGCTGCACTGTTGTTGCCTCTGCAGCTCAGCAAGGAGGAGGACTTCAAACCCCGGTTTCTGGTAGCACCACATCTCCCCATCCACTGGACCAGGACCAGAGAGAGACCTTTTACTTTCATGTACTTTATAACTTTACTGACTGTGTAGATTCAGATTAACAATACAGAATATAAATCAACTAATAAAATTATGAAATAGGATCACAGGTTTCAAATGATGAAATATTATTATAGATTAAGACTATTGATCCATGGGAGCAAAGTAATTAAAATTAGCCTTTACCAGCTTCAACATTTCAGTTATTAACACATGCATTAATAATAATAATCCAATTATATCATGTATTTTATTCTGAAATTCTGCATAGTGTGTACTAATGAAGTATATTTTGAATAATTATGTACATAACTTGTGTTACCTTACAATCTTCTACAATTACTGTCCTTTTGAATTTTCTTTTTAATAACTGAAGGTTTTTCCACTTGATCAAAACTAAAAAATTATTGATAGGGCCAAAACGTATTGATCTGGAGTCAGAGCGTCGCTGTGATCAAAGCACACCTGCAGCTTAGCATCTGTGCGGACAACTAGCAGCCAGCTAGCGTGTAAAGACACAGCCCAGAGTAAGCAGGTGTAAACTAGTCATACCTAGTTAACATGGCACCGACATTACTATTATTGTCTGTAACTACACTTTTGAGTACAACCTGAGGTGTTTGGACTACTTTATCCCGGCGGACAGTGCACGCAAACGTGGTCAGGTGACAGACACCGGGTTTCACTCACCGTTTGCGAGCCAATCAATAAATCTGTCCCCGCGTCAATTAAATACAACTGCTTCCGGTTTTATTAAAATATGTTCGTTTTTAAAGTTAAAGTTTGTCTTGTTTTTTTTTTTCCTGTCTGTTTTTTGGTGAGGTCATCCACTGGTCAGCGTGGTCAGGTAGGCGGTTACGGTACACGGCAGTGCGCCGCCTCGCCGCCAGGGGGCAGGGCGGGGAGGGCGCAGCAGATCAAAGGTGACAGACACAGGATCCAACACGAGATAAGTCCCCGTCCGCTGCTTCCCTTTTCGCTTCAACACGTTACGACTCCACGGAGATGTGTCTTTTTAAGTACACAAGTAAGTTAAGAGACCAACATTGATTTTAATAATAATAATGATAATAATAATAATAATAATGTTTCTTTATAATGTTTAATTCAATTTACACTTTGTTTCAGTGGTAGGATGTACTTAAGTACAGTTCTGATGTTATTTGAGTGTTTTCCTTTTATGCTTCTACTCTTATATTGTTCTTTGTACTCCGCTACATTTATTTGGCAGTTCTAGTTACTAGTTACTTTGCAAAGTGTGTGATCAGTATATAAAATGTGTTATAGATTTAACAACCTCAAACTATATATAAAGCGTTTGAAATCAGCTCCACCTCAAGCAGCTCCAACATTAAAGTAATGTTTACATGCATCAGTAGTAATGGTCCAGTCTTATATAATAAAATAACACTGCCAGAGCATGAATGAATGTTGACTTTTGATACTTGGAGTACATTTGACTGATAATACTTTACTCATCATTTTCGTATCACTACTTTTACTTAATGATGTAAACACTAACTCCACCTCTGTGAGTCTATTTGTAGCTAAAACTAATTCAGTCAGTAGACATATTGATAAATCCTACCTCTATGAATGTTATAATGTTTATGACTTTAGTTTAGTAACTGGGGCTGCTTAGATGGTTTGGAGATTTCCCTACTTGTGCTACTGTTAGACCACATTTTAATTGATTTGAATCAGTAAATCACTATATATAGCACATCACTGTGGCTGAAGACACTCCACACTAGTGTCCTTCTAGTCACAATAAAACATAATCCCACGTTAATTGGTACCACCTAACTCTGCCACAGTCTAGTTACGATCTTATTCGGGGTAAACAATTTTAATGACCGACCTTGGATACCCTGCCCATTGGTAATATGAATAAACACGTGTTATTTTTATCCATCTATATGTTATCTGGTACACAGCTGCCTCCACATTTAAGCATCAGAAAAACATATAAGATGACAGTGATAGCAATAAGGAGCAAATGAGATGCATTTATATGGATATCAAAATGTCACAATAATACAGACTAATCCACAATAATACAAGCTTTTTAACATTGTTTTGCGATATGTTATGTGTCTGTCTACTTGTGAGAGATGACAAAGGGTTTTTTTACGGTATAGTTACATTAATGTAATCTTCCAGATGTTTGTGGGTGGTTACCTTGTGGGAAGAGGGAATGAATACAGTCTCTCTGCTCTTTTCAGTGTGGTGTTCTTGGAAAGGATTGGGTCACATTTCTGAACCTCTAAACAGCCAAATGAAGCTAATGTGACTCTGAGTTAGTTAAATCAAGTTTGTATGTTGCATTCTTTATAGTACAAAAATCTCTCTGTGCGCTGGATAATGTTTGTGCTTACTGCCCAGGCACGGTGGAGGAATGGTAACACACAAGTGGGAATTTTCTCCTAATGCGTGAACAACCACTGTTACAGACAGAAATACAAGCCAACAATGCCGTATGATATCATTGGTGCTTTACTGTACATATCAGGCAGCCAGATTTTATAATTTAAACATTGTTAATAAAATTGATGCAGATTTATCTGTGTTTTTTCTTTACATCTTTAAAGACCATTTAAGCACCTGCCAAATGTGTCCAAAAACCTGTCCCAAAAAAAGTCACTGCAGAGACAAACCATATGAATAAATTGCAGCACTGTTGAATTGAAAAGGTTGTTATATCACCAGGGCCCAGTCTTACATGTTTGACTTGATCAAAGTTTGTTGTCCTCCATATGAGAATCACCTGATTCAGCTGCACATCACTGGAAGTGAATGTGCAAAGACCACCCAGTATTACTAGTTACTGTAACATAACTAGTCCTTGGGTCTGGTGAAAAGGACAGACAAGGGACGTACACCAACCAACCAAATTCAATTATACATACACAGTCAAAGTATGAGTCTGTGTCCTTCTAATAGCATTGAGACCAGGTGTAATCCCTGAGGAGTCCTTGCTGCTCATATCCGCAGAGAAAAAGAAAGGTTCCTCTTCACTTTTTGTAGTCAAACAGTTCACATTGTCTCATTGTCTCTGTGCAGTTCAACAAGGACTTGCTCGAAGGACGAGGAGGGGTCCGGACTGAGCGCCTCGGTAGGCGTCGGAGAGTCCTGCCGCACCGGAGGGGGCCGGGGCCAGCGCTCATTGAACTTGACAAAGAAGAGAGGGTCTTTGAAGGGCCCCCCATAGATGATGGCCTGCATCAGGTAGACGAGGGCCACGACCATGAAGCTGATGAGAAAGAAGGGGATGAAGGGCCTCAGGTGGTGCCAGGCCACACAGAGCCCATACCCCAGCCCGCTCTGCTTCCCGTGGGTGGTGCGGCGGGAGGAGTCCGGCGCCGGTGTGCGATTGGGGGACTCGTCATCTGGGTTTGAAGAGGACGGGACCCCGACAGAAACCATGAGTTACACGGCAAGACTGAGCAGTTCCTTAAACTGTGCTCACTTTCCTCCACAGATCGGCTCCAGGGATCATAAGGAAGGAGGGCCACAGATAATCTCCCAGTGGTGTGGTTTCTCTTCCGTATCATGCATGGTAACACACCCAGTGGTGTCCCAAATGTGGACTCGATGATGATGAAACCGGTGCTAAATTCCTCACAGCGATCCTTCCTCTCCGAACATGTGCTGTATTCCTTTGGTCTTATCCTCCCAGCACTTTTACCCCGGGATCTCATGTGCTGGAGTTAAATGTTGCTGCTGCTTCTATTTGAGCTTGAGAGAGCGATAGAGAGGAAATGAAGAACAGCGGGGGAGCCCTAAATAGATATGACACCAAATGACAGGACACAGGGAGGGAGGGAGAATCTGCTGCGTTCGGTGGTCTCAAGTTTAAGGAAGGGTGTGTGTGTGGGAGAGAGAGAGGGTGTGAGTGTACCAGCTGCACAGGTTACAAATGCTACACACACTCAAAGACCAACACAGACACGCACACACACAAGTCACTCAGGCTTATACGTTTGTAGCAGCTAGAGGACGAAACCATTTATGTTTCACTGCGGTTTATTAACTGGGGCAGGTGCCCCTATGGGATCTTTATTAGCCTACATAAACTTTACACATACTACCAGGGCTGTAGCCAAGGTTTTAGATATACAGAGGTCACAAGTCCCCCGATGTACCCCCCCCCCACCACTCCATTGTTTTATTATATTTTATTTATCCAGTCAGCTGTTCAGTTATGTTTTCTTTCATTTCACAACACGAACGTCTTCTAATTGCCATTTCAAACCCGTCTCCAAGTTCTGGCAGAGAAACGAATGGACACTCACATGTAAGTTTCAGGAGCTACTTGTCGCTGTAATTGTTCCTCCTCTCCAGACTAGCTGTGAAATTCCTTCCTAACGTGATTCTAACATCCAGTCCATGCGAAGTCTGTTCATTACGAAATGCCCTCTTTATTTTATAACCACTGTCCTGCAGCTCAGCGAGGAGACATTGGGTGAATTTTTGTTCTAAAAGAAAGTGTCCATTTCATCGAGTATTAAAAAAAAAAAAATATTGATACCTATTCCTAATTATTTACCTATTTATTTCTCATATAATCAGTAAGATTTCTTACTGATATAAGACTCAAGCTTTGGAAGGAAGAGGAAAGATATGTATATACCTCTTAACATTATTTCTATTAGCCACTTCTTTTTTTACATTTTGGACTAATCAATCGATAAATCAAACAGATTATTGAGGTCATTAGTTGGAGACCTATTGTAAAATTTAGTTTTGTCTAATCTAGCTACCTCTCAGGTTTCTGAAACCCCCAGGACATAGACATGACCTCAGTTATTTCGTTATCTACAGCTAATCATTCATCACCAAAAGTAGTTGTGGGAGTGTTAAAGTCTCTTCAGCTGTAACATTTAAAAGGTACTCAGTGAAATTGTGTGACTTTGTACGGGTCACAGGCTGACACATACGCATCATAACCTGACTAATATCAAACTTTCACACTCTGACATGCACTTAAAGCCCTCGTGATCCAGCAGCTGCTTCTCAATCGGTGTGGGATGTATTTCAGACGCGCTGCATACTGGAAACGCCAAGACACTTTCACGTCCTCGTACAACCCTCGTGTGTTCCTTCGACATGTCTGTAGGCTGACAAACATACACACTCTCACACTCTCTCTCTCACTCCCTCTCTCTCTCTCTCTCTCACACACACGGCAGCTATTCCTTGTCAGCATGTGTAACCGGAGAGAACAGCAAAGCTGAGAATGTCAACACTTGACAGTCTTTAACTGTGCTGTGGTGTTCGCCGTGTTTGAAGTTTAATCGGCTTTATACAGGTATGGAGACGAGGCCTGAGCAGCTTGTGGTCTTAAGTTGGGAGATGAATGCGTTTGTAGTGAGTTTAAAAAAGGTCTGTTGACACAAACGACCTCACGGATAACAAGCTTTGGTAATTAGAACATGGGAAAAAAAACAAGCCTATGGTGCACAGTGATGTTAGAGAGTGAATATCTAACATAGTGACACGTTTGTGTGTTTGCCGTTTGCCTTAAGAGCAAGGGGATGAAATTACCCAGACAGATAGACTGCCTCTCTTTAATTAGACATGTTTATCTACATGATACAGCAGTCCTTCCTCACCTCACCACGCAGCCACATCAATCACACTTTGCAAAATCTTGTCTAAGAAAAGATCTTTATTTATAAAAACAGTATTACCAGTTACATACTTTACTGAAAAAGCAATTTCTCAGAGCCAAGGCAGGTATGAATGGTACATCGTAATTTTACATGGATAGGCAACATTACAAATATACTGTGTGTGGAAAGTAAAAACAAAACAAAGATGATTGGTATCTTTTGCGTTAAAAAAAACAAAACAAAAAAACTCGGCGGTAAAACTGGGACTAAAAAGTTGAACAAATTGCATAATTCTCTCACCCACCTCTCCCACACATACAAACCCCGGAATAAAATAGAAACAAACCAGACAGAGTGGAAAAAATTTAACAAAAAACAAAATGGATTATAGACAAATGTGCTTTTTGTCCAGTATCTCTCCCCAGTCTGTCTGTTAAAACTCGAGTCTCCTCTGAGTGAAGAAGTCTCCCATATTAGTGTTTCTCTTAATAAAATGGCACATCACAAATGCCAATGTGAACAAAAAACACCAAGTACTGATAGATACTCCAAAGAGAGCCTCCCGTGGAAGTGTTTGTTGCTTTCGAAATAAAGAATAAGCTGCGGAGAAGGCTGAATCTATCGTATGAAACTGTTACAGTAGAGCCAGAAATGGTTTTAGTGGTTTAGTAGTGTATGTTCCCGGCTTCACATTTCAGTAACAAGTTTGATGTGTTGTACTGGTCTGCTAAATCCAGACAGAAAAGTCAAAGCGCAGCAGCTCAATTGTAATTTTTTTCCACTGGGGGAGGGGGGAAAAGGTGAGAAATGAAGGTATCAAAAACAAAAAGAGGCAGTTGGTACATAAAAACTAACAAAACAAAATAACAAACAATGCTTAGTCACAGGAGTAGGAGCACAAGATAAAAATAGACAACATGAATGGATGAAATAATGCTTAAACGTGTGGTCTTATGGGTCTGGTCTGTGCGCACACACACACACACACACAAAAACACACTCACTCTAAGGTCCATATTCATTTTCCACACACACGCGCGCGCAGGCACACAGGCGCGCTCACACACACAGCCACAGGTTTACTGTATGACAAATATACACACACCTGCCCTTTCTGGTCTACTCCTGTGCTCATCCCAACCGAGAGAAAATAATTCTAGACAGGAAAATAACTCCTATATAAACAACATTCTCAATCTACAGGGCGGCCGTCGGTCTGCCGGCTCGTTCCCAACCTCCCAACGATCCCAGTAAAGGGCAATTTAAATTAATGAGCCAAAACTAATGCAGTCATCCCATTTTTCTTTTTATATACAGTATATACCCTACATATAAGTACAAATTCATCATTAGGATGCAGGTGTTGGCAGCAACATGTTGACCATGACAAACTTTACCAAAATGTTGACAATAGCAAGAAGAAATAAAAACAAGCAGGATGACAACACCAGAATTAAATGATTGTCAACAAAGGTGATTGCCTGTACATAGGAATTATAATAAAAAAAAAAAACAGAATATATATTTCTGTTGCTACAGTTGAATGAATTTGTAAAAAGTAGGTGTGTATGTATCTGTACGTGTGTGTGTTGCATGAAACGTTTTGCCTGCAACACAGCCACTTTCTTTGGATGCCAACCCTCATCTTCTAATCCCATCTGTGTGGTGATAGAGAGAGAAAGAGAGGAGAGGAAGGGGGGAAGAGGGGGGGAGATGAGAGGGAGAGAGAGTGTGCATCTGGATCTTCTCTCCTCAGTAGCAGTGGTAGGGCAGGGACGGCCCAGTCTGGGTGATGCACACTATCAGTTTTTCTGAAGGAACGGAGCAAAATATGCAGATTAAAAACAGAGTCAGAACACAAGCACAGAAGAAAAAAAAAAGGGTAATTTTACAATAAACATGGAGGCAACACAAGGACTCATTATGTGGTATAAGTATGGCACACTGCACAGTAGTGCTATCACAATAACCAGATGTTCAATAATACTTTAATGTAAAACTAAAATCAGTATAGTCTGATTTCAGAATTGAATATTGTAACGTAGTTCAGAAAGCTTATAGATGCTGATGCACAGTTTCCCCTGTAACACAGTAGTTAATTACACTATGTTTCATAGACAACTTACAAAGAAGAATGCACTGATAATAAATAGAGACATTAATGTGAATTTATGTAAAACTAAAAATATTAGTCTAAGAAGCAACCTGTGTTCTGGTCATAATGATCTATCCATCACCAAAAGTGACCACAAATGCTCACCACAACCTTATGGCAAAAAATAACACGATCAGGGATCAATGAAGAATGGCTCAACCATCCTGCAGCAGTAAATACCTGTGGAAGGCTGCGTACTGGAGGAAATGCTGCCTGTGACTACAGCAGCAGATGACATATTGTAAACAAGCATTTGGGGTCATTACTTTCCCCCAAAATCTCAATTAATGATCCTTTTACATTTATTGTCTTATTTTATCCTAATTTCTCAAACTGATAAAAAAAAATAACTAAACAGCAGGCAGTAAGTTGCCAGTTCTCAAACACAACAAAAAATCCAATCCAATGCATTAAATCTATTCTTGCACATATGTTGTTGTAATACCCTACAGAGCCACGGGAGTGCACTGAAACACAAACTCTACACCACTAGCACCAACAGGCGACAAAAGATGAGAGTTGCAGATGGGGACTTGGATCCGGGACAATATTTCACAACATGGCAAAAGTATCAAAATCCACTTTTACCACCGTATGGTCCGACTTGACTCTTCTCTCGACACTCTTTTTTGGTTTTCTATTACAGATAGCAGCTGGTATTTATTTTTTTTGTTCTACCTTGGTCAAGTTTCCAAGTGAGTTGAGCTGATACTAAAAAAAATGTGATGTGAAATCAAAATGGGACATCCTGCACAAACCACGCTACCATCAATAGACACTAGTCTTTTTTTATTCAGCCAAAAATGGCAGTCCGCAAAACCACGGCATGGTCAATTTACAGAGAGCAGACTTATTTTTTACTATGTTTATGGGGTACTGTCCGAAGTACTATCTACTGGATAATGAAGTAGAGGTACCAAAAGCGAGTAGAGTCAAGTTGAGCTGTACCGTGTGGTGGAAATACGCCTAAAAAGTCCACTCTGACAGTTGCCGCTCCAAGACAAACAAAACTATTTTGAGAAGACGTCAAAACCTCTTGTTAAAAGTTGAAAAAGCTGAAAGTTTGTTATGTATTTTCTGTGATTCTGCATTACTTGTATTCTATGACACTGTATTAGTTATGATATTTTTATACTGAATGCGTTGTTGTCAAAATGATCTGGTATTGTGACAACACTATTGCACAAACAAGTTATTATTCTGAGGATTTAAATCTTAATTACCAGCCTTAGGTCCATCTCTACACTGACAGACTGCGTGGACCACAACGCACCTTGCAGCATACTATACCAGTACGTACACATCACATCGGGGCATTATATAGTTAAATATCAGTATCGTACAGCTCAACCGGTGTTTTAGTGCAGCATCAGAGACAGAGACCACGTTTCACTGAGGGTTTGAAGTTAAAAGAGACAAAAAAGGAGCTCATAGAGTCCATGCAGGACGAGAGGTCAGTTGGACATACCATGCTGTTACATGCAGAGGGAGGGTAGAGGGGAGGGGGGGAGGGCTAACCATCGTAGGAGTCCAACAGAGGCAAGGAGCCCTTTCTGCCCCCATACACCCCTCGCTGAGAGACCACCAGAGAAAGAGAGAGAAGAGGGTGAGCAAGTGAGTGTGAGAAAAGAGAAATGTCAGTAACCGTGAAGTTTTAATGGCTGCCAAATGGAAAAAGGTTAAAGTCAGGAAATATACATAGTGGTGCGGGAGATTAAGGGTTAGTGCAGTTAAGTGAGCAATCCAATACGTGAGAATATGTGAGAATGATTTCAAGTACCGGTAAAGTGTCTGTGGTTTCATCCAGAGTGTGTCTCCTCTCCCTCTGGTCCAGTGTAGAGTAGGCCTCTGAGGAAAAGAGGATGACACGAGTGAGATAAACCACACATATTTTCTATAGACACGTCTTGATAAGCAGCGATGATAAATGTACTAACCAGGGCCGAGGTCATTTAGTGGAATCATGTCCCTCTTTTCCCCTGAAGCAAAACACAGTCACAAGTTAAACAAAATACACAACTACCGATAGTTCATGAAGTATCACCGTTTGAGAAACCTTTTTGTATTTGAAACTTGGGATTTAAACACTGTCAAAATATATTTAACAGCATGTTATTTCTTGCACACCGACCTCTGTCTAGCAGTGGCGTGGTGCTAGTGTCTTCATAGGTGCCATTGGCTCTAGTACTCGGGCCGTTGGTGGTGCTGGTGTTGGGGTTGAGGTTGACCATGAAGTCAGTCTTCTTCCAGCCATCTTTCTCAAGAGGCCGGCGCAGCTCTTTGTGGGCCCAGACGAGCTGCAGCACCTGGCCGGCCCCCCGCACCTCACGATCTGAGCGCTTGCTGTAAGATACACAAAGGTATGTTCACACATTTATTTCTATCCCGTTTTTAGTGATATAACATGCAGAGTTCATGTATTTGTTTACAAGGATGCTTGAACAGTGAGAGACTATCTTTATTATAAACTGCTGAAGTATCTGTTTTATCTTTCTTAGTATCATAAAAACACTTGTGTATGCAATGCTTATGTTGGCCTGCAACAAGCTGCATTCATAACTAGAAACTGAAAACACTTGTAGATTCTTAGCTTACTGTACAGGACACACTCACCCGTCCTTGTTGATAAGCACCAGTCTCTCAATGCCTTGCGAGGCTCGGAGGGTCTTTGCTGCCTCCAGGCTGTTGCCTAGCACCTCAGCGAGTGTGCTCAGTACAGACACTACGGTCTCCTCTGATAGAGCGCGCCCCGACTGATTCTGGCCTCCAGGCAGGTTGGCCACAAGGTGAGGCACTGCATGCAAACCTACAAGAGTAACACAGTGAGGTAAGGAAATGCATCTGGAGTAATACAAATGTAAACATCCAAAATCAAGGCAAAAAACAAGTCCTAAAACTTGCATACACTTGCTGAAGTGCATCACATACTGAATTTAGAATAAATGTAACCAATATCCAGCAGTAGAAAAGTATCTGTTATATTCTTTGAGAATCACTAAGTATTTTGTAACTAACTACACAGACAATCCATCATCCGTACCAAGCAGTTCGCAGTTACGGTTGTCGATGGCGAGGTTCCTCAAGGCTCCGGACATTGCCCGCACCACACGGTCATTTCCATGAGCCAGCAGCTCTGCCATCATGGGAAGACCCTTTTCCAGACGCACAGTTGCCCGGATATACCGACCATACTGAAGAACAAGCATATAGAGAGCACTTAATGAATATCTTTTTACACTGACATCAGTTTTATTCCAGTAACTTCAGAAGATACAATATCGTGGAAGTTATCACAACTGACTAATCAGAGATCAAATTTACTTTAACTTTCAGAATTTATGAACTGAGACTTCATCTGAAAACATTACTAATATATATTTGTGGGGTCTTTTTTCAACAGGAGTCTCAGTTTGTTAAGAAATGGTACTTACAGTCCATCGTCCGGCACACAGGTTCTGGATGGCGCCGGCAGCAGCCTCCAGCACCGAGGGGTTCTTGCTCTCTCTGAGCAGCGATGTGTAAACACGAACCACCTCAGGTTGGAACAACAGCTCGTAACCTGAAGTCGACATAAAGAGAAGAGAGTTAAACTGCAGCATTATATAAAGCCTCAACCAAAAATTACTTTTAAACAAAATTACTAATAAACTAAGCCTGAACTGTTTATTAGTACGACTGAATGGAAGCATTAGTCTATTAGTACACATGTTGTAGTATCACTTGGAAAGTAGTTTAAAGCATAACCACATTAAAAACCAATGTCTATGTCCACTAGTTTGGAAACTAGATCATACTGCGAGTGTGAAATGTGGAACAAATTACTGAAATAAAGTATTAACATTTTCAGTTGGTTCCCCAGAAAGGAATCAAGCTATTTCCTAGACTGATAGAAATGCATGTATCTGGTGAAAAAGGTTTATGAATAAAGCTGCAGAGCGAGTGCTAAACAGCAGACGAGGGGAGAAGAGACATGCATACCTTTTGCAGGTGTTGTCCTCTTTGGAATGTCGACCTGATCTCCACTTCCATCATCTCCATCCTTCTTTCCTGCAGCAAGAAATCAAATAAAAAAAAAAAACATGAAAGACTGAGCTTAAGAAATAAGATTATATGAAGGTGGCTGAGATGAGCAGTCGGTTATCCCCAGTCCTCGACTCTGGTACGTCGTGATGTGAAATGAGACCATGCAACCGGAGGAACAAGCACTGTGATCATGCAATGTTGTTGGTGTGACATCAGGTGATCATGCTCATGAATGGATTGTGAATTCAACATTTCTCTATTGGAGTATTATTCTGCGTTAGTCTCATGAGCCCTGACAGCGTGGTCAATAGTTAACAAGAACACCAAGAGGAGAATCTTACCTTTGGAAAACCACTCATCTAAACACAGCAGAGAGAAGGAGGAAGTGAAGGAGGGAGGGAAGAAAGATGGGAGAAAGGTAAGACGAAGGGGAGAGGAGAGAGAGAAGAGGAAAAGGAGGGAAACAGTGGTAGAGTGTGAAAAACAGCGACAGGTGCTTTCGCCACCAACAAGCTGAAACCCAGTAGCAGCTACCCAGCTTCCAAAATCTCAGACACAATGCAGCTCCACACTGTGATAGCTGTCTGATACTGACCTTTGCCCTTTCGAGAGCCAAAGCAGCCACCTTTGTTAGCGGTGGGCGGCCCCTGGTTTAGGGGTGCGGCCTCTGCGTAGCGCTCACAGCCGGGGACTTCACGGTGAACCTGATAGGACAGATTCCTCAGGAGGCAGACAGAGTTCTCCACCAACTGTATGAAGAGAAGACAAGGGGACAAAATGATCAAAGACAGAAGTAGAGGAAGAAAGGTGCTTTGGTTTCATAACACTTTTAATGCAACCAAATATAAAATAAGTAAACAGGTACCTTATTATCCACATCTTTGCGGTTGATCTGTGATTGGACGACATACATGAGTGAATCCACCAATCCTGTGCATTCTCTCAGCTTTCGCCTGGCCTCGCTGCGTTCTGAACTCACATTCCTGTAAGACAGAAGGAGACGTTGAGCACATAATTGCAGGTTTTCTTCTCAAAATAAGTTGGACTTTCTCTGCTTTCCATCCATTGATCCCTTTTATACCTAAGGCAGCCAGCAGTGTTGGTCAAGGCGGTCTCCCACTCCAGATGGCGTGGTTTGCAGCTCTCCTCTCCTCCGTTGCTCCCTCGCTCCCAGCCGGAGTGAGGAACGATCACCTCGTCAGCTAGGGCATGTAGGGCATGGTCCACGATCTCCATCTTTACCAAGTCATGGGACGAGAGGTTCCACAAGGTGCCTGCGAGAATAGAATAAATACTGTTACTCTCCAAAAGAGTTTGGCCTGGAAAATAATAAAATATAAGGACTGAATGAATCATGCTACTGCTCTCAAAAAGTCTTGATCTTTGGTTTGTGATATAATACGTAACATAATATGTAATATGATGTTGATACCTGTGATAGTGTCTGTGAGATCCTGGTCGCGGGTTTTTCTCAGTAATCTGACTAGAGCGGGCACTCCATCGCAGTTCTTGATGGCGATCTTGTTGTCTTGGTCTCGCCCATATGAAATGTTCTTTAGTGCTCCACAGGCCGAGTGGTGCACATCCTTGCTGGGGTGGTCTAGCAGCGACACCAAGGCTGGGATGCCCTTCAGACGACGCACATCTGACTTCACCTAGACATACACACGAGCAAAATCACACACACACGTCAAGTATTTACAGAATAGCCACAATACAAAAGCTAAATATTAGTTAAATGCTGTCTGTTATTTAGCATTTGAATGTGACAATCGTTTCACCTTATCATTTTTGAATGTGAGATGCTGGAGGAACGCAGCAGCGTTGGTCTTGACAGGGTCCAGACGATAGCTCAACATGGCGATGACCTCCGGCAGCTCCGGCTGTCTCCAGGAAGCAGGAGGACCCTTCCTCAGTGTGCTGTCCAGTGAAGCCATGCTCCCCCTCTCCATCGTCATGGGAGCACCCCAGACATAAGGGTCACCTCCTCCCATATCCCCATCCAAAGTATCCTCACAGCTCCTACATGGCGCAGAATGGAGAAAGTCAGATATATTGCACACAAACCTGGCCTGATCTAAAAAAACAAGTGTGATATGACAGCACAGCAATGCCCTTATGTTTTACCTGAGTCTTCGTCTGTCTATACCCACAGGGCCAGGCCCTAGGCGGGGCATGGTACCGTAGCCTCCAGGGTGCATCGGTGGAGGCCCCATGCCATAGTCATCATATCCAACACTGCGCTGGTCATCCTCCAGACCATAGTGGCCGTGGCCATACCTCATCTCCAACGCTGAGCCCAGGGCCCTCATCCCCCGGCTCACCTGGGGCTGTGCTGCATACGGGTCAAGCTGCTGGCGGCTTGGGGCGCGGTAGCCAGAGTCCAGGGTCCTGTAGCCATCAACTGGCCTGGGGAAAGAAAAGGATGACAGAAGTTAACACTTGTTAAATTGACATCCCATCTTGAGTGAACCCCCTTTCAGACAGTGACGTGGGATGAATTTCTAGGTCAATGTGAACATCTGAACATGTTATGTATCTGGCTTCACAACAGAACCGGGTTAAAAGCAGGTTCGGGCACTTCTTGACTTTGGTGTGAATCGGGTGGGGGGTACATGTATATTTATAGATACATGATTTTAATGTTGATTTCTACCCCTCTCAACCATAAATGATGCTCTTGTCAATTGCAGACATATTTAATGATTAGGACACAGGTTGTTCCACTAACTTTCTCCATAAAAAGTTAACATAAAAAAATAAGGAAATCAAAATTAAACCACTCTGTCCACTATGCATGTTTAATCTTTAGACTTTTAGTGACCACTTTTAGGGAACTGAAACATAAGACAAGCATTGTATATTTGCTGAACAGAGCTTTTAAAAGTCTGGTGTCAATTTTAATTCAAGGTGACCATGAGGAATTTAACTGACAGCTTAAATTCTGCTTTAAATGGTACAAACATGGATAAATGTAACTGTAAAAGTTGATTAAGCAGAACATGGAATTATTCTTTTGTGTCCACTCATGAAGACCAACTAGAGAAACAACATCACAATAAAATGTGCCTTTCAAGAAAACATTCACATGCAGCGGTCTTGTACCTGTAACGGTCGTCCATGTGTGAGCCTCGACTCAGACTAGTGTATGCCTCCGATGGCGGGGCTCCCCGGTAGTCATCGTAACCCCCTACAGGGCCATAGTGGTAGTTTCTGGGCACTGTGGCCGTGGGGTAGTCTGCTGGTATAGGCTGCCTGTAAGGACGGTCAAGTGTGGCGCTGTAGCCCCCCATACCGGGCATCGACAAGCCCCCATCAATGGACATTGAGTCAGAGGGCATGACCGTGCGTGAGATTGGTTTCTTCATCTGAGGGAGAGTGAGATGGGAGATGAATTGAAATATGTTTATGGTAAAAGATAATCATTATAAAGAAGAAAAAAAAATATATATATATAATAATAATAATAATAATAATAATAATAATAATAATAATAAATATATATATATATATATATATATATATATATATATATATATATATATATAACAGTTTTTACACAAGCCTTTGCACAGGGTTACCTGATCAGATTACATAAAATAAATACCCATTATCAGACGAGATTACATTTAAAATATGGCAATTCTAAAATGATGAAACAATTTTTCATAATAACAATCCTCTCTTAACTGGTCAGACAGCTACAGTTTGATTTTATTTGTTTTATTTGCACTGAAAATGGTTTGAGATAGTTAAAGAGAACAAGGTGCATTTTCATTCATCATTTATAAAGTATTCAGATTAGAGCACATATTTTTGTAATCCAATGCACGTTGCTGATTACAAAACAATTGCCATGTAATTTGTATTCTGTAACTGACTGCGTTTCAAAGTAATCTGACCCAACCCATTACCATTACAGGAACTTCTAAAAATCTGATGACTTCACGGTGCATACGTCGCATCACTTACCCCATTGTCTGGCCGTCGTGCGGTTCCCTCGTCAGAAAAGACTGAGTGTACTTCCTGTGAGTCGTCCTCTGGTGTGTAGCTCTCATCTAGAGCGCCGTGTGCGGGGTCCACCATTCTGTACTGTACAGAGACACACCACAAATCTATAATTTAGACATCACTGGCAATTAATTGCATTAATACAAGAAAGATAGTTAAATTTAGATGTATAACTTAACTTAATAACACACAAACACGTACCTGTGTGCCGTTTATGTATGAGTCAGTCAGTTTCAGCCGTTCTATGTCTGCATCCCCTAAACGCCCGTTCTGTGATAAAAGAGGAAGACAACTGTGAATATATAACTAACATTTTTTAAACATTAGCATGCAATTCTGTTGAAATAACACATAAAAAGGAATGAGATTAAAAGGCATGCTCCCCTGCAGCCAGGGCTGTCTACTTTCTTACGAACACCCAGATGATATTACTGCTGCTGAAGCACATTCAGTGCTGACCAAACCGTCCCTCCAGCTTTATGGTCTGTGAATCACTGCCAGACATTAGGGAGGGCATTTTGGAGTGCAGCCACTCACCCTCACACCCAACTTCCTCCTGCATTACCCGTTACATAATCAATTACCGTCACAGGGTATGACTTGGAAACTTTAATGCACACATTAATGCAATATGACTGCTTCGGTTATCAGGAATAGCAGAATCACATGTGAACACATTCCACCACTACTAGATAGTTGGTTTCAGTTTTTCTGTGATACTATTGTCTAAAACAAGAGATAATCCCATGCAAAACACTGATGACCACTTAATTTACAATAGTATGTGAGGCTGCACTTTACATTATGTCCACAAGGAGGCATGTTTGTTACTAAAAAGCAATGGGATGTACAGATTGTGCTTTGACAACGAGACAACACACTTCCTATAAGACCAACAACTCTGTCGTGGTTTTGGAGACGCATGCAGACTGTGAAGCTGACAAAGCATCTTCATCAACATTAAATTACAACAAAAAAACAACATACATTTTCTAGAACTAAAACAGAGTTAACACAAGGCCAAAAACACAGATTCCTGCTTTTGCAGCCTTCATCCTCCAGCTGATCCTCTGCACTAATCAAATAAGTCACTTCCAAGGATTCAAAGAGACATAACATAAGATCTAATCTGTGTCAGCAAGCCCTTTAAGGAAGGACAATATTTGGGAACACATTTTAAACTATTCTACACAGTCAGTGAGTGTACAACCCTGCTTAAAATGTCACCCACTGAGTAAAGCACTTCCTGATATTTACTGTTACCTGAGAACAAAATGATAATGTAATTGCTCTTCCAGGCCTGGGCACCTAGGTGAAGTTTATCACTGTCTAATAGTCAAGTCTTTTGGTAGAGACCACAGAACAGGACAAGAAGGCAACAGTTAAGACCTCATCCACCCAGATAACTCAGCTGTAAACAAAAGAGCAGACTGAAGGTCTTAAAATTCTCAAGTAAGGTAAAAAAGCCCAGCATACGAAATATCTTAGAGATCAAAGTACTGCGGTGCAGATACCGTATAAAATCCATAACTGACATGCAGAAATCCTGCTCACTTATTTGAAACGTTGCCTGCTACGGTCAAATACAACAGAGAAATTAAACTGACAGCTACCATGGTATTAACTGGTATTAAAGCTAAATAGATTTTGTCAATCAATCGATTAGTACTACTTACAGAAAATTCATTGGCAACCATTTTTCAGCAAAGGCTATTTGAATATATTAACCGTTGGTCGGACAAAACTTAAGCTATTTAAAAGGCTAATGGGATGAATATATCGAGACAATAATCAGAACAGTCGCAACTATATCAAAACATCTGATTGTAGACACATTTATATAACCTGATGGTGTATTGCCCAACCCTATCACACATCATGTAGCAGAAACATCACAAGGAGCTTGTAATATCATGGATGTTCAATATACAAATGAAAATTGCATGCAAAAGAATACTTAGTATATAGCAGGAACAACAGAAGTAATGAATTAAAGTGCTTGATAAATGATTTAAATAAAAATAAAAAGACAAAATTCTTAAAATAGACATTTTAAAAAACGACACCGGATGCAGGACTATGCGACACACATGCACGAAAGACGACCAAATTCCATAACACGACGTGCTGAAACAGAGGAAAATAACTGAGATTCCACAGCAGGGGCCGACGAAAGGTGTATATATGTGTGTCAGTGTGTAACCGGTGAGCGACAGTGAAGGCATGCTGAAAGTGTGTGATGATGACCATCTCAGGCATGCTGAAAGTAGTGCAACTATGTGCAGGCAGGAACTGATACATTTGCAGATGTGGGCTGAAAGATAGATGGACAGATGGAGATACTGAGTAAATGAAGACAGACATTTAATGATGACGCACACACATTCGGACACAAATTTGCCGAGCGCTGGTGGAGAGGAGGCGGAGAAGGGATGAATGATGTATGGATGTCAGAGGGAGAACATTTGGGTTGGATGGAGGAAATGATGATCCATGGATTGGGTGATAAGTGAAAGATGAGGGCTGTAAACGCCTGCCAGAGACTCTGGATGGGGATGTTTGTTGGGGAGTGTTACCTGTGTGTGCGGGAGGGGGCGACCCAGGGCAGAGGGGCTGGTAGCGGGGAGGCCCACTCTCCTCCTCTCCTCCTCCAGCGCCCGGGTCAGCTGTTCAAACTGCACCTCCTGCTCCCTGACCGACTCCAACAGAGCCGCTGCGCTCTCACACTGCTCCATACACACTACACAGCCCCGAGGGGAAAGAGGGGGGGGCGTTACACACACATCCATACAGCCTCGAACAAACTACAGCAGAGGGAGAGGGTGTCTAACAAAAACAGACACACCTCTCCGTACAAAGTATAAAAAGATCTAGAGGACGCAGGATTTTCTGGGCCGATATTAAGAAGGAAGGGTTATTTATCTGATTTATCTGCTGACGCATTTTGTTTGGTGGCTGGGGTTTAGTTGCTTTCTTGGAAATCTTTCGGCACTGTAGGGATTGCACAACAGTGGATCTCTTCCGTTGGCCTTAATAATGAATATACAGCAGTCACCAACGGTTCAACTCAGACATGAAAACTGAAAGCTGAATTATAATGGATACTTGTGAACAACCACTTTTTCTTTGATAGGCTGTCACGGTGCAATGACTCATTCATTCAAGTTGAGGTTGTTTCCCGCACACACACCGATATGACCAGCTGCTCAAATTTCATACTGCCTTTAGCAATACCTCCCCACGTCAGCACTGATTAAACCTATATCACAAAAAATGGTTTTAAATGCACCACCGCCATCTGTAAATGCAACACTGAATTCATGCCACGGTGGTGCTAATGTAAGAAGAAAATACAACATGACACCATGCAGTAAATTTCAGGTCCGACAGTGGACACAATATGATACAAATGTGGCAGGTTGTGAGCAGTGATGATGGAGGAGAGAGTCAGATTCTTTGAAACCAAGGTTATTGCGTTGATTATAACTATTGCAACATATTTATCATGATAATGTGGAGACAGATATTGCAACATTATATTTGTCAATATCACCACCACTTCGCATTCAGAACAAACAATTACCGCTCAATGCATGCATGGATGAGCCCACACACACACACACACACACCTTTTGATAAATCCTCTGCAGTGTGTAGACTTTCCAAAACAGGACTGATGTATTACATGTTTATTCCGTGGATCTACAATTTTGGATTAGAAGCTCCAATCAAAATCATGGGGAAAATGTTGACTTTCTAATTTAAAATCACCTACACATGTAATTGTCCAAACAAAGAGGACAATACCCAGAACTGATCTTTGTGGTATAAGCACAAATGAGAACACAAGCAACATTACAGACACTCAAAGCCCAGTGCAGAGAAAATCGGAAATACACACCTTCACCTGTGGGGCGTGGTTTGGTAGTAGAGGTGAGAGATCACACCAAGGTCAGAGGTTGAGCTCTAGTTGCTCATGGGTAGAAGGTCACCGAACCACCAAGCCCAGAAACAGGGATGAATGGACTGGAGAGAGAGAGAGAGAGAGAGAGAGAGAGAGAGAGAGAGAGAGAGAGAGAGAGAGAGAGAGAGAGAGAATAAGGAGAAAGAGACGTTTTAGTGAAGAACGAAGACACCTCTGTTTGAAAAACAGCAACATAGTGAGAATACCGTACAAGTGTGTCAACAGGGTTGTGTTTGTTCTGTGAGCAGAATAACACAGCAAGAGACAGAGACATACAGTAGCTCCAGCCTTTGGACACACCCTATATTTACTCAACATTTGGCCTGCGCATGGCAGCAAACTGCGGAAAGTTGACCAACCTGCAGCTCTTTCTGGGCCAGAGAACATCGACTGTCAGCATAAAGAGAAAGAGGGTTTTTATAGATGGTAAAATCCTTTGAGAACCATATGTTCTCTTATCAACTCATCCTTTTTTCTACAGTTTAACCTAGCTCCCCCCGCCCCCTTTTTTCTTCCAGCCTTTCCTCTGTAATCAGTCTTCATCTACCTCTAACCCAACTCTGTCAGTCCGCTACTGTTGTTCTCTCTGCGTAACTCCCTTTCATCCCTCCCTCCCCCTATGTCTCTTTGTTATCTTGGCTGTACTCTGAGAGAAAGAGGTTATATCAGAGCCAAACAAGTGGGGACTGAGATCCTCTTATCTGTTGTTATAGTCTCTGCTGTAGCAGACCCAGCTCCCCATCAGCCCTGGCTTGAAAGGTGATTAAACCCAGGCATTGCCACACACACACACACACACACACACACACACACACACACACACACACACACACACACACACACACACACACACACACACACACACACACACACACACACACACACACACACACACACACACACCTGCATGACCGGTTGGACAAGGTAGAGGAGGGGCTACTAAATTTCAGTTTCTCAATGTCTCTGTCTGTCTAGACAACATGCAGAGACACACTCTTCTCAGTTCACAGCAATTTGAACAAACGGGGACCTAAATTTACCTTTCACGCAGCAGGTGTTTGTGCTCATGACAGGTAGAGTGTGAACAAGTGCACAAGAAAAATGGGAAGATAGTGACAAATGACTCACAGTTTCACCTGCATTAGATTGTGCAAACAGAAAAAGAACAAGAAAGATAGACATGGTGATATCATTTGATAAACAGACTATTACAACACCTTTTAGTGGGTAAAATGAAACCTGCTGAAGCAGAGTCAGTTTCCTGTGTGTCTGTCAAAGGAATGACTAACACACACGTAAATGACTTTGCTTATTTAAAAAAAATCCCAGCTTGGGGTGTGCCCAGTGTGGGAAAAAAGGGAGGAAAGTAGGATGGCCTGATGAGAAAATGAGGAGTGGCTGGAGTACATTTCACAAGACAAAGGAATTTCTAAAAACCAAAACTAGGATTTGCATGCAGGATAAGGCTGACTGACAGGAAGAAATGATGTCACATACACACACACCATTTTTTTTCTTTTGCTTAGTAGCCATGGTGCCCCAGAGCCATAACCTCCCACCTGAGCAAATCACACAGTGCTGTCCTGTACCACACATGCCTATATATGGTCATAGCCAGGACAAGGGCTGATATTATCCACTACAGACAGACGGGGACGGGCAGAGTAGGAGCTGCAAACAAATAAAACAAGGCGAAAGACGGGTAGTGTTTCAAGGGACTGAGGGTAAGCTGGAACGAAGGGGGGGTTGAGATACGGAAAGGAGCTCTGGATACGAGATAAAAGCTAATCTTGCATTCCTAGCATTGTCTCCTTACCAGCACAGCAGCCCACCCACTCATCCACTGTAAAATGTCCTTAGCATGACACTGGCTAAAAATCTATTAGAGATCTGTGTTTACTGTGCTGTTGCAGCAGTTTATGGAAAGTTTACAGGTCACGAATACCCAAACAGAAAGAAACACAAACTACATAACCATATCTCTTCTCATGTAGCATCTTTCTATAATTGTAAAGCCAGATGTAAACACTGGCTCGCGTGCCTCATCTTCTCTCAGATGCAGTAAATAATCATCATAACATGCAACACACTATCTTATATCACTAATGAGCACAACTGTCATGCATACAAGATGAATTATAGCCTATACTATGATTGAAATTTCTTGGCAAGTGTACTTGGGAATGGGAATGGGAATGTGTGTGTGTGTGTGTGTGTGTGTGTGTGTGTGTGTGTGTGTGTGTGTGTGTGTGTGTGGTGTTTTTTTTTAACCGCAGCCAGAGGAGGGAATTTGCAGCTGTCAGTCCGGGAGGTTGGTGGAACAATAAGAAGTTTGTGCAACTGAGAGCATGAACGCAAGTGTGAAAGAGAGTTGGAGAGCAAGACGAACATTATTGGACATATTTGAGCGCATCTGTGTTTGTGTACGTCTGGGGGGTTGAGTTCATGTCACCCTCTACAGACTCATGACTTCTGTCCTCAACTAGTTTTCCCCCCTTTCACAGCTGTTAGTTTTGGCCTTGAAAGTCAGCGTGAGTTTCGTTGAACAATGAAAACAATCAGTGCGGTCCCATTGCCACTCCCCTCCCCTTTCCCCTTCTTCCCCACATCCTGAGCAACAGGATGTTATGGATTCGACATCAGAGATGAGTAAAGGGACATGGCGGCTGACCAAAACCCATTTTCCTTAACAGAACTGCCGGTACACAAAACCACGAGAGTCTATTGGTTGTACACTTTAATAAACCACCTACTGCCGGTTTGCTTCCTCCAACTATCGGTAGGAGTTGTTTGCAGTGAAAATCCCCTACGGTCAATATGCTGATCATAGGACCACAAACCACTTCCTATTTTGCTAATATTGTTCTCCATCTACTGTTTTCTGTTCTGCTTTTATAAACTTTCAGAAGCTATCTTTGTGAACGTATATGGCTGAATCATCACATATTTATTTCTTTTTATGTAACAACATTTTGGTTTGTTCCCATACTCTAACCACTGAATCCTCATACTCTCATTTTTAAAAAAGGAGCTGAAGCAGTAAGTCGTATTCCTCTATGATAATAAAAATGTATTGTGTTTGGGTTTTGGACTGTTAAGAAGAACATGCAAGACATCACCATGGTCTCTGGGAAAATATGATTTGTTACTGTTTTCTGACATTTAATCAAGAATATATTCTGCATAGTGATCAATAATGAAAAAATCTCATTAAAATCCCCCCCCCCCCAATATGACAAAACGTGTGTCCAGGTAGACCACTCCAAGAAAAAAGCAAAAGTAAAAAGAAAAGAAGCAAAACATAGTTAGAGCAAAACAAGAAATAGAAATTGCCAAGAAACTGAAGAATGGACTGAACCGCTGTGTTATATGCTGATCCAATAACACGTGCACATCTTTAAAGGGGGAAGGAACTGGCACACACAGAGCAAGAGTCACGTTCTGCCTACCCCAAACATGACGGCCAAACAAATGGTCAAAATGTCAAGCACAGTGCCTTGAGGTCAACAACACAAATGCACTCCTCCAACATCTGATCGAGCCCTGACACACCACGAGTCACATTAAGTCCATCTGATTCTGCAGCCATCAGTCAGCATGACTCACTCAACCCTGTCAGAAGACATCTGTGATCATATGCACATGCAACCAACAATACAGCCTCTGTAGACTTAACGAAACTCTGGTTGAAATGAAACCCAACACCTGCCATGACCAGACAAAAACTGAAACAACACATTTACTGTCAAAATGCACATCTGCTCGCACATCGAGGTAACACTGCCGTTTGCTGACAAATCAGTGAGATGCCACCAGTGCTGGTTTAAGCTGAGCGTGGCTTGTAATGGGATTGAAGCTTTAGCCCACTAATCCACTTACCTCCTAACACACACACACACACACACACACACACACACACACACACACACACACACACAAACACGCACGCACATACATACATAGACATACACAGGTTAAACCCTTTGTGGATTACCTGCACACCTTCAAGACAGCAGACACAATCGCAGTCAGCGTTGGGGAGCATGCATCAACAATCAAACAATTACATGGAGACAAGTAGTCAGGAAAGACTGTTCGTGGTCACACAAGGTGTTATTAGTGGTGGCACCTGGAGAGACAGCCCTGGGCCAGTGATACCTACACACATACTGTATAAACATAAACCGAGATTGTCCTAAAGCCCACGGAGGGGGGGGACTTACCTAACTGCATTATGTGCCTGCATGAAACCAATGTTTACAAGGGAAAAGCTAGTTTACTTGTTCACACTCTAGCTGACAGTTATCCCCACCCAAGCATTTTCCTACCAAAACAAGTTCACACAGGACCCACCGAACAGGTTCACTAGACGACAAACTTTGAAATCCCAGCTCGTATGAGAGACTACAACTGGAAGACCACCACCCTTTAAAACAGACTCAAATACACAAAACAGGCTCTGTGTACAAATGCGTGGTCAAACAAGTGGTGAGGTTTCCAATTACCTTTAAACTACACTCTTCTCTCTGGGACTGCTTCTCCAATAACAACCGTCAAGGTGATGAAATCTACTTAACTGCTTAAACTGATAAAAGTGCTTCCGACAGAAAGACGCTTAAAAACAAGCCCTAACCAGGTCTAATCAATTAAATTATTCTATTTTTTTATTTGAATACAATTCAAAAGGAGCTTTATTGGCAAGGGAAACAGACAATAACGTAGCCAAAGCAGGTGTGAAATATATGCATACCCAGATTAATAAGAAAATAGCTTAAAATAAAGTTTTACTTAAGAATTAAACACAGGCTTGTAGTTACAAAAACACAAATACAGTTAATAATAACTTTTTATTTTATGTAAGTGTGTCTAGGTCACTCATTGTGCCTCAGGTTGGGGCATATTAATACATATTGGGGGCAGCAAGATATACCCTGTCTCCCTCTCCTAGGATTACTTTTATTTTGAGTGGTAGTTTTCATCGTTGAAATCTGGGATTACAGAGTTTAATTTGTTAAAATAAAACATCCCTTACATCATCTAACGCTTTAACATTGTAGATATACGAGTAGAGAACCAGACCTGGTCTACTTCAGTGCTGTAAACCCGCCTGATCGTCTGCGTCCAGTCAGTCTGTCCTCCCTGTTGAACCATCTGGAGTGGTTAGCTGTTAGCATTTCACCCTGATCCACAAAAACCCCTCATGAATTGATCTGCTAGCGTTAATACACCAATCTAGGGCAACAGCGACGAGCAAAGAGCTGGCTCCATTAGCAAAAAAAAACACAGAGGCAGTAACAATAAGACGTGTGTATAAAAATGTCACTCACGAACAAAGACTCGTGTATCTGAGCTACTCGGTGGCGGTGCTAGTTAGTTAGTCAACGCTACTGCCCGGATAAATAACAATGTCGGAGATCAATTCAGCCCCAGTGGGCTAGAAAAAGCTCGCTCAGCAGCGCCCGCATGACCTGGTTTGGCTGTCCTGCTACGTTAGCATCACAATAACCCACACAGCCGAGCCGAGAGCGCGGCTAGCGTTAGCATAGCAACGATTAGCCCCACAGCGGCTGGAGTTAGCGTGTGTTCGGCTAAGCGGCACTTTGAGCTAACTCGGACGGTATTGGCCGTCTACAGCCGTCGGTACCGAGGACTCTTAGTAACGCAGCAGTGTGCTCGGTTGACAACGGAGCCGTCCGGGTCACGGTACCAACTTTTAACGTTAGCCTCGGAGAGTCGTGTTGCCGATCTGTCGATGGTGTGACCACTCCTTGCCAACGCTGCAGTGCACCCGCTATCTACTGGTGGTGGTGGGGGGGAAACACCGCGGCCCCCGAGCTACAGCAACCATCTGGTAACATTTATGAAATTGCCTCACCTGCTCGTGGAAAGCCTGCCCCGGCCCCTTTCAGACTATTCCGTGTTTTGGTTTTTTTTGTGTGTGTGTGTGTCTTTTTCTCCCCTCTTTTCCCCTCCTTCCCTGGGTTCTGGGTCAAGCTCGTTAAAGACGAAGCGACATCACCGAGTTTTCTATCAAAGAGAGGGCGGGATCAACGAGACGTGCTGGCGGCGCACGCAGCCTTCCTCTTCCTCACACAGGTGTTTGTCACAAGTTTTCTACACGGAGCAAGTTGTTCAGAAAAGCCAGGAGCCGGATTGTGGATAAAGTCTTCCTGCCAAGATAATACACACACAGACTGATATGAGCAAGGCCTGTGATTGTAAAGATGGGGGGGGGTTAAACTCAGTTGCAGAAGTAGAATAAAGAAGCTGCCTCCCACCGCCTCCTCTCTCCTCCCACTTATTCCCGTTCCGTCGCTCTCCCTCTCCCTCGCATAAACTGATGTCATTTCATTGATTGCCCAAGAACAATAGCCCCGGAGGAAGCAGCATTTCTCTGGGAAGTAACTGCATTCCTCACCGACACGACAAAAAAAACCCCACTACAATATAAAACCACGAGCAGTGACCATCACATCCTGCGCATGCGCCCTGATCAGTAAATAGCTTAATGGTAAAGAGTAATCACTTGACATACAGTATATGAGTCATGCTTGACCGCTAAACTATTTAGGGAGCACTGTTGTGACTGTAAAGTTGTCCACTTAAATGCATGTTATCTCTTTATTTGACCGCCTTTACAGTTGATTATTGTACCGCTTGCCCTGTCTATTAATATATTTATGGGTTTAAAGTTTAAGGGTGAAATCAAAGCCAAACAAGTAGAAGTGTAAGGAACAATACTTGAGTGTGGGCAGGGTGGAAAGAGGAACAATGCAGGGAATTTCCCCCAGTTTCCTTATGAGTCCCCCCCACAGTGCTACAGTGTGTCAACCTGAGTCACAATAATCACTGGGAACCAAAACAATGCTGCTCTCTAGAGGTGCAAAATCATACGAGACTTGCCAGGCATTGAAAGCTGTTAAAAAAACACACATTTATTCACAAATTTCATATCCAGATTACAAAACACAGACAGAATCCACATTAGATGTATTATTGCCTAGTCTGAAACTATCAGGGAAGTACAAAATGAGGAAGCTGCAACATAGATAACATTGGAGGTAGTTTGCTTTCTAAATGAAACACACACATACACAAATTAAATTAAAATGCGCTCTCCGTATGCCAAGGTATGCAGCTCAATATAAAGTAAACCAAACTTTATTAATTCTCAGTAAATTGTAATGTTCAGATTAATAAATCCAAGTCTAAAGTTCAGTCAGTACATCTGGGAGAAACTGCTACTTTTAAACTTTTAAACCACTTTACATTAGCACACTTGTAACTGTGTGTATTGTACCTACAGTAGAGCCGGGCACTATGGCAATATACACCACGACCCATCACATCATCACTGGATTTACACCGGGCTATCCCTTTAATATTTGTATTAGGTCAATGTGGACAAATCAATGACTGCTTTTGTGGAAACATCGGACTGACAGGACAGTTGCATCAATGTGATACTTTAATTTGAATACCCTTAAAGGTCCAGTGTGTAACATTTAGGAGGATCTATTGGTAGAAATGGAATATAATACTGTGTATAACTATGTTTTCATTAGTGTATAATCACCTGAATATAAAAATAGTGAGCCGTTTCAGAGGCCGACGTGCCGAACTGCTCAAATGTTTCTAAAGTAGTTCAGAACAAATAAACCAAACACTGGCTCTAGATCTCGGCCACCGTAGTTTTTCAATGTGCAACTACACCACTAAATACCACTAAACCCTACACACGGGACCTTTAAGTTGTCAGGCAGTTAATTAATTGGATTACCCAAACAGACATTCATATAAACGGTTTCTCACACATTATAGAAAATCTCTTTGTTGAGTATTTACTATAACACAATACATATCAATATTGTGACACAATACATTTATTTATTGCCATCCCTAACTGTACCATGTTTACTTTAATGTCACTGTCCATGTTTCTGTGTATCTGTTGTACACTTCCATCCACGTCCCCTCCCCGCCCTGCACAAGGTTTCCTCCAATAACAATTGAAAAAGATTCCCATAAGTCAAGATGACAACTTATTTATCTAGCATTCAGCTACAGCTGTATAATAGGCAGAGTTTGTTGTGTCAGGAGCATTTACCAAATCTCAATGAAGGTACTGTATATTATATTTGACTGAGGCATAACGAGAGGCATCCAAGTTTGTCTGCTTTTCAGCCAGAATATAAAATATTCACACTAGCAGTCCCTCGAGCCAGGGAAGAAAATAAAAAGGCATTTTAGTTTTTAAAGTTTTTGTCCTATTGCTGGTTTTGAGTAAAAAAAAAAACGCACGTCACATTGAATAGAGATCATGCTTCCTTATTTTGAACCACAACAGTCCATCGATTATATACGTCGGCGTACTTTGACCCATGAAAAGCTCCTTGTGCGGTGGCAAAAGTAGAAACACAAAAAAAGGACAAGAGCATGAGATACTGCCACGGGAAACACACTCCCCCCCAAAAAAACACATGGTGGCACAAATGTCAGTTAAAGTAACATGCTGTAAAAACGTTTGTATCTTTCCTGGTCAGAGCACTCCGTTGGTGTGTGTGATCATGTGCCTGCGCAGGTTGCTGGGGTTGTTGAAGCTGGCGGTGCACTGGTTGCAGGTGTACGGCTTCTCTCCGGAGTGAGTCCTCAGGTGGATCTTCAGGCTGCCGTTTTGCGTGAAGCGTTTCCCGCACTGCATACAAGCGTACGGCTTCTCCCCGGTGTGAATGCGCATGTGGATGGTCAGCGTGGTCTTGTTGACAAATGACTTGCCGCAATAGGAACAAGGAATGGGCGACTCCCCGGTGTGAGTCGCCCGGTGTACAATTAGGTCTTCGCGGCTGAGGAAGCGCTCGCCACAGAAGCTGCAGTCCAGGGATTTGTTGACGGTGTGGGGGAAGACGTTCTGCTGCTGGGGGAACTGGCCGACATGACTGGGGTGCCCCACATGATCATCAGCTACTGCTACTGGTATTTTCAGCGCTGTTGAAGCCAGTCCAACACTGTTATCCTGCATCACTCTCATCGGGGCCCTGTCAGTGGCACCGGTGGTGAAGTTCAGGAGACTGTCGTGGGTGACGTTGTGCTCTGGGGACAGAGAGCTAAAAGCCTGGAGTTCAGAGGCGGTGAAGAGGGTGTCGCTCGCCTCCTGCAGAGGTCCTTCCCCTCGTCCATGAACGCTCACGATTCTCAGCTCCTCGTGATTACCTGTCAGGCAGGAGGACTCTAGAGTCCCTGTGTCAACACCACCCTGCATATTATGGTTTCCATAATCATCCTGACCTAAAAAGACACAAACATAAAATTACGTTATAGATTAGTGTATTAAACTTGTACTAAAGACTGTGACTTAATGAGTCAAAAACATCTGTAAAGTCTACATGTGATTGTCAAGTGCTGTAGTGATTTCTACCAAAAATGCCCTTCCTCGAGTAATCAGCCAAGGCTTGACTCTAAACCTTTATGTTCAATCTATTGTGTTTTAATACAAACTGTCTTGTAATAAAAGCCCCAATCTAGAGCCAGTGTTTGGTCTGTCTTTCCTGGGCTACTGTAGAAACACAGCAGACTCCATAGACAGTTAATTTTAACGCAACCAAAACATAACAATTCTTATTTTGAGGCAATAAAAACATACCTATGAATATTAAAGTTAATTTATATATAGATCCTCCTAAATGTAACACACTGGACCTTTAAGGGATGATGTCTTCAACTGTGACAGATACGTATACGTCAGCAAACCTCACAAGAGGGTCGACTGAATAATGTATTTGTACTACTGACAATACTAAGAGTTGTCTGTGCAGCCGCTGCCTGATGTCATTTATGGCTTTGTGCCAGTGACAACAAAAGCACATAAATGAGTTGTACTTTGGCGTCTGCTGCGACATGTTCCTTCGTTACAAAGAACACCATCAGTCCTTCCAGCCCCAGATCTAGTCACCTGGAAGTCAGCAGCTTTTGATCCAGCAGATGATCGATAACCTAATCGACGAGGGTCTGCTGGCGCGCTCTTGAACAAGAAATAGAACTCCTATCAGCTCAAGAGGGCTTACTAACTAATAACTGGGTATTACACATGATTAAAAACAAATCTACTCACCATCGGCTGGCCCACATCCCCCAACGTCGTCTTCATCTTTGATCAGGATGACATCTGGACTCTCCACATCTGCACACTAACAAGTAGGTAGGCTTGAGCAAACCCAACACACCTGATAGGAAGCTGAGTACATGCAAGGCACAGTATGCTGTATTTACCTTCACTTGAGTGGCAGAGGAGGTCGTGTTGTCTGATTGTAGAGAAACAGAAGCAGCTTCCCTGACAGTCTTTTGGGCCACTGGTGGCTTTATGACAACTAAAGGAAATGAAAATGAATAATTTCAGGACCACAGATTTCTAACCGGATAGAATATAATTATAATAATATATTAAATGAGCACGTTGACAGCCACGTGTAATTAGATAATACTCAATTAACCTCAGTAATTAACTTTATTAAACGATGTAAAGTGAATCAGATCAAACTCATATTTCATAAACTTCAGGGCACGAGGGGGATCTGTGGAAGTCGTGTCACGTGACAAGGAGCCGCCTTTATTTATTAGCAGTTTATTATTATTATTATTATTATTATTGAGTTAATCTGGTTTTAAGTTTAAAAGCTAGAGTCGGACAGTGTGTCTTTAACTGTAAACTAAGGAGCGTTACTTGTTACTCGAGTACGAAGTATTTTTTAAAGTGAAAGTACTCGTTACCTTGTGATTTAGCTCGTGGTTTGGGGATGTTTCCTCTGATCGGGGAAAAGCGGCTGACCGGTCGGTTCGTCCTGGTCTGCAGTCTGAGGGAGAAGACCTCACTCCTCATCACCTTCATCCTCATCCTCAGGGCTTCGTTTTCCTTCAGGCTCTGTGTTAAATGCAGACGGAGAGACGCCGAGCTCTCCGAGAACAGCTGACTGATTTCGGTCACCGCCGCTTTCACCAGCACGTCCATGATGGACAAAAGCTGGGACTCCAGGTTCAGGCTGCCCGGCGGCATGTCTGTGGACATGTTTCACCCTGCTGCCGCCGAGAAATATGTTGGGAAAAAAGCGCAACACAGTCGGTGCGTTAGCTCACAAAAGAGACAACACAATGGCCTTTCCGGTAGCATGACGCTCATTACCGTAACTCCCTGAATGCGGGCGCAGTGCTGGTTGATTTGTCTGGTTTCTGGTTCACTGATTCTTGTTCTGCTCAAGCCATAACCATCATCAGTAGTTATTCTTAAAGGCACAATTATAGTTTGGTCTATAGCCTAACTGAGATATAGTAGTAATCATAATAAATAATAGTGTTTATAAATGTAACTCATGTCAACTTTTATTACCAGACTGACACTGTTTTTTAAAGGGTTTTAATGTAGTTTTAATATTCTTTTCATTTTTAGTTGTTTCTTAGTATTAGTTGTTATATTTAGATTAGATCAGATTATGGTTTATAGTTTATAATTTTTGTAATCGTTTGTAGACCTCAGACCATACCTTTGAACAACATACAACCACAACAGCTTTACTACTGATTATTACAATACAAAAAGAGAGTAATAGCCTCAACTGGCTCAAACTCTCTCTTAGTGTTTTTTTTAACCATTTTGACATAAGTTCAGAAATAAGAAAAATCCTTTCAGACAAATTATCTCACAGATACAGTAAATTATTACCCTCATAAATCAGATCTCTCACATCTCACATACTTTAATTGTATTATACTTAAATAGGAGTATCATTTGTGTACCGTCCATCATATTGTTGTGAGGTATGTTTTGGGTCATTGTCCTGCTGGAACACCCATGACCTCTGACGCAGACCCAGCTTTCTGTCACTAGGCCCTACATTACGGGCCAAAATCTTTTGATAGTCTCCAGATTTCATGATTCCTTGCACACAATCAATGCACCCAGTGCCGGAGGCAGCAAATCAACCCCAAAACATCTTTGAACCTCCACCATATTTGACTGTAGGTACCATGTTCTTTTCTTTGTAGGCCTCATTCTGTTTTCTGTAAACAGTAGAATGACGTGCTTTGCTAAAAAGCTCTACATTAGTCTCATCTGTCCACAAAACATTCTCCCAGAAGGATTGAGGCTTACTCAGGTATGTTCTTGCAAACTGCAGTCTGGCTTTTTTATATCTCAGAAGTGGGGTTCTCCTCGGTCTCCTGCCATAGTGCTTCATCTCATTCAGATGACGACGTATGGTACGAGCTGACACTGTTGCACCCTGAGTCTGCAGGACAGCCTGAATTTGTGTGGAAGTTGACTGAGGTTGTTTATCCACCATTCGAACTATCCTGCGTTGCATTCTTTCATCAATTTTTCTCTTCCATCCACATCCAGTTAGATTTGCCACAGTTCCATGGGTTATAAACTTCTTGATTATATTGCGCACAGTTGACAAAGGAACTTAAAGATCTCTGGAGATTGACTTGTAACCTTGAGATTGTTGATATTTTTCCACAATTTTGCTTCTTAAGTACTCAGACATTTCTCGGCTCTTCTTTCCATGCTTGGTGTGGCACACACAGGCACACAACACAAAGGTTGAGTCAACTTTTATACACTCTTAACTGGCTTCAGTTTCGATTTCTATGTTGCCAGCACCTGTTACTTGCCACAGGTGAGTTTAAACAAAGATCACATGCTTGAAATGAAATTATTTACCCACAGTTTTAATAGGGTGCCAATGATTTTGTCCAGTCCATTTTTGGAGTTTTGTGAAAAATGATGTCAAATTTGGCTTTTTTCTTCTGCTTTTTTGTGTTGTCCCAATGCACTTAAAGGAAATAAACATGTGTATACCAAAACATTTGTAATTGCAACACTTTTCTGGGAGAAATGGTGCATTTTCTGGAAAAGTCCCAGGGGTGCCAATACTTTCGTCCATGACTGTATTTTTGTCTCTCAATTAACTTCACACACACACACACACTTCACAGGTCCATCATTTAATTAATAGTTTTCTATAAACACAGCAAATGGATGAATTGAATTCATTTCTGCTGCATGTGCTCAAAACAAACATATACAACAACCCAGTAGTGAATGAAAATAAAAACAACACAGCATAGTACCCTTTCAACTTCACATTGCCAGCATCTGAGTCCAGAGTCAACCTGATGTGCCTCTTTACTGTTCCAGTAGTCAATCCAACACCAAACTAAGACTTACTCATTGTAGTACTGCAACCATCAACACTATTTTTGGTCTTTCAGTCTTCCTATTTGTTGCCAGTATTTTTCTACTCCGCCTCGACTAACACTCCTCCTTCTCCCTCCATCTCACAGCTGTTTGGGGCATTTTCCTCCTCACCAACTCCCTCAACCTCTGTAACATCTCCTTGTTTCTCCTCCTGGTTCCCGTTCTCAGTAGCTTCTCCCTCGTCCTTCTCCGGTGACACCTCCCCTGCTGCATCTTCTCCTTTCTCTCCTCCCTCATCACCAGCCTTGTCTTTCTCCTCCTTTTCTTTGTCCTTCCTCTCTTTCTCTATTTTGGAGAGGCTGTGGCAGAGGGACTGGACATATGTGAACACGCACATGGGGTCCGGGTGGTTACCCATCATGAGCATGTCACCCACTTCCAGCAGAGGGCAGCAGTCGGCCAGGGACCTGCCAGGGAGGGAGGTGACAGGGAGGGAGAGAGAGGAAAGAGAGAAAACTAAAGTGAGACATAGCAGTGACATATAGTAACTACTTCTACAGATAGAGGAAATGTCCTCTCTGTAATGCAAGAGGTTCAAGGGAAAGTTTAGGAAAATATCAGGCTCTTTAGCTACTAAATGCTCCACTGCGTTCACCAGCTCATCACTAACTGTGCCTGTCTGCTGTTTGGTGCTGCACAGATTGTGTACAATGGGTTTTTTAGAGCTTTTTCACTGAAAATGACACCATGAGAGCAGTGAGACTGAACTGTAAACACAGTAAAATTGTGAGCCAGACAGCTAAACAATGAGCAAACAATGATTAAACTCACTATAAAGCTTTGTCACATTGTTTTCACATTGTCATTTGATACATTGTTATTATTAAAAGTAGTTATTATAGCCAATAATTTAAGTCTAATACACTAAAAAATCATCCCTATTCTTATTGCTGCAGTTTTTCCTTGCTTTTATCACAGAAGCCTTTTATTGTATGTGAGTATATAATATACAAACTTTTAATGTCTTCAATTGTCTTGGTGTTATTTTGTTAATGATTGATGTTTTTATGCAGTCTTGCTGCAAAACAAATTTCTTCTTGCTGGACAATAACGATGTGAGCTGTACTGAGGGAAGAAATTAAGGAAAGAAAATTAAATACTCTGCAGTTTGGAAGGCCAAAGTGAAGTTCTTCTCCCTCTCCTTTGGATTCAGGGAGCTGTAGTCAAAAGCATCGGGAAAGAAACGATGGATCAGAGCACAGAACGCCAGCCCATCAGACCAAGACGATGAGAAGTTTTCTATGTCGACGCCCTAAATGGTCAAAGGACGGGAAGAAAGCACACTATTATTTTGTAAGTCCTCTGGTCCCAAAACCACAACAACAAATCTGGAAATTGGGGGCATCTGATGTAAAAATGACCTCATAGTTGCGAGTCTTGTTGCGACACCACTGAAGCATCTTCTGTTTGATCGAAGCTCCTGTAGCCATAGCCGTAGACGACTTCTGAATCTTGAAGTTGCGGGGCATTGGTGTCCTGAAAATGTCACAACATTGCACCGTTTCCTTTAACAGATCTTATTTTACTGTCACTCTTTAAGCCTATTAGAAGTACTGGGTATCACACAATGACTTACTCTGGTGCACCTTGTTGGAACTTGGCGATTATGTCGTTTCTAGCGGATGCTCTGATAGAGCGCGCGGAGGGTCTCGGTCGGGAGAGAGAAGAGGGAGGACCACTCTTTCTTTTGGGCTTCCCTTGCTTTTCTGCCTCCTTCATCTTTCTTTTGTCTTTCGTCTCTACATCCACTTCCTTGACTTGTGTTTTCTTCTCTGCCCCTTTTTCTGCATTTTCATTCACATGTTTTTCTGTTTCTTTTGCCTTTTCCTCTGTTATACTCTTCTCTTTCTCTTTGTTTTTGTCCTTTATCTCCTCTCCATCTATCCCAGTCTCACAGTTCTTGACCTCTTCCACCTGTGCACCTTTCTTGTCTTCCTCCTTCTTTCTCTTCTTATCTTTTTCTGCATTCGCCGGTTCAGTATCCTTCACGACAACATCACTGGAGGCTTTATCTTTATCTTGTCCAGCCTCTCCAGTGTCACCTTCAACATGCTTTGATGCATTAGCCTGGGGCTTCTCTGTGTCTTCAGCACAGGTCTCCTCTTCTCCTCTGTGTTCTGGTTCTGAATCCTCCTCCCCCTTCTCCCCCACCTCCATTACCCCCTGACCTTCCACTGTCTCCCCTGCTGGAGGCTCTCTTCCTGGGTGTTTACTCTCATCCAGCTCTGGCTCATCTGTCTGGAGGACAAGCAACAAAAAATAGAGTTTAGTTATGCTTGTCACTTACAGTAATTTCCATTTAAAAAATATGACCACTCTACTTTGGCCACAAGTGTGTTTTTGTTTGAAGTTGTTGGTGAAATGAAAACATATGTATATTTGTTTTAATCTCACATAACTCCCCCTAGATATTTTGTAATATTGTATATTCTGATCAGATCAAGAGGAGGATAACATGTTCACTTATCATTGTGTCGAAATATAAAAATATCAACATGGCTGAACCAGGGGGGAAGCACAGCTGTAGCTCAAAACAGTGCAAAATATATGAATTCATTCTTTAATAATATTACTTTACTATTGTTTTGTCTACTATTCTGGGAGTGAATGAAGAATGTTAGAGTCCTATGATGTGCAAACTACTACAGACATTTGAGGACTAAAGGAATTTTGGCATGGCTGTGGTCAACCGATAGATATTTACTATTCTTACACAATACTTATACAATATACAATAAATAATGTAAAAGCCTAGTGTGCAGGATTAAGCGCCATCTAGTGGTGTGATTGCAGAACCCTCTCTTTACCCTCCCTGTCAAGTCTGTGAGTAACTACAGTGGCTGTGAAATGCGTGAAAAACGCAAACGTGATTCGACATGACAGACTCCATGGAAGGCGACCTGCGGCGTCTGTAGATAAAAACGGCTCATTCTAACGTAACAAAAACTTTATTTCATTATACACTAATGGAAACATACCTATGAATATTATATTCCATTTCTGCCAATGGAGCCTCCTTAATGTTACACACTTTTAAATTATATGTATCAACATCAATTAAAGGACATATGTACATGAGTGGAGGCCTGACACATTCTGTTGTAATCTGCTTCTATCCTACACTGCAGACATCAATTTAAATTTCAGTTTAATTGGTTGTAAGATGAAACAAATGTGGCGACAATCTTGTTTGAACTGTTCAGAACATGACTTCTGTTTGAAAGGAAACATTATGTAAGATGTACTAAAATTAGTCCACTTTACTCTCGGGATTTCATGGTCCTCAAACTGAAGAGCATAATGTAATGTGAGACCTGAAGCTCTACTCTGGGATTTGTTGAGTATCTCACTTATTTAAATACAGACCAACAGGTTGAACTTTCAGATGGAAAATATTTTTAAATCCCACCTGAACCTAAAATACAGGTCATATCCACAACTAATCAAAGAACAAAACCCCTTTGGTCCTCTACATTTGAATATCATTAATCAAAATTGTTTCTTTTGGCGTAAGTGCTATCAATTAATCTATCTCCTCCTGACAAAATCCAGCATTTTAGAGATTCATGGAATAATACTTGAAATGCTGTCTAGTAAAATGTCAGTATTATGACCTACTTCAGGAACAGTCACACCAGGTCAGGCCTTGCAGCGGTGACTCATCAGAGGGAATAGGAAACTCCACCGTGTGTATTTTTTTGTGTGCGCATGAGCATTACTTTGTGTAACTTGTGTCTCTGTGTGTTACGTTCTTTAGCCAGGGGTAAGAACAGGTGTAGCACAGTCCTGCTGTTTAAACACAACACCTGCCATGACCACAAATACTCTTACTGCCTATTCATGTATCTTATAACACCACTCATGTGAAAACCTTTATGCCTGCAATTTTATATAACATGCAAAAAACACAAACCTGGTTGTTGTTGTTGTTGGTGTCAGTATGAGTGGTCGTCTCTGTGGACCCGGATGTCTCCTGGCTGGGCGATTCTCCATCCATGATGCTCAGAAATGTCTGTTTATCCAATGGATGGAAGGTCAAATCAGACGTCTTCTTCACTAATGCCCCAAGACTCTTAGATGATCTCTTTTGTCTTCCCTAGAAAGTTTTCATTCAGTCAAAGGTGAATCCTCTTCACAGGAGCCCTGCTTAATGTCTTTCTCTCTGCTTCTCACTACTCTACTTTGCTCCCTGCCTCCCTTTCTCCCCTTCTCTGTCAGCACTGCCCCGTGTTTGTGATGTGTGTGTTGGTTTGTGGATATCCGCCTTCACCCCCGTTCACCCGACACCCCCACCCTCTGCTTTGTGAGGATTCCTATGCTTCTTTATCTGACCTTTTGGACAACACAGGATCCCGAAATAGAGTCACACTGACATAGGCACAGTCCAACGCACCAGACAGCTGCGTCTGCTGTGGAAACCATGGCTGTACACACACACATACAATACACACGTGGGTGCATGCAGGCCTTAAAGCATGCTAACATGTCACAGACACAAAACTGCCACTGTTGATTTGTTGAAATACACATATTCGCTTTATTGCCAAGAGATGGAAGAGAACATTGATACCACTTTCATGTCTGTACAGTAAATATGAAATGACAACCAGGAGACGGGTAGCTCAGCAAACTGGAAACGGGGAAACTTCTTGCAAGTGAAAACAACATCTGCTTACCTGCACTATTTCCTGGGAGGTCACTGTGCTCGGCCCAGCACATAACTCACCATCTTCCTTTGGATAAAACAAACAAGATACTTATTACAAGATAAAACATTGATTAGTGAGCTTCATGCTATGCTAAACTATGCTAAGCCAGAGGTGAGAGTGGTAATCTTCTCACCCCAACTCTCGGCAAGAAAACAAGAAAGTGTATGTCCCAAAAACTAAAAGTATAAAACACCAAATTAACATTTTCATTACGCTAAATGTGAATGAGAGTACTGCTCTTATTGTTGTAAGAGTCAGTTTACAGGAGCTGCTCACGCTCCCAAATTCCAAGAGATATTACACACACATTATCTTTTGGGAGTTATTCATCAAAGTCACCTAAACTTTACATCTTTTCCATCACTTTGTACTAGTTTTCTATTTTGCAGTTGTAATCAATAAAAAAATACTTTAATTAATAGTTATATATAACTTTGCGCATCTTGTTGTTCTGCAATTTCTTTCTGTCTGTTCTCCCATTTGACCTTTTGGCCTTGACCACCATTATTTAGCCTCTCAAAATATAGTTCTCTTGTGTATCTTTTCATCCTCCCACTCTACAGTCTTGATAATAATAACATCAAATGTTCAAATTACAACTATATATAAAGCAGATACATGGCTAAAGAAGACTAGATCAGCTTTTCAACTTGGCATTCTGGATGAATATATCTACTCATTCAACACAAAACAGATGGTTTTAAAAATAAATGTCTATCTTTATTCCCACTCTGTCATTATCTTTTCCTACCCCCCACGTTCTTCTCCTCCTCCCTTCTGTCGTCTTGGGGGCTATAAATATGTCAACGCTTTCTTGTGTATCTCTCCCACTCCCTCCAGCTCATGGTCTGAACATTAATGCACAACTAAGCATCTGTTGCACTTTTAAAAACTTTTGTGAAACCAGAAAACAATTGTAATGGATGACGAAACTGAGTGTTTTTGTCCTAGTGTGTGTTCATGGGTGAAGGGTGAAGAGTCAAATGATAACAATTATCGTTATTTTTGCCAGCGTTTAAGGATAAACTCAAATTATTTTCTTTACTTTGAGTGAAGTACCTCATGCCTGTCACATTCTCCTCGCTTACTCTCCTCAGTGTGTGCGTCAGAGCTGCCTTGGATGCCCCGCTTTATAATGTGTTGTGGTTAACCATGCTTCCTGTTGTCTTCTGTTTCTTGGACTAAATGCATAAGAGTGGCAGCATCCTGGTATGAGGTAATTGTTTTTCACTGTCACACATGGCAAAGTCAAACTTTTGTAGACAAGTCACACAAAGAGGAAGATACTGATTAAAAAGCATCAGCTCAGTTTTTAAAATGGTCTTCGAGTGACAAATCTATAGGTCAGCATGAAAAAGGATATTTAAAATTGTCTGACAGTTAAATCAATCAGCTTAAATTTGCCAGTCTACCAACCTCTTATACCAAAGGAAGTCTTAATTGTTGTTTGACTTTGATGCGATTCTGACTCACATTCAGACAGTACAGGTCTGTACTCCAGAACTGAAATAGTGCTGTAATCACTGCAGCCTTCGTGCCAAAGATGTTTCCTGAATTGGCGTTTTATTATTTTGGTGAAGAACACCGTCAGACAGATCACTAGACAATTAATTGGAGATCTGGCAACTGCTGAGGCAAAAATATATAAGTCATGTCATTTTCATGCTCAGACCATTGAATAAGCCTTTGTGCCCTGCATTGGGACATACAGCCTGGGAGAGATAGCTGCATGTTACAGCTGATAATGAGGTCAACTGGGCTTGCCATGTTAAGATAATATAACAGGATAATGTGCTGTCAAGGTTCTCAAATCACAAGACAAACATGATCTTTAGTCTTACAACTTCAAAACCTATGTTGTATCATAGGACATAGTCAAGTTCTTGTTTGGGGCCACTGCCTTAAGATATTAGGTACAAAAGGTGCTCAGTCACCAGAAGCTGCAATCAGATGCGCATGTCAAAGACTAAACTACCTAAATGCAATTTAAACACTTTAGGCCATTTATAACTCCTTACTTTCATTTTGCCAGGTTCTTTTGCCGACACCCATTGTTTGGCAATCACGCCAAAGCCTTAGCCCCAGGCAACCAGAAGATATTCATCCATTTGGTGTCTGAAAGTGGGGAGCGCCATCTGATTTTGGAAGTGTACTACCACATTTAAAGCTGGAGGGTTATCTAAAGCTTCAGGCATATGGCCAGCACCAGCCCATCCAAAACCCTGAGAGTCATTGCAATCAGGTTCTCCAAGTTTGTGCATACGTCATGAAATGTTATGCCCGCTTTAGAGTGAAAGACTATTCTTGCCATGTAGTATTACAATAGCAAGAGTGTTGCCATGTTCATTCATAGTTCTACAGACGGAGCAGGGCCCCACACAGAGCCCTGACATTTAGTTGTCAAATTCCTTCTGAGGGGCTCTTACATGCAAAAATCAAATAAATAATCTTAAACCAGAGTATTTTACAGTATTTATTCAGAAAGCATTTTTCATACCGTAGTAGCAAACCTGAAAGAAAGAGCAACATTAGTACAAGTAACGGCATGGCCCGAGAATCATTTGTGACTACACATTTAATATACACCTTACCTGCATTATAGCTGCCACATTGACTATGGACCCGTCTTACCATAAGCCATTACAGGATGCTTCACAGGTTGCACAGGAGCCTCAAATCTCTGGGGGGTGAAGGTCACATCCTGCTGTTCAGTAGCCGGGCTGTAGGGATAGTGTCTCCAATAGCGAGCGTTACCCCAGTAATCACTCCCCTGCTCGTAACTTTGGCTTGAGTGAGTGACTGTGCCTGGAGGATACTGGCCAGTCAGGAACATGTAGTCGTGGTAAGGATAAGGAAGCCAGATTCTGGCCTCTGGCCGGGGTTCGCTGGTGAAGCCTTGTCCAACAGCCTCTTGTGCACGAGGTGAATAAGGAGAGTAGCCATCCTCTTCTGTCTCCATCTCGGAGTAACCATCCTCAAGGTTGACCTTGTACTGGGACAGCTCTCCTGGCTGGTACATTGGGCCGGGTGGTGGGGGAACTGGACTCCAGTCCTCAGGAGCACTGGAACCAACGCCACCAGGGCCAGTCGACATTTCCTGATCGGAGAAGGGACTGGGAGGTGCAACAGCCCAGTCGATGTCTAGGAACAGGAATACAGAGGAAAATTAGCTTAACTTCCATGATCAAGAAGGCCAAGTAGAAACTTACTAGTAATGATGCCCCAAAACAAGACATTTAATTGTACGACCACGTATCATTTAAATCTTACCTTCTGGGCGAGGTTGAAAAACAGGTCCTGGTTGTGAAGAGCTGTAGCCTATTGGTGCAGAATTCGAGCCAACAGATGCTGATGGTTGTCTTTGAACAGCAGGCTGAGAAATACTGGGCTCCCACTGTGGCACAGGTTGATAAGATGGTGTGGAGACACCTGTATCAGCATTGTTGGGCATCACTCCAGGTGAAAACTGGCCAGAGGGGGCTTCCTGGTATGAGCCATAATTAGGAGCAGCATTCATAGAACTGCCACCATAGGATACACCAGGATTAATGCCTGAGTACAAAAGAACACAAGTTAGTTAGAAGGGAATTCAGCTGAAACATTTTACTAGTGTGATCATGCTTTACCTTTCTTAATGGGGACACAGCATATGCCCACAATGAGCAGAGCAAAGAGGACAGCCCTGAAACAATTTAAAATAAGATATATGAGCAACGATTTACCAGTAAACAGTCAAAAGGCTGTCAAACACCAGCCACTTACCCTGAGACAAACCGTGGAGTCATCATATTGAAGCCCAACACTGGAGAACCTGTCAGATGTGAAGGGTTTTAAATGCTACCAGAGACCAGCTCTGACCAATCAGAGCTTAACGAGCAATGGACAGCTGCTGGTGAATGACTCTCAGTAGGTGAAGCAAACCTAAGCAATTAGTCTAACATGGGACAGGTGCAAAGAGTTGTTGGCTTACTCTAGTTACAGAATGAATAATTAATCGATTGCATTTGCAGTAACGTATTTCCTTGTTATTCTAACAAAGTTTTGTAAAACATTGAAGGAATCTGATGCAATTTGTTTCAGCCACTAATCAATCAAATTCTTACATTGGAAGTTTGCCTACTAGGTGAACAAACTCTATGGAGAACAGCATCCGCACATACAAATCTGGGAGGTGCGTCCCTAAAGGCGCTGAGCGCCACAATTGGCAACAGGGTCATGGATCGGACCACATAAGCCAGCCATCGCTCCCCACTGTAGCTTACATTGCTGAAACAGTTAATGCTGGTTCTGACAGGAAGGTGTCAGAACTCACAGTGCATCACAATTTGTTGCTTATGGAGCTGCATAACATTATGACCACCTGAGCACCTATGGCTGATTGCTGTATATATCTGTGTGTATGTGTGTGTTTATATTTATTTGTTTGTTTGTGTGGCACTTTGTAACTGTGTGTTTTAAAAAGTACTATATCAATAAAGCTTTACTTACTTACTTACTTTTTGCTTGCTGCATTATGTCGTTGCCATTGTATTTACTTGTGCAGGCCGAATAATGACCACATGGAAAGACAGGAGAAACACAGCTTTTTGTATATGGTTTATCATCTTAATGCAAGTAAGTTGATAAAAAATAAAGTAAATCAAGTTTAAAACAAAAAATGACCTATTGAAAGACATCCTGTTGTGTAGTAAACGCCCAAAACATCTAAAGGGAGAGCTGAAAAAATGCCATTCCAGCAGCGAAAGACCCAGGGAAACTCTAGTAAATTACAATATCAGCCCTATCGAGCGTTTTGGTTAAGAGGTTGGCCAAAGCATGTCCGGTGCACTAAAGAGATGTTTTGTTAAATCTCCTGGATGTTTAGGGAACCCAATGCTACGAGTGTACATGGACGGTACGGGAAAGGAAGCCAATGGGAGTAGAAGTAAAAGTGGAAATGATGATATATTTCCAATATAAAACTTTAGGGTACTCAACGTTCCCGGATTCACAATGGGGCTCTACTGGCTGGCAAATAGACTATGAAAGGGCATTTGGACCTGGAGGAAGCTTTGAGAGACCAGAGTTGGGAGTAACAGAGCAGCAGCACAGGCGGACTCTGTATCCCGCTCACCCTGTCAGCAGAGGCTGCAGCATGTCACTTGTCACAGAGCATGCAATAGACGGATTACATTTTTTTCTGACACACAAACACACAGAAAGCAAACAGGGTTAAAATAATCAGATCAAATTTGCTAATGTATAAATTGCCAGTCTATCCACCCCTTAAAACAAAGGAAAGCATTAGTGATTTGACCTTGATGTGATTTGGACTTGGATCCTTCTGATCTGGAGCCAGACACGCAACCATTGTTCCACAAGGTCTGTACTCCTGAACTGAAATGGCACTTTAGATGGATGGCATACAAGGGCAAAGGCTATCACCGCATCAGGACACAAGACTGAGCCAACTGGTACATCCAAAGTCTCTTATTTGAAATTTCTTCGCTCCTCGCTTGAACCGGAAGTTGTACTGGTCCGCCATCTTGCAGGCCGTCCCAAAGCACTTATTTCTGCACAGAGGAGCGAGGACGGAGGATCAAGGGCCGAGGAGTGATATCTGAGGAGAGAGGATCGAGGATCCACAAGAGCATCCTTCACGAAAACCTTTTACAGACAGATGCACTGCAGTTGGCATTTAATATGATCATATTACGGTCAGACACAGTCGAGAGTCTGTCAGTAAGAAATACTTTTTACATAATTTGTCATTTCCATTTAGTCACATGAGGCTGATAATTACGGAGTCAGGTTACATCATTTGTTTTCCCTGAAACATTTAGCCTAATAAATATTTTCCAGTGTTCAAAAAATACCATGATCATATTCTGAGTTATTCAATAAGGAGTTTACAATCACAATATCAATACACATAATGAACAAATATAGACACCTTCTCCCAGTAGAAATGATCCCTGTGCCTCTCCTGTCGAAGTTAGGTGATTATTTATTCTGTGTTGTATTGATGCAGGCTTTAATTTACAGTAATAATGAGGACGCTTTCAGACATTTTAAAGGTTTCCATGTACGCAGTAATGTCACTAGGCACGGAACCTGTTATAAAGTTGACAGAAACTCCCCAGAGGAAAGAATTTCAGGGAACGGCTGTTTAACTCTGAACTATTTCCCTGCATGAACCTGAACTGTGTGGGAAATTCTGGAGTGTAAGACAAACATGAAATTGTATCTGCGATGTAAATAATTGCTTTAGTTGATGTGAGAGACCCGTACAGTGTCTCTTAATGGGGGGGGGACACTCACTAATTCAGCCACCCTCAATCCATTCACTATTAATCACAATATCAATTTATGCTGTGAAAGCGATCTCAGTGCCACAGACGAACTGATCTTATCACTATAATACAGGTTAGTCATGTGCAGGTCAACAGGTAATAGGCTCTGACAGTGACAACTGTCTAATTACAGTTAACATGTGTGCATTCACAAATGGCACCAAAATTCCCTACAGCTGTTCAAGTTGACAGCTGTCACTTGTAACGGATGTTGCTTCTTGTGACGCCTCAGGTATTCTGAAAACATTTGTCACTTCTTTCCTTACATTCCTCCTTTTCCACATTATACTCCCTCATTTGGCATTAGACTTACCTTTTATATTCAAATCCTTGAAGTCAAGGCTACTGCCATTAGGATATTAAAGTACAAATGTGCTCAGTCACTGAGATCTGTAGTTTATGTACGGTTGTGCCACATGGTTCAAGATACAGTTGACAAGTCAACTAGGTGAACCAAAATGACAGAAGGGAGGGAAGTGTGAGATAGTTGCATCTTTTCTAGCCCATTCAAAGAGGAAGCTTGGCAATCAGAGGATACACCCATTTGGTGCCCTAATAAGAAATAAATAATCTTAAGCCAGAATATTTTACAATGTTTATTCAGAAAGCCTTGTTCATATACCGTAGTGGCAAACCTGAAAGAAAGAGCACAGCATTAGTACACGTAACAGCTTGGGCCAAGAATCACTTGTGGCTATACATTTAATATAGCCTACCTGCATTATAGCCGCCACATTGACTGTGGACCCATCTTATCAGAAGTCATTACAGGACGCTTCACAGGTTGCACAGGAGCCTCAAATCTCTGGGGGATGAAGGTCATATCCTGCTGTTCAGTAGCCGGGCTGTAGGGATAGGGTCTCCAATAGCGAGCATTCCCCCAGTAATCACTCCCCTGCTCGTAACTTTGGCTTGAGTGAGTGACTGTGCCTGGAGGATACTGGCCAGTCAGGAACATGTAGTCGTGGTAAGGATAAGGAAGCCAGATTCTGGCCTCTGGCCGGGGTTCGCTGGTGAAGCCTTGTCCAACAGCCTCTTGTGCACGAGGTGAATAAGGAGAGTAGCCATCCTCTTCTGTCTCCATCTCGGAGTAACCATCCTCAAGGTTGACCTTGTACTGGGACAGCTCTCCTGGCTGGTACATTGGGCCGGGTGGTGGGAGAGCTGGACTCCAGTCCTCAGGAGCACTGGAACCAACGCCACCAGGGCCAGCTGACATTTCCTGATCGGAGAAGGGACTGGGAGGTGCAACAGCCCAGTCGATGTCTAGGAACAGGAATACAGAGGAAAATTCAGCTTAACTTCCATGATCAAGAAGGCCAAGCAGAAACTTACTAGTAGTGATGCCCCAAAACAAGACACTTGAATTAATTGTACGACCACGTATCATTTAAATCTTACCTTCTGGGCGAGGTTGAAAAACAGGTCCTGGTTGTGTAGAGCTGTAGCCTATCGGTGCAGAATTCGAGCCAACAGATGCTGATGGCTGTCTTTGGACAGCAGGCTGAGAAATACTGGGCTCCCACTGTGGCACAGGTTGATAAGATGGTGTGGAGACACCTGTATCAGCATTGTTGGGCATCACTCCAGGTGAAAACTGGCCAGAGGGGGCTTCCTGGTATGAGCCATAATTAGGAGCAGCATTCATAGAACTGCCACCATAGGATACACCAGGATTAATGCCTGAGTAGAAAAGAACACAAATTAGTTACAAGGGAATTCAGTTGAAACATTGCTTTACTAGTGTGATCATGCTTTACCTTTCTTAATGGGGACACAGGACATGTCCACAATGAGCAGAGCAAAGAGGGCAGCCCTGAAACAATTTAAAAGAAGATATATGAGCAAGGGTTTACCAGTAAACAGTCAAAAGGGAATCAAGCAGCAGCTACTTACCCTGAGAGGAACCATGGTGTCATCATATTGAAGCCCAACACTGGAGACCCTGTCAGATGTGAAGGGTTTTAAATGCTGCCAGAGACCAGCTCTGACCAATCAGAGCTTAACGAGCAATGGACAGCTACTGGTGAATGACTCTCAGTAGGTGAAGCAAACCTAAGCAATTAGTCTAATTAGTCATGGAACTGGTGCAAAAAGTTGTTGGCTTACTATAGTTCTATACAGAATGAATAATTAATTGATTGCATTTGCGGTAGAAATCAGCCATTGATCCATCCAATTCTTATAATATTGTAAATCATTTGACTTTTACCAGGTGTACTGAACTGTACACTAACATTATGAAGTTACAAAGAAACATTTAGCCCAAGTTGTGAGCTAAACAAAATGTCCTGATGAAATATTTCTGTCATAGATGCATGATTGATATTGACCATGTTTTCACAGAGACAGTTAAATAGATAGATAGATACTTTATTGTTCTTCACAGGAAATTTGTCACCGCAGTCTGTACATAGCTTTCAGACATATATACATAGATACAAGATACATAGGGACACCACGACATAACAACAAGAATAAACACTTAATGCAGCACATTTAGCACATCTAACCCTGCCTGTCCTGTGCTTAGCACCCACCCACGGCGGTTACCTGGATGCCTTGTTTAGAAATGTTATGGCAGAAGGTACAAAACTCCTGCCATAGCAAGCACATTTATAGGCCAGAGTCCTGTATCTGCGTTGAGATGGTAGCAGTACGAATGATGAGTTGAGGGGGTGGCTGGGGTCGTGTGCTAAAGTGAAGTAGGCTAAAAGATCTAAAAAAGCAACACATAATGCCGCGATGTAAGAAATTTAAGAACAGATGAGAAACACATAGATTGACATCTATCAGTCTGGAAAGGGTTACAAAGCCATTTCTAAGGGACTCCAGTGAACCACGCTGAGAGCCGTTATCCACAAATGGAGAAAACTTGGAACAGTGGTGAACCTTCCCAGGGGTGGCCGGCCTACCAAAATTACTCCAAGAGTGCATCGACGACTCATCCAGGAGGTCACAAAAGATGCCAGAACAACACCTATAGAACTGCAGGCCTCACTTGACTCAGTTAAGGTCAGTGTTCATGACTCAACAATAAGAAAGAGTGAGCAAAAATGGCATCCATGGGAGAGTTCCAAGGCGAAAAACCACAGCTAACTAAAAAGAACACAAAAACTTGTCTCACAAAAACATCTCGATGATCCCCAAGCCTTTTTGGAAAATATTCTGGACTGAGGAGACAAAAGTTGAACTTTTTGGAAGGTGTGCATCCTGTTACATCTGGCGTAAAACTAACTCAGCATTTCATAAAAAGAACATCATACCAACAGTTAAACATGGTGGTGGTGGGTGGTGTGATGGTCTGGGGCTGCTTTGCTGCTTCAGGACCTGGACGACTTGCAGTAATTATTGGAACCATGAATTCTGCTCTCTACCAGAAAATCCTGAAGGAGAATGTCCAACCATCAGTTTGTGACCTTAAGTTCAAGTACACTTGGGTAATGCAGCAGGACAATGATCCGAAACACACCAGCAGGTCCACCTCTGAATGGCTTAAAAAACTCCAAAATGAAGGTTTTGGAGTGGCCTAGTCAAAGTCCAGACTTAAATCCGATTGAGATGCTGTGGCAAGACCTTAAACAGGCTGTCCATGCTCAAAAACCCTCCAATGTGGCTGAATTAAAACAACTGCAAAGAAGAGTGGGCCAAAATTCCTCCATAGCAATGTGAAAGACTCATTGCCAGTTATCGCAAACGCTTGATTGCAGTTGTTACTGCCGAGTGTGGCACAGCCAGTTTTTAGATTTAGGGGGCAACTACTTTTTCATATAGGGCCAGGTAGGTTTGGATAGCTTTTTTCCCTTAATAAATAAAATCATCATTTAAAAACTGCATTTTGTATTTACTTGAGTTATATTTGTCTAATATTGAAATTAGTTTGATGATCTGAAACATTTAAGTGCGACAAATATGCAAAAAAATGAGAAATCAGAAAGGGGGCAAATACTTTGTCACAGCACTGTGTATATTCATATAAACGTGTGTATGTATGTGTGTGGTTATATTCATTTGTTCGTGAAGCACTTTGTAACTGTGTTTTAAAAAGTGCTTTATAAAGAAATCTTTACTTACTCACTTACTTTTTGCTCCCTACATTGCGTCATGTCGCTTTATTTACAGCTGCAGGCCGAATAACGGCCGCATGGAAACAGAAGAAACACAACTTTTTACATATTGTTTATCATCTTAATCCAAGTAAGTTGATCGAAAAATAAAGTAAATCAAATTTAAAACAAAAGACAAACTCAACTCACGCTAATTAAGACATCAACAGTTAATATTACCACCAACAGTTATTCCATTGTAGTGACCCCTCTCGCCAGCTTGAAGAGCAGACTGTAAAATGGACCAAACTACACCCAGTCCCCACGGCATTTGACGCAGTAATCTGAAATAAGGTGCAATCCCAAAGGAAAAAAGTTGACCAACACGTTGAAGGACATCCTGTTGTTTAGTAAATGTTGCAGGCTACAGATGGCAGTACAGCATTAATGTCCTGTTTAACAGGAGAAATGATCTGACGTGTTTGTCACTCTTGGCAGAATTTATTGACACAATAATTTCAATTTAACTTAAGAGTGTGTGATACTTCATCTGAAACTTTAGATTGTCTACTCTTAACAATCACATCACATATATACAAACTATACCACTGTACTTGGAATGGACCATTACAATTTCTTATATAATACTGTACATTTAAGTTGTGTGTTTCTATACAAAAATGCGTTCACATTTACACTTCAATTTAGCCATATCTCTTCAGAAATATTCATCTCCATACTAAAATAAATGTTCCATCAAAATGATATAAATATACATATGTATGTATATTAAATAAAGGATAAATATACAAACAAAAATGTAATTACATTCTGTGTGGGTCACACGCTCCCTGACAAAATTCAATGGCTTCCGACATTCAAAAATATTTTCTTTAATATTTGACTCATTTCCTTAAATCAAACTACAAACTGACTTTATATATATTAATCTGTTTGTGGACATATTAATAGGTAAAAGCAGGAACAGTATATGGGATCATTATATTGTAAGGTAATGTCTGATATACTGTCTCGCACAGTGGGTAGTGTGACAGTGGAACTGACCGCATTCCCCATGCTGGAAGGGTTTGTACTTTACAAAGTCCAACAGTGTTGGCTGAGCTCTGTGGCTGGTAAGAGGGCCGCCCAAGAGACTCGTATGTCAGCGTCTGAAGTGGTCTCTTGATTCTTGTAGATCTTCTGACTGATTCACAATTTGGGGCTGTAGGCCTGTCATTTGTAGCGTCACATCTGGTTTTCTCATGTTCAACAATCAGTTTATAGTCACTCTGTAGTTTGTTCATATTTGATCCATTAGTCTGTGCTCCTCTGTTGCAAAACCTAGGCTGCAGTCTGGGTTTCCCTGCCGATGCAGTCAGCCTTGAATATTCGAAGGATGGAGAAGTCACTGGGTTTCTCTGGGACAGGTGTCACATTCGGCCTCGGGACTCGGTACTGAGGCAAAGTCGCTACGAATCACTGTCACAACCTGGCCAAGTGTGACAAACCGGGACCACACAGTCTGTAAATAGTTAACTCAATTTAATTAAGTAGCAAATCAGTATGTCGCGAGAAAGGTGAGGTGTGTGTGTGTATATATATATATATATATATATAAAAGCCAGAATACAAACAAAAACCAATAGTTAAGTCAGCAGGCCAGGGGAAGAGACTGAGAAATTCTTGCAGGTCTGATTTATAGCCTCCTGAGCCCAGCCTGCTCAGGTGAGCTGCATCAGGGAGAAATCTCAGCTCTACCCCTTACTTCCTAAAACAAAGAAGGTAAACCACCAAGACAGAGGAACAGAATAAGGCCAACCCTAAGGCTGTCACACTGCTTTGAAGCAGTCCTTTTTTTCCAACTTTATCCTTCTTGTGTCTCCCTTTAGTTCGTGTTTGGCCCCTACCCACAGGCAAGTAATTTACATGCTGGAGAAGGTTCCTGTGCAGCATATGACTTTTACTGCCACCCCTTTTGCTCAACTTAAGGGTTGAAAGAATCAGGTCAAATTTGCTTATGTATAAATTCCTCCTAAACTGAAATGGCACATACAGGGACTGCAGCAGGACTCAAGGCTGAGCCAATGTCTTTTCTGCACATTTCCTTAATTAGAATTTTAATTTTTAGATCATGTTACCCCTCAATTTGGGATTTAGATTTTTGAACTTCAGTTACCATTTCAGAATCTTTTATATGCGCCTGCCCGTGTGGTTAACTGTGGCATTAACGAGTCAGTTATGTTCTTCCTTTTCCACATTATACTCCCTCACTTGGCGGATTTATTAAAATCCTTGAGGTCAGAGCCACTGCCATTAGGATATTAAAGTACAAATGTGCTCAGTCACTGAGATCTGCAGTTGATGTCCTACTGTTGTGCCACATGGTTTAAGATACAGTGTCTTGACAAGTCAACTGGGTGAACCAAAATTATATGAACTGTAAGGAAGTGAGACAGTGGCAACTTTTCTAGCCTATTCAAAGAGGAAGCTTGGCAACCAGAAGATACACCCATTTGGTGCTCTGAGAGTGGAGAGACCCACTGATGGAAGTGCAATACCACATCTAAAACTTCAGGCATATTGCCAGCACTGGCCAGTCCACAATAATCATGAACATTTGACCCAACAGGCACATTCTGCAAGTGTCTATTTTCCATGAAATGTTATGCCCACTTCAGAGTGAGACTATTCTTGCCACATTGTAGTAAAACATCAAGAGGGTGGCCATGTTCATTTCATAGTTCTACAGACAGAAGGGCCCCACAGAGAGCCCTGACATTTTGTCAAATGCCTTCTGAGGGGCTCTTACATTCAAGTCAAATAAATAATCTTAAGCCAGAATATTTTACAATATTTATTCAGAAAGCCTTGTTCATACCTGAGTAGTAAACCAGAAAGAGCAACATTAGTACAAGTAACGGCATGGCCCAAGAATGTGGATATACATTCAATATAGCCTACCTGCATTATAGCCGCCACATTGACTGTGGACCTGTCTAACCAGAAGCTATTACAGGATACTTCACAGGTTGCACAGGAGCCTCAAATCTCTGGGGGGTGAAGGTCACATCCTGCTGTTCAGTAGCCGGGCTGTAGGGATAGTGTCTCCAATAGCGAGCGTTACCCCAGTAATCACTCCCCTGCTCGTAACTTTGGCTTGAGTGAGTGACTGTGCCTGGAGGATACTGGCCAGTCAGGAACATGTAGTCGCGGTAAGGATAAGGAAGCCAGATTCTGGCCTCTGGCCGAGGTTCGCTGGTGAAGCCTTGTCCAACAGCCTCTTGTGCACGAGGTGAATAAGGAGAGTAGCCATCCTCTTCTGTCTCCATCTCGGAGTACCCATCCTCAAGGTTGACCTTGTACTGGGACAGCTCTCCTGGCTGGTACATTGGGCCGGGTGGTGGGAGAGCTGGACTCCAGTCCTCAGGAGCACTGGAACCAACGCCACCAGGGCCAGCTGACATTTCCTGATCAGAGAAGGGACTGGGAGGTGCAACAGCCCAGTCGATGTCTAGGAACAGGAATACAAACAAGCAATTTTCAGCTTAACTTCCATGATCAAGAAGGCCAAGTAGAAACTTACTAGTAATGATGCCCCAAAACAAGACATTTTTAAATTGTACGACCACATATCATTTAAGCATTTGAGTCTTACCTTTTGGGCGAGGTTGAAAAACAGGTCCTGGTTGTGTAGACCTGTAGCCTATCAGTGCAGAATTCGAGCCAACAGATGCTGATGGTTGTCTTTGAACAGCAGGCTGAGAAATACTGGGCTCCCACTGTGGCACAGGTTGATAAGATGGTGTGGAGACACCTGTATCAGCATTGTTGGGCATCACTCCAGGTGAAAACTGGCCAGAAGGGGCCTCCTGGTATGAGCCATAATTAGGAGCAGCATTCATGGAACTGCCACCGTACGATACACCAGGATTAATGCCTGAGTACAAAAGAACACAAATTAGTTAGAAGGGAATTCAGTTGAAACCTTGTTTTACTAGTGTGATCATGCTTTACCTTTCTTAATGGGGACACAGCATATGTCCACAATGAGCAGAGCAAAGAGGGCAGCCCTGAAACAATTTCAAATAAGATATATGAGCACGGGTTTACCAGTAAACAGTCATAAGGGAGTCAAGCAGCAGCTACTTACCCTGAGAAGACCCACGGAGTCATCATATTGAAGCCCAACACTAGAGAACCTGTCAGATGTGAAGGGTTTTAAATGCTGCCAGAGACCAGCTCTGACCAATCAGAGCTTAACGAGTAATGGACAGCTACTGGTGAATGACTCTCAGTAGGTGAAGCAAAACTCAGCAATTAGTCTAGCACGGGACAGGTGCCAAGAGTTGTTGGCTTACTATAGTCTTTCTAATTACATAATTCATCAAAATATTGATCAACATCTAAGAAAGATGTTGGAAGTTTGCCTACTAGTTTAACAAACTCAATGGAGAAAAGCATCAGCACGTACAAATCTGCACAAAGATCTTATTTATTATGCAATGCTCCGGTCAGAAACTTTCACGACAAAAAGGGCTACCTTAGGTTTGAGTGTGTGGATGTTTTTCTCCATTCAGCACCTAAGTTAAGTCTGATACCAGATGAACTTTTTTTTTTAATCTCAATTTCTGATACTAGTAGGTGTAATGTGTAAAATGTGGCTCAAAGAGGGGACATTGGTACATTGTATGTGGAAGTGCCAGGACAACAAATGTTCTGGATACAAATAATACAGACCTCATCCAAAATAGTGTCTTTAACTTTATTTTTCTCTCCATGTCTTTGTATCTTGGTTGTCTTTCCTGATTACATGAAATGATCAACATCTTTTTATCCTACAGGCAAAATATTGTTTTGCTCCACAATAGGAAAAAATATTATATTATCGTCTATAAAAAATGTTTTTTTTTACTTTATACACACACATAATTTACGTAAAATCTAAGTCTGCAAAGTATCATGTAGCTAATAGCTGTAAAATAAATGTAGTGGAGTAGAAGTCCAAAGAAGCAATTAAGTGCAAGGACCTCAAACCTATACTTCATTACAGTACTTGACTAAATGTACTTAGTTACTTTCCACAGCAGATCTCAGCTGTATTTCTCATTACATTTCATTATCAAACTCACTTTCACAAGGCAAAGCAATGATGTTAAATGGACACATGGTGGCGCCAACAGACTAGAAAACCCAAGTATACTCATATAGTGAATTCAAACGTTGTTTTCCTAAATTCTGTAAATTAGGATGTATTTATTGTTTTTTTTATATTGCACAATTAGCATATTTAGCATTCATTTGTATTCATTTTATACTAATAATGTATATGCCTAATATATTTCACTTGCATTTTAGAATGAATGTCATAGATGGATGCAGAAAAACTAATCCATGAATTTGTTACTTCAAGGCTGGATTACTGCAATTCCTTATTAACAGGTTGCCCCAATAAGTCCAATAAGACGCTCCAATTAATTCAGAACGCTGCAGCACGAGTACTGACAGGAACTAGGAAAAGAGATCATATCTCTCCTGTATTAGCTTCTCTGCACTGGCTCCCTGTAAAATCTAGAATAGAATTCAAAATCCTCCTCCTCACCTACAAAGCTCTTCATGGTCAGGTCCCTTCATATCTTAAAGAGCTCATAGTACCCTATTACCCCACTAGAACACTACATTCTCTGAATGCAGGGGTACTTGCGGTTCCTATAGTCTCAAAAAGTAGAACAGGCTTAAGACGTTCCTCTTTGATAAAGCTTATAGTTAAGGCTGGCTCAGGTGAGTCCTGAACCATCCCTTAGTTATGCTGCTACAAGCCTAGACTATCGGGGGATTTCCCATGATGCACTGACCTCCTCTCTCTCTTTCTGCACTCATTCATGTCCCATTAATGCATGTTACTAACTTCACTACCTCCTCTGAGTTCTTGTGCTTTCTCGTCTCGCAGATCCTGGTGGAGCCTCCTGCCAAGGTCCTGCTTGACTCCCATTGCTAATATCACTGATGTTGTTACTAATGATGCTATTATTACAATAACTGCTCATTGTCCCCTATCGTTGTTATCTTCATGTTGATCATCAGTCACTACTATTAGTGTAGTTGTTGCTGTGCACCTTTTCCTCTGTTCTGTCTCTCACCACAACTGGTCGAGGCAGGCGACCACCCACCTAGAGCCGGGGTCTGTCAGGTTTCTGCCTCTTAAAAGGAAGTGTTTCCTTGCCGCCGTCACTAAGTGCTTGCTCATGGTGGGAACTGTTGGGTCTCTAAATAATGCTATAAGGAGTTTGGTCTAGAACTGCTCTTCTGAATCGGCGCTATACAAATAAAATTTAATATAAAATTGAATAAAGAGAGCTCAATGCCATGTAAATGGCATAATTCTTAAGATTTAAGTTCTGCTTGAGTCATTTGTTCAGCAGCGTCCTAGATCATTCATACCACTGTTATGCTGATAGACAGATCTACTTCTCTGCTAAACCCAATAACCTGAATCAACTGCCCTCTCCATGATTGCTTAGCTGACACCAAAGAATGTCGGTTTCTCCACCTACATCCTGACAAAACGGAAATCCTTTTAATTAGATCTGCCAATTGTTTTCTCTGCAGTTGAGTGGACCATTATGCACAAATTCAAACCTACTGGTAAGAATCTTGGTATTGTCTTTGACCAGTATATGACTTTAGACCATCATGTTACAAAACCTGTGCAGTCAACTACAAGACCCTGCTGATTACATCTAAGACACAGCCACTTCACGCTTCAGATCTTTGCCTTTTATCCATTCTCCGCTCCAACTGCAAAACCACCAACACTGAAATCATCTTCCCCAAACACATTTAGATTTGCTGAATCCCTGGACTGTTTGAAGGGGCACCCATTTGATCTCTTGAGTGGAGAGACCCACTGATGAAAGTGCAATACCACATCTAAAGCTTCAGGCATATTGCCAGCACCGGCCAGTCCAAAACCACAATAGTCATGTTATGAACATTTCACCCAACAGGCACGTTCTACAAGCTTGTGCATTTTCATGAAATTTTGTGCCCACTTCAGAGTGAGACTATTCTTGCCACATTGTAGTAAAACATCAAGAGGGTGGCCATGTTCATTTCATAGTTCTACAGACAGAAGGGCCCCACAGAGAGCCCTGACATTTTGTCAAATGCCTTCTGAGGGGCTCTTACATTCAAGTCAAATAAATAATCTTAAGCCAGAATATTTTACAATATTTATTCAGAAAGCCTTGTTCATACCTGAGTAGTAAACCAGAAAGAGCAACATTAGTACAAGTAACGGCATGGCCCAAGAATGTGGATATACATTCAATATAGCCTACCTGCATTATAGCTGCCACATTGACTGTGGACCTGTCTAACCAGAAGCTATTACAGGATACTTCACAGGTTGCACAGGAGCATCAAATCTCTGGGGGGTGAAGGTCACATCCTGCTGTTCAGTAGCCGGGCTGTAGGGATCGTGTCTCCAATAGCGAGCGTTCCCCCAGTAATCACTCCCCTGCTCGTAACTTTGGCTTGAGTGAGTGACTGTGCCTGGAGGATACTGGCCAGTCAGGAACATGTAGTCGCGGTAAGGATAAGGAAGCCAGATTCTGGCCTCTGGCCGGGGTTCGCTGGTGAAGCCTTGTCCAACAGCCTCTTGTGCACGAGGTGAATAAGGAGAGTAGCCATCCTCTTCTGTCTCCATCTCGGAGTACCCATCCTCAAGGTTGACCTTGTACTGGGACAGCTCTCCTGGCTGGTACATTGGGCCGGGTGGTGGGAGAGCTGGACTCCAGTCCTCAGGAGCACTGGAACCAACGCCACCCGGGCCAGTCGACATTTCCTGATCAGAGAAGGGACTGGGAGGTGCAACAGCCCAGTCGATATCTGAGAACAGGAATACAGAGAAAAAAAAAAAATATAAAAAAAATTCAACAATTTAACTTCGATAATCAAGGCCACAATAGGCCAAGCAGAGGTTAAGTTTGGTGGCCCAAAAATTAAAACTTGAAGTTAGTCATTGTACAATAGCGCTACATTTGAGTCTTACCTTTTGGGCGAGGTTTTGGTGAGGGATTTGGGGCCGATAATGATAAGGTCTGATTTGTCACAGTTTAGTTTGAGAAAGTTGGAATGCATCCAGGGTTTGAGTCTTACCTTTTGGGCGAGGTTGAAAAACAGGTCCTGGTTGTGTAGACCTGTAGCCTATCGGTGCAGAATTCGAGCCAACAGATGCTGATGGCTGTCTTTGGACAGCAGGCTGAGAAATACTGGGCTCCCACTGTGGCACAGGTTGATAAGATGGTGTGGAGACACCTGTATCAGCATTGTTGGGCATCACTCCAGGTGAAAACTGGCCAGAAGGGGCCTCCTGGTATGAGCCATAATTAGGAGCAGCATTCATGGAACTGCCACCGTAGGATACACCAGGATTAATGCCTGAGTACAAAAGAACACAAATTAGTTAGAAGGGAATTCAGTTGAAACATTGCTTTACTAGTGTGATCATGCTTTACCTTTCTTAATGGGGACACAGGACATGTCCACAATGAGCAGAGCAAAGAGGGCAGCCCTGAAACAATTTAAAAGAAGATATATGAGCAAGGGTTTACCAGTAAACAGTCAAAAGGGAATCAAGCAGCAGCTACTTACCCTGAGAGGAACCATGGTGTCATCATATTGAAGCCCAACACTGGAGACCCTGTCAGATGTGAAGGGTTTTAAATGCTGCCAGAGACCAGCTCTGACCAATCAGAGCTTAACGAGCAATGGACAGCTACTGGTGAATGACTCTCAGTAGGTGAAGCAAACCTAAGCAATTAGTCTAATTAGTCATGGAACTGGTGCAAAAAGTTGTTGGCTTACTATAGTTCTATACAGAATGAATAAATTAATCATGTGTGGGTGAAGAATCACGCCCAAAGAGAGTACTTGATGTCAAAGCGTGTCTTTATTTAAACAGTGCACAGAATCTCATACAACCCAAAGAGTTATTGGGAGAGGAGCTCCCCAAACAGAAAAAAAACATCAGTATTCAAGCACAATACAAATTACAGTATACGTGAACTAAGCCTAGCAAAAGATAAGTTGTCTCCAGTTATTAGGTGGTATGGGATAAACTCTAGGTTGTAACATCTTCTGGCCTTGACTGGTGTAGTATGTTGATGAGCCAACAGTTACATCTCTACTGACCTTTTAGGTTTCTGCAAAACAAGGTACAAAATCATCAGAGTTACATGAGAACTATGAAGTCAGTATTTTTCCATCATGTTTTATTTACGATAACATATTTCCTTGTTATTCTAACAAAACATCTCAGAAAGACGTTGGAAGTTTGCCTACTAGGTTAACAAACTCAATCAAGAAAAGCAAAGATCTTAATTAATTATGCAATCTTTCAGTCAGAAACTTTCCAGACAAAAAAGACTACCTTAGGTTTGAGTGTTTGGATGTTTTTCTCCATTGAGTCTGTAGCTTCAGCACCTTTGTTAAGTCTGATGCCAGATGAGGAGAGTTTTTATTTCAATTTCTGATGCTAGTAAGTTGAAACTATTGCAGTATAATTGGATTAACACATATGTTATCCTCACTCTTACACCAATGTAATAAAAATGTGTAAAATGTTCAGTAACGGAAGTATTAGCAACAAAGGTCGAGATGGAGGCTTTATATTCTGTTATAGAAACATCTATACAAATCATACTTTTTTTTAAAACTTTGTATTCTGTATCTGGATCACATACATTATGTTAATCTCAATCTGCAAAGTACCTGCTAACTAATAGCTGTAAAATAAATGTAGTGGAGTAGAAGTCCAAAGTGGCATAAAATAGAAGTCCAAATAAGAAAAGTGCAAGAACCTCAGACCTATACAAAATGACAGTACTTGACTAAATGTACTTAGTTACTTTTCACAGCTCTATTTCTCATTACATTTCTTATTATCAATCATGTTTCTATTTATGAGAGGCAGTGACTCACTTCCACAAGGCAAAGCAATGATGTTAAATGGACACATGGTGGTGCCAAAAGACTAAAACAACCAAGTATATTTCGCCATTCATATACTGAATTAAAATGTTGTTTTCCTAAATTCTGTAATAAATAGTTACTGTTTTTCGCATTTACCAACAATATAACTTGTCAGACGTGCAAAATGAAGTGTTGAGGCGGTACAGCTGTAACAAACAAATCTCAAATAGCAAACACTGAGCCTAAAACTTTAATTCATTTACAAAAACAGTTTATCTCTCGAAAGAGAAATCAGATTTTCAACTGACACAAATCGTTGAATTAGCCTATAAAGAATGTTTGCAGCAGCAGAGGGGGGGATAAAGCGGCATTTGGACCTAGAGGAAGCCTTGAGAGACCAGAGATGGGAGCTGCAGCGCAGGCGGACTCCCCACACCCCGCCCGCCCTGTCAGCAGCGGCCGCAGCATGTGGGTCCTCCCCTGCCGGCTCCTTACATCTTATGGGACGAACCATATGTAGATGGTATGGACAATGGGATCACTGTAGGAGGGCATAACAGCACGTAAGTGTACATCCTGACATTGAAAAGACATCAGACAAGTAGTGACTGGAAATAGATCTCAAGCTCTTCTGTGTGACTGCATGCACGACTCTTACCTACAGCTATTTGCATGATTGTAATAGGCTGCAGCACATTGTGGGCAGTAATCACTCAACAGGCAACCTCAGGGCTGCAGACACTGCACCACGTAGCAATGACATCTGCCGCATGAAGTCAGCAAGAAGGAGCAATAGACTAGAGTCAATTAATTTTACCCAACCAGTTCCTATCCAAACACTTTTAATTACACTTAATCCTGCAAAGTGTTTGTGTGTCTGAGTCTCACCATCATATAATATGTGTTATGAGTGTGTTCAGCTTTTAAATTGAACTGCAGATGAATTGTAGTCTTACTGTTTGTATGTATGATCTTTTCCCCTTTATTCACGGGGAGGAGTCTGTGGTCAGTGAGTCTGTGAGCAGTTATTTTCTCTTCTGAGATTATTTCATTTGAATAGCCTCATTTTAGGAGGTCTGAAGAGGCTGAAAGTGTTTCACAAAGAAGAGACATCCTGTGTGTGTGCAGGTTTTCATTCAAATCAGCATCAAGGGATTTCACTGTTGAACTTGTCTTAAACCAGATGCGAAAAGCTGATTTATTAAATCACATGGAAAAGCTGTACACACTGTTCAAAATAAAGATTATTATCCTGGGGTGTTTGGATCTCACACAGGTTTACTTGATCTGCAGATATGGCCACAGACATGTATAAATACTGATTTGTTTAAATGTAAAATATCCTAAACTCTATATGATCCTTTTTGGGGTTCTCTATACTCTTGAAAACAGAACACAATAAAACATAAAGGTTTTGAGAAACCATTTCTTCCGTTAATTTTCACAGTTTAGCTAGTTTTCATAAACATAATAACAAGTGCTATACAATAAGACAAATCAAAACAACATAAAAACAGAAACACAAGTAAGTTACTGCAGCCAATGTCACTTTGTGTTTATTTCAGGGGCTTCTTCCCCTCAGTCGGGTGCTCGGTTCATTGAGAGTAAAGGCCACAATTACAGGAAGTGGGTCACTGCTCGACTATGATATGCATGGTACACACACTTTATCTAAGTACTGTCAATGAACTCTCATTGACAGAGGTTTAGTATTTTCCTGGGGTTGAAAAGTGTTTCTCTTAAACATTAACCAGGTGTGCATTTAACCTTTTCAGTGGGCAGGTGGACATAGATTTCAATTCACCTCGGTTCAATGCATTTTATTTTAAAGGTCCAGTGAGTAACATTTAGAAGGATCTATTGGCAAAAAGGAATATAATATTTATAGGTATGTTTTCATTAGTGTATAATCACTTGAATATTGGAATCGTTGTGTTTTCGTTATCTTACAATGAGCCATTTTTATCTACAGATGCTGTGAGTTTCCTAACCCTAACCCATGTTGAATATAATATAATAACCCAGTAACTAGTAGTGTAACTACACTACATTTCAGTAATAATATCATAGTTCAAATAATAATTAGTTATAGCATTACCTAAGTTGGCCCCCCCATACTAATTTGAAATCCAACAATCCAGTCCCATCCTAGGATTCATTTTTCTAATCGTGGAGGAAATTAGCTATGAAGATGGAAATGCTTACATCCAACATATGGAAAAATTCCATTACTTTGATTTTACCAAACAAAACTGGATTTTAATCGTTGTAAATCAGAATTACGGGGAAAAGTGTCACAATTACCAATTTTGTGGGGAGTAGCAGGGCAGTAAGTAGTAGAACTAGTAGTGAGTAACTAATTACAGGGAGTAATAAGTAATATTATTACTTTTGAGAGGAGTAATGAGTACACTGCAAACAACACACAACACCCACCCAGACAGCAACAGGCCAGCTGTACAGCATAAGAACACAGTGAAATATATTACATTACAAACATTCATATCAAAACACTGTATTTAGGAAACTCATAGTATCAGAGAAAATGTTTAGGATGATGTTGTAAGTCATGTGCAGCGTTTTTTCATTACTGCTCTCTTCCACCTCGACATTTTTAGAAAGAGGAAGCCATGAGTGTGATGTAGAAAGAGAGTCCCGTGGTTTGTCTCTATTCTGGTATCTTTTTCTAAAGAAATAAGATGATGACATCTGATCATTAGCTGTCCTTAAAGTTGCTGATGTTGGCACTTTCAGTCTTTTGCAGAGTGTGTTTGACTACTAGTAATGAAACACACACACACACACACACACACACACACACACACACACACACTTCCCGTGTCTCTAACCCAATATGTGACCATTACCGCTGCATGGCTAACCTTCACCTAAAACCAAACAGGTAAAGTGACAACTGCCCAAGTTCCCTGCCCCGAGAGAACTGTGTGGCAATTTGTTGTGTGGTAATATAATCAGCTGTAACTCTGTGCTTTAGTACATATACTAACTATATTAAGTAACATGATTACGTGGGGCCAGATGTTGAGGTCCTGTCTTGAAGAGCATTCTTGTGTCACAATGTTTCTTTAAAAGAATATTTCGACATTTTGGGAAATGCATTGTAAAAAATTTAATTGTAATATTTACACTTTTTGGTTGTATAGATTAAACAAACAATATATTATGTGTTAGTTAGTGAGCTTTAGAGGTGTTGTCAGGTGTATTTTGCGACCTTTGTACAGAGCCAGGCTAACTGTTTCCAGGCTTTATGCTAAGCTAAGCTATCCTTAAGCTGGTGCCAATTACATATTTATAGTGCAGACATGTGACTAACTCACAGCCATAAAGCCATTAAGTGTATTGGAGAGATGGGGAGGAACAGTAGAGCCTCATTGTTGCCCTGGGGCTCCCTAATCCAGCCATGCGTACACCTCGGTCTAACTTTGACCTGTCAAACAGTTTGATCTGAGCATCTGTGTTTTGCCACTTATCATTTGCTACTTTGGACCTACGTTCATTGATAAGGTTACAGAGTCTTCACAGCTTTATCATATGAGCCGCATTATTCAGACCCAGTACAACAAGAGCTGAGAGCAATAATCTATACTCGGCATTTGACAGAACAATCTCCACTCAAGGTCTTGGAGCTCTCAGCCTTGTCGCCATCATCAGATAAAGTTTGCTTAGTGGTCAAGGAGATGTGCTGAAACACTTAGGACACATAAAATCCATCCATGTTGCTGAGTTTGACTGGACATATGTAGTTTAATGTAAAAAATATGTAGCAGTGCAACAGTCTCTGTCTATTATGTGTTTTTTGCTGTGGCACTCATGAACAATCTGTATCAGGACCTTTATTTGACAGACATGTTATAAGGATAAATTCCTTTCAACTACAAGTGGTAGAGTGGGTCGTCTGCTAATCATAGGGTTGGCCACCATGTCAAAGTTGCGCAAGACACTGAACCAGCCACTGGGGATGCACTAGCCAGTGCCTTCCTATTTGCCGTTTCCAAGCCCGAATAAATAGAGAGGGCTCCGTCAGGAAGGGCATCCGGCGTAAAATGCCTGTGCCGATTCAAATATGCGGATCAACTAATCTCCATACCAGGTTGCTGTGGAGCAGTCGAAAGACAAAATATAAAATAAAACATCTGCGATCATGTGGCTCACAACCTTTACTGACCCTTGGAGTTAGTACCTCTTGGCTATACACATACACACACATAGACATATACAAGGGGTGCATGCCTGCGTTAACATTAGTTCATTGGTTTAAGGAAGTGCGTACAAGCTTGTTTGCGTGTGTGTAAAAAAAGCTGTGTCTTGTGATCAGATGATTTTAGTAAAACATACGTTCTGAGGTCTCATGAGTGGTGTTGTCGTTGAAGTAAGACCTCCAGCACTGATTTACATCTCGGCCTTCAGCTACCAGCGACCTCTCCCTCGACCTCCAACAGCCTGCTGGATCCCACTGAAATCTAGTTACGGCATCAGACGGCAAAGTATCTGGGCTTACTAATGAAGATTATGTAGCAGTGTGTGCTCTGATTGCTCATCTGCCATAGCAACAGTAACATAGCAACAACCAAACTGACATAGCTACAGCGTCTATTAGACCAAATAGCTTGACCCGTCATGTGGTGATGTCACTGTGGCCATTTTGGCTCTTCATCAATAAAGTAAAGACAATAAAATCACTGAAATGAAACGTTATCTTATCATCCAACTGCATAATAATTAATAATAGTCTCTCTTCTTTCATGAATCACTTGATACTAAGACAGCTGCAACTACCGGACCTGGACTTTATTGGCCGACATTCTGTAATGATTTGTTCTGTTGATGTTCTCGGTCACTGTCATGTTGTTGATACTGATGCTAGCTCTTTTAAATGTGTGTGTGACTGAAGTTATGTTTCATGGGATGTCATGAGTTACTGCAACGTCCTTTCTTACAGTCAAGGAGAGATAAGGCCTATCAGGGATGCTTTATTCGTATGGACCCAATTACGACACTGAGAGTCAGTTTTCACACCAAGGAGTTATTTTCTTATTTGAGTCACATGACCTTTCAGCTTAACTGGTTACCACTCCCAGCTTCCACATTTGGGGTTTGTCTCCCAGCTTCGGTGGCTCGCTGGGAATGTTCTAGTGTTTATTTTCTGCAGTCGCTAGCAGAGGAGAGGGGTATTCTCTGCTGCACATCAGAGAGGGTGATTGAGAAAGAGAAAAACATTGGTGACAGAGGAAAGGGAGGGAACTGGCGAAGAAGAGGAAGGAAGAGCAGGCCTATATAAAGGAAGAAAGTGGAGCAAGAGCAGAGAGAGGTGTGGTTTGTGAGCATATTTGGGTAGACATTCAGAAGCTGGACCGAAAGTACTACAGAGTCGTTAGTTGGACAACGTACAATTTAACAACTTTTGTTTCTGGATTTTTGTTTCTGGATTTTACCTCTTTATAGTGTGATTTTACCTCTTTGTGGCTTCATAGAAGGTGTTTGCATATTATAATTGGTTCCTTCTGTTGTTTTATGATCTACCAGAATCTCAATAAAGAGATTATCCAGAAATGTATCCTGCTTGTTCCAGACCTCATGGCCTGGAATCAAGCAGGACATTTTGTTCCCAGATGTTTCCAGTTTTTGCTCATGTCTTGCGTGTGCAGCTTTTTCCATTTGAGTGATTTTGTGGTCAGCTTCTCTATTTATCTGAAAACGAGTATGTTATACTATGTTATACATTTCTCATTATTACCCTTTTTTTTGCAGGTACAGTGACAGAAGCCTCCTGTGTGCATGTGTGCATCCATGCAGGTGAAAATTCTGTGTTTGTGAATTGTCTGCCTGTGTGTGTGTGTGTGTGTGTGTGTGTGTGTGTGTGTGTGTGTGTGAGTGTGTGGGATCATGTCGGGGGTTGAGAACAGCTTGAAGGTGCGACGGTGCCTCACCTTTGCCACGGGTCTGGTGGAGTGTCTGTGTTTTGCTGGAGCCGTGTTCGGATGGGCTTCGCTTGTTTTTGTCCTGAAGACGGAGGGCTACTTCGGCTCTCTGTGCGTCAACACCACAGGAGTCAATGGGACACAGGTCTTAGGTCAGTTTAATATCCTCACCTCCACTTCTTTGAATTCTGAATGCCTGTAGAAGTAATCCAGTACTTTTACAGGGCAGCATAGGGACTTGGATTCCTAATGCAGACCTCTCTGACTTTCATTATCACCTGTTCAACTGCATACTTCTCAACTTGTTTCTCTTTCTTTATTTTCTATGGGACCACAGATTGCAGCGGACAGGATGAGCAGTTCTCGCTTGTTTTCACCATTGCTTCCTTCATGAACAATTTCCTGACGCTTCCCAATGGCTTCCTCTTTGATCGGTTTGGTACTAGAGTGGCTCGGCTCTTTGGAACGTGAGTAAAACAACAACAACTATAATAACTTGTTAAGAGTAAATGATCAGTGGCTTTAAAATATTTTCTATGTAATTTTTCAAGAAAAAAGTTACTAAGTATAGGATTAAAAGCCAACTAGCTGGGTAGTTAAGAGGGATGAATTGAAATGACAAACATTGACTAGTAAAGAAAAACATAAAGAGGTTATTCATTAGTGTTATTATTGAGCAACAAGTACAAGGTGCAGCGGGTACTTTTACCTTGTTGGTTGCATTTCATGTGTATTTTCAGTTATCACATTCTGCCCACGAGTTGGATTGATTGATGTTATGTTCAACAGCAGCATTTTAAATTTTTTCCAAGGAAACCCATCTCCTACTTTAGCTCTGCAAAACAGAGAAATTCAGTCAAAGTCTCTGAAAGCAGTTAAATCTATTAATTTATTTTCAGTTCAAACTTTTTCCGTTAATGCAGTTTACTTACAACCTGGAAATGATGTGTTATTAAACATCTGCTGACATATGACATCATCCATGGCACACATATGACAATGAAAAGGTTACCACAGAGTAACTCAAGCATCCATAAAATAAGAAAAAAATATTTAACACTGAATACCAAAAACAAAAAAGTACAGCAACTCCTTTTTTCCTTGGCTTTTCTGTTTACTAAAACGAACACTTTGTCACTAAAAAGAAAAGACAGATGGGCCTGGGCCTCTTCATCTCCCTGCACGACTCTCTGTCTGTGGTGGCTAAGCTAATGCTGCTGTGCAAAGAGGCAATTTCCTGTAATTTCAGTCTGTCTGGTATTTTGCTCTGAGGGATTCCCAAATGTGTTTGCTTAAAATCACAGCTGTTTGCTTACATGGGGGGGGAGTGAGAGAGAGAGAGAAACAAAGCAGTAAAGGGCAACTCTTACAAAACTGTAACTGGAAAGAGGAAAAGAGAGAGGATGATTACGAAATATGACTATTTATCACCAGAGGAGTGAGGCATGTCAGAAAGAAATATCTTTTATATTTTGTTGCAGATGTTCAGACCGTGTGACCTAGAACTCCTCCTTACTGCCTTTGAGTTGAAATCTATCATATAACACATGACCACACACACATACCTGCCTCGTTTATTGCCCCAGATATATTTAATCCACAATAACAAACTGGTACTGAAGGCCATATGTTTCCACTAAAAGAGGGTGGAGGGCCAAGATGCGGTGAGATGACGATGGATCTTGACTCAGGACGGGCCAAAAAAAGGAAAATAAAATCAGCCAAATATTATTGTATCAAATGTCACATTTCTCTTTGCTGAAACTGTATATATTTTTTATTCAATTTCAGACCAGTTTTCCCATATTAAATTCTTTGTTTTATTGTCATTAAAAGCTCCCATTATGCCAATAAAATAATATGATAAAACTGGTATTTCTTTTCCCCACCAGATTTCTTTACACCATGGGTACCTTGATGGTGGCCTTCGCGACTCCAGGTGATGAACATTTGTCCGTCTCTTTGTTTTGTGCTGTCTCAGACCCTTATTGTCTAAAGAAATACTGATGTTACAGCTGACTCTGCTCTACTGCACTGCTCTGACTCTTTCTTTTCCCATTAGCTCTTTCCAACCTGCTCTTCCCAGCTCTGTCCCTCCTGGCAGTGGGTGGCATCTTGTTTCTAATGACCAACATGCAGGTGCTGAAGCTGTCTAAAATTTATATTTTTTAAGCTTTGATTAATCTGCTGATTATTTTCTCCATTGTTCAACTGATTATTGCATAAAATGTCAGAAAATTGTGAAAACTGTCCATCTCTATTTCTCAGCACCCAATTTGACAAATTGACAAAGAGTCCGAAAACCCCAAATTTTTAATTTTTAATGATATTAAACAGAGAAAAAAAGCAAATCCTCAAACAACAGAGGCTAAATCCAAACAATGTTCAACCTTTTTGCCAAAAATGTCCTGCTAGACTGTTAAAGGTTGAAGATTTTCCTGTAAAAACTGTAGTCTTTCACTCTCATTCATCATTTCAAGTTTGGAGATTCATCTTTTGTTTAGCTATTTTTGAATGCCTGCATGTATGCTCTATCACTGGAGTATTACCTAAAGGTACGCTAGAAAAAGACACATGATCTAGAATCACTAACTCGTCCTATGACCTAGTTGTAAGAGCTTTTTTTGGAAGCTTGAGACTTCTTGATGTTCAAGATCTTAGTGTTCACCAGATAAGAAAAAACATTCAGGTCTGTCCTCAGGTCATCACTAAACAGGAACACAAACAAAAGACAGAGAGTCACCCCTCAGTGCAGTTTTGTTGGCTGCAGGGTTTTTCTTAGACTGAGCTCATGATCTTCTAGGGGGCGGAAAACACACAACTCCCTCTCAGGGAAAATGTGGTGTTTAATGAGCTTGAATGGTGTATTTTTGAATCTTTAACCACATCCTCATATACAAAGCGGAAATTCAAATCAGCAAGAGCTAATTTTAAATAGAAAGCCTTACTGACATACACTTATATGCAACATTCATCTGTTTTAATCAATTCAAATTCTCTCCTAAAGGTAGGAAACCTGTTCGGCTCACATCGCTCCACCATCATCACTCTCTACAATGGGGCCTTCGACTCTTCCTCGGCACTCTTTCTCGTCATCAAGGTGAGAAACCTTCCCGCACATTGCTCTGATGAGGAACTCCAGGATATATTTATAACCGATGATCTTCACCTTGTCTTCTCTTCTCCTGCAGTTGTTACAGGAGTCTGGCATCTCACTCCGGACCTCCTTCCTCTTTCTGTCCGCCTGCAGCGTCATTCACCTGTTCCGGACTTTCTTCCTGCTGCCCAAAAAATTCATTCCCTACCCACTGCCTGATCACTACACGTACGGGTACGAACCCCCAACAAACAAACACAGACACCAACACCTTCATGCATGCTTCAGTGATACATCAAATGTAAATAGGGCTCATTATTTATTTATTTTTAAGATAAAAATATAAATGTATCTTTGTTAAATTAAATTCATAAAAATAGTAATGCAAAAATACAACTAAAATTTTATTTAAAATATGCCATTTTAATGCAACTTCTGTGCAGACTTGGCTTACTTAAGGCGCTCTTTGCTTGAAGAAATAGTTTACTGTAAACACATCAGTGTACTGTACATTTTACAGTACACATTGCTGTATTCTTACAACAAAAAAACAGGTTTTGAGTGTGACTTTACATAAAGTCTCTGAAAAAAAACTATTCAAACTAAACTAAACTCCCATCCTTTTTTTAAAAATCTGCATATTCTTCAGTGTGGGGTGGGAGGAAAATACTGAGCTTTCCTCATCCAAGAAATCTGCTTGGTGATAAATTCAGTTGCAGGTATTGAAAGGCAAAAAAACATCATCATTTCATCTTACCAGCAGTTTATTTTCACATCAACATCCCACACCCATTATAACATTCACATCCTGTTATGTGATTATAGCTGGTTGGTACATGAAAACCTAATTTATAAAGTAATCAAAAGAAATTACTGAAGAACGCCCACAATGTACACAATGAACTCCTCAGTCTGTGGCTGACCCACTGTGACCTTTGACCTTTGTCAGGATAACTTGTGGTAAATCAAAGAGTCTGACCTTAGAGCAGACAACAGCGAATGGTGACACGCAGAGGATGACAGAAGAAACGCCACTCGACAAGGACTTCCCTGTGAAACAAGGTGTGTACTGCGACATGCATTCAATACACAGTAAGATACAACAGAATCAACCAATCATAAAAACTATTTCTCCACCATAATTTCCTTTTCTTCTTTCATCTCTTTCGTCTCTTTCAGAGAAAAGCTTCCGTGAGTGTGTTCTGTCCAGGTTCTTCTTGTGGCATCTGCTTTGGTTGTCGGTGATGCAGCTCAGACATTACCTCTTCATCGGCACCCTCAACCCCATGCTGCAGCGGCTGACGTTGGGAGAGCCTTCACTTGGTAAACACAAGCACATTACATCATGTTGTCACCGTCTTAGCAAAGATGGAAATTGCAAACCTTCATCATTAGGTAAAATTCCATCATCATCTCCCTAAGCAAGGCAAGTTCAGTGAATACTTATACCAGTTATCCTCTGCTTCAACTAAGGACTTCTTGCCACCTGTGTGATCTGTTATCTCAAACATACTTGATGAACCTTTATCTCAAACCATCTTCTCGTTGCTTGTGTGTCCCTGCAGTGAGCCAGTACACCAATGCCTTTGCTATAACGCAGCTGTGTGGCGTGCTGTGTGCTCCCTGGAACGGCCTCATCATGGACAGACACAAGGGAAAACCTCGTGCTGCAGGTAACACACACATACATAACAGTGAATGAACCCAAACATTTTTCTGAACTTGACCGTGATGAGTACTACGCTCTGTTTTCTTTGTGTAGACACGTCATCATGTTGTTTCTTCGGAGGAACAAGTGTTTGTTTTCATATTTGCGTGTGTGCCTGTTTGTAGGAGAGAGTGAGCAGGAGTCAGACCTGCGGGCCTCGGTGCTTTCTCTCTTCCTGACGGCGCTGCAGTGTGTGCTGTTCTCGGTTTGTGCCACTACGCCGTACCTGCCTCTTCAGTACCTCACCTTCATCCTGCAGGTGCTCAACCGTTCCTTCCTCTACGGCGGCAACGCAGCCTTCATCAGTGTGGCGTGAGTATCGAACACACACAGACACATATGCATACGCCTTTTTGTGGACTACACTTACTGTACGGATGTTCCTGAGGCGCATGGAGACAACTCTTTATATATAGACAAATCACAAACTTAAATAATCAGGCAAGCAATAGTAACACATGACAACAGAATTCTAATGTATCTCACATAATGTATCTATGGTCACATAGTTCAGTAATTAATGTTACACAACAGCGTTTGCAGATGCTGCAGGGATTTCATGAACTGAAGAAGAAGCTTTTCATACAGTGTAAAGAGCAGATACTGTGAGAATAGATCAATACAGACTGATTATTTTCTGTGTGTAGTTTCCCATCATGCCACTTTGGGAAGCTGTACGGTCTGGTCATGGCTCTGTCTGCAGTGTTCTCTGTGCTGCAATATCCCTGCTTTGCTCTGGTGAAAGGAGCTCTGGATGGAGACCCTTTATATGTGAGTACAAAACATATAATTGATAGAACTGTAAATCCGCCAACTTACTCAGGCCCTTCTCCTCCAGTTATCACAGTCTTTATCCATGAGCTCTCTCTCCCCTCTCCTGTCTGCAGGTGAACATCGGTCTGACGCTGCTCAGCCTGCTCGCCTTCATCCATCCCCTCTCTGTCTACCTGCACTGTCGAAGACTTTCCTCCCAGCGAGCCAAGATCAAAGCCTCCTCTTAAAGTCTGTAAAAAGACTCGTGCTTAATATCACCAGTGACACTGTTACCTCTTCAGTTTGTTTGATTAATCGTGTGTTGTGTTACCACATGTATGCTAGTTGGAAAACAACATGAGGTGCTTGGAAATGCATTTCAGATTATAGTGAAGAGCAGTTTATGGTGCAGTCCTAGCACATTTGCCACGCACTTGGAGCATGTCTGCAGCCAAATTAAATGTATCTATAATAATTATTTTATTAATTAAAAGCTTCTGGTGTGCAGACTGCTATGGTTGACCCTCCGTATAACACTATACCACTTTTTCCAGGATACGTCATTTTATTTTCACAGAGTGATCTGAAGCATTAATTAAATCTCTGCTACAGTTAGAGTGATGCTGAGTTGTTCCCTACAGCATCTCAGCATCTAGTTACAATCTATGTTCTTTATGGAAACCCACTGTTAGCTTTGTTTGTTTTGTTTACAGTTAAAATTACTGGTGCTGGCTGCTCTAATTCTAGTTTTCCATGACTGTGACATGTCTTATGTTACTTGTCTTATCTAAGTTCATGTATTCTTGTCTTTTTTTTTTAGATTCTGTGTATTGCTAACCACAGATTGATTATGGTGGTTTCAGAGTGCCAAAAGATAACACACATTATTGTAAAAAGACAACATTTCAGATGTTGTTGATATCAGTGTGGACCTCTTGAAGTTATCTCTCTATATACATATTTTTCTACCTTATAACACAGTATAGGACCAACAATGTTTAGTATAGTGACTGAATGAGGGACAATTGGGGGCAAATATCGAGTTGCGTTGTTTTACTTGGACGGATCAGTGACAGTGTAAAAAATATGAACTCTTTGGTATAAAAACTGCTCAGTAAGGCCCGTCTGTTAGGACAAAGGTCCTGTTTGCTTGCTGACATGACACCGATGTCTCTGCAATGGTTGCTTTACCATGTGAGTTCATTCAGATACATTGAATAGAGCAAGAAACAGCTCTGCCACCTGCTGGCCTCTTAGTTAGCTACTAATATCACTGTTGTGCCAAACATTACAGTAAAATTATGTATTTTATGTTTTGGTTGTATCCAACAAATGAAGTCTCAGGTGATCAATGCGTCTGTGTAGTTCAGAAGAAGAAGAAGTAATAATATGTAAAGGATTATAAAGGGAAATATTTTCTTCAGGATGTTTACATTTGAGGTTGACAGTGTTTTTTCCCTCAGTGCCAAGACTCAAATGGATGTAACGTTGTTGAAATGTTAAAATAAATATGCAAACTTTTTCATTGTGCCGCAACCCCTGAAATGTACCTTTTGATATGAACTTGAACAGTGAAAGGGAGTTATTGAGTTTTGATATTTACTTTTGCCCAAATAAATGTTTCAGTTTTAAAGTATTGTGAGAAACATTCTGTATTTCCAGTTGACTGCCTATCATGGTATAGAAGTTACAATGCAAATGTTTCTAGTAGGAAGATATTTAAAACATAAATGAAACAACTCCAGAAGCTGTATGATGTACTCATTGACTTGCAAATATGCAACTATATTAGAATAAACATTAAAGTTATATTTACAGACTAAACCATGAATTCCCCATTTGTCTTTGGTGTGGTGTATTCAATGCGATATCAGCTGCACAAGGTCGTTATTGTTAGAATTTGTTTTGCATTATAAGCAGTTTCCTCAATGTAAGGTCTGAAATTGTCTCACAGGGTTGTGAGATGACAAAGCCTGCATTACAAACTCTGCTTGTGGAGTATGAAAGATATTTATCTAGATGCTACTGAGTTGAATTATAGGCAATTTGTAGATTAAAAGTCAGGATATCTTGGCCTCTGCTGCACAGATAGATTTAGATAGATAGAATCTGTCTCCCAGCTTTATTTATTAAATAATTTTTTACGTCTTTATTTAACTTCCCTAAAAAAAGTCCAGTGACAGCTGAGTCACATCTTGCATAATATAATGTGGTTTCAGGGGAAAAAAAGACATAACAGAACAGCAAGAATACCAGTTATGAAACTTTCTCTCTGGAGAGAGAGGAGAGCAATTGGTAGGAGGACAGCAGCTGACTCTACATTACTGGACAAAATAAAAAGAGATGAATTAGTCCATACAACTGAACAAAGGATTTAACGTGGAACGGACATCTTGTTAAAGGGAGATTCCACCTATTTTACACAATAATCCGTTTACAGTTCTGCATATGTGGAAAAATGTGGGAAAAGTATTTTGTGCCTCCAGAGGGAGCTGAGTGAAAACTACCTCAAGTGATGTCACCTGAGTCAGTGTCGGTTGAGGCTGAAGACTACAAAAACAATCTTGGGGAGTGGAGTTAATAATAAGTGAGCTTACCAGACCTCTGTAGTCTGTTCCTCATCTCTGCTTGAGGCAAATGGCTGCAGGCTACGTTAACAACTAGCACGCTATACCTGAATCTCAGACCTGTCAGTGGTTGAGTTGCATTGTGGGTAATGTAGGGCCAGGTGTTGAGAAGGAAGAAAAATGTGTGGAAAAAACAAAGGTTATATGTTTGGTTCTGCTGCATTGGTTGTATTATATATTTTCAAACTGTGAGTCGAACAATGTTGCAGGATCACGGTGCCAAATCAGTAAATAACTCTTTTAATAGAAAGCTGCAGGATTCACAGCTGCCTCAGAGTCACAGTCTGGTGTCTCAAGTCATACTGAGAGTCTTGGCAGTCTATGTAGGAGTTGCCATGTTGTTACAGATAGCAGTGGAGAGGTTTCACACAGGGCAGAATCGTCTGGGGGGGAAAGTTCTGGCAGGGTTTAAAACTGAAATAACAGGGACACTCCCCCACAACAGCATCTCTCAAGTTATCTGTAGTCCTGCTGTGTGACAACCCAGTGAGCCCAAAAAGAAAATTCTTAATGCAACTCCACAGAGTCTTTCACATCCAGTGTGTGTGTGTGTGTGTGTGTGTGTGTGCAGGGAACATGTGCATGGTGACAGGTTCTTCCCTTGCATCTGCGTCATCGATGATCACAACCTCAGTATCTCGGCATTCAATAAAAACAAGTGTATGACAGAAATAGGAGCGAAGGCGTGAGGAATGGAGGATAAAAATAAGCCAGTCTGTTAATGAGGTTATTTGTTATGTAGTTTCTGTTTTTTTTTAATCAGACTGAATCTGTCGCAAAGACTGAGGATGTCTTTATGACACACAGATTTGACAGGCTTACTCAAACTGTGGCAACTAACTGTCTGTTCTGTTTGAGTGTAGCAACAGGAGGAAAACCGTAATGGGCTCAGTTTATCAGCCTCAAATGTGCTGTTTTCCATCTGTTATGGTGGGAAAGCAAATGATCTCTGTTTAGTGTTACTGCTCATAACCAAGCGCAGCAAACTGCTCAAGACCAATAAACACAGTGATCTTTATATTTCACTTGACTTTAATTCCTAATAAGGCATAAACAATTAATTACATTATATGAAAGTATGTGTACTGCATTATGAGTTGTTTTTACAATGTGGTACTGCTACTTTTACTTAAATCCATTTACCTATCCACCACTGCTCAGTTCTAATTAAGGGAAATATTCATGCTACATCATATAATGATGTTTCAAAGGTGCAATATGTAAGAATCTTAATTGAACATTTAACAAACATTCAAAAATGAACTAAAATAATCAACAGAATGTGAAGAAATTACAGTTTTGACTCTATGTCAAAGATGTTTATGTATTCTGTTGCACACATATCTACGGAAGTTAGCATGCTAACAAGCTATCCTCGGCCCATCCTGTCTCGTAATACCTGTAGTGTCACTGTAGCATCCAGTCTGTCCTCATTCCAACAACACTGAGGTGGACTGACCCTGCTGTAATCCCCACTCAGGCCTCTGAAAGTGGCCGCTGACCGACCTCCCCTTCGCTCCTCTCCCACTTCACTCCTCTCTTGTTCCCGCCTGAACCCTCTGTGTCTTCCTCTTCCCCCCCAGAGTCAGAGTCCTGGTCAGAGTGGCTGTAAATCTCCTCAGTAGTGTATTCCTTGTCGTCAAACTGGCCTTCATTGCTCTCTGAGGCTGTGTTCAGTCCAGCTGAGCCCGGTCCTGTTGCCCTGGTTCTGGTTCCCATTGTGGCGACTCTCCCCACCAGCATTCCCAGCTGTGTCCCTCCCACCCCGGGCCTGAAAACCTTGTCCAAAGCTCCTGTGCACCGGCGCAGTCACATAGACATATGTACAGCTAATAGGACCACTAGCTGCAACTAAGTAACTAACTAAGCTAAGTAGCTATGTTATCAGGCCTTTATCACCCAACATAAGATGTTGGACATGGTTCCAACATGTTGCAGAAAGTATTCCCAGAAAAGTGGAGACTGTTATAGCAACATATTAATGCATAAAGTTTCTACTCCCATTTCCCACATTTTGGTGGACTTTTCCTTTTTTTTAAATTGAGGGTCTGTGGAAAAAGAGTGTGAGGCCAGCAATCTCATATGGATGTGGTGTTCACATATTATTGGCTATATAGTGTATCTTTATCTCACTTTTTCTCCCCTTTTCAGTGGCTACTAGTATTAATACAGCACACACAGTCACAATCTAGGCTTCTCTTACTTTGTCTCTTCATTTTTAAAACTGGAGTTAAATGGAATTTCAGTTACGTGATGTAAAATTTTACCTGTCCCAGGATGAAAAATCAGGGGGGCGAGAATGCTCAACTTTACTGAAAAAATAACCCACATACAAGAAATAATGAATTCTGACACCCACATTTCATTTATCTACAATTGCGACCCTAAAAAGGCGTGTATTTTAATCGTTTGCAAATATGAACTTTATGCAGAGATGCTTCTCTTCTGACACTACAACTAAATATCAGATGATTCATTATCTTGTTAACAAAGTCTTGTCAGACCTTTACTGTCCCAAATGACACCCACATTTTGTCTGATTCATACACTTCTACACATTTCGATCTCACGCCGCATTTAATAGCTTGGATTTTGAAGAATGTGAAAAACTTTGGCATTTAATTACCAGCCGGCACCGAGATCCTGGGACTTTACAACCATGCACTGTTTTACCATGCAGTCACATTTCAGGTGAAATAAAAGTGTACTGTTTCACATGAACATATCTCAACTGGGCAATTTGTGGCCCTGTGCAAAGTTCTCTACAGCATGAAATGAAACATAAAGAAAACTGAAGAAACTTATAGAAAGTAAATTTGAAGGAGATCTGTGTGTCAAAAAACACTCCAACACTCAGTTTTAACAGAACTCAAGGCCAGCTTTCTCGCCTGTTGACCCTGATACACCCAAGCACACACTGTGTCTGCACACAAGGTCTTCAGCACTGTGTGTATGTGTGAGTGGGGGTTATGGACAGAGTCAGCAACACGTTTTTTTAGGATCAGGACAGATCCTTTGAACATGCTGTGTTTACACCAGTTCAAATGCCAGCGTGCTGTGATTCACTTTGACACAGCAGGGTAGTGAGAGAATGTAAGGGAGGGGATCTGGGAGTGGAGATGTGTATGTGTGTGTATGTTGTTGTTACATACATTTATGCATTTTTTTCCTGCTTCAATTAGCCTACACACAGACACACACACAGACACACACACACACACACACACACACACACACACACACACACACCCCACAGCCTCCCTGAAGATGGAGTCTGCTTGGTGAGCTGGCTGCCTCCCCCAGTTATCCTGGGGCCAAGAACAGTGTGAATACATTATATGCACAAACCAAACACACACACGCGACCTTATCTTTCCCACAGCCCCCCCGTGGGGGGCAACTAATGCCTGACTGGTGAGCTGTCTGCCTCCTCAAATTACTACACAACAACAGCCAAGAAAACAGTGTGTTTCCAGACGCGCAATTTAGGCCCCGCACTGCGCTCACAGCTTGGAGTTGCAGATGACCTTCCATGGAGCAGGTTTTGGTGAGTCTGTGTTCACTTGGGAACAGATGATGTGCATCATAGTGGACCTGGCTTTGACCTATGTCATGAAGGGAGGACTCAGTAGTGAGTAAACCCAGCCCACCCCTGTCCCGGTTTATTTCACATGCAGAAGACCTCCATGTCCTGTCCCACGTCCCGCCCACATCTTCTCCAGAAAACAATTTGCACTGGAGCCAACGTATAATGAGATCGAAACTGCGACTTATTCAATCACATAGTGTCCTTCATCGTCAGTGTCTTCATCGTCAGTTTCTTCATCTTCAGTGTCAGCGCAAAGAGTCTACAGCATGGCCATGTTACTGCTGCCCATTACAGCATTTACAGTGAGGCCATCTTACATTTCATTCAGTAAATATAGAAAGAAAAGGAGTATTTGTTGGTGACATCTGTAACTGGACGTACAGTATGTGGTGTCCTATTGAAATGTGTCAGTGGTATGTCATCTCTCCTCCTGAGTCCATATGCTGCGTTAGATCATTTCGCTCCACCGCTGGGTTTCCCTTTCATGTTCATCTGTTGTTCTGAATTGTAGGTGGCTCTCGGCTCCTTTCCAAACTGGCCTACACTAAATGAGGCAGATGATTTCTTGGCTTTAATGCCAAATGAATTTTCCCACCTCTTGTACTCCTCCTCCTCCTCCTCCTCCTCCAGCCCCCTTGTGAGAGTCCATGTGAGAGTCCATGTGCCACGGCGGAGCCACACAAACATAAACACCCTTTCCCAGAAACTGTTATTGTCACCAAATCTCCTACCTCCGGTCTTTATTATTAACAGTCCTCACACACTGCTTTTGTCAAATTAAATTGTTAAATTATTTTAAGAAGAGTTGCTTTATCAAACTGGGAAAGTATATTTTGGTCATGTTCAGAAAAGGAACTGAAACATTTACTGAGATACCAAAGATGGTGCCATTAATTACCTCATACTGAGTAATAATCAGTATAACAATGACACTGTTCAGTCAATAAAGCGTTATTTTTTTTGGTAACTCCACAGTGAAGTCAAACCCACCCTGCCACTGCCTTTCTTGTCGTTTCCTCCGGTGACTGTCACCCCTCCTCCTGAGCTGACGTAGTGAGGATCCTCCGCTGCCCACGGGTGTGGGCGACGAACCGGCTGAGAGTATAAACGGCTTCCCGGGACTCCAGTCCGTCACTGCTTGAAGCGGCAGCAACTCGGTCACCAGAGCTGAACCTCAGCAGAGATAGCAGCAAGCAGGCACTTCCTCGCCACGCAGGCTAACTCGCTTTCGGCTTTGGTTCGAGATGGAGACTCGTAGGTCCATGAAGGGCTCCAGCGCCCACAACCTCAAGAGTGAGTACCTCTCCACTTTGCAGTTTGATGGTGTTTGATTTTGCAAATGCATTTCTGTGATTTAATTGCAGCTTTCCACTTGCTAGTGTGCACTTCTTAGGATTCAAACAAGTGGTTTGAGGATTAATTTTAAACTTTAAAATCACAGTAATATTTCCACTGTCAGCAGCCTTGTATGTCTGTAGAAAACGGCTGAGTTTATATACTTTATTATGCTTTTACGCACTGTCATGTTGCATCTATTCTTAATTATTTACCAAAACGTGGGTTACACACTGTTCAGAATCCATTTAATTGTGTGTTTGTCAATTATGGATGTTAGAAAGTGAGCGTTAGAGAGTGCGCACTTTTTTGGCATTTTTACGCAAAGATTTGGCAGCAAAAGCTCGAGAAGAAAAAGTGTGCATTTATGTGATATTATATCATATTTATATGAAAAGTCATTTACAACGGTGACCAGAGTTAGTTCACATGTTTTGGCTCTCTTGTTTATCCAATCTCTCCATATCTCCTTTACGCACGGAGAGATGCAGATACTGTTTATGCGCGCATGTTTCTGAACTTTATTCCTCGTCTCATGGTGACTTTGGGGTAAATAAGACTTAGAAGATTCTAGAAAGGTGTCTTATTCCGCTCAAAAGCTCCAGTTCTCTCTCAGCGTCCAGAGCAGCTAATAGTCCAACTTGTTAAGGGGTCAAGAGGTGAGCCGCTGGAAAATCTTGCGCACAGCAGATGAATGGGAAGTTCATTATTATTTCATCCATGTACTTTTCCCGCGGTGGCCACTTTTGTGTGCCGTTATCCGAGCTGTGCCAAGAAGCTGTTGCAATATTGATAAGAACCGAAACTGATCCGGCTCAGGTTGCCGGTTTTACCGTGCCCTCTGCATACCTCTCAACGGAAACAACCTTTTGATAGCCTGAGAACTAGGAAACCAGGTTAACTTAATGCAAAGGCACGTGAGATTCACGTTTTTCTGTTTCTTAAAGTACTTTATGATTTTTATGTTCTTAACTGCTGAAATCCAGAGTTATGTAACATTGTCACAACAGCCATGAAGACCTATGTAAAGTGATCTGGTGGATATGAATGGGTGAATGATTTCTGTAATGTAATCTGGTGAATTATATATGAACCCCAAAGTTCTGGGAACCATCAACAAGTCACGGGTGAGAGGACAACAGTGTTAAAAGGAATCACTGACAACAGCAACAGGTTTGACAGACAGACAGCAAAGAAAGACTGGTGCCAAAAGCTGAAACCGACCTCTTTCTTTGTCTGTCTCTCTGTCTTTTTGCTGCTAACCTGAACTTCAATTTTGTTACTTTTCTTCTCATGAGAATTAACGTCTTCTCTTTCTCTCTCTGTCTGTCTCCAGGTGGATTGTGCCTATGGCTGATTCTGTGGCTGGTGGTGGTGAAGCCGGGCGGGGTTGGAGCATGCCCTAGACTGTGTGTGTGTTACCCTACGCCCATGACGGTCAGCTGCCAGTCCCAGAACCTCACCATAGTGCCGGCTGGCGTTCCCTATGACTCACAACGTGTTTTCCTGCAGAACAACCGCATCACAGAGCTTCGTGCTGACTCTTTTGGCTTCGAGACACAGGTAAAAATGGCAGTGTGTGTTTTTGCATCTGTTGAATTCCCCAGCAATATTTTCAGACATTTTTAATAGTCTTTTATTTCTCCTCTCTCATCCCATTTATTTTCTCTTTGTTCTGTGCAGGTGCTTTGGTTATACGGCAACAACATCACATGGATTGAGGCCGGAGCCTTCAGTAATCTCAGGGTGCTGGAGGAGCTCGATCTGGGCGATAACCCGCTGCATCGTCTGGAAGGTGGAGCCTTCAGGGGTTTGGAGAGGCTGCAGAGCCTGCACATGCATCGCTGCAAGCTGGCCACTCTCCCCCATGACCTCTTCCACAAACTGTACAGCCTGCAGTTCCTCTACCTGCAGGTAAATCCAGCATACACACACACAAACCTAAAAACACACACATGCAAAGGTTTATATTTCATAGTCATGAGTAGGTACACATGATGCTGCAGGAAACACACTAGTTTATGGACATATCAGTCAGTTGCCAACCTGCAGGCTGCACACCCACACATGCTTTCATACTGTGCATATTGATGGATTGTTCAGTGTGGTAGGTTCAGTGAATTGCACACAGCAGAGAAAAGCAAACTGAGAATATATATAAGTAAATATCAAAACACCCATAAGATTTCAAACCAAAGAAACACAGCAACAAGAACAATTAACACTATTCAACAGTTGAAAAACAATAAAATTTAATTTAATTTTAATTTCTGTTACCATCCTTTTATTAATCATGAATTCTCTCAGACTGATTACAGTGGAGAAATTACACAGAATGATCAGATTTAGAAAAGCTGCCAAACCTCCATGCACATATAAAGAGTGTATAATACACAAAAGGGAACATGTGCCCACACATTCCCTCTCAGCAGCAGTTGTAGCTGCAAGTCATATGAAACACAATTATTCAATATAACTCTGGGAACAGTCTCACCGGTGGATAGAATGATAGAAGACATATAAATAGCTAAAAATGATTCAACCCACTGACAGTGCTACATTCCACCTAAAAATCAGGCCATTATATAGAAGAAAAACATCTATTTACTTTAGAAATTCCACCAGCCGTTGGGTGAATACTAAACAATAACAAAAAATCAATGAAACCATGTTTACAGGACAAAAAAATACTTGACTAAGCTTAATTTAAACCACACTTAATACCCAATAGAGTAAAGGAATACTGTGGTTGCTTGGTAAAAGTAATGTTCTTTTCCACGGTACTAAACCTTCTTGTATTTTCACTTTGCTCCAGGACAATCAGCTCCACTTTCTGCAGGATGACCTGTTCTCAGATCTGGTCAACCTTACCCATCTTTTCCTGCATGGCAACCGCATCCGTGCCCTCTCTGAGAATGTGTTCAGAGGCCTGGTCAACCTGGACCGCCTCCTTATCCATGACAACCGCATCAGACAGGTCAACCGTCGGGCTTTCCGTGACCTGGGCCGCCTGACCATCCTTTATCTGTTCAACAACTCCCTGGCCGAGCTGCCAGGCCAGGCCATGAAAGACACCCAAGGCATCCAGTTCCTCCGCCTCAATGGAAACCCCTGGTCCTGCGGCTGTGAGGCTCGCCCCCTCTGGGAGTGGTTCCGCAAGGCCCGCATCTCTTCCTCTGAGCTCATGTGCACCTCCCCATCCCAGCGTCGCGGCCAGGACCTCAGATTTCTCCGGGAGCTGGACTTCGCCCTCTGCCCTCTGCCTGACCCCGGCTCTCTGGCTGGAAGCACCACAACCACCTTCAGCACCAAGACCCGCTGGTGGTTCTCCAAGAACAAGCCCGCATCTTCATCCAAGTCATCATACCAGAAGAGCACAGACACGGTGAAGGCCTTCCCCTTCCCCGCCGTCAAGCCTCAGTTCCTCCCCAAAACCCCCTCTGAAACCATCTCTGCCAAGTATGAACTGTCGGAGGATGAGGTGGCGCTCCCCAAGCTGGACCAAGAAGAATACTGGGCCAACTACGGCAACGAAGACGCCTCCATCCGCTGCTTCGAGCTGGAGTGCCCCCCAGGCTATGACCCAGCCTTCCCCTCATCTTCCTCCCTACCCGTCACCCCATCTCTTCTCCACCTCCTCACCCTCTCCATAGTCACATTCACTCTCCATTTCCTTTTTGGCTGAACGAATTCTCCCCTCCACACCCCTTTTTCTCCTCCAATTTCTCCCCCTGCTCTTTCTAACTCTAACAAAAACCTGGATCTCAGTTCCTTTCAGTTACCTCCTCAAGTTGCAGGGGGTGCTACACTGACACAGGAGACAGGCAAGGCAGCGAGGAGCTGTTTTCAAGAGCAGAGATCAGTTCATATAGAGCAGGACAGGATTTCAGTGTTGAAGTAGCTGCTGCTAAGTAGTACAGGCTTTAAAAAGCAGTGATCACATCGTCGATTGTGATAGGTACAGTACAATGGCAGAAACCTACAACAACATCATGAAATAACAGAGACATAACTCACTGGTGGTGTCTCCAGATGTTTTTTGATATGACAGCTGTAAACAACGCAGGCGTTGTATCTCGTCTACAGCTATTTTCTATATCAGCTAGTGCTCACTATTCAATCACCGCTAACATTATCCCTCACTAATTTATTTATTTCACAGTGAATAATAGTGGTGATTATTAATGATAAGCTATTTGGCACTACCAGAAGAAAGGTGCGGATTAACACAGATGATGAGAGGCTTGGAAGGAGAGAAAAGAAAAATACAGAACTACAGGGTGAAGTGAAAAGAAAATGTGAGCAGAGTGAGCTTTAGATACTCATCTAAAGGCAGAAGAGGATGAGAGGATCATTAGATCTGCAGCCAAAAGCGACTCTCCTCCCTCCTTCGGATTCAAAATCTTGTGTGATCCCAGAGATGCCAGCAAACCACCACCCACACTTGTACATACCACACATCATCACTGTACATACACCCATCGCAAAGTGCTCTGTAATTTAGACTAGCTGGATTTTTACTTTTAGTACCATTTATTTAACGACAGCTTGTGGTGATAGAAGAGATACTTAGATAGTAAATTGAAGGCAAACTAATTAGATGTGGAAACAAAAACCTTTGTGTTTTCCAGTCTTGTCCCTTCCTCCCTCAGACAGCCTAAAAACTTGTTTCCCGAAAAGTGATTGGATTAAACATATCAGTACAAGCAGATAAATAATAGATGCCCACTAACTAAAAAGGAAAGGCTTGTACTCCAGATTCAGATTTTTGTGTGTGTGTGGTTCAGTTTTTGTTGTGTGAGTGGGATTGGACTGTTGTAGACTAATAACCAAAGTCCTGAGTAGACCAGTTTGATTAGGTCTCTTCTTGAAATGAGTGCCTGTGTGTATGGCCTCTGTCTATTTGTCTTTCTGTCTTGTCTTTCCGTTGGTTAGTCTGGATTTCCAACCGGATATAGAGACGGTAAAAACAACACCAGGGCTGAATCCTACACAGCTCTTTGTGTAGTTTGAAGCCTCAGTTCTCTGTCTGGGTGGCTCCTGTTACATTACACTTTGACCTGCAATTTGTCTCCATCAGAGTGACTGTGTGTGTGTGTGTGTGTGTGTGTGTGTGTGTGTGTGTGTGTACGAGGATGTGTGTATTTCTTAACTGACAGTTGAAAAGTCCCTTTATGCACATGTCTCAAGGACCCAAAACTGTTTCTAACAAGTGTAGTTTCAGAAATGCATGAGAATCTGTGTTATTGTTTTACTATTTTCTGAACAAATTAGGTCAATCCGAGGGTTTCATCGGATTTCAATCATGTATATCTGTATTTTATGGCACTACAGATCACAGACAATCGAGCTGTTATGCATAAAACCATTATTCATTAGAGAACCTTTCCTCCACTGTGTGATTTTGGAAAATGGGATGGGTATTTACTCAGCAATCTGTTCAACACAATGCCAATCCAACCTGTTTGTGATCTGCATTATTCATGATCCTTGTCAACCCCATATGTTAATAAGCCCATGCTGTACCAATCAACCCTGAACCGTGACTGTGAGTTTCTGCATAGAACATGAAAGATACTGTGATGCTGTTAGACTCTGTATTTTTCAATAGAAAATTGAGTGTGTTTTGCTTTGTTAAAAAATAAAGAAACAATCAAACAAAAATGTTCCTTGTTGTTTCACTGTCTGTTCACAAAGGAATAGAAGCAAAAACACAATGTACACAGACGAAAATAGATAGAAACCTTGACATAGTGATATATTTGGTTAAGTGTCAAAGCATAAAGGTGATTTTAGTCTAGCATTGCAACAATAAATTCACTTCTTGAATCAATAGCCTACTGAACATAACTTTTACAAAGACAACAGTTTCCACTTTCACACTAAAAGCACAGTAATATATAATTATTCTGAATGAGTGTTGTCAGTCTCATTAGAGCATAGTCTTTAATTTTGACATCTGACAGCTTTCAGCAAATAAGTCAACAATCAGGAAAAAAAGTTTTTAGAGAATCACATAATACTGCTTCGTTCAAACCTCTAAGGAAAGGAAATGTGTTGTGTGTCTGTGTGTGTATGCAAGTGTGTGAAGTGTAAGGAATCATGTGACAGTGTGAGCGTGTTTAGTGAAGGTCAGTCTCGCCTGTCCCTCCTCGACCCAATCACTTTTCTCACCATGTGCAGAAGGCAGCTATATTTGGCCATATTATGCAGAGAGATGGGTCGATGAGCTGTCCAAGTGTAGTGTGTGTGTGTGTGTTTGTATGTGTGTATGTGTGTGCGTGGTTTCATGGGGTTTTGGGGGGGCGGAATACTGAGGTATGATTCAGGGAAGGGGCAGAATGGGGAAAACGCCAGGATGAAAATGTGACGATGTGTCCCAGAATCAGTACACCCCCTCAACAGACTAACTCTCACCATAATAATGATGGTGATACATACACTCATGCATGTGTTTGAAAGTGCAAAAACACATGGACATACATGTACATATGCAAATACACACTAACACAATCAAATTAAATTCTGAGACGTTTGGTTCAGAGGCTTTCTAATCTTTTTTGTCTTCCAGCTCACATATTATTCATCACTTTCACACCTTACTTTGCTCTCACCTTTCCTTCTTCCTCTTTTCTCTCCTTTATTTTTCTCGTCTCTGTGATGAAAGTTCCCTCCCTCCTTCGAGTCAGAGTCTGCAGGAGATAAATCATCATCATCAACCCACATACATTATTGTAGGTACTTAACAGAAGGTTCCTTTAAGAACTTTTTATTTACTCTGCTCCACATTTTTTTCAGGCAAATTTTACATGCACATTTTTATCTTAAAGAAGCCGTATTTAACGCTGAGACTGAGACAACAAACTGCCATAATTCATAGAGGGAAATTTAGCACACTTGGGTGGTAAACCTCGGTGTATCTATGTTGTTAATAAAGCCATTAGAGTTTTGGAAATGTTATGAACCAGTGTCATAGGTGTTTGGTTGGGGTATTATCCTGTGATTGGCTGCAGAAGCAGCAAGGTTTAATAAATCCTTGTTGTCTCCCAATCTAGCAGTAAAATCTGGCCCTTTGTGTCAGCATCAAGATTTTACTGTTAAAAAGAGCCAGACTAAAAGAGTCTACATGGTAACGACGTTAGGTTGTCTTGAGGGACTTAAAACCTCCTCAGTAAACATTAAAGTAATAATGACAAGACAATTGTCTAGCCTTAATAAAGATGCAAGGTGAAACATACCAAATTTCCACCAAGAGACGAGAATGTAATACCATCAATGCTGAGTAATAAGAAACTTGTTTTTCACAACTAAAAATACTTGCCGTCTTTCCCTGCAACATGCTACTGCTACTATTCACAGTTATTTCTCTTTTCACCCTAAACTACTGTAATACTGCCTGTAACAAGTTTACACCTGCTGCCTGCTTTGTAGCTTGGCAACCTGGGAAATGTGGAAAATTGCTGATAGAAAGAGTAACTGTGGCTGATTGAAGGAAACACTGTTTTGTTAGGCATACCACCACAGATGTGTTGACACTTTATTATGATATAAGGCAATCTAGGGACGGAGTTTGTCTTAAATGCCAGTGTGTTTGTGCTTTTGTAATAGTTTGCTTGATAACATGCTAATAAAATGATTCTGGCAGCCGGTTAACAAGCACAAAGACTGGAAACAGGAGGAAACAGCTAGCCTGTCTCCGTCCAGTGGTGACTAAATCTGCCTACCAGCTCTTCCAAGTACACTAATTGACACGTTGTATCTAGTTGTATCAGTACAAAAACTGAAGTTTAACCATGAGATTTAGAGGAATTTTGTTGTTGTTGGGGGTCGGACAGGCAAGCTGTTTCCTCGTTTCCAATCTTTGTGCTACGCTAAGGTGACCAGCTGCTCACGGTTTCATAGTTACCATACACACATAAAGACAGTATCAATCTTCTCATTTAACTTTCCCCTAGAGAGAAAATGTGTGTATTTCCTGAAATCTTAGACTTTTGCTTTAAAGGTCCAACATGTAACATTTAGGAGGCTCTATCAGCAGAAATAGAATATAATATTCATATGTATGTTTCCATTATTGAGTAATCACCAGGAAATAAGAACTGTTGTGTTTTTGTTACCTTAGAAGGAGCTATTTTTATCTACAGAGGGAGCGGCTCCTATTCCATGGAGGCTGCCATGTATAACCGCCATGTTTCTTCAGTAGCCCAGAACCAACAAACCAAACATTGGCTCTAGTTTTTTGGGAGTTTTGCAGCCACTAAAGTTTCTCTTGCATGATTAGAATGGGAGGATGATGCGAGGGGGTTCTAATCTGCAATATGCCACTAAATCTTGTGCACTGGTCCTTTAAGGATATTTTAAAACAGCATGACCTCAGGCAGTCAATTCTTCCAGCAATAGTAAAAACATCCGTAGGTTCAGACTTTTCATAGACATGTGACTGGGAAAACATGAAAACCAGCATTGGCCTTTACTACAAAAGCTTTTGCAACCGTTACATGAATGGTGACCACAAAGACTTCATATTATTAATTCATTTAAAAATAGCATCTTTGAATTTACATTATGTAAAAAGACATTTACTCAGGTCATAATCTCACACCATTGTGCAGCTAGCAGTAATTGAAGACTGTCGATATCCCCTCTCAGCTTTTCCTCTGCTACCCACCTCAAGAAATGCACATCAAAAACTTTAATTGTGACCAATGTGATTACTCTATCCATTCTTTCAAGTTGCTGTTTTCCTGACAGCACTGTAGGCGTTTGCCCTCTATGCGTGAAAGCAGCTGCCTGGGTGGTCATGGGACACATTTACAGTTTTTCCGTTGCAGGAAAACAACCAGCTCATTAGCAGAGAGAATGCCTCTGAAGTCGTCAGACTTTGATGATGTGTGCTTATCATGTTCTGTGCCCACTCATTCTCCCCCAACTCTCTTATCATATTTTCTTGCCTCTGCTTGTCTTCCTCTCCTTTGTATGTTTTCCTGCCTTTCATATGCTGTCACTCAGCCATTGTTTGAACCCCTATCACTCCAGCACTCCTCTCTTTCTCTCTCTGCCTGTCACACAGTCTCCCCCACATGGTTATGCTCGCCTTGGCCAAGCCTGTGCATTGGCTCATATGAGTTGGCGTGCTTGCTTGCGTGTCATCGGCGTGTTCACTGACGCTCACCATCACACATGTCTTATTTGCAGAGAACAAACCGAGACTCGCACCCTGACGTCAGAGGACCCGGGATGGAAGCTGACAGAGACTTACAGGAGGATGAAATGGATTCTTTCACTCCCACTTCATACTGAGTGTTCACGTTGAAGGAACAGAACAGAAAAGATGTCTTTTCTTGACATTATAGACAAGAATATGTTCATAACTTCAGTATGACAATGCAGTGGTGCAGTAAATGTGACATCCATAATTGATGAACATAATTTGCAGCACTGTTGCACTGACCAGCTCCCGTTGTTCAGCACATGGAAACATGAGACTGTGGGGCATTGAACCCCTGCTCCTGATAAGTCGTCAAACGGAAGAGAGAGGAAAAAGAGTCAGGCAAAATAGGGGGATGAGGAGATCCTCTCACCAGCTAAATAAATCATTTTGAGTGGAAACACTGAGTACTCTCATATAAACAGTGAGACTTTGCTATGAATTCACCAACTGAGTCCCAGTGTCATTGGATAAAGACCCGGCGTTTACCAAAAGAGCATCAGTGGGAAACCTCTGAAGTATTTACAGAATGCCAAAAACATAAGAAAAAGAAAGTTATTGCTTTTAACTCTTTTAAAATACAGTTTTATTATGTGCAGCTTTTTAAAAAGGTTTTTATAACTGCAAAAAGCTAGTGACTCAAACCACAGTAGTTCATATAATTCTTCAAGCCAATAAACAAAATTGAAGCTACATTCATTCACAAAGAACTGATTATAGTGAAATGCAGAGTTCTACATGGCAGCTTTAAAAGTACACTGTAAAATATCCAGTGCTGGAAGAAGAAGAAGTAGTCTGATTGTAAAAATAACAACACAACAATGTAAAAATACTCATCTAAAGTAAAAGTCCACCATTCAAAATGCTACTTAGGTTAAAGTACAGAAACAAAATGTTACATTCAACAACCACATTATTTGCTTTTTAATATGTGCGTAAACAGAATTTTACAGTTGCTGTTGGTCAAGATGAAGTTATGCATTATATAAAGTCAGGTCTCCTTATTTAGCTCAGTGATTCCCAGCCTGTGGGTCAGGGTTTCTTCAAAGTGCCACAAGGTAAGTGATGAGTTTCATAATGTCAATACATGAGTTTTGATTATTTTAAGTATTTAAATAAATTTTAAGTTAAGTCAACTTTTCTTACATTTTCTAGACTTTCCAGCGTGTATGGTTTGAGTTTTAAACTTCTCCAGAGTCTCGAAGAAGATGAAGAAAAGAGACATGTTGGAAACCTGCTGTGTGTCGTTTACTGAAATGCTTCCCAAACTTTTTACTTAAGGGCCATACATAATCATACATAGTTAATAGACTTAGTTTTTGACAAATTCAGTGTTTACTTCTAATTGCTTTATTAGCTCTTCGGTTGTTTTAACTATATGCAGGATAAGGCTGTTTGGCAGAGAGTGACGCTCTGTAAATATAGCTTGTGTTCAGGTCTTAACTGTGTTCCTCCTGTGCGACTTTTTTTAAAATTTCTATCCTAAATAATAATCAAATCTTTTTTTTAAAAAAAGTTTTATTACATCCCTTCAGATAAAGAAGGCTTTTGACCCCCAAGTTGGGAACCACTGTTTCACTGTGGTATGTGAGCAGCCTCTCATATATTATCTTTGTACCCACTCTGGTATAAAATTGTCTCTTGCAGGAACATGTACAGCATACTGTGAGTAATGGACTCTTGAACCTGAGTCAATGTAACTACAAAATCTGTCTGTAATATGTGTCAGTGTGACTAAACAGTTGTTGATCCAACTTAATATATTAAGCTTATTGAACTTGTTTGCCCAACACCAGTGAACTTAACTAATTCCATTATAATGGCCCATGAGCCAACTTTGAATTACTCATGTTTAGTTAGCCTAACTCACTTTCAAGGCAGCAGTGGTACTTGTGTTTTGTGTGCTTAACAGATTTAGAACCATTTAAAGAGGAAGAATATTGAATTATCAAACAATTAATTCTACTTTTATCAGCTGGAGAGCCCTAAAGTAGATAAGATGCTGTAGCTGAGAGCAGCAAACATAACAAAAAGACTTGAATTTATGAATGAAATATTCGCCTTCTGTTGTTGTTGTGTGTACGCACAGAAATATCTGTGTTCATTCAAGTGTTTGTGTGCGCTTGATCACAGGACTACGCATTGTGTGTAGGCAACCAAGAATCCTGTGCATCCGGTCTTGAGTCAGTCTGAAGTAAAAGAAGAAAGCGGGGTGAAGACGGGGCACATCTGTCTGACGGTCTGTCAGCTCCTCTGAGGGTTTACGCACACAGCTAAAAATACATTGCAACAGATTGCAAAGACAGATCGGGATCCAAAAAAATAAAAAAAGGTAGAGATTTGATGAGTTCTTTGTGTCTGGTCGGTTTCACGAAAATGGGACGAACTGAGTGAAAGATTTGAATCACATGGCAAAGACAATAAAAGTAAAAGTGACCAAGAAAAAGAGTGGGTCTTGAGTTTGTTGTTCTCAAGAGAACAAAAGAACCGTGATTAGATGAGCGCTTGTGAGTCAGTCACACCGCCTCGCTCTGGGAGGTTGTATAGCCCGTGATTGTTGGCACAGACGCAGCTTGTGACGACAATTTGTTTGAGTGCCCAAAAATGTGACTGCCACATCCACTGAGAAAGACACAGGAGATTCGGTATTGCTATTCCGGTAACACCATATTTGCTCTTCACTTTGGAGTATTCAAACACATCCGTCTGTTGCTCTGCAGGGTTTTCTCTCGCTTTCTTACTGTATGTTTTGGATGCTGTCTTTCAGCTGTCCCTCCCAAATCCATATTTGGGGATTATGTGAACAATTAGAGAATTAGGGGACACAACCCTTAGGACCGGCATTCATCTGCCCCAATGTTTGCAGAGCACATCATAGACATCTTCGACCAGAAGGGGGATTGATCTGAAGTGTATCTTTGGTTTTAGGTCTGAATGGGATGACGCAAATATGAGACCAAAATAAAGTCAAACTCCCATGATTCTGTCAGGGGTCCCAATGTGTCATCTGTATGTCCAAAGTGTTTTCTTTACCATGAAACCTTGTTTAAAATGATAACGTATTATGTTACATGCAGCATATGTCATTGTTGAATCATTTGTTAAATAATTGCTGGAATCAAGAAAAAAAGTCCATTGATGGCTGCTTACCCGGAAACCAGGAACACCAGCTGGGATGACTTTCCATGGAAGACGCTCTGGTGACCTGCCAGATCTGGGTTTAGGTAGGAGCAGAAGCAAAGTCTCTGACTAACACAAAAGGTTAGATAGTTCTTGAAAACCCTTTGTAGCAGCCAATGAAGTTGTCATCAGTTACTGTGATGGATGAATTAGCTAATTATATAAAAACATGCAATAAAATAATGTTGTGGATAAAATAACATGTTAAAGCTGAAAGCTTATTTTGAATGGTTTCTTTGTTCAGCAGTGAGCAGGTTCAGCTGACTGATCTTCATGTAAAGAAAGGTAAAGAGAATAAATCTTCAGCCAATATCTTAATGGTAGCGTGGTAAAAATGTTTCAAAGACATAAATCTGTATCTACTTAAGGTATGATGAATACTCTGTATAAATACCCTTTTTTTAACCCCTTTTCTATAATTTATTAAAGTGACGACTAAGTGACACATTTTATGGATATTTAATATTATATTCAAAACTGTACAATGAACCCAAATATATAAAGCACTATAAAACTATAGTGTGTGAGGAATATTGTCTAAAGCAAGTGATTTGAATGAATTTTAAGCAGATTATTTCCTCACTATGGATATTTTAAAACAATATCTGTCTGTATTGTGGTTTTTTTAAAACTTGCTTAACAATTATATGAACTTAATGGGCTTATTTTTTTGACAAATTCATTGTATTGCTGTCCCTGATGTTTGGCCATTGTTCTATTAGATAAGTTACATTTGCTTTTCTTCACAGAAGTGAACCAGAGACTGAGATAAAGGCCTACTGTGTATATGTTTTAAGTTTTCTAGCACGCCTTAAAATCAAGAAGGCCTTGCAACCCACTAGGAAGCATTGGCGACCCCTAGTGGGGCTCCCGATCCTCAGGTTGGGAACCAGTGCTGCAGCCTACTTATTATAGGGGGACCCAGACTCCAGATAAAATAAAGTTATGAGATGCTGGTAAAAACAGCTAATAAGCGATGTGTGTGTGTCTGAATATAACTAATTTTGTGTCATAACGTTACATCAGTAAGGAAAACCCGTTGTCAATGGAAAAAAAACCTAAAGTTTGATTGATGGAATTGCTTCTTAATAATGGTTTCGTCCATCACGCTGAAACCCCCTTCAGCCAAGTACTTTGGTACAGCCGACATGCGCGCGAAACTAAAGTTTTGTAACAGCAATGGCGTCTAAAGCAGGTAACGTAGGTGAGCTTTATTTATAGACGTCCACTAATAAACTAATACAACTGCGTCCTTTAGCAGCATTATACAGATGTAATGTATCGTGTGTAGTTAATATATAACGCTAGGTGACGTTACAGTGTCTTACACAACGGTTGTCATCTGATGTTAATGCTCAACTTAGCTGGAGAGCTTAGCTTCAAGGCTAACAGGGGAACCACTGAGAACCAACTTTAATCATTCACACTTTATTTAGAGTTAGTCTCGGTTCTTTATCTAACATCCTCTTATATTTAATAGTCCCTTTTATTTAGTGACGTTATTGACAGCATCGTCTTTGTTATGAAAACAAACCTGCAACAATATCACGTGTGCAGGTCGTCGAGGGAAGAAACGCAAAGCGGAGGTCCAGGATGAGGAAGAGGAGAAACCCTCTGTGGAGGAGAAGAAAGACAGAGGAGAGGGGGAGGACGACCAGGAGGGCCAGAGGGTGGTCATTGAACACTGGTGAGTAACTTAGTGGTATCACATTATAGTCTGTAGACAGATACTAAACATTGATTAAGTAGTTAATTAGTTAGTCTCATGTAAAAGTAGTCCATTTGATTCTACTCCTAGTAGAGATAGTGATCAATGTATGGGCCCGCTTTTTAATGTAGACAGTCATGGTTGATGGTTTTGTGTCTGTATTCCCATTTCAACAATATCCTCAATGTTGCTCAACATAGGAAACACAGAACTCCTAAAAATGTCACGATCATATAAATCTATATTAGATTAGGATTAACAGTTTCAATTATATCAGCTTTGGTTTTTAGAAATCATGTTTTTTGTCTGTCATTTTGGCACAGCGGTTGGCTCTAAAACGCTACGATACCCTTGAGTCTCAGCCACTGTTCAATTCAGAACATTTGTTATTGCAAATTAACAAAACACAGCATCTTACTTTCTGATTTCTACCAAAGTTGACCTGAAAGTTAAAAGTAAACTAGAGCTGTGCTATAAATCAATTAGTTTAAACCGTGGATGTGATAATGCTGAGATACACAGCTGCTCAGGACTCTGTAAAACAAGTCCTAGTCCAGTCAAATTTACACAATGTGTAGTATAATTTCCCCATAGTAACCTTAACACCAAGTGTATTGATTGTACATCAACCCCTGTTTTCTCTGCACTGAATCACTATCGGACAGTTCCACAAGAGCTATTCCATCTATTGAATGGGTACATTGAAGTACATGAGCCTATCTGACAGGGCTGTGCAGGTATATCAGACAAAAAGGTTCAGATCTGCTGCTCTTTTTCACAATATGTCCTGCTGAACATTAGGCAACAAACAAGCATGATACCTTCATAAAAGAAGCAGCAACAACTCTGAAGAATGATGGATATGCAGCATTGTAGACATCATCAGCTGCTGCCTATAGTTATTAACTAATACATTTCCCCCTAATGTATGAGTATAAAATGGTATTAATAAAGTAAAGTGTGCGTTAAACTTGAGTAAATGTATGTAGTTATCATATCATCCTCATGGATAAGTTGCACACATGTCCAACTGATGGTTTATCTGTTATTTCTGGCAGTAAGAGCTGACGAGTGTATGGGCGTAATGCTGAGGAGGTGAAATCCGCCCTCTTGGCAGCGCACCCTGGACTGACTGTGGTCCTCAACCCTGAGAAACCCCGCAGGAAAAGCTTTGAGATCACTCTGCTGGACGGAGGCAAAGGTGAGGAAGGCCGAAAAGGGGATGTCCAAAAATAACTCGACCATTTGGCGTCCCCAGTGAAAGACCATCATTCTTAGCCAAGTGTCACTATCTCTGTTTTTGAACTTCTACCCATTTGTAGTGGCTATTAAAGGTTCACTTCACCAAAATTACAAACAACAAAAACAGTTTTTTTTGTAACCCCTGTTTGCCACGTACCTAGTGTAGTTTTCTTATGTAGGTTGAGGAAAGACCAGTAAGGACAGGAAAGGTATAAACAGGCATGTGATGAGAATGCAAACTTCAGAATGATCCAGAATCTAAACACGTTTTTCAACCATTCAGGAAAAGCCAAACCACAAAACTAATTTCATCTTCATGTTTAAAAGGTTTTACATCCGCTGTAAATTGGATGTGTTAGCTGGGGAAGTGAAGAAAGTAAAATATTACCACAATTGTACTCCAAGTTGTTGTCTCTTCTGCCTCATTAAACCCTCCTCGAACAGCCAACAGGAGGCTGTGTTTACCAGAAGTGCAGAATGGCCACCAGAGATTTGCAAAAAAGAATGAGACGTGATAAAACACAATCTCCCTTTGCTAATTAGCCATAATGTGTGCTCTGTGTTTATTGTGTAAATATAATTAGACATGAGTTAGTGTTCACTTTTTGACCATTTATTTTTGGAGTATCAGAGCTATCGCATATTGAAAGTATTTGATTTTACTGCTATCCTCTAAGACATGAATAATATTGCTCATCTTCTTTATTGTCCCACAAATTACTCCGTTCTATTCTGTCCCATCCCTAAAGAAACGTCTCTGTGGACTGGAATAAAGAAGGGTCCGCCTGGTAGGCTGAAGTTTCCCCAACCCGATGTTGTAGTTGCTGCTCTACAGGAGGCTCTAAAGGCTGAGTAGACACCTTGTGAAGGTTTGTCATTTCAAAGCTGTCCTACAGAATAATAATAATAATATGGAAAGCATTAGATATACAAATTAGGAAAGATTTCACGCTCACAGTAAATTTCATTCAGCTGTAAAAGGAGATTTGAGAGCTGCTTTGTTTTAGAGGTAAAGGGAGTTGAAGGTAAATTGGTTCTCCTCAGATTGTTTCACACGAGGGATCCCAATATGGATTTTAACATGTAGCTGTAGCTATGCAGAATTCATGTTTGAAATGTCTTTTTTTATTTTACAATGGGATGTATGGTATCACCATTTATCTCAGCTGCCTAGTTTGTGGGCAAGAATTAACTTAAACTTAAACTTATGAAATGATGTTGATGAGGCGAGTTGGTTGCAATCTGCTACTTCACCACTAGATGTCACTAGCTAATGTGCAAATTTATATTTGAAATGCTGAAATGTCTTCCCTTATGTATATTTCCATTTCCCCACTGCCCCCTCCAGAGTCATGTGTCATAACCCAAACTTCGATTTCTTTTTATGTCTTAGCATTTTATGAGTCACCAGCCTAGAGGAGACATAAACTGCTTGTTAGTCAAGCTCATAATACAGTGTCAACTTTCAGCCATTAGACTATAACTAACAGACTTCTTACTTTCAGTGGCTATATGGTGTGGACCCTTCTATAAGATGAAATTAGCAGGTCTCACAGCAGTAATGGCTATAGTAATGACACCATGTGCGTTTATAGCCTCGCTTTCACTCTGCAGTTCTGTCTGCCTTCATGCATGATATTTCCCAGCAAAAAGAAGGCTCAATTTATGGCACACCTGGTAGATCCCCTTGTACAAACTCCTTACTGCAGTGGTCTGGGTTCAATTCCATCCTGTGGCCCTCTGCTGATTGTCATCACCTCTCTCCCTACTTCCCTGTCTCTCCTCAGCTCCTTCAGTCTAATAAAGGTTTTAAAAAAAAAACCCCACCAAAAATAGTGTATACAAAAGTGTCTTTGTTAAATGTTATTATAAAATTAGTTAGACTCAAAACACATCGTCTTGTTGCTTATTAGTTATTTTTAACATCTCATATGATATTTTGGTCCTCTTTCCCCCCCGGAGGCTCGTGTTGTAACCTACCTTTAAATTTCCTTTCATGTCTTTATGAGTCACCAGCCAAGAGGAGACGTGAACTGCATACAGTGTCAACCTTCAGTCATTAGACTATAGCTAACACACTTCTTACTTTCAGTGGCAGGATAAATGGCGTGGACCCTTATTTAAGAATAAATGATTTCATAATTATTTTTTTGTGTTTATTCCATTTCATATCATAAGTTTGATTAAATTCAGTCAAAACTACTTTACCCCCTGTACTTTGTAGAGTGTCTATACTGCTGCTGGTCAAGATTGATGGCCTCATAGGTAACTAGGGCTGGAGTAGGGCTAGTACCTGTGGTGTGTTAATTGATTTTATTTATTTATGTAGAGTTTAACATGAAAAAATGTTGTTTTACATGCAGCCAACAGTTCGGGAGATGTGGCTCAAGGAAGCAGAATGATGAGGAGTGACCAATGAGAGGTTCTCAGTCTCTTCTCTGATGATCCAAGCTTCAGTAGCTCATGCCTTCTGGATACATGGTGACACCTGGTGGAGCATCTCTGCACCAATACATTTCACAACTTCTGCTGTTTTCTAAGTGTGTTTCTCCATTCCTCAACGGTTTATTGTGCTTTTATATCTGTTTATGGTAAATAAAATGTTTCTTGTTTCTTAGTTATTGTGTGAGTGTATGTTTTTATTTTTATTTTTGTCATTTGGGAGGTATTTATTTCTGTAATTATGGCACTTTCATTAGCACATCAACAATTCTTGCTGTATTGAGCTGGACTGATGCGTTAATATATTCCAATATCTTAAAACGTCTAATACATATCTCGAATGGCTTAAGCTCTTAATACAGTGATTATGAAAGGTGTATTTTCTTCTGCATATAAAACCTGGTTTTGTCCACTTGTTTTCGGTACCCAGTGATTTTTAAAGCCTTAAGATAACATTTGTTACTAAATTATTAAATTATATCACAACAAATGAAGGTTTCCCAATTTAAAATAAAACTTTTCACTTGATGCTGAAAAACATTATTACATAACTGTTGGTTTTAAATAATAAAATGACAACAAAAATAGTCTTTATTGACTCACAATCGTATTGCTGTCGTTTGTATCGATCCAATAGTCAATAATCGATTTTCCCCCCCAACTGAAACAAACGTCGACGACGATTGGTTGCTAAGGGTGTGACATCATCATTACGCGACCAGGCAGGCACAGGACAGAAGCGAACAGATGGGAATCATTTTCATGCTACAATAACGCTTCAGATTAGTTTGTAAGTACTATACATTAATAATAAATATCCGACGACATTTATTCGACAATACGGGAGCAGTTTACTGACGTTTTGAGCGTTTCTAGGAAGTAAATCCGCCTTTACTGCTGAAATTAACGTGGCTGATTTAACCACGGCCTGCTAACTTAGCTGGTGTTTGCCAGCAATTATAAACCAATGAGCGAAATTATTCTCTCGCAATGTGCTCATGGATAAGTAAACATCTTCTAAAATCTTTCAGATAACTCTTATTATAGCCAACGCTTAGATTAAAACTATTCCTGTTCAAAGACTGAAACCCTCAGTGAGGCTGAGAGTTGAGTTGCCACTTAAAATAAAAGGTAACTTACCTGGTGGCATTAATTTAATACTTATTATTTGTTATTTGACTGTGTCGTTATGTTTGTATTAGCGTTTATGAAAAAGAGATGTATGTTAAAATACTGATTATATACATATTTTAGAACTTTGTGGCTCTACTTTTCACAAAAGTCAATATTCTTGACATCTCATAGAGTTAGTACATCATAAATGTAATAATACTACATTAAAATGATCTTCAATTCCAATGACATACAAACAGCCAGTATTGTGTTATCATACTGTATGCTTGTAACTTTTTCTGTTCAATGTGCCATTGTTGCCAGGTATTTGTAACAAAGACTTCACCATGTCAGTCATGGCAACAGAGGGTGAAGTGAAGACGAGTGAAGAGGCTCCAGCCACTGGGAAGGCCAGCACCAGGTTCGACTTGGAGAAGGAGACCGAACTTCGGTTTGAGGTGGAGTCAGGGGAGGCAGCAGAGCAAGTTGAGCTGGAGCTCCTCACAGGAATGGCTGAGGTGTTTGGCTCAGAGCTGAACCGCAACAAAAAGTACACATTTGGACCAGGCTCCAAGATCGCAGTTTTCACCTGGCAGGGCTGCAGTGTGAATCTTTTTGGGAAGCCAGAGGTGAGCGTGTGGAGGAGAGTCTGAATGTGTGAATGTTTTCATGGGGGTTTTGTTTTGGCTTACTTGGTGATTCAGCTCACCATTCAGGCTCAAATAACCAGCGTCTCTCCCTCATCGCCTCAGGTGGCTTATGTGTCCAAGGATACTCCCATGCTGCTATACCTGAACACACATGCTGCCCTGGAACAGATGAGAAAACAAGCAGAGCGGGACAATGAGAGGGGGCCAAGGGTATGTTTTAATGAACTGTTTTCAGGGGCCTTTATATGCAAGCTTGTCAGATCCCAGTAAATGCATTTTGTATTGACATGGAATAATTAATCATCCCTCAGGTGATGGTAGTGGGACCTACAGATGTGGGGAAGTCAACAGTGTGCCGACTCCTATTAAGCTACGCTGTAAGGGTAGGCCGGAGGCCAACACTGGTGGAACTGGATGTCGGACAGAGTGGGGTAAGAAAAATTTGAGTTACGATAATAAACGTCGATCCAGACTGCAGAAATTAGAAGAATATCACCGGCTAATATGTGTATTATTTTGCTCGTCATGCAGACTTTTCTTCTTGAATTCATGAATACTGAACCTACAGAATCTGTTTTATATAATAGTTATGATGCCTGTAAAGGAAGCATTCCCATATGTCTGGTTCTGTCAATCACATGAACAATAACGGGAAGTTTAGTATTTATAACACAAGAATGACAACAGTGACCTACTGCTTGTGATGTAGACAGTCTATATACAGATATAGGGTGGAGGTGTTGAGAAACATCAGTTTGAGTATGTAAAGTACATTCTGCTCCTCAGGTGTCTGTACCTGGGACAGTGTCGGCACTGTGCATTGAGCGTCCAGCAGACGTGGAGGAGGGTTTCTCAGTCCAGGCTCCTTTGGTCTACCACTTTGGCTCTACCACCCCAGGCACAAACATCAAACTTTACAATAAGGTGAGAAAATTCTGGACATAACAGTATGATGCCAAAAGCCTACTGCCAAACTACAAATTTAGTTTGCGTTGTCATCAGTTAATTTGATTGTCTCGGCCCAATTTAATCTGTTCTTTTCTCATAATCTGTAGCTGACGTCACGCCTGGCGGAGGTGTTTTCCCAGCGCTGTGAGGTGAACAGGAAAGCCAGCGTGGGAGGCTGTATCATCAACACCTGCGGCTGGGTGAAAGGATCAGGATACCAGGCTCTGGTCCACTGTGCCTCTGCCTTTGAGGTGGATGTGGTGCTGGTGCTGGACCACGAAAGGCTCTACAATGAACTCAAACGAGACCTCCCTCACTTTGTGCGTGTTGTGCTCCTACCCAAGTCCGGGGGGGTGGTGGAACGCTCCAAGGAATGCCGGCGGGATACTCGGGATGAAAAGATCCGCGAATACTTCTATGGCTTCCGTGGAGTGTCCTTCTACCCTTTTTCCTTTGAAGTGCGTTTCTCAGACGTCCGCATCTACAAGATCGGGGCACCATCTATTCCAGACTCGTGCTTGCCACTGGGAATGTCTCAGGATGACACACAGCTAAAGATGGTGCCTGTGACACCAGGGAGAGACCTCACGTACCATGTGCTGAGCGTGAGCAGTGCCGAGGACGGAGAGGAAGGCGCAAGAAAGGACATAGTGGAAAGTCCTGTGTGTGGCTTTATTGTGGTGACTTACGTGGACACGCAAACACAGGTGATGAAAGTGCTGTCCCCAGCCCCCAGACCTCTGCCCAGACACACTCTGCTTATCATGGACATCCGCTTCATGGACATGAAATAAAGCAAAACTTAAGGGAAGAAGTGGGGATCATGTTAGTGAGAAGTTCTGTTAAGAAGAATTTGGTACCAGATGAGCTGGATTTTCTTTTCTAGTTGTCTTTGTGCTTTGTAAGAACCACAGAGGGCAAAAGAAGGAAAGAGAGAAGTTCTAAAATTTGTACCTGCTGTAAATTATTCCCCATTTTATAGACCGCACTGTAAGGATGTTTGGGTAATTTGTGTTAAGGGATGTTTTACCAGTGCAGGAATTATTTTCATGATGATCTGTTTTATAAACACTGTTTTTTCTCTTGAATAATAAATTTTTAAATGTAAAAAGGTCTGTATTTCGTGTTAATTATGCTAATTTCCATGGTCAGCATATATTTATATCATATATATCAACCTCATTTCACACGATTCACATTTATTAGTATTTCTATTGTGTTGTGAACAATTTAAAGTTGGGCACAACGTACAGTAACAGTATCTTAGTTTCATATTTAGCATATTTCTACCCTTTATTTTCTGTGTGATTGTTATAAACATTGGCTTTAATCAGTGGCTTCATCGTAGGTGGTAGCTGTTGTGGGGGAGCATCTGAGGTGAAAACTTCACAAAGAAATGCCTTTCCAATTCCCGCTTCACATCAGTACCATATTTAGTTTTTCATAGGAAATGATTAATAATATTAATAGTAGTAATACATGCTATATGCATTCTGTTCTCACAAGTATGTGAAGTTTTAAAGCGTCTCTGTGCCGGCCTAAAGGACACCCGGGAGGAAGAATTTGATTTGATGTCCACTTTCAGTTTGAATGCGTAATTCAATTTCATAACATTTTTACATGTTTATGTTCAATGCTACTTGCATGACAAGGGGCTACTTAAATTACAATTAGAAAATGTAAGTAAGGAATTCATTATTTCTTATATTTTATTAGCATCTCGACACAATCTAATTTAGTTTACAAAGTAATTTGTAGGAATATTACAACATTGATTTATACTCCTTTTATACAGCTAATCCTTTCTCTATTGTTAATGGGATTTACCTCAAATGGTGACTGCCAAGTATCACTTAAGAGCATACAAAGTGCCAAGCTTTCAGATCGTAATAGGACTCTTAATTATTAAAGGCCTTATTAAAGCAGGTTTAGTGGAGAGAGACAAACCAGTTGGTGTTAAAACCTTCAGACCTTCAACTACCACTGATGAATGGACTTGAGAAGGACTTTAAATTCTACAGTAAACTCAAATTACACACACTGGGTTTTGTAGGCTGATTCTGTTTTGTGTGTTTTGTTTGACTCAACATATTTAAATTTAACTTTTTTAAGAAAAAATAATAAAGTGAAGAAATGTCAGTGAATAAAAAGTGAATTATTTTGGTGAGAACTTATCAGAGGGGTTGGGTTGTGCTGGGGGAATTTGAAATGATTAACTCAGTAAGTAAAACCCTGGAGACGGCCCCGCCTTTACACCAGCAGTTCTCAACCTTTTCAACTGATGACCCATTCAAATGAGGCAATGTCTGCTTCTAACCCTTTCTCAGAAGAATTTCTTTGCTAATACTCTCAGATATAATCTGAAAATAAAATAAAGGTCATTTACCCCTTTATGTACTGGCTTGATCCATGTTGGTTTGGACCAAAGCATCTGCTTTCTTCTTTCTTCTGGACTTATGAATGTGGAAGTTTCCAGCCACAGAAGTTTGATGGAATCATCTGTTAAAGAGTTTCCAGTGTTACAAACCACAACCAAGACTCATTTAAGTTTCTTAAATAGAGATATAGTTTTCCACAAGTACGCTTTGTAGGGACATAAATGAAATTAGTGGTCATGTTCTTCCTCACTGTCGCAAAATGAGAAGAAATCGTTATTTTTATTGCAAGGATATTCAGTTAAGTAAGTGTGGGCGTGGATGTGGGTGTGTGTCTGTGTGTGTGTGTACTTAAGTTCACTGTCCCCTCAGGTTGGGCAGCAAGACATGTCCTGTCTCCTTCTCCTAGGATTATTTTTAGTTTTAGTTAGTTAGTTTCATTTGTTAGAATAAATGCTCCTTATATCATCAAATGTTGTACATTGTAGGAGGAAGTGCATCTCTGTCTCAACCTCACCAGCTGAACAGTGACCACATATGTTGTTTTCTTTTGGTTGCCATGATTCTTTTGTGCCTTCCTTTTTTTCAGCCTCCAGTTTGTGGTCACTGAGCTGGTTAGGACCTGTCTCTGCTTTCTATCTCTGACAGTAACGATTGTAACATTTAATTATTATTTTAAAATTCACTCTTTTAATTTTAATTTGGGAATAAAAATGTATGTTTATTTTAAAATTGTACAATTATTATTATTAAATCAATACCGTAATATAACGCAGGACGTTTGAGCAGTTTCCTGAGACCACGCCCCCTCGGTCTCTGATTGGCTGTTCAACCCACCTGGGCGACGACCAACTACTTCCGGGATTCCGATGTCGGCCTAGCAGGCGAGCTAACAAGTTTGCTAGCGGCTAACTCAAGGAGGACCGTATCGACCCACACCCTACAGGCAAGACAGCTCGCATGTGCGGTGTTAGGTATGTTCTGCTTGTTGTATCCCTGTTTGGTGGGGACTGTTTAGCTGAACGTCGTTACACTAACTTTGCCGGCCGCCAACGAAAGCTGCTCCGCGAGTGTTAAAGCTCCCATGCTAGCCAGGTAACGTTAGCTAACTCTTTCTAGCGGTGGTAAAGGACTGAGCGGTGTCGCAAAAAAGAAGAAGAAAAAAAAAAGAAGAAACTTTCGAGGCTATAGGTGAGAGCTAACTGGTTATTATTTAGTGTGAATCTCTCATTATTACATCGAACTGAAACCTCGCAGCGTCTGTTTCTAAGTTTATAAAAGTGTTTCTCTTTGGGTGTTCACTGCTGCGCTGTGAGCAGACTGTGGTGAGTTGTCTTGACTGAATCCCGAGCATTGCCCTGGCCTGTTGTTAAACGCTTGGGCTGTTTCCACGTATGATTTCAGTCGCATGATACTCAGCGTTTGGTTTTAAACAGGACACCAGCGAGCGACTGGCAGGGAGTCCGTACTGCTCGGGAAATGTATTAATGTTTCCCCCACCGGCCACTTAACGAAGGTAGTTAGCTTTAAGAACTGCACATTGTTGCGGTGACATGACACACAAGGCTCCACACGGAGATTTTAGGATTAACATCCATTATAGTCGGTCGGGGGGGGGGATTTGTTATGGGGCAGATGAGATGATCAACAACAGGCACACTGACTCTCCGCCTCGGACACAGCTCTGTATTTGTTGGTACCTATGATTGTTGAGGAGAGGGGTGTGTCCAAACTATCAGATTACGCTGTTACTCCGGATCCTTTTTCCGTGTGTTCACACCGCACGGACTAGTTTTGGGGTGTGTGTGTGTGTGTGTGTGTGTGTGTGTGTGTGTGTGTGTGTGTGTGTGTGTGTGTCAAAGGCGTTCACCCTCGTCATAGATCGTTGTCTCCATGGTGTTTTGAATTTCCAGTAGTGGGAGGTGTTTCATTTGGCCACCTGAGTGCATGGCTGTGACAGCTGCCTGTTTAACAACAGCAGGCTGTTGAACAACTCTTTTATGAGTAATGGTGAGCACACTGTAATGCAAGTGTTTAAGGACAGTAAGAACTTGATTAGTCAGTCTGATTGTTGTGAAATCAGAGTGAAACCACAGCTTCTCTCGGATAAGTCCCTCCTGTAACCTAACAAGGAAATTAACTTTTGATAATGGGGTTTAAACCGGTAGCATGGGCATGTTCATACATGGTTGTATCATAGGGAGCTGTGTTCTCCGATAGGTTGTGTGTAGGGTCACAACTACTTATGTTATTGATTTTAATCTTTCTAGTATTTCTGTGAACTTTTAAATGCTTATCACAGTTTCTTTAACAGACTTTTTAAAAATGATTTCTACCACACAGGACAAAGAAAAGTGGCACATCAATATAATTAAGAAGTGTAAAGTAGTGGATATTTGTTGGTTTTGCTTGAAGCAAATATATTGATTATCAAAATAGCTGCAAATTAATGTAATCAACTACTTCTTTCAGTTGTTGTTTTTGTCTGTTTAGGTCTTGCCCACTGACGGTGTAATGTGTTTGTTTTTACAGGAGTGTCCATCAGATTACCAACAGAGCCAGTGGGTGAAAGAAGACAGGAGTACAAAGAGATGAAAGGACTAATATGCATCAGACTACGTAACACCACTGCTGCACATGGCTTCATTTAAGAGATGCAAAATGGGAAAGGAGGTCTATTTGCAGAGAATTTGGAGGTGGGAGAGGTCTCTACACCCCGACCCGGCCACGTGCGGCGACAGCTCGGTGACATACACGGGGCTTCTTTTTGGAATGAGTTGATTTTGTCCCCATATTGACAGAAAGACTGAAGGCAGGGGTCTCAGAGGATCCAGGGACTCTGCTTGCTGTTGAGATATTATTAATTGTGAAGGCAAGGCTTGACATCATTTTTAAAACATTTTTTAAGAAGAAATTCTAGCTGGACTTTTGTTTGATGTCAAGCAGCTTCCCACAACTGGTTTAAAAGTGAATTTGTTTGTTTAGTTGTTTTCCCCTGCTGAGTTACTTTGAAACGCTGGAACTGTCCCTACTGCCGCCATCCTCAGTTTCTTCCACCCACCCAGTGCCTAAATAAGCCCTCTCGGGACAATCACAGAAGTCATCAGCAGCTGCTGCACTCAATCCTCTGCCTGTTCTCCTTTATGTGCTTCTGCTCTCGGCCTGCTGGCTACCCACCCACTACCTCTATAATTTTTCTGTTCTTTTTCTTTTTATATTCATTTTCTCTAAGAGACATAATCAGAACTCAAAGCACAGTGATGAGCATTAATGTAAACACTTGAGTTTCAGCAGTGGAGAGAAACTTAGATTGCTCCAATTTTAGCCACGCGTGCGAGTGTCTGTGATTTTGTGTACATGCACAGCTGTTTTACGGTTGCACTGGTGCCAGGGAGCAGCTTAAGATTAGATTTATTTATATTGTTGCACCAAATACAGTTACTTTAAAGCCATACAAAAATATTTATGAATTACCTACACATATTTTTGTATCACCTTGCTCTTGTATAGTTTTGCTTTTATAAGCCTATATTAAGATTATGCACACAAATTAAATATTCACAACAAGCTGTACACATGCAAGTGGATCTGTATATTGCTATGTAGAAGAAAAAAAACAACCTCGGTTTCTGAGTGATTTTATTAGTGCTGGAAGGCATTTAGCTTCTGGACACAGAGAATCCCTCATCCATTCAGTTGCTGCTTTGCATAGTTTTGGTTTTCTTTTCCAGTTGGTTGTAATGGCCCCTCCTCCCAAACAAACACCATATCTGCCATTTTGACCTGTAAAGCAGCTTTTACAGTAGGTAGACAGTAGATACCTACCCCTCTCTCTGTCTTCCTCCCCTCTGTCTCTGTCTTTTGATGCCGGGCTTCAGTAGTGGGGGGGTTGGGGGAGGAGTAGGTGTCCCTGCTTCTGCTCCTCCCCGTCCATTCCGACCTAGCCGATATGTCCCGGTTTCTGCAGCCACCACCTTCCTTGTTGGATCCACCACCCTCTTCTTCTGCTTCACGTAAGTATCTCTTTCTCCATCTTGCTCACATGAACAAACACAAAGTTTCTACATGTATGTACATATTTGTGTTTGCTAATCACATGTGTAAATGTCCCTGTACATTATGTATTATTTGAAGATGTCTTTTGTTTTTGTTGTTTGCTTTTCCTTATATAAGTGCAGTGAGGTATTTTGCTGTCTTTTCTGTAGCACTTGTATTCACACAGTTCATCACACCTGTGAGCTCCCCATTTACAATCACAGCCTTCTATTTCTGGCCACTGAACAGCTTCACTGTTTGGGGGTAAATTGCCCTGCGCTAAGGCTTATCAGCTGTTGTTGATGGAGTGTTACTTGCTCTCTGTCTTCCCAGCAAGTGCAGGGATTCTAGCCTGCTTCTGTAATATCTACTTGATGCTATTTCTATCTTGAACAGACCAAGAAAATTTGAAGACTTTACAACTAGACTTTGACGGACTAGTTGTTATGGCAATTATATGTCGAACTGTAATTTTGTTTCCGTCCTTTTTCAAACTGTACAGGTGCCCGTGGTTGTCAGAGTATTTTTCCTCTGTCATTCCCATCTACATTGCCGTGATCTTCCTCTTCACCCTTGCCAACTTCTGCATGGCCACTTTTATGGACCCTGGAGTCTTCCCCAGAGGTAAATACACATGAACAGTGTTGATATGTGTTTGCCCTAGAAATATAGTTATCACATACTAACGATGCCTATAAAACAATGTAGGGACTACGATATGATCAGGGTACAGTCTCAGTGTGTGTGTGTCTTCTGTCTTTAGCGGAGGAGGATGAGGATAAAGAGGATGATTTCCGTGCTCCGCTCTATAAGACAGTGGAGATTAAAGGCATCCAGGTGCGCATGAAGTGGTGCTCAACCTGCCGCTTCTACCGCCCACCGCGCTGCTCTCACTGCTCAGTCTGTGACAACTGTGTGGAGGTACACACACACACACACACACACACACACACACACACACACACACACACAAATCTCACAGTATTACATGAGTGAATGTTAAACAGAGATGTTGGGTGAAACAGGGAGATGGTGTGTGTGTGTAAATATATAGGCTCATTTTTGCCTTTTAAATTTTTTTTTTAACTTATTAATGTTCTTTTATTTTTCAGTTATTGATGTTATATGTCTGTTGTTTTTAATGGAACTATTACAACATATCCATGGCTTTGTAATAATTAAAATATACTGTATATTTGAAAATGAATCAACAGCACGTACTCCAAGAAAACCCTACTTGCATGAGTTTGCATTACACCTGTGTGTATAATGGGTTTTCTAGTTTTAATAGCAAGTCCTAATTTCATAGTGAGCTTTTTTGAACTCCTGTGTGACTTGATAGCTCAACCCAGATCTGTCCTATTCTTAGTTTTCAATGTGTGAGCGTGGGAGGTGAAAATTGTCTATTCGTCTGATTGTGATGTTTTGCAGTATTTGCTTGTCATCGTTATTTTCCTCCTCGCACCTTCTTGTCCTTCTTTTGACTCTGTGCCCTCTCAGGATTTTGACCACCACTGCCCATGGGTGAATAACTGCATTGGTCGAAGGAATTATCGCCATTTCTTCCTCTTCCTGCTGTCACTTACCACCCACATCATGAACGTGTTTGGCTTTGGCTTGGTTTATGTCCTGCACCACCGACAGCAGCTGGACACACCACACGCTGCTGTTACGTATCCTTTATTTGGCTCACTGCAGAGATGCAGGGCAAATTATATGGGACTTTCTTTTACTATTTTGTTTGCATGGTGATTTATAGTCTGGTATTCATGTATTTTACTTTTTTGCTGAATTTGTTATACCGTCCTTGACCCTCTCCTCTCAGTATGGCCGTAATGTGTGTGGCTGGTCTGTTTTTTGTTCCAGTCGCTGGCCTGACTGGGTTCCACATAGTGTTAGTGGCCCGTGGTAGGACCACAAATGAACAGGTACATACAAAAGTGCTGGTTGTGTGCATCATATTTTGCACCATTGAATGAATTAAGACAGATTTTTCTTTTCTGTATCATTAATGTTGGCGTCGGAAACATTTTTCTCCCCTCCACCGTCTCTCTAGGTGACAGGGAAGTTTCGGGGAGGTGTTAACCCTTTCACCAACGGCTGCTTGAGGAATATTTCACATGTGCTCTGCAGCTCCCAGGCCCCCAGGTTAGTCTTCCTCTCTCCTTTGCACTCATCTGTTTACTCCCCTCCTTTAAAACTCTGCTCCACAATTATCCTTTTTCCACTGCCTCTTTCTTTCCATTGCTCTCTCTCCCCCTCCACTTTTCCACCCTTCTGTTTTATTGTTCTCACTTGTCTGTTTAGTTAATGGAATATATGAGTACAAACCTTCAGTGTGAGTAGCTTCTGGTGTTAGATTATGTTTGTTAACGTAGTCCTAATGCTGCTGTTAATACCTGTATCATTTTAATTAGAATTGAAATGTTACTTGTATGTCCCTCTCACAGATACATGGGCCGGTGGCGGAGCCCTCAGGCCATGGAAGTACAGCCACCATTTCTTAGACCGCCTCTAACTGAGGCCCAGCTAGAAGCCAAGGTCCTGGACAACGGCATCCAGAATGACCGACATAGCACGAGGGTGAGTTGTTCTAAATTCAACAAACATGAACAACAACAAAAACAAGCAATGGATGTGGGAGTTTGGATGTAGAATATCCACAGGCATTTTGATGTGTTTTCAGAAATAAATGGTATATACTATATGTTTGACTGTTTACATTGTTGCTGTGGGGTGAAATTTTCCTTTTTTAGGAATGCAGAAAATTGTTGTCTATGTTTGTAAGGATTTCTGTGTTTTGACCAGGTCATAATTTAGAAAAAAGTCTTGGTGACAGGTGGATCAAAAAATACTCAAACCCCAAAGACGTTAGCAAAAGTCCCATCACATGAACACGACTACACACAACATTGCAGCCCTCAGACAGGTCAGGTCGTATGTCTTACATAAACATGTCTGGCCAGGCCAGGTCAGGTCCAGAATTGATTTTAGAGATAATTGTAGGAAACAGGCTGGTATGGATGCTGAGCTTTGCAGATGCACATTACGTTTGCAAAAAACAGAAACTTCAGGATTCTGGACATGATATTTATTATTATTAAATGTAACATTTGTCTTGTTTTTTGTTGCAAATAGGATGAAAAGGTGTGATAAAGTTAGCTGATGTTGATGATTTCCTTTTTGAAGTACCGCCCATGGCATGGGATCCCCCTGATTGTCTGTATTTCAGACACTGAATAAGAGTATAGATAATACAATACCAGAAAACCTATGCTCAGCCCTATGGATTTTTCTTACAGCAGCCCTCTGTGCCAGACAGTCTGATAATTCATTTCAATTCATTCTGCGGTCAGTTTAAAGACACAGTGTAATACTGTATGTCTGGTTACATGACTTCTCTGTGTGTCTCTTTCAGTCCAAGAGCAGTCTAGATCAGATGGAGAGCCAGTCAGCTGATGCAGAGCCTCCACCTCCTCCCAAGCCGGAGCTGCGTTACCCTGGCCTGCCCCGTGCTGACACGGAGGGTGAGACTCACACACATGCACACACACATAAATACATAAGTAAATCTAGTTGGTTGCAGGTATATCACCAGGCATGTCTAACATCTAAAGCAGCCCAGATACTTCAAGTGTTTTACTTTTTATGTCAACAGCTGAATGTTTTCTAATCACAAGTGCACCTCTTTCAAATGTCACTTTTGTTTTTTTGCTACTCAGAGAGCAGCTTGTTGACTGAAGCTCCACCTACACCATCAATGTACAAGTACCGACCAGCCTACAACAGCCCAGGAAGGAACCACACTGCCCTCACACACCCCAACAAGGTACATATCAGTTTACATTTGCACACACCTAAAGGTACTGTGTATAAACTATTAACATATCATTATGTAGATGGTGTATATTGATGACATTGAAGGAACAATTATCGTAGAGTGAAGTTAACTGCATGTCTCTTCCAGATGTAAATCTAAATATATTCATTTAAATACACACAGCCATGTTGATTATTTTATAGCAAGCTTGTTTTAGAATTTGTAAAACGTGGTCAACCTTATTGCACAAAAAGAAGTGAAGAGAACAAACAATATCCAATAGATTACTGTAACAGATGGTCTGGTGGCTGATATGCCCCGCCCCTTCTAATTTCCTTTGTGGTTAATACCATGCCCCTCTTTTTTGTTTTTACTTTAAATTGATCATTCAGTGGCCATCGGTTGATCAGTAAGTCTCAGCTAGTGTCATCTGTGTGTGTGTATCCCTTTGGCTGTCTCTGTGTGTTCGAGTGGATCTGTCCTTTCCCCTGAGACTGCATTGACTGGAATGTGTAGTTCATGTACTGTATGTATTCGTATTTCCATGTATGTGTTGATAAACACAGTCTTTGACATGCAGTGTCAGTGCTTGTTCAAGCCAGTCAATGTTTCCAGTCCACTAGTGTGATGATGGAGTAGAGCACCGGTCAAGCATCCAATTTATCCCTACCACTCTTTTTTTTTCTGTTAGAATCTTTAGAAAAACAGTTGTTTTTGTGCTACAGCATGTTATCAGTTCCTGAGGTAACATTGTGCTCTTCATCTTTCTTCCCTCTCTCTTTACTCGCCTTCATCTTCATCACAACTTTGCTCACCCTCTCCCTACCTCTACCTTTGGTCTGTTTTTTTTCTCCTCTCCTCAGATGATCCGTGGGGAGAGCCTTGACTCTCCATCTCCCTCCATCCTCATGTCCAGCCGCCAGCCGAACTACCGCTCGGAGCCGAGCAGCCTGGACGGGGCCACAGTGGTGGGGGGAGGTGTAGGGGTGCGCAGAGGGGGAGTGGAGAGGGGTGAGGGCCCCGGGGGCCCTGGCGGGACTACTGGGGGATTATCAGGGGGCATGTCAGGTTACTCCCTGACTGGGCGCTCCTACACCTCCTACCCATCCTCTCTGGTTCTGTCCACTGGCGGCTCCCGCTCCTCCAGTCTGCGCTCAGCGCACACGGCACATAACCCGCTGGCCACGCTCCAATCAGAAGGCACCACAGACACCAGCTACAAAAGCCTGGCCAATCAGACGCCTCGGAACGGCAGCCTGTCCTATGACAGCCTGCTGACACCATCCGAGAGCCCAGAGTTCGAATCAGCCGCTCACGAGTTGTCGCCGCAGAAGCCTCATGCTCTGTTTCCCTCAGCGACTGTAACAAGCCAGCCTGAGGTGGTGTCACCCAGTACCCGGCTGCAGGGCTACACGTCGCCCTTCCTCTCAGCTCAGATTGCCCAGCAGAGGGAGGGGCAGCTGCTCCAGGGCTCTGCCACTTTCTCCTCCCCCCACAGGGCCTATCTGCGTGCCGTCAGCCCACCCCCTCCCTCCTCTGGACCTCCTGAGATCCAGCACCTGCTCCAGCATAACCAGGACTCTTCTTCCCGAGCCTCTCGTAATCCTTCCTCCTCATCCTCTTCTCCTGGGGTTCGCTCACTAGAGCCCCCTGTCTCCCCACCACCTCGCGGCCTCTCCCTCGGCAAGTCCCATTCTTACACTGGGGAGGCAGGGCCTCAGCACAAACCTCGGCCCGCAGGAGGAGGCACTGTGCCAGGAGGGGGAGGAGCCGGAGGAGGGCAACAGGCTCCACAGTGAGTAGTGATCCGTCGCCAGATCCGTCAGCCTGCTACTCCTCCTCCTCGTTCTCCTTTTCCTCCTAATACTCTTCTTCCTCTCTGGTTTGTGTCAGCCCTCCTCTTCCTCCCTGATCTGTGTGAGTCTTCCTTTTCCTCCTTTACGGTTTACATCCAGCCTTTGCTTGTTTAGGGTTTAACAGTTGGATGTGTCAATGGAAGCTGTATTGGTTCAGTTAATTGGGAATGTGTGCATTAGTGATAACTGCATGCCAGTATGTGTTTAGCTCCGTGAAAGCATGCCTAACCATACTGCTGTTTCCGTCCTTGTTCTTTTTCTTACTCACGAAGTATAGTTGCCAAATGCCTTACATGATCAATGGTAGAGAAACATTTTGCTGTTTGTTGTTATTTTTGAAGTAGAACCACTCACCTCCACATCCATTTATCCTCTGTCCTCAATCCTAATCTTCCCCCCCTCCCCTCCCTGTCCTGATGGCTGTCCAATCAGATCCACCTCTCGCCCAGTCTTGGGCAATCACACCACATCCAAACCAGGGGGCGGGGTGAAGAAGGTGACAGGCGTCGGAGGGACCACTTACGAGATATCGGTTTGAGTGACAGACATCCATCGTGGTCTATCACAAGGAGTAAGGGGGAAAAAAAGTCACTGGACTACTTCCACTTACCTGAGCTGGATATTATTCACGACTGCAGGCCCCTCAAAAATGACTGTTCTCTACTGACACAGACTAAAGGAGCTGGCCTGTCTGGTACTCACTTTGTTATCTTTGTAATGCCACTGGCCACTCTTCTCTGCTAGCCTTTCAAGATTTGAACAAAGAGTAAAAAGGGGGCAATGGTTCATTTTTCACAGGATCAGTGCGCCACTTTGTGAGCCATAGCCTGATGTGACTGTCTCATCATGGCTGGGTACAGATATGTCTATAGAACACGCATAGCTATTCAACGATTTGCTGTTTTACTTTGGTACATTGGCACACAGAGTATTGATAACCATGTCCGACACTTAAGGAAAGGATGGCCTTTATCCAGTGGATGTAGAATTTTAAAGAGGGGGGGATTTAGGACTGTTGACCAGTAGAAACGTTTTCTTCGCCTCCGTCTGAACGGACCACACTTGTTTATTGATAAGTCATGGAGAGAAGAGTCCAACCTATATACACAGTATCATTTTAGTTTTATAAATCTTTTTTTTTTTTAAATATTGTTTTATATAAATGTATAAAATCTTACAGACTATTATTGGGTCAAATTGTCAGGTATTGAGGGTTGCAGACGTACTGTGTGTAATTATTCATGAAAGCGATTTCAAATCAGTTGCCTGTTTATATTTAATGGCTGCATCAGCCACTCATGAGCTCTTGCTGGAATTGACATCGTCCAAAGAGAATGATGATCCTTTGGTGGACAGCTGAAGTGGCAAATATTTGAGCTTAATTTTTGAAAGCCACAAAGAAATTCTGAATCACAGTTGCAGCACAAGCATCTTTGTGGAATGTACGCTTGTAATGTTTATGCTAGACATTATGCAAAATCTGTTTGTAGCTTTAAGATCATTGTATGTCTTTTTTGGTGTTTTTATTTTTTCTTATTTTCTGTAATGTTTTGTCTGTCAAGATGCTAGCAGAACCTTATACCTTTAACAGATGGCCAGCCAAATAGGGGCAGCGAGGGAAGGGCTTATTTATTTCTCCAGACAAAACAACCTTTTAGTTTTGGACACAATTTCAAACCAGTTTCTCTAAACAGTTTGTTCTTTATTTTTTGGAGAAAAGATGTATGAATATATTTTAGGAAAAAAAATATTATAAATGAAATTGTAAATGCGATATGCCACCAAATAGATTTTTATGGAGGGACTGGTTTGCAATTAGAGACTAGATTTTTTTCTCTGCCTTGAGACCATTCATAGGGAAGCAAGCACATTTGCTTTTCTGTTTTTTCATTTTTTTTTTACACTTTTCTGAGGGAAAAAAATGAAAAAACAGAAAAGCGAATGTGCTTGCAGATTAGATTTTTTTGATTGACTCATTGGAAATTCTTTTTTAAAATTCTGTAAAGGTACATTTATTTATTTTTTATCCCAAAACCATTGAGAAAGGAAGGGAGTCATGTGTGCGAGTTTGTGTCTTTAAGGTTCAGGCAGTAGAGTTAAGGTTTATTTATTTTTTATTTTTTTCTATCAAGGCCCACAGTAGTATTTGCAGTAGAATGTCAAAGCTGGCTGAATGTAACACGTCTTTGGGGAGAAAGTACACGCTTGAAGCACACAAGTATCATCGCTCAACTCAAACGACTGCGTTACAAGTTTTCAACCCTCCCAGGCTATGTCTTCAGTGTGCATGTGATTTTTGTTTGTCGTGCTGAATGCTTCACTGGCGTGCATACTTGTGAGAATATTGTCAAATGCCCATCCGGTTCATGTGTGGGCGGTAACAAGAAAAGAAGCGTCATTAATGGCACAAGCAGCCATCATACGGAGATAAAGAGAACCTGTGTTACTTTTCTTCCTGCTCTGGCCAAGGACGGTGACCACTGAACAATTTGAAACTATGTGGTTATAGTAAGTATACTTCTATGTGAGATAAAATATTGCTATTGTGGGCTGTGATGAATGGAACGAGTTTCACAAATATCTGTATTGAGTACATTAAAGACATTTCCAAAATGGCCTTATAAAGAATTTTTAAAAAGATGTCTTCTCAGAATAAAAAGGTCAAACTGATGAAAAACTGGAAGCCTTGAGAATCTTAATTGTTCACACTTTTTTTTATTATTTCGGTTTTCTCATCTTTTACTTTGGTTTTGAAATGTGAGACATCAGTAAACACTAGTTGCAAAATACAGACCACAAAGGATTACATGCAGTGATGAGCTGGTTCTAAAAGTTGCCAAAAAACATTACAAATCATTACAAAAAAGGCATCAATTCCCAGATCATCCAGTGTGTAGGATTCAGACGCATCTAGCGGTGAAGCTGCAGACTGCAACCATTTGAATACAGCTCAGCCTTCCAAGAGTGTGGGAGAAAATACTGTGGCGGTTAAAACTCATGGAAAACCAGTGTTTGGTTTGTTCTGGGCTACTGTAGAAACATGGTGGTTCAACATGGTGGCCTCTGTGGAAGAGGACCCGCTCCCCCGTAGATTAAAAAACGTCCGATTCCAAGGTAATGAGAAGAATTCTTACACTAATGAAAACATACCTTTGATTCAGTTTCTGCCAATACAACCTCCTGAATGTCACATTCTGTCATAAAATATCCACAAATCATTACTTATCTTTTGCATGGCTGCAAACCACGCTGCATCATACCCAGTCAGACCAGGGAAATGTGGTCCAGCTTTTTAGGGTATCTATTCGCCACAGTAAAGGTTAACCATAGAGATGACATCTAGTAGTGCATGACGCTATTTTCCCTTTTTCCATGCCATCATTATTATGGACATTATTATGGAATAATGTAAGATATGGCAATGTCAGAAGAAAATGAACGACTTTATGCAGCCCCTCTCTGAATCATCCTCTTCAGCTCACTGGTCTTTCTTGCTCTCTGTGGGCTCCTCTGGGTTGTCGGTTTCAGGATGGAGCTCGTCACCGCCCTCTTCTGGCTGAAAGCCGTTCTGCTCCTCTTCTTTCAAGCCGTGACCTTTGTTCAGCTTCTTAGATTTTTGGAAGAGCTCGTTGAGGTTAAACTCTCTGATAATGTTCTCCTATGGATGACATATGCATCAGATTAGCATTTGTGTGTGATGTGAGGCTGTTCCGAACTACACTTACACAGTATATACTGTTTGTTGTTGAAGACTTACCTCATTGAAGGTCCAAGACACAGCTCTGCCTTTATTGTCCACCATTGGACGTCTCATAATTTCCCGCCCTCCTTGGAAAAGCACGAGTGAGGGTAGCTGCCTAGCCAGAGGAGAAGTACTAACCCTGTACCTGTTCAGAAATAATTAACGGGAGAATCAATACCTGCCTACCTGCTCACAGAATCACAGAACAGTTGCAGTAGGTAACTTTTATAAAAAATAACTTTGTTATCTTTGCTGAAACTTTCACTATATCCTGACATATCTTCAAGCTACTAGCCCAAAGCATCTTTCCACCTTTCTCAGCTCTGATTGGTTGTTTTCGTTTTGGCCCGCTGGATTCTTGCAAATGCCATTCAGAGCACAAAGAAGTACAGATTTTACTGTCAGGATAAAGTGAGAGTTTAAGAAAAAATATGACAAAAAGTTATTTTAATACAAATGACCTACTGCAGCTTTAATTAAAACTACTGCTACATCATTAAAGAACAGGTGCAGAGTGGAAGAGGCAAGGAAATGACTAACCTCTGTGAAACCTCTCCATAGCGCCCGATGTCCACCTTCCCAAACCTGAGTCCAGGACAGTTGTACCTACAGAATATAGGGGAAGACATTTAGGCCTCAAGTCAATACTGATATCCCTGATGTATTAATGTATGATTGTGATTACTGAAGGAAACATTCAATGTGTATTTAAAAAAATAACCAAAATGTTAACTTTTCAGTATGCAATTTGGAAGTTATTTTGCCAATTTTCCATTTAATACATGCTTTTAAAATAAAACACACTATCTAATACATCAAAGACTAAGAGGAGACACTAATAAAAGACGAAGATTATAGCATACAAAGTGTTCAGCAGATTAAATTAATATTTTGGTTTTAAACTTGTGATTGTTAATTATTGATGAGGGTTATCTTCTTCAAGCAGTATACTTCCTCTTGAACAAAACTCAGCCAATCACAACTATATCTATTGTACCAATAATTACTAATTAACCTGACTCAGGCACTGTAGGGCCTCAGTATCTTGAATACTGGGAGTCCTATATTTACTTATGTCTTACTTGAGAGACAGATCGGCAAAGACAGGAGCAAAAGACTGGCAGTCAGAGGACCAGTTGGCGTAGAATTCAACAATCCAGGTGACTCGACTGTCTCTCTGCAGCTCCTCCTAATGATTCAATCATACAACATTAGATTAAATCGAATTATTTCACATTCAATTAACATACTATATTGGCATGCTACTGTTTTTACACTCACATCTATGGTCGTGTCACTGAAGTACTTGATGTACTCTGGGCCCATGTAGAGAGGTGGCTTACAGGTCATGATGAATGCTGGAGACAAAGCATAGATAAACAGAGGTTCTAAAAATAATAGCTTTAGTTAATAAATGTACACAAAAAACCTAAATGCATTGTTTTAAGTTAGGAGCCGTTATTCAATTTGGTTTAAAGGAAAACTTTCATGGGGTGTTTTTTCATATTGCAATAGCCTGTTTAAAGTGATCATATACCAACTAATAATATATAACAACTAATCAAAGCTGATACAGTTTGCCAATAAATAAAGGAGTGATAATAACACATTAAAGCTATGCAGTGTCCTAAGCAGACCGGCACGCAGTAGGTGATCAAGACACTTGAGACCTCTGCTTACATTAGTAAAATTAATACATACAATAAAACATTAACATTAAGGGAAAAAGAGGAGATGTGCTACTTCATACAGCAAATTTCACCTATTTAATGGGTTTGTTTATTGTTTGGACCAGGGCTGCCAAAAGTTGGTTTGCTGGATGTTTATAGCAATTCTGTTAATACTTTATAATAATTATGATATACATTTGCTGTTTTATTTACTGTAAATTAAAATATGATCATTAAAAAAGTAAGATTCCTAATTATTTTTCATAATCTGAGCATTGCAGAAGTGACACTTTGCACAGAAAGTCAATTAAATTAATTAACTTGTGATCTTAGTATAATTTTACATCTTAACTATAGGTGTTTGCTTTTTGCCTATGACCCACCATTAAGTTAAGTTTTGGCCCTCCAAGAGGAAAAGGTTTGGGCGTTTACGCTGTCATCTACTAATAAAAGTACATATGTGTCCTGAAGGATACCCTGCATGTGTTGTTGCTGCAGTATTTGTAACGGGGGTTGTTAAGGCCACTGACCGACACACAGCGACACGTAAAGGATGCCGAGCCGAATGTCCAGCCTGAAGAAGAGGATGACGTTGGCCACTTTACTGAACAGGAACAAGTTGCCTATGTGCTGCTCAAGAGTGACTGCGGAAGAGGGAGAAGAACAATGAATGGAGCAGAGGGGAAAAATACAACCTTCACAACTGTTGATTCAAGGTCAGAGGAAGGCCTGATTACACTGTAATGTTTACACCACAAAGCAAAGTTTTTAGTAAAGCACTCCCTGGGTGTGGCTTAGTGTTGGGGGTTTCTCACCTGCTTTCAGGTGAAGGATTTTAAACGGTTACACATTAGGTCACAAAGCTATTTGGTTGTAGTTTAACAGTTACACATTATAGGAGACACATACAGTGTCCTTGCTTTTTGGATGTGATGTTTAACACAATAAAACCTAAATGTCAGTTTAAGTTAAAGAGGTTTAATTACATTTCTCACATGCTGACTGTTTATAGTGTAAACAAGCAATTATCATGTTATGAGATGAGTTGGTTTACACATAGACAAATGTGTGTGTTTGTGGTGTGTGGGGGGGGGTTACTTACTCGCTCTCCTGTTCTTCATCATCACTATAGCACTGAGAAACATGAGGATCTCCAGTTCTCTCTGTAAAACAAAAAACACACCATTAAACAACTTTGTGATTATTATATTATAAAAGTGAGTAAATAAGCAAACTCATCTCACAGCAGCCAACTCAGCTCCACCATATTTAGCAGCACTGCAGTGAAACACTATCCCCACCATCCCCACCATGCTCCCGTGCTCACCCAGTCGAAGTCGCAGGAGTTGCCGTCCTCCCGCTGGGTCGCCAGGTACTCGCACAGACCGGGAGCCTTTCGGACCAACAGGAAGGCGACGGTCATGAAGAACGAGGCGATATAATAAGGCTTCAGCAGCCATTTGTAAATCTGAGGTAAGTGGTACAAGAAAGTACAGAGTCCTGTGATCAAACCCATGCTGGCGGACCCGACAGTCACCCTCTGTGAGTTTGAGGAGGAATGACAGCTGAAGAAACTGACTTTGGTTCCAAGTGGGGACTTGGTCGAGCTGCGCATGCGCCAAATAAAACGTACGTCGTCATTTCTGGGCGCAGCGGCTCGCCGTAGATTTGGCGGGTGTTGTGAAAAAAAAAAAAAACATAAACAGAGAAAGCTGGGGGAAAAAATGGAGCACAGCAAAGAAGTAACACAAAAGAAGACTTTAAATAAATGTGTCTCCGGTGAAGAGCAGACTAATGAGGCAGGAGCTGTTGGTAAACCGACCGAGGAGACGGAAGCTCGGTATAACCGGCTCAAGTTGTTCGACAAAGTGATGCAGAAGAGCCTGGAAAAGTTCATCGACCATGCCAGGTAGTGTATCGTTTGTGTCCCGAAAAATAGTAGTGAAACGACGCTGTACTTGTAGTTTGTAGCTCTTGTGTTCATCTGAACCTCAAATGACATATTAAATGTGCATGAGAGACATTTGTGTCCAGTTAAATTAGTTTATGATGATCTGAAGGTTCAATCGGTTCCAGACTAACATGAAGTTACAGGTTGAATCACTTTATTACCAAAATAGACATTCAATACTTCAAACACGTCTATTCAAAACATGTCATTATACAATTTGTATATATACTGTTTACTACATATAATGGAATTAATATTATAAAACTTAAATTAAACTATGTAACAAATAAAAACAAACAAACACTGAAACAATGTGAAATGTGAAGCTGACTCACAGCTGGTGTAAATAAGTAAATAAGGATAAGGGACATGCAGCATTCATATACTCCTGCTCTAAGAAGTGCAGACCTTATTGAAACTACCTGCTTTTTTTAATGAAATTATTGATTACTTGAATGAAACTTTCATACGTGTGTAATTCTTTGAAAATAATAATTAATAAGACTTCTGACCTTTACTTTGTTTTCCTTGTTCTCTACATATTGATTTGTTTTCTAAAGGATTAGTTTTAGGCAGCAACAAATTATTATCTTCATTATCAACACATCCCTGAATGATTATTTTTTGATTAATCAATTGTTGTTTAATATATAAAATGTCAGAAATAATCCCCAGAGCTGAAAGCAATACCTTCAAGTCGCTTATGTCCAGCACCCAAATATATTCTATTTAGATAATATAACACAGAAAAGCAGCAAATATTCACATTTGAGAGGCTGTAAGCGGTGAATCTTTAGCATTTCCTCTTGATAAATTACTTAACAGTCACTCTGTAATCAAAGCTGTTCTGAGATATTTTTCTGTCAATCAATTTATAGATTAATCAATTAATCATTTAAGTACTCGATTAGTAGCCACACTTCGTTGCACTTTTGGTTGACGATGCTTTCACTCACAGTTTTAACAGATTCGCCAGCACGTTTCGTCCTCTGTACAAGAAGAACCCCCAGAGGATGGAGAGCATTCACAAGCAGTTCATCGAGGAGTTGCGGAGGACTATACAGGTGTGCAGCACATCACATTTAATACCATGTATGAACTAACAACATGTGGATGGTCCTTGTTGTTTGTATCATGTATGTGTATGGAGTATGCACTGGTCTACCTGCCTGTATTATTACTTGTTTACATGAATGTCTGTGTGTGTGAAGGAGGACATCAGCAGATTGATGGAAGAAGGTCGGTTAGATTTCAAACTGAATGAGTTGGACAAAATGGAGAGTGCTGCAAAGAACAATCAAAACCCTGCATGGTCAGTAAACAGCATTAAAAAACTCTTCACCTTTTAGCACCTTCACTATCTGCTGGTTGTACAAATCATTTCCTAACATTCCTTTACCATCTCCCTTGTTCTGGTAGGCGGCCGAGTGGGGTTCCTGAGCAGGACTTTTGCAGCTTTTTGATGCCATACTATCAAAAGCAAGAGGCCTACATGCAATTAGAGCTGAAAAAGATTCGGGCAGAGAATGCCGCCCTGGCGCAGAAGGTTCAGGCTGGTAGAGAGAGCGTTACTCAGACTGAAAACCGGATTTCTACCGCTGTTGATGAGTGGAAGGTAAGGGGAAATGCTTGAGTCTTTACTCTAAAATGTATTTGTGACATTAGATGTTACCTGGAAATGAATACACTAAAGCTCTTTTACATAACGCATGGAAGAGATATTCTTTTCATTTTTGTCTTTTTTGTAACCGCTTTTATCAAAATTACATTCCTCATGTATACTTAAATAACTTTGATATATATATGGGCTTGGTACAGATTGAAGGAGGCCACTGACTGACAGCTGTTGGACCAAAAGACACCTGTGCACTATAACATTAGTAGAAATTAAACTTTGCATTGAGTATTAACCATTTTTTTGTATGTTTCCTCTTACTTTTAGGCATCAGTCACAGAGTTTGAAAGGCTGCCATCTTCTCTCTGCCCCACTGATGTCTTTGATGTGTGATCTTCAAGTTATTTGATACATCAACTAACTTAAATGTACATATTGATTTTGTTCTCTATGTCTGTTTGTCTAAAAATAAACTTGAAATCTTGGAAATAAAAAATGTTTGGAGACCTCCAGTGGTTATTAAATCCGTGTGGGCCAACAATACAACAACCATTACGGTAACGTGCGTGTCTGTGTGTGGTATTACGGTACGTGGGCCATGGAAATGATGCCACAAAGAAGTGAAGAGTCGAGTAGTTGACACGGATGGATTCGTGGTGAAGCTCCATCCTAACAAGTAGCGAGGGCCGTACGCTTAAAGAAACCGGCTTTTTCTTTTCTTCCCATATAAATGTATAATTTGTGACAAATATGACGGAAATGTTTTCAACTCTGTTTGGGCAAAACGACGCTCAGGGAACACCCGGCTCGTCGTCTCTGGGGTTCGGACCCGGGAAGCCTCCGCCGCCGCTGCCGCAAAATCAAGTCTCCATGACGGGGCAGATGCCACCGCAGCTCGGGGATGAAGGGCCTGTTCTGCGGAAGCCCGGAGCCATGAATGAACCTTTCTATTTACTGCGGGAGCTTCCTGGTACTGTCGGACTATTATGATTGCTTTATACTTTGTATGATATTTGTCTGTTAATCTGAAGAAAGAGGCTGAGCTGGTAACACAGGTTGCTAAGCAGTTTGTAAACAATGCTAGCGTTAGCTAATATTTGTCAACAAGGTAACTTAAGTGTTGACGAAAATATTGAGTGAGCTCGTAAAAGGTATTAGCCCAGCTGTTTTAGTTATGTTGGGTTGGTTTTAAAGTTGACTGTGATACATATTTCCAAACTAGTTTCCTATGTTTGTTTGTGTTTTAAAGTTAAACGTCATGTAGCATAACTTAAACTGCAGAAATCATAGAAACAAGCTTCCCTGAACTAACATCAGCTAACAATGCTACTAGTTCGCAAGGTGTCTAACTCAGCTACACATGACTTGTGGTGTTTGGATGAATTAAATTCATATAAAACTGTGTGTTTAGTGGGAAACGAGTTGACGGGAAACACCAACCTCATCACGCACTACAACCTGGAACACGCCTACAACAAGTTCTGTGGGAAGAAGGTGAAGGAGAAGCTCAGCAACTTTCTACCAGAGTTACCAGGTGGGTTTTGTGTAGTAGGGACAAATGTGGGCTGACTGTCAAGTGTTAATGATGAGGGGGTTTGCACACATACATTATTAGACAAAACAAGATAGGTATGGGACAGTATGAAAGTTTTATCTTGACCAACACATCAAGTGCAGCACACAGTATTATCACAATAATCCTGAAAATGTACTTAATACTTTTAAAATGGCACTGAAACAGGAATTACTTTACTTACTTTACTTTATTAAGAAATATATATTTATTGGAGATAGGCACATCTCTTTATTTTGGAATTTATACTATTTCCACACATCCTGTTAAACTTTATTTTGTGGGGGTTACAACGGGAAAGCCGAGTCTTCAGTCATGGTGACAGTCTTAGGATTTTGTAATGACTGGAAAGATGGAGGCTCTCCCCGGTCCCCTTGTTCAAAATAAATCAGTAAGTCTATATAAGACTGTATGCTGGCGAGTTAGACAGCTTTTTCAAGTCAAGGCATGTGAGGATATTCATTATCACAATCATGAAGAGTTTTTGTCGTGTATGTGATAACATTGCATGTCATCCTCTCCCTAAATTAAAGTAGTGATTCATGTTCAGAGTAGGACACTAGTTTCTAAAGGAATTTACCATTGATAGTTGTTCTATTCTGTTCCCTCATTGGAAACTGGCAGCCTCACATTGGAAAAGGACCTTTTGTCTTAAAGGGCCAAAACTCCAGCAGCACTTGCAGTATTAAGAACAATTAAATTTGTAGACTGGCACATTACACTGGCTTATTACACTGGCTTTTGACCGTTTATCAGCTTTATAAATAGTATTAGGCTGCTTTTACATAGCGATTTTCTGCTCTAACTGGCAAAGCGCTCATTCACCCATTCACACACAGATTGCATGGCAGTTTCCACAGGAGCAACTTAAGGTTCAATGTCTTGCTCAACATGTAGACAGGAGGAGCAAGGGGGTCGGACCGCCAACCTTGCTATTAATGGACGACCTCCTGAGAGACAGCTGCCACCAAAGATACAGGTCAAATGATAACTCGGATGAAGGCAACAAGCTGAAATGCATTGGTGTAACAGTAAGGTTGAACATGTTGAAGTGTTGCTGTAGTATTGACCTGTAAAGACTACTCAGAGCCAACTGAGCTGTTATCCCAAGAACCACACCACACCTGTCTTCTGTAGATGTTGAGATATATGTAGATATCTTTTATTTATTTGATTACCTTCATTTTACCAGTAATATTCCCATTGAGATTCTCTTTTACAAGGAAGTCCTGGCCAAGACTGCAGATAATGTTTCAAATACAGCAGACATAAAACAAGTGTTTTCTAAAACTGTCAGATAGGAGGAGGAGACTTTGTTGTGAGACGAAACACACAAGATACCAAGAAATATCACATACATCTGTAAGACTGGTCTGTGAGACCATCGTTGTTGTTCAGATCTGATCTGGAAATTCCCTACAGCAGCAAATATTGAGGTCAAATGATGTCAGCTGAATGAAACCCCAAACATGCCACTGTTTTCTAACATTAGCTCACCATCCCAATACCCTTCCTGATTGATTATTTATTTAATTGTGGGCACAGCTGAACACCTTTACAACTGAATCATTGTGTGCCACCTTGTCATTGCTTAGGTTTTGATCAGTCCTCTCTCTTTTTGCCTGCAGGTATGATTGACTGTCCGGGCACTCAGGACGGCAGCTCGTTGCGCTCTCTGATTGATAAGCCTCCAGTGTGTGGGAACTCCTTCAGCCCACTGACCGGCGCTCTACTCACAGGCTTCAGATTACACACAGGACCGGTACTAATTTCAAAACAACACACACAAGTCACACACATTTTCAACATGTTGACTCTGATTACTCAAATTAAAGTTCCCTTTAGTTGGAATATTCTGGTCTGCTACATGTATCCCTCATTTTTTAAATTATATTGCTCATTTCAGTACTTACACTTGTGCATGTTTTTGTGTTTGTTTTTTCCAGCTCCCAGAACAGTACAGACTGATGCACATACAGCCTCCAAAGAAGAAGAGCAAACACAAGCACAAACACCATCGACCACAGGACCCATTGCCACAAGGTATGACAAACTAAACTATGTACACAAGCGCAAAGGAATGAAACGTGTTTTTTAGGTCACTGACCTGCTTGTTCTTCACATCACAGAAACTCCTTCAGACTCTGATCCCAAGAAGAAGAAGAAAAAGAGGGACGATGATCCCGACCGTAAGAAAAAGAAGAAAGACAAGAAAAAGAAGAAGGTAAGAAATCTATGAAGACCCCACTAATTCAGTGATTTTAGTGTATTAGTGTTATTGTGGATCCTAATACAGAGATAGAAGACCAGCTGGGACTCCTACCCTGATCTTCACTACACCAACCCCTTTCTTCAACTTTACTATGTGAAAACTTGAACCTAATTCCAAGTATTTAACCAAATACTAAAACCTATCACACTAAAACCACTTTTAATCTAATAAGTAAACTGTGTTAATTGAGTTTTGGCAACTAGCGTGCTTCACAACAAGTTTTTAGACAACAGCCTTGACTTAATATTGCTTTATAAAGTTATGGCTTACCTATTACACTATTACACTTAACTAACAGTTTTTAACTTATATATTTATCAGATACTTAGTAACATTATCATCCCATTCAAATTGTGTTTCTGAATACCTGACAATTGTAAGTATCCACTATCCTTTTAGCTGTAGTTCAGTCTTCACCAGCTTTATAGGAAAATCTCAGGGTGTTTAGCTTTATTCACCAGCCAGTAGCTAATGTTGTCAGTCTGTGGTTCGGTGCTGCTGGTAGTGTATGTTGGGTTTATCAGAACTTTGTATGCTGAAAACGACTCCTGCAGGAAACAGATTTGAGGAGAACAGCCTAGACTGAACACAGTAGATGTAAAGAGGATAAAATCCTCTGCAGCGCTGCACTGAACTCTGGGCGACCTCTTTCACATCACATGTAGTCACTTAATTCCGTGTTAATGGATGAATGAAGTTTTAAACATCTCATTTGATCTATGATTTGCAGAATTCTTGTATCCATAATTTAGTCTTTTTGTGGCTTTTGAACAAAACGTCTTTTGTTTAAATTTACCGTTCACAAACTGTGTTACTGCTCTCTGTCCCTCTCCAGAACCGCCACAGTCCCGACCACCCCGGTCTCGCTGGATCACAACCCAACAGCAACAGCCTCAGATAGACAGGAGCCCACTGTGTGCATGCCTGTGTGTGTGAATGTGCATTTTGTAAGAGGATGCGTGTGTTTTACAGATAATTGTATTAATAGGGAATATGTTTAATGAGAGGGGATGAATCAAATAATGCAAGTGTGTGTGTGTGTGTGTGTGTGTGTGTGTGTGTGTGTGTGTGTGTGTGTGTGTGTGTGTGTGTGTGTGGAAAGGAGCAGCAACACAGTGGATGATGGAAAGAAATGTTACAGAACAGTGTAAAAGGCAGAAAGCCACTGATGAGCTGTGTAGTGTTATGAATGACTGAGCAGGCACTGTATGTATGTCCCTCTTTGATTTTGTTGTATATTGCCATAATGCCAAAATCAAATAAACTTTGGTTATTATCTTTGCTTGCGTCTCCTTGTTATAGCTCTTTGTGTGTTGGTTGATAATACGATCGGGTGCACTGTGTTGTTGTGAGAGAAAAATGTCACTTTAGACAATACGGTTACATTCATACATTTATTTGTTTATCAAATACACAAGCTGGATATATTGATTGAAGGCAGGAAAGACAGGCGTACATTTAGCAAGACCAACACTTCAATTCAAAGTTTAAAGAGAGAAGATTAGATAAGCCGCTGTAGCTGATGAAGCAAATGTTTATTTCCGTTGTAGCGACTGTCAGGGGTGTTGATTAAACTTAATTCACAACAATTCAGCCAGAAACTATTGTAAATCCCAATTACAACTGCATAAGCTCAAGATAGTCACATTATCTCGAATGATTGAATGAACCTATTGGCAGTATGTGTCACCTTTGATAGAGGTCTGACAACAACTCACAGAGATACAAAGAGGTCAGATAGTCATTGCTGGTACATTGGTTTTAAACAATACAAAATACTGTACTGCAACACGAGGAAAGTAACAACATACACACCGAAATGCACTTACCAGTATTATATTAAAAGAAAAAAACAATCGTGCTTAATCAACACCTGTGACAATCAACAAAAACCACACATTATGACCAAACTGGTATTCACTGCAGAACTACTGCAATGTGTTTTAAGGTAATCCTGTTAATTTACTCCTGTTTGTTCTCCTGAGGAAAGGTGCCGTACTACGGACTAGCTTACAGTCCCTACACATGGCTTTGGTTTACAGACAAAAAAGTTTGGCAGAGGCATTAATCTTACATTCATATCTATTGCAATAAAGCCAAGGTGGCAGCAAAGGCACAGAGTTGAAACAAAATACAGAAACTCCTTCAAAGTGAGAGCAAAGATTCAAGAAGCTGAACTGGAAATCACGAACGAAGCAGTAAAAATCTATTAAAGCTGTCTTGAAATGGATTAAATCAAACAAAATTACACATTACAACTGATTCCAGAAATCTACATGTTACTGTATCAGTGTGCAGAACAAACATACACAATAGACACATTTGGTGTTGCTTTGGATGAAAGTGCATTTTTGATCTGCACCCGGCTGACATAAGGGGATCAAAGGCTGGTTTGTTAATGTGACTTTAAGCATCCATAAGGAAAAAGTCCCATAAAGAAAACAAGTTTAACCGCAGCGAGTACCTCCTCAGTCATCAGTTAATATACTGTACACACCCATATATAGTAAAGCAAGAGAATATGTAATAAAATACAAGACACACCTCAGTTCTATTTACAAGGAGGCTTGATTGTTCCAAAATCAGTACGTGACTAGAAAAAAGCAAAAAGGCAAAAGCAAATATCATATGTTCAGCTCATCAAGTAAATAATCTAAGCTTCATTTATAATTAGCACACTACAAAATAACATTTGCTGATAGTGAAACAAATGCTTCCCTTTTAAATGCTACTGCAGCTAGAGTATAAAAAAAAGACACTTAAATACATATTTTATACACACACTAGTTAATTTCTGTGCATAAAGCAGTACAAAGTGTTTGATAACATTGACACACACTGTGTGCCACAATTTTAAAAGTCAGTCGTATTTTTCCATGTGAAATTTCCATCAAAAAATATATTTCCTACACAGAAAAATTCCAGAAATGTGACAAATGTGTACTGTACTGATTAAATCTGGGTGTTGGAGAATTAAGGTATTAATATTTCCTAATGTGGAAAAAATATATCCTCAGACATAGGAGTTGGTTGCAGAGAGACAGTACAAAAAAAGGAAACAGAGGAGGTAGATATGGTGTCTCTACAACCAGGCTATCTGTGCGTATACGTGTGTCTGTGAACTAGCTTCTGAAAATGCCCCAAAAGCTTCTTTATACGTACCAGATGTCTGGTATTCCATTTTCTAGAAGTTTTAAATGTTCTTTGATAGCTTGTATGCTTTTAATAGTGTTTAATAGATGTATATGTATACCTTTGGCTAAGGCGACGACAGTAGAAACAGCACGATATACCATGGGTTTGCGTCATTCAACACACTTTTGAAACAATACTGAAGTAGAAAGTGTAACTTTCCTAATATCGTTAAGGTGTTCTTTGGTGTTAGCAAGGATTGTGATGATTATCTTTGAAAACTATATAACAGTATTTCAAGTACCATGATATCTGCAGTCTGACACACAGGCCATACCAGGATGTGTGCATGCGTCTGTGCGTGTGCTTGTGATTGAAATCTATGGCTTTAAATTACACTAATTTGGCTCTTTGACCTAAATCAAAATAAATAAACAGCAACAAATGATGATGACACTTGCTTCTCCCAAATTCACAAGGAACTTAAAGTCTAACTGGATCGTAACAAAACATGGAGGGCTTCTATTTGTGATATGGTTTGTGGTGGGCAAAATGTGCACCAGCAAGGACAAACAAACAACAACACTGGAAATATCAAAACATGAATGAGTAGATTGCTGGTGCTCATTTTGAAGCCCCAATTCCCCCAATTCTCAGCCCTATGGTGTCAGTCTAAGCCTCCACAGTAGCGAGGCCGTTGCTGTGCGGTTTGTAGCCGTTGGCCTCGGTGTGGTTGAGGGCCTGCAACTCCTGTCCGGCTGCCCGCTTGTCTCTGGCCTCCTTTTCCCTCAGTAGGTGTCTGCGGTGGTAGAACAGGTAAGCAGGCAACAGGAAGCCGGCCAGTGAGAGGATCAGCAGGCCGAGGTTGATCTGAAGCAAAAGTGGATGATATTAATGATTTAAATGTAAATTTGGCTTTATATTTGTGTCTCAGTTTTAACCATGTGATTGGAGTACAGACAAAAGATTTTGAGCAAACAAATATCTTTTCCTATGCTCAAAATGTCTCATTGCACCCACACAAACACAAATATAAAACCATACATCGTCTGCGAGTCTATGGAGTTAAGTGTGAGAGATAAGTGTGCATCCGTACCCAGTAGGGGTCTCCTTTCAGTGGTCCAACCATGGCGATGAAAAGCGGCTGCTGCAGCAGAGCGATCACAGCGCTGATCATGGACTGGAGGCCTGTCAGGGTGCCAAAGTGGTTGGATGGGTAGCTGTGGGAGAGACACTAATGGTTACCAAGAGTTTGAAACACTAAATGAAATGACACCGAGCCCCAGATGAATATGGAGTTGTTTCTGTGGTATTAACTATGATAGAGCACAGAAGAAGCAATCTAGTGGACAGTGGACATGATTCAGCTCTTATTACTAGACTATAGTTTCAGTTTATTCAATATTGACTCAAACAGTTCATGGATTTTGTTAAAAGAATATGTTGAATGGTTGCACACATGGTTCCAATGTGTGCACACATAATACAGCATCCCCTACTTTTGTCATCACATCTGGTTGCTTTTATCACACTGTAAAGTGCAGCTTTATGTTTGGTGTTTATATGGTGCTGGAAACAACTCTAAATGAGTCCGGAAAGAGTCTACTGTTTCATAGCCAGATCTCAATTGTTATGCTTTTATAAAGTTAAATGTTTATTATCTTATTAATGAAGTGGAAAATAGAGACACATTGTCCGTATTTCTACTTTGTTAAAAATATATTCAATTATAACACCACTTTAACGATTGCTTTGTGAGACATTACACCCCTGACGTTATGCTTTCCCATTTCCTCATAGATGTGTGTGTGTTTAAGAGAGCTTCAGGTGATGATTTAGCGCTACAGCACTCACACAGCAGCATAAAGGCCTCCACAGCAGGAGTGGATGAAGCCTCGGACCATAGTGTGGAGAATGAAGGTCAAGATCTGAACGAGAAAAAGAGAGAAGAGAAGACAATCAATGGATCTGAGCACTGCAACTATTTATTCTTTACTAGTGTTCTGGCTGCCATGTGTGTGTTTGTCTATGCGTGTGTGTGTGTGTGTGTGGTACCTGTAGAGGCAGGTTGTCTATGAGGCAGCACAATCCGAAAACGAGCAGCAGCATGTTGGTGAGAATAAAGGCTCTCATGGCGTTGGTCACTTTCTGGATCTTACTGTCTCTCTTGGGTCCACTGGTCTGTCTGATGGGCCCACAGGAGTTTTATTACTGAACCGCTCTCATTATAATAACACCATCTGACATTCACATGTATGTCTGGATGCATCAAATAAAAAGTACCAAGTCACGACTCATGGCATGTACCTCTGCTCTGTGCCTGGGGTGGAGGTCTTCTCCTCTTTACACTCCTTCATCTTCCAGTCCATGATGTATCCAATCAGAGGACATGTGGCCAGGCACAGCAGCTGCAGAGTGCCAAAGATGGACGAGTAGAAACTCACTGAAGGAAAAAGATATTAAATCAAGTTAAGAAGATAAAAAAAGAAAGATGTGCCAGACATGTTAAAAGTATACGAATTTATAGCCATTTAATTAAGATACACACCTTTCTCTTCGGCCTCAATCACCAACTGCTCAGATGCTGAAATAGAAAAAGACCAACTCTGTCAATAACCCTTAGATGTGTTTGATACAATACAATAAAAACCCAGTAATAGTTTGCGGAGAATGTGATCAAGGGGTTAGACACTCACGATGCTCTTCACCGTGGGTGACCATAAACTCCAGCATCTTGTTCATCGCCCCCATGAAGAAGATGATCCTCAACTGGGACATCCCCATTGTCACCAGACTCCACAGGAAGATGGGAGAGAACACGGACCGACGGAAGGGAGCAGCATCTGAGAGAGGAGGAGAGGGTCGGCGTTATCCAACATAAAAGTTACAGTGACATACGTGAATTTATTTAATTTATTTACAAGTTGAAGGCAGGTGATTAGGATTTCTTTCTTATCATGTTTAACTGTACAAATTGTCTCACATCCAGTCTTTCACCTATTTGTCATCTTGTGACCCCCTGAGATATATCTTGTGAAGTCAGATCAAACAAATTTTTGTCTTCTTTTAAATGACTAATTTTACATCTTTAGACCTATAAGAACTATTAAAAAGCTTGATTTAAAGGGACACAAGCCAAAAAGAATGGGAGGCACAAAAATATGGTACTATCCGAGGTGGTGGAACATTTTCATTAGTCAAAGATAGGACAGTATGCAGAAGATTACAGACCTGATCTTTGACATTTTTTTTTAATAATATAATATAATGTGATATACAGATCTGGATGCAGATCCATAAACTTGTTTACTTGTAAATGACAGTTTGTTGACTTACTGGGTGCAGCGTCAGTACCATTAGGAAGTTTCTCTGTGGAGTGTTGGATGTCTCCATTTTTTTGGCTCAGTCTTTCTCCGACAACCTTCAGGTCCGACGATGGCAGCTCTTGCTGTGTGAGGATCTTACTGTTATAAATAAACACATGCACAGGCATTGAGGTTGGAGTGAAGGAGCGATGTTCTAAAAAACATTTTTGTGCCTGTGTGTCTCTGGAAAGAGATGAGGCGAGAGACTGGTGGCACACTAACCTGTAGTCAACCTCGTCAGGTGTTGGGAAGCCTTCTGTGGGCCAGTTGAGGAAACAGTTGAGACAGACAAACCCGGCAAGACCCGCCCACATCCACATGATCACCCGGAAAGACACGCCTGCATCGTAGATCAGCTAGGAAGAAGAAAGACGGGAGGAGGAAGGTTGTTATAATTGTAATTGTAACTGAAAGACACTAAAACAAACCATATAGCTGAGGGGAATGTCAATTGTCCAATTATGTGTGTGGTTTATTTGAGAGAACCGTAAAGAATGTGTCAGTATTATTGTCTATTTCTGCTACTATAGCCTTGGTAATTTACCTTGACTCCAGGGAAGGTGACAGCAGAGGAGGCGTAGGAGCCAATCATCAGAGACATGATGGTGGAGCTCAGAGCACCAAACATGTTGGGGAGCTGCAGGGACAGAGAAGGGGAGAATCAAATTAACCACACAATCCAAATTATATAAATAGACACAAAAGATGTCGGTTATTAGACTAAATAAACATTTTTATCTGGGCCCAATGTGAAATAAGCTTGTACGTAACCTACACTGTATATATAAATGTAGTTTAGCCATGGTGCAGTATGCCATTTGACCAGCAGAGGGCAGACAGCTGCTTTGAGTAAGCAGATGAACGAGACTGGGAAAGTTCCTCTTAATCAAGAAGAACTGTTCGTGCTGATGGCGTTTGCACCCAGTCACACTTTTCTCTTCCTGCAGAGCAGACTCATTAAAAAAATATTAGTTTCCATGTCATGAGGAAACAAGAAACAAAGTCATGACCCAGTTTGGGTCCAGACCTCATACTACAAACACTGACTAAGCTATACTTAGACACACATCCACAGCCTTTATTCTTGCTATTTCAACAAATTCCTTGAGGTAGGATTAAAAACGCGGAAGCCAATCTATAGCCAGCTCTCGATGAACTTCTGCGTGGGGGCATGCGTTACACACAGCAAAGGGGACAAGGTGGCGGGCACCAGGCACTAACACATCATATATTAGGTCGACCTATTTACAGTAGTAAGAAGCTTAACGAACATTACAATGACCTGTTGTGCTGCCAGCACACCCAGTGTCCTTTGATTAGAGATTTAAATGGGTCAATCGTGATTATAATATCACATGTGTGGGATTTTAGGTGTGCAGCATGACAAGCTCACTATTCTCTCTCAACACTGACCACAGTTTTCCAAACTTCTGCTGGCGTCACCCAATCTCCCCGCTGGGTCAGAGTTCACCGTGCAGTGTCAGTGTCCCTTTTTTTAATTTCACAGGTGTGTGCATTTTCCACACCCTTGCACTGATCTGAGGCTGAGACTGGACCAAATGATGTCAAGTCACAGTTGAGAAATTGGGAACACGACAAGCCAAAAAATAATACGACTTACATTAAAACATCTTTTCAGATACAGAGCAACATTATCATTTATTTGGGGTTGTAATTCTGTCTGTCTGATAAATAAAAGTCCAATAATCACTCAATGTTCTGTTTTGGTCCCCCCCTACTTGAGGGAAATATCTGACTGTTTAGCAGCTAAATGCTCCTCTGTGTTCACCAGCTAGTAGTTAACTTTGTCATTTGGTGTTGGGCCTCCTGCAGCTGTAAACGATGCTGATGAGAGCGGTGAGAGCGAATAGTAAAACTGCGGGCCACAAAACCGAAACAATTAGTTAGAAGATGCTATAGAGTTCTGTAGAACTGAGGGGAACTTCAGGGTCTGGTGATAATTACCTGTGGGCTTGTAACTACGAGCGATTGTTAACATCAAATCTTTGAATCTAGCAGCTATAAGTATAGCTGATATCATATATGTTTCTGATTGCCCTGTACCCTAGTGTGCTTCAAAGTGATGCAGTAACAAACAGTCCAGTCTCATTTGACTCCCTTGGTGGGTCAGAGAGCATGAAATAAGTAAAAAAAAAAGGGTTTCTAAGAACTTCATTACCACAAATGGACATTCTTAAAGAGCTGCTTTTGTCTCCTAAGTCCAGCAAGACATAAAAGTGGAAGGAAGCCTTTTTGTGATGGTAGATGTTAGTGTGTGTGTGGGGGTTGGCTGCTGTCTGGAGATTAGGCTGTGGTGGAGGTTTGCGGCTGATAGATTGTGTGTGTGTGTGTGAGTGTGTGTGTGTGTGTGTGTGTGTGTGAGTGTGTGTGTGTGTGGGTGTGTTGCAGTAGGAGACATGAGGGCACTGCAAGAGCTGACACAACAAGGAGGTTGGCAGGTAAACAGGAAAAAAAGCTTTCCTGAGGATGTTCGAGGGAGAGAGCCCGACTGTCTGAGCAGGATGAGAAAAAACATTGCAGAGACCCGTCTTCATTCAGCACTTCTGAGAATCTAAATACTTCACGGCCGGTCTGTGGCGACGAGATCTACAACGCTGAAACTCTGTGACTGCAGAGGTTTGTGGTATGTAGGCGAGAGGGCCCTCTGAGCACACAAGAGGAGTTTGCATCTCTTACTAATGTTAAAGCAAAGATATTCCAGCCATGTGAGATGTCAGCTAGTTAATGTTTGCTTTCAGATGTGTGGTAGCAGCAACCCGTGTGTGTCTGAGCGATTTGCAGCGGAAGGCAAAGAAAAAGCGTGACATGTGTATGTGTGTGCATGTGCCAGCAGCAGGCGTGATTCCCACCAGTGTGTCCTGACAGTTCTCATAAAATACATATTTCACACAGGGCCTTGCAGCACATGTCCCGCATGCTAACACTACCAGGGGGACGTGGACAGAAACACGTGACTTTATGGAAGCACAAAAGGGTCAACTGGTGTCAGAAAGTCACACACAAATGGAGCTTTGGCTTGTCACGACAAATCAGTTCAGGATCTACTTCTGCTGTGCTCACTCACTTGGGTGTTGTAAGACTTTGGCACTGGGTTTAATTAATCACTGAGAGAACGGGCCGAATAGTAGCTAATGAGCACTGAAACTTGATGCAGCTCTGAACATGTGGAAGAGAAGTAGAATATAGGACGTGAGAAAGTGGAATAAAAGGGAACAGGAGGGGAAGAAAGTGGGAAAGAGGTGTATATAAATAAGCAAGAATTGAAATGAGGAAAAAGGGAGGTAGTGGGAGTAACATTTTTTTAGTTTGACTGATCTCCCCAAGCCACAGCTGCAGTCCCTCTCTCTGTGGAGAACCCAGCAGGAAACACACAAAAAAAAAAACCACAGCTGATTAACACCGGCTTCTTCTCTCCACCTCAATTCTCTGCCGCCTTTTAACACTGTTCAAAGACTGGTCAATCCCTCACAGCTTTGGCACAGTGCTTTTGTCCAGCTGCAATAGACTTATATAACAAGTAGTCTAACGTAAAGACGGTGGGAGCCTTCAACCACGACGCATGACTCTCGCTTTTGAGGTTTCTTACCCAAAGCATCCACAGTTTCCTGTAGCGGCTTCTATTTGTTGGGTACATTTAAAAGAAGAAAAGCTTCTCTTTGCTAGCTGAGACCAAAGTTAGCACGTGGAGGAGGGACAGCTCTTTAGCCGAAGCACTTTTCTGACAGGCCCCCGCGCTCAGCCAGTACCGTTGAAGGGCAGTCCCTTTATGTTACAGTAAATGCAAGCAGTTCTCATTCCTTTGATGCCAATGTCACACGCAGGTGTAAAGAAATACCGTACATACTTAAGATACATAATTAATGGTAGTTCTGGGAACCAGGACATCCTCAAGGTTGCTTCAGGCAAAGATGTGGCACCTCTTCAACAATGAACTCTTCCATGAACTTCAAAACCACAAGGGTGTGTTCGCACAGGTTAAGGAGTGCTCTGATCACAGCTGGTAAATTAAATTTAAATGAGTGGTGAATCTTTTAAAAAATGAAGAGAAAACAGATTTTTTCTTTCCCTTTTAAATCTTAATTTTTATAGTTTCTATTTTATTTGATTTATTTACTTAATTATGTTATGTTTTATGTACTTATGTAGATATCTTGTTATCAGCCAGACTGATGAATAAATTATATTCACATTATTGTTTAACTTAAACTACTTTAAAAAAAGTTTTAACTACTTATTTGGTTCCACAGAACTGGTGTGTGTCTCTTCCATTTCAAATTACACTGCTCCTTGAATTAAAACCCATAATCCTTTGGCCTCGAGCTGTAATTTACTGGCACATTCAGATGTTTTATTTTTATTTCTCTGCCCATTTTATGCTTTTGTTTGCAATATGCTTGATGTATTATTACCATCCACATGGAAAATGTGCACAAAACAACACAAGTGCAAATAGAGTCTGTAGAGTGAAGAGGAGTTACTACCTTGATCAAGGTCATACAGTTTAGATTATTTCATATATTATAATAAGTGTTCTTTCCTTATACAATAACTCAAAATAACAGAGATGTTTCTTGTTTTATAATCCATTTTGAGCTATTACTCTGAAGCACATGGTTCATTGTGTGCGTGCGTGTGTGTGTGTGTGTGTGTGTGTGTGTGTGTCTCAGTCCTTGTGCTCTGCCGTCATTCGCTCTTCAGAACAACAACAACAACAACAACAGTGTGGAGGTCAGTCAATGCTGGTACACACAACCCAATTAGAGATGGAAAAATGGAGGCACGGAGGTCAACCAGGGACAAAGAAGAGGGAGGGAACTAAACTCAAGTGTATGTGTGTAATTTTAATCTTGTGTTTGTGTGCGATTAAATAGAATAGAAAGAGAACAGTGCCTTCCTCTGTGGGAGTTATGTGAGTGTGTGTTAGTTCAGGTCAAACAGGCCAAGGAGTCTCCATGTTGTTGGGATGCTGCTACAGTGAGTCACGAAGGACACAAACAGCATTTAACAGATATAGCTGTCCGGCATTTCTGTATATTTGCTGCTAACGATAATTTAATTATCTGAGCGTCACAAAGTGCATCTGCATGGTCAGGACTCTTCACTATGTGTGTGTTTGTCAAAGGAGGAGAGAGAGAAAGGCTGACTCATGTAAAACTGAGGCTCCATGTGTGCATTTGTGTAAATATGTGTCATGTTTGTCCATGCTTTGCACTGTGTGATGGATTCATTCCTTTTCATTTTGACTTTAACTTGGTCTCAGTGTCACAAACATATGATCCAGTGTATAAAACTTATTTCTTCGACTATTAACTTAACCCCTTAACATAACCCTTTTGTTTCCATGTAACCTATATAAGCTTAAGCGTTATTAACAGTGTTATATTCGACTATGTTATATTATGTATCATCGTGTTCCAGCTCTTCATTTAAAGCTATATACTGAATGATATACTCAAACCCCAGTGTGCATGCTTTTATGGCTGCACCACTCCATCAAGTAGAGCAGGGCTGCACTTTATTTTCATTATCACTTAATTTTTTTATTTGTTTTGTTTAATTAATTAATATATTATTTGGACTTGGACAGTTTCCTAGAGCCTAAGGTGGTGTCATCTATTGTCTTGTTTGGTCCAACCAGCAGTCTAAAACTCAAAGATCTTCAATGTTCTGTAATCAAATTTGAAAAACTAAAAATCCATTAAATATTTGGATTTTTTGCCCTAAAAAAATGACCTAAATGATTAATTGATTATCAAAGTGGTTGCCAATTGTCTTCCTCTTGATTGATTAATTACATGTTTACAAGGTAGATTGATTTATCATTCTACAATACATACAATGAGATTAAGTTGAAGATGCTACTAACAAAAACAAACATTATATACAGTAGTTGAATAAATAATAAGTCACAGAAATACATGGTGGAGTGAGGATGAATTAAGGAGCCTAACAGCCTGAGGGAAGAAGCTGCTCCTAAGTCTGGTGATATGGCAGCAGATACTTCTGTGTGCAGCCAGGTGAACAGGCTGCGTCTGCAGTGGGTACTATGTTTAGGTATCATTTGGTTCATTGACTAATTGTTGCAGCTCTAAAATGGAAATATTCCAGATTTCTTGTGTTTAATTTTATTCACATTTTCCCATAATTCAGCCTGACATATTTGGTATCTTTGGCAGATTTGGGATCTCTGCTAAAATCTTAAACGTGTTTCTGTGCGTTTAAACAATGTGTGGTTGAACAGCATGAGTTTGTATGACTGACAACCAAAAATCTGCTGTTTAAATCACTGCCTGTCCTTTAAAAAATGAACACAATCTGTGGCCAATAACACCAGCAATCACCTTGAATAAATGGACATCACAATCACATCCACCACACTCATGTGGATCATAACTCAATTCAGAACAACCTTTTTTTTTTTTCCTTTTGTAAAACAGCTGTGTCAGCTGTTTATTCACATTATCAGCAGTTTTCAGTATACGGGTACAGTTGACTATAAAGGTGCAAAATATCTATTGAATTTGAGCCAATCTGACATCTGTCTTAGCTTTTCTTTTCCACAGAGCCAGGCTATAGTCAGCATACAGGGAAAAGGTCAGAGGAGAGGGTCATCTGCCCACACTCGACTTGGACTTTCATTATCTAAACATCTGTTTCATGTTCGTCTCCCTGTGTGTACATAACCATGCACACACGTTTGTACATCCACGTGTGTGCACAGTCATGTAGAGTTGAAAAAGGTTCTGTATTGATTTTCTGCTGACTGCTGGGCGGAACAGAGGAACGGGGGAGAGCGGGAAGATGGGAAGATGGGAAGACAAGAACAAAGGAAGAAGGAAGGAAGTGAGAGGGAACAGAAGAGACAGGAGAAAGTATGTGGCCTTGAGTGTTTTGAATAGAGGTGAGTGGGCCGAGCTTCGGGGAGGGTGTGTGGTCAACTGGAGGCTGTTATTGGCGGAAACACAAATGGGAGAGTTCCCATCTGGGAGAAGTCATGTGCAGCTCAGACGGAAACACTGTGAGCACACACACACACACACACACACACACACACACACTACTCACACGCAGCACCAACACACAGCGCAGACCTAAATACTTGCCAGGACACAGGAGGCAGCGGCAACAATAAAACACACTTGATAATGTTGGTACCAGCTGACACATCACACACAAACACACATGCCTGACGTGAGTGTAAACAAACACAGCTCCCAGTCACAACACGAACTGTTTCCTCAGCTGAGACAAATAGGGGCCCTGACCACGCTGAGACTCTCAGCTACCAACACTTTTCTACTAAGTTGTTCCAGGAACACAACCCTACATTAGTACGTTCTCAGAATGAGTTATGTGACCACAGTAGAGACATTCTTCTCCTCTGTTTCAGTGCTATAATATGGGACCGGCCGCAGGGCGCTTTCAGAAAGAAAAACTAATTTTGGTGCAAAATAGTCTTAAAAATGATCCTGATGACATTTAACATGATGCCGATGTAAGAGAGTGAGAGAGAGAGAATTTAGAGAGTGTGCAGGCTAATTTCTCACATTCTTTGTTTACCAATTGGAGCTACTAGTACCTTGAATGACCCTGTTAACATTGAAGACAAAATTTTGTCCTGGGTGTCCTGATCAGACTTTGACAGCTTTAAATATACTGTAACTATGAGACACCCTGTCAATACTTTTTGACGGCGGTCAGGGACTCACATACAATACATAGTGTGACAGCAAAGGCAGCCTCGGAGGCATTAGATGACCATCTGATCCAATTTGTGGTTTGCAGATAAACTCTTACAGAGCTGTCTTTTTCTTTTTTTCCCTTGTTCTCATTTCTTTCTTTCTCGACTCGGTCGGAACAGTTCTTATGTACAGCAGAGGACAGGACCTCACCCAACAAAAGATCTATCATTATTGACTACACTGGATCTGTTATGAGCAAGAACCAACCCCGTAATAACTAAAGAGAGACAAGAGGATCAACTGTTTGACCACACATCAGTGAACATCTGTAATACACTAATTATACATCTACAGTTTGTGCTACTGATTATCTAATAATCACCTATAACCTAGGTGATAGCTCATCTCGTCTGTAAATATCAGTATTTATAGATATTCTCCATTAATCAGTCAGAATCTGTCTTTTTCCTGCTTCCTGATAATTGTGTGTCTCACCGTGAGAGAGGTGAAGGTCAGGCAGATGCCTCCGAATCCGTTCAGGGAGAGAGCCAAGAAAATAAGCGCTGACAGAACTGCAAAGAAAAAGAGAAACACAGAAGAAGAGTTAAAGGACCATCGAGTGGTGTAGTTGCAGATTACCACCTCCTCGTCTCACCCTCTTGGACCAAGAGTGTAGAAGAAACTAAGCTGGCCGCAAAAAACTATCTCTAGCCGGTGTTTGGTTTGGTATTTCTGGGCTACTGTAGAAACATGGCAGCTCAACAAAGCGGCCTCTGTGGAAGACGACCCACTTCCAAAAACGTCTCATTCTAAGGTAACGAAAACACAGCAGTTCTTATTTTCATGTAATTAAACACGAATGAAAACACACCTAATAATATTATATTCCATTTCTGCCAATAGATCCTGCTAAATGTTACACACAGGACCTTTAAAGCCAAGAACTACTCTCTCAGATCAAGACTGGAGGAAGTCTTCCACCGCATCCACCAAAAGCCTTAAAAGGTTTTATATACTTTTTTTTAGTGACTACACAACAGTGTAAAAATAAACTATTATAGATGCAGTTACCCCACTTTCTGAAATTCCTGAATGGTGTAATTATGAATTAATCCACTCTTTACTTGTTTGTAATTTTTTTTTCTTGTTTTTTGTTATGTTTCTATGGCAACATTTGTAAGTTCAAAACAAAAAACAATAGACAGATATGGGGATCAAACAGGCACTTTGCCTGAAGCATATTGAGGCCCTTATAAAGTGGAAGCAGCAGCTGGTAAAACAGCTCAATAAAACCGGCTACATGAAATGAAATATGGCATTTTTAGGTAGCGCACATCCATTTCCTGGTGTGCATTCAATACCAGTTGAGCCACTGTGATTTAAAAATGTGGCGTGCACAGGAGCTGACTATCGGTTATTGTTCATAACCGGATCCCAATTTTGACCGCATTCTTCTTTCCCATTTTCATTCCCATCTGAAACTACATGGTTTCCATTGCAGCCAGAGGCAATCGGTGAGATTTGAATCATTATGTGCACAGAAGGAAGGAATGTGAAGAATGTGGAGCGTTCGGAGTCTGGCTAGTTTTACACCTTTGCACACCTGTCCCACTGCACCTGCTGTAACTGTTCAACCAATAGTTGTCCAGTGATGAAAGGAGCTTTTAGCTGCTTTTAAGCAATTCTACTATTGATACTGTCTATAGAAAGAAATATTGTAGTTTTTCCCGAACCAAGTACCTAGTACGCATTGATAAAACTAACCCTTATGGAACCCTTATGGAACTATAGAGACACAAATGGCACCGCTTACTTAGGTTTTACTTAATTCTAGTCAATTTAATAATCAAAACTCTTTGTATTTTAGCTGTCTGCCATGTGTTATATAATACAGGTCCTCTGCAGTCTGCGTTAACGTGCAAAATGTCGCTCTACTCGCCATTTAAGTACATCACAGCCTCGGGAGGTGTGCTTCCAGCTGTGACTCAAAACGATAAGTGAGTAAAGCTTCTCACACAGTGGGAACTACACGAGATTAACAGGTTGGCCAGATACTACAGTATTTGAGCTATACAGATTTCACACAGATTGTCACATTTTGCAGTTGATTAAGTTGGTTGATTGGTTATCAATTAATGTCTGTTTGTGATTGTACTCACCGTGAGGGTTGTAGGCAGACACGGCCATCATAACACAGGACAGACCGAAACATGAACTGTAACAAAAGAGCAGGGATATATTAAATTCTGGCATACTATATCATATCCTAGAATGCTGAAAGTCACATGTAGTATATACTGCATACATAATTTGTGTTTGCACAAAAAAGTCAAAAAGTATAGAAACTCTCAGAGGCCCATGGTTAACTAACTGCTGATGACTCACCAGTCTCTGTGTTTGTATGTCTGAGTCATACAACTGCCACGTTATTGAGTGAAAGTGTGATGCAAATGAGTTCAGTTGTTAGGTTGGTGAACAATCTTTTCATACATAAATAACAGCAGTCAGGTCAGGACTGGTGATCTGCCAAAGACTCAAACTGTCAGTAGTGTAACAGCCTGTATGTTTAAACATATGCAGCTGCAGATAAACTTCTTATTCTCCATTTTTATCAACTTAAATCTTACTATCACTGCATCTGTGTCTAAAACTGTGAAAGAGAAAGAGACAAAGTGCTTGTGTGTTTGTGTTTTTTGCATTTAACTGAGTAACTGATACAGTGCTGTATAGTTACATGAGAAGGTTCAATTGTTATCACGTGTCTACACTCAAGAATGTCACTACTACTACTACACACACACACACACACACACACACACACACACTAGTGTCACACCTACATTAACTGATTCACACGTTGAAAACTAAATCTCCCTCCTCCCACTTTGGGAATGTGATCTGTCTGCTTCTCTTATCTTCACAATCACCTCAGTAGTAGTAAAATAAGTGACTACTGTTCACTCCAGATGCCAACTTACATAAATAAAGGAATAAAGGAAATGTGAAGTAATCAAACTCAACAATCTATATCTGGTTTTTAAGTATTTTAGAATTATACTGACGATAAAAAAACGCCTCAATACATCAATCCTGCAGACGTGCACGTTCCCTGTCACTATTTTTAGAACCATTACCTGCCCACCAGGCGAATTGGTCGGGGCCCAAATTTGTCCATCAGGATACCGAGCGGCAGGGTGGTAGCGCTGAGCAAGAAGGAGCCGATGGTAAAGCCCAGATTCAGCATCTCCTCCTGGTCCACGCAGCTGAGCCACTCCACCTCGCCACCGGTGGAGTTGCCCAAATTGATGGCCACAGACTCATTCTCTGCGGGAACGAGTGTGGAGGGTTGATTAGAGAGACGAGTGGGAAGAATATGTATAGAGAAAGCTGAATAATTGGTTTAGAAATGATTCAGAAAAGTGTTATGAAGCCTTCCCTTTGCACATTGGATGAAGTTCACAAGAAGATTCACTAAAATTATTTTAAAGAAGAAAATATTTCATATTTTAAAAGTTATTTAGGGTCCCCATAAACAAATACATATTCCTTGTGTTGCCAAAAAGTAATTCAAAGAACAAAACTCCAATAAGAGAAATAATAGACTAATTTGGGATTTTTGGATCTTTAGTGCTGCATAAAATGACCATAAACACCAATCACAGGTATAGAGAATAAGAAAATCCTCTCTGTGAGTATCAAGGTGATAAAACAATGTTTTTTTTGGAGCTGTTAAAGAGAAACAAACCGATAAAACTTAACGATTAACACGGCATGCAGAGGTGCAGATTTTACCTGGGCATAGGTGGGAGTAGAAGCCTTCCCTCTTCAGCATGATGAGCAGGGAGCCCCAACCCAGCAGCACAGCCGAACACAGCAGGTTCTCAATCACCGCTGTCACCGCCATCCACCAGCGCCTCCTGTAGGCCTGGAGGAGAGAGGGCGCCATCGCTGCTGCTCTGTGATGAAGAGGGAGGAGGGACAACGGCAGAGATTAAAATGACTGACAGGTTGCATTGAAGAAACTGGACGGCAACGACTGAATATCTTTAGGAAAGTGTGATGCTTATATTTCACATTTTATAGATGTAAAGTTTTCAAACTGGTTAAATTAGGGACTTTTTAAGGCATTTTTAGTACCATCATTAATGCAATTGAAGGCCTATTTTATGTCCAAAAACTGGCAAAAAAAAGAAAAATCAGTATTGGTATTGTATAGTATTGTTACAGGACGATCAATACAATCTTTTCCACTTGTATTACTTCATACATACATTCTAAATACAATTTAGAATGTATGTATTTAAGACATTTTAAGACTTTTTTAAAACACCCTGGTATATTAGCCTGAGCTAGTTTGGAAAGCCTGTTCCTAGATCAGCATTTATACACCTAGAAGACAGATGCAAACTAGGACTACAACTAAAAATTACTTTCATTAATGATCATCTACAAATGTCTTGTTTTGTCCGATCAACGGTCAATAACACAGTCATGATCCATTTTGAGCTCTGTGGGTAAGATGCTCCACATAATGAGCCTCAGGAAAGAGACCGGCGTCTGTCCACAGTAGGATTTACAAAAGGGCACCATCTCCTTTCACTCAGTGGTGTTTTGTTTACTTCACTGAGGAGACCTGATGGAGCCCCTCGAGACAGGACATTTTTCTCTCAGTTTGCCTAATGAGTGCCCATGTGACCAGTCATTGTTTTATAAATCCCAGCTGGGCACCTGACACCTCATTGTCCTCAGAAATCCTCCCACTGTGCTGTCAGCAGAGAAGCTATTTCACCCTTGATTTTGACCAGAGGAAACAATGCCTTTGTTCTGGAAATTAGGATAGCATCCTAAAAGGGTGAAATTTCCATCTGAAAGCAGCACAGAGTTGGACTGAAGGACTCTTTCAACAGCATGTAACCACTGTTTGGTTTAATGGGTCAAAAGTGAGTGGTGATGCAGCTTTAACAAACACAAAAAAAACTGAAACTTAAGACATGACTGACCAGACACAGTCAGGTTATGACAACCTGGAAGGTACATACACACACACACACACACACACCTCATACACACAGAGGACAGGTGACAGGTGACCGGTCACTATAACCTGTGACATGAGTGACCAACACACAGAATCCAGTCATGAACTTCCCGACATACACACACACATCTGGAAAGCAAGCAAGCAACAAAGATCCAAATACAACCAGCTATTCTATTTGGCGGTGAACCAGAAAAGAAGTGGAACAGAGGGAGGAAAAGTCTCAGCCACTTGATTTGAAGAGGGACAGGGGGTGGGGGTGGGGGGGGAATGCAGTCAAGGCCTTAAACAGGAAACACTTTTCAGTAGTTCCTAATGAGGGCATCTCCTCAGCGTGTGTGTGTGTGTGTGTGTGTGTGTGTGTTGAATGGGAAAAGGAGAGAGGATCTAATGGGACTGATTTGTCTCTGCGTATTTGCTCATGAGGCGTGCATGTAATGCGATTATCTGTAGTCCACTGAACTGCCTTTGTGCTGAAAAGAGAGTTTTTAAAAGGGGGGATTTCTGTGTAACTGACACCCCATGCTGAAAACCCCTTCAGTACACACACACACACACAACTCCCCCAACTCTCAATAACGAGATGACAGGGCAAGACAACGCTCATTCATTCACTCCTGTAAATGTATAACCCACAAATTAACCTGTTAATTAACCCTCCTGCTGTGTCCTGAGCTTTCTTTTGTTATGAATATGGTATATTTCATCTGACTGACCAAAGCCTCAATGCATTCCTCCACACAACGCATCTTTGTGATTAGTGATCACTTTTACTGATGGTTTTATTCAAACATTACGCATCTGTGGTGTCTATAAGACTTTTAACCAGCAGATGGAAAACTCCTCCATCCCCACACCACTGGCTGGTTTCAAAACAGTATCCGGACATAGATTTGTGATCATCCCTCAACATGTCCTCTCTGGTCTTAATTATGGTCAAAGTAATATGCAAATTGCACTTCTTCTATTGAAAACAAGTAGTATAAGTGCATTTGCTTGTGATAATGACTAGGAATGAAGTTGGTTCGGTTGTGGTTATCAATTATCAGGGTGAGGCTGTAACACATTACTCAAAATCCTAGAGCCAAGGTGACTTCATTGATTGTCCAACCAATGGTACAAAACTCCAGTAAAAGCAGCAAATGCTCCCATTACAGAGATTGACTTGTTACATTTTTGTCATTTTTGCTTGTAAAATGACTTAAACAATGAATTTAATGTTGGTCAATTAATCAATTGAAAGACTAATCTTCGCAGCTCTAATGGAAATATAGATTGTGACAGTTCAGGCTTTTATCCCTGACATATGAATGAGCACATGCCAACTGTATTATTTCACATTGGCAGGGTATATTTTCCTTATCAGTATAAACTGTATCATATGTATCATAGATGCTTAATAAATAAATGTTTTGCTGAATCATGACACCATCATTACCATGAGTTCTCAGCTCTATAATCATATATAAAGGTCTGTGTTTTCCTAATAACACAGAATATCAGAGAATTGTTGATGTCAAAACATAATTACTCTTTTTTTACAAGTTATGTGATGTGTAAAATAGCAAAGAAGTGATTGCATGGACTTCTGCTTCAGGGAGTATGAGGGAGTATTTCCGCTTGCTCAGTTACAAATGATACAATTAAAATTTAAAGCAATTATTCTGTCAGAGAAAAAAGAATTTGTCTGTGAAATAGCAGAAGACGCATAAATCAGGAAACAATTAACGTTCTGTCATTAAGTTAATGACTCTGAAGCCGAGGGGACCCAAAAACATGAACGTCTGCATTTTAATTATTTATTTAAATAAATGAAGCTGGCTCTGCGTTTTAAGCCCAGGTGTAAATCCACATTTATGTGCTGAATGTGCAGTTTCTCCCTGTGTCACTCAGTCTGACCAACAAAAAGACACCATTTTGTGTCTTTGTTTAACATCAAGTGCAGAACGAGCCTAAGAACCGTCCACGTTGGAGTTATAAAGTATTTTGTTTGTGTATTAAGGCAGCAGAAGGGACGAAGAGAGCAGTCATTCAAACATGAACAGACACAGTCCTTGAAAGGCCTAAGTATAGAGACTACTGTCACATGGATTGGATTTACGCTGCCGTGGCTGCAACACACAATGAACACACATCACATACACACTGTGGGCAGTCAGCACTCAGCAGACGATGATAATGAAGCACGGAGTCATGGCTACGGTGTGTGTGCGCGTCTGTAAGAAAGGTGTCGTATCAGTTGCTCTTCAGTGTATGTTTGAGCTCAGGTTATATTACCACATGTGACTGATTCAAGACACGCTGTCTTCACCTTCTACTTCTGCTTATCACACATTCCTCCTCTCTGCTTTCCGCCAGTTTTTGTGTCTCTTATTATGGCAGCAGTCACTTTGGAAACCGACACGTAGTCATTATGGAGAAAAGGCTCATGATGACAATTACTACTACAAGACCTGGGTGGTAATAAGGAGTGCCTGTGGTGTAGTGACACAGGAAAGTCAACACCCAACAAAGCAAAAACATGAAAAGAAAATGTCTTTTTAGGGTTGACAGGCAGTTGTGAGGCCTTGTCATAATACCGTGAAGTGTGTGTGTGTGTGTGTGTGTGTGTGTGTGTGATGGAGGGGAGAGCAGGTGAAGTCTGCCCTGAGGGGAAAACCATATAAGGATACAGTTTCCTGAAATACCTGAGCAGCAGCAGCTGATGCAATGTTGCCATGACTAACTCCACTATTATGGCCATGGAGAGTTTTGGTATTTATAGAGGAGGGGGTTTGATATAATATATTTTTAAGGATTATTATAATAACAACAAACTTTTTACTGTATTAAAATCTACTTGACATATGTAATTCATCACGTGTCCTGCTTTCTTTCAAGTCTCTCTGCTGCTGCTCCTATCAAGCCCTGCTCTTTTTTCCCCGCGGGGATGTTTCTGACCTTGACCAGCCGTGTTTATCAACCTCTGCTGGACATAAAGGACCGCAGGGCAAACTCTTTATCCTCACAAGTTTCCAAGAAAATAAACCAGGCGCTCTGGGAGCCTCTGTCCCCCCGAGGAGCCCAAAAAAAAAAAAAAAAAACCGCAAACCCCCGAGGCTGCCCGGCCGGCCAGCAGCTGTCTCTCCGCGGGCATGACCTCAGCCCGGGCTCCGGTTACCGGCTCGGCTGGGCGGCCGCTGAGTGGACCCGTCCGCGTTCATGTGCTGTCCGAAATGTCGGAATTGTGAGTTAAACTACACCCCCCCCCCCACACACACACACAAAAAAAATGGCACCGCCTGATCCCGATGATACCCCACCTTCCCGCAGGTGACACTGAAGGAGGCAGACAAAAAAGCATGATATAACTGAAGGACATAATGAAAAAGAGATGTATAGTTTAACAGTTAATTGATTTATCAATTAATAAACAGAAAATGAACCACCAACAATTTGGGTCAATCGTTTAACTCATTTTTAGAAGCAGACATTATGAAATGTTTGTCTGTTTCTGTTGTGTCCTTAAATGTTAGGATTTGCTTCTTTTCTGTGTTTTATAACATTGTACATTTAATATCTTTGGGTTTGGGACTGATGGTCAGAAAAAAGCAAGGGTTTGAAGTTGTCACCTTGGGCTCTGGGAAAATGTGATGGAAGTAGTTCCCAGTTTTTTAAAGAGGTACTTTAATCAATAACAAAAAAATAATAATTGCGCAGCTCTAATTTACAGGACAAATGTTTGTAACGAAACGTAGACCTAAATATAAGCTTACCCTTTTACCCCCACCTCAAGTTTCTGAGTGACTTAACACACTAAAGCACAGTCTTTGGTACAGTCTGCTTTACTATAAAGTCATTTTAATGATTTAAATTGAATCATTAATTGACTAAAATCTCACTTTATGGGGTGCCCATGAAGGCAACAAAGGCTGTGTCTTTACCTTACTAACCAAAACGTGTCTGTGACCACCGTTACTGGCTAAACCAGCAATAACATGTAAATGTAACTTTATAAAAACACATGTGTGTCTAATCACAGCTCGTAGAGTCACAGCACAGTTTACTAAAGCAGTAGTTAACCACTCAGTGAGAGATACACACAGACACTGTACACTACTATAAAAGAAGTCACTTAAGGTCACTTCCGAAACAACCCGCTCATTTTTACGCTTTCACTGTAACGCTCTCTGTGAACACACACACACACACACACACACACACACACACACACACACACACACACACACAATAATGATTATTTCCCACTTCACATTTTGGCGGGTTTAATACAGACTGTGTACAGAAGCCGTTTCCATCCTAAATTCTCAGTTTCATGCCACGTGTGAGTGTAGATCCGCTTCCGCATCATGCCGACACTTTACGCACGTTATTACAGCTAATACTACACTTATTAACTTACTGCACAATCACAGTGAATACTGAAGGGGGAACTCATTTACTTACTTGAGTTGTGTGACTTCTTCTGAGATGAAAAATGGTTGAAATGTTTCCTTTTTGTTGCTCGCTGAGTGGAGAAATTGAGGATTCAAGTTGTCGCAGCTGTTTTGACTCGCAGGCACAGTTCAGCCCTTTTTCCTTTCTCTGCCTCCTTTCTGTCTTCCTGTGAAGGGTTGGTGGTTATCCCCACGCTTCTCTCTCCGGTTTCATTAGACTCCCCCTCTTTTACTCTTACTAATTTGACTACTAATTCCCTCCCCCTCTCCTCTCCCCCCTCCGAGTTTTCTAAAAGTCGCCTCTCTGCTGCCTTTATTCGCCTCTCCAAAGGACGGATGTCTTTTTCACCGGATTACACTCACTCAATGCAAATGTCCATCAAGGAGTCTGCAGCCTGGGGACGCTTACCAAAAAAAAAGAGTGAAATAAAAAATAATAAAAAAAGTTATTCATCAAAACTGAAGCCTAATATTTCATAGCCTATATTATTATCAAACAAATACACCTTTATTACAGCTACAACAAACCCTACTGTGTTATTGTAATGTCAACAGTCAATAACCCTGTAAACACTCACTTACCTACAAATTATATATTTACAGTTTAAAAAACACACTGTGCTCTGACCTGTACTTCCATTCATACATCCTGCATGCTGTATATAGCCTACTGTATAAAGAGATGTATATACTGTACATAAGCACCCATTTCATAAAGTACTTTAAATATTCATTTACATATTAAATATTTATTTCTTTGCAGTATTTGTTTACAATCTACAGAGCACTTGCCAATAAAGCTGCCTCTGCTTCTGAATAGACTGATGTACAACGCCGTAGTTTATTGGCACCAGTGTTTCTACCTGTTTACTTGTTTACAGTGTGTTTTAAAGTAATAAACACACTTTTTGATTACTGCTAATCATGTTTAAAAGATAAACCACATGCTTCTTCCATTGAGACTTATCTTTTTTTTGCACAGTTCATACACAACAATAAACATATTTTATAGGGCAGTCCAGTGTTCTTACATTCACCTTCACTAAAACTAGAAATCAGTCGACAATAGCACCGACACACAACATTAATGTGTCTCTACTGTACGAAAGTAATACAAAGAGCTAGCAACAATGATTTATTTTTCCTCATTGTAATTTTAAACATTTGTCCAAACTCTTTACTATAAAACAAATGAATGTATTTTATTTTGGCCTTCAGCATTCAGATTTTAGTGGAAATACACCAACTCAAAAACTAAAGTTATACGTTGAATGGAGGAACATAGCTAGCTCACAGCTAACGTACAGTTTGCAGTTTGGGTCAAATAAACACAATCTGTAAAAAAAAATTACCTTTATACAGCAGTCAGAAGGTTTAACAACCTACCGCCATCTTGGAAACCAGTGGGTTATTTTTAAGCAATGCCCCTGGGCTCCAAGACATCCAATTTCCATTTCAAACACATTGGCTCAGCTAACTAATATAAACACACAAATAACAAAGGCAGTTGGTAATAAACCATAAAATATCTTAGACTGATAATGCCGTTCTTCAAAGAGAAGCTACAAGCAGAGCACTTCATTTTGAACATCATGCAGATCATCAGCTTATATCAGCTTAACTTTCTTGTATGAACAAAACATTTAGCTTGCATCTTTATTACTTTCTTCGACTGACCGCTGAACTCCAGTAATTCTCTCGTAATTCTGGCGTCCATACAAAAGCATTAGTCCTGCTTATTCACAGTTCTCACGCGACAAAAGGAAAATCTGCAGCCTGCTGGGCTCTACAGGGAAGTTCAGGGAAGTTTCCATTTCAAACATACAGCAATTTGCCATAGTTGGCTCCTGAGAGTCATAGGTTTACAGTTGGGCATGAAACATTTGTTCCAGCTGCAGGAGCAAATCTGGGAACTCTGGGTCCCAGTTTCTTAATAAAATAATCCTGTTGGAATTTCAGTGAGCTCTCTCCAGCTGTGTACACCTGGAAAAACCCCACCTGCAAACTGCAGTGTCCATGTGAACAGAGGTAAAAGTGAGGTCAATTTTGAGTCAGGTTAACAATTGTCCTACTGTACTAACCTCACAGCGGGGAAACCTGTAAAAAATATGAATTACTGAGGGCCATTAATACATTACCACTTACATCTTTAGCTCCATATAGAACTTTAAAAGTTCATGTTTCCCCCACAAGATATTATCTCTTTAGTATGTACTGTACTTCAGCCTGTGTGCTGCTCAGCCGGTCACACTAAGCAGTGATTGTTGCAGCTTTTACCCAAAATTGGTTTGTCAGACTCGACTAAGTACAAAGATGGAGCAGTAAACCCAAAATCCAGGCTTTAAAACACAGTTTTAGAAATTTATGAGTGATGTTACCTGTGCTAAGTCCATGTTTTTCATGGTCAGAGAGGTTGTTGATTCAACTCTGCAGTAATTTCTGAGGCCTGACTGTGATGTGTATATTAGATAACGTCATATTGTACAGCTGTTGTGGTTTCCTCCCGTTTAGGCTCAAGTGCCAAAATTAATTTCTCAACAGTATAATTTTGCAGATTTGTCATTCTTTAGTTTACATGATCACATTGTTTGTGTTTATTAAAACATTAAGGCTATATTTGATTATGAACACATCAATAACAACTCAAAAATCACCTGTATGGACATTTTTAAGTGCACAGGTTTTGTTTAGATTCTAACTTGTTTTGCATCTACAGGTTGTGTGTTTCTTTTTTTATTATCATTCTCAGGAACGAAAATTTGGGTCTCCAGATAGAGAGCTCCACCTGCTGGACAGGCAGTAGTACTGACAAAGGAATCATTGAAAATCATTGTGTGAGCCATCAGGCCATCAAACCATCTGTCAGTCAGGTTGCAGAGAAGGAGGTATTTAACAGTACGATTGCCTAATATGCTTATTCAGTTTCATACAGGTCCTCTGTGCAAGTCATGAAAAAGCCCAAAGTGAAATGATGCACCATATTGCAGCAATTAAATGGAAAAACTCAATATACAATTAAAAAAGTTGTGGTTTTGTTTTAATTTCCATTCAAAAAACTGTTATGGAGGTTACTCGTGAAAATATGGTGATGGTTTCGTGGCCTTTTTTTCTGAATCACAACGAGGTCAAAGGTCAGTATAGCTTCATACTGGATTTGGTTTTGGACAGTTCAGTGGGATTGATTCAGGATTTATCTGCTCCCTGTCACCCTACTGGCTAAAGCAGCACTCTGTATGACGTTTGTAATTAATTAGTTAATAGTCGTCACAATCAGAATAAACACAAGGGAATAAAATGTAATTAAAGGATCAGTGTGTAGGATTTAGTTGCATCTAGCGGTGTAGTTGCAGATTGTAACCAGCTCGCCTCACCCTCCCCTTCCAGATGTGAAGGAGGCTGTAAAAAATGCACAATGTTCTATTTATAGGCAGTGTTTGGTTTGTCTACTGTAGAAACATGGTGGTTCAACACAGTGGCCTCCTCAGAAGAGGACCAGCTCGCCCTGTGGATAAAAATGGCTAATTTGAAAGGTAACAAAAACACAACCATGAAGTCACTGAGAACTGTTTATTTCAAACAGTTAGGGGGTCCATATGCTGTAAAAATTGAGCGTCAATCGTAGGTTCTCTCTACATCCTATTACACCTATTAGTGCACTGTTTTAACACATTAAAGTGGGCTACCAAAGCCACTAATTTACTGCCCCAAACTGTCTGCATCTACAGACATGGAAAAGACTCATTGATTCTTTTCCAACTAAACTATGAGTGACAGGCAGACTGAATAAATAGAAAATGTTTTGTCTTATTCATAGATGAATTTGCATGTTAACATGACTGTGTCTGGACTCCAGTTTGTCTATTTCAGCAATCAAAAGTGTGAGAACTTTCTAAATGAGGGTTTAGTTGAGTGGAGAGAGGTTCAGAGACTCCTCTGTGGAGGACCCAGAGAGCCCTGGACAGTATCTTAATAATTAATATTTAAGCGGTTGAGTATCGCAAAGGATTATTCGAAAAATTTACAAATAAATACGTCAGACAGATGAAAAAATATTTTCAACCCCTTGGAAATTTATACAAATTAAAGTAAACTAAAATGTCTTAACTGATGCTTATTTGAACAGTTTGTAGAGATAATGATACAAGTTCAAAAGTGAAGAACTCCAACAACACTTCAAATTAAAAAGTGATGTGTAAATAAATTGTATTGTGTAATTTGCTAATTATTTACACATATTCTAAACCTAATGACTAGTGACATACAGTAGATGAGGCAGGAGTCCAAGTTTAAAAAGCAGAGCGGATTTATTTTATTTTCATTTCTTTGTAGATTCCTTTATTCCTTTAGTTTGCATGTGTGGTTTAAACTCAACAAAATGATTAACATAAGATATATAAATCAAAATATATTGTGTGCAATAATAAAAGTAAATCAAGACTTACTTTATAGACTCTCATATAAGTGAAGTTATTTCCCCTGAGAAGACGTGTCCTTCCCAGGTGTGTTGTCCTCACTGCCTCAGGCGAGACTGAAGATCAAGATGGTTGATGCAGATGTCTGACATACACAATACAGATAAATAAAGAGCAGAATCTATTAATAATAGATTAAGTTTCAAACTATAACTTTAACTTGGTAGATCTCATCAAGACTGCACTATGAAGTTCATCTCTTAAAAGAAAAAACACCCCAGGATTTAGTTAATCAAATTTGTAAATTTGAGAAACATGTTTAATTTCTCAGGAGGGCAGGACTGACACAGAAACCCAGGATCAAAACCCCGGAGGACATATTCATGATCTAATAATGATGAACAATATACACTCACAGTCTAACAACAATATTGGCTCCCTTATCTCAGCCGGGACTTTTTGTATTTGTCTCTGCTTTTCTCATCTGTCAAGTTGTTTCAAAGATGTTCCTTATACAGACCGTGAGATCTGAGAAAAGAAGCTGCTTTGCATAAAGATTTACTGTGTGTTACGGTTGAATGGGTTGTTGAAAACAAATGCACAGTGACAGGAGGGGGTTTCCATCATGTCTGTGCAAGAAGGTGTGTATTTGATGGTGGAGTGCAGAAAAATGTGCATAAACATTTTATATTACACGTTGTTTTAGACAGGCAGCCAAAAAAAAAAAACTTGATTCTGGGAAATAACACAAAACCCTAAAACTCAGAAAGTAGTTATCACATTTAGAAAGAAACTGATCCTTCTCACAGTGAGAATTCCTCTCACTGCGGCACTTTGACCTCCTCTTAAAGTCAGAACTGATTCAACCCAAGAGACATTTGTGGTTTCAAACATAGTTTCCAACATTTCACTGGATATAGTAGACCCTTTTTCACAGCAGACATTTTGACTTGACTTTGAAAAAGCACAGGTGAAAGAAATTCTGTTAACAATGACTCGGTACAATCAAATGTCCCAGCAAGCAATGACAGTGAGCCAGCATGCACAAGACTGAAGATCAAGATGGTTGCGTGATTATAAAGTTATTTGAGTGGGGATTAAAATACTGGGCATTGATAATATAACAACATATGCGTTTAATGTGGGTTTAATTACATTAAAAAGATATGAGGCCTCCATATTGGTCAGATTTTCTGTTCCTCCGTGCCAAGTGGGACATATCAGAGCTTTCAGAAAAATCTGTCTCCAATACAACATGAATGCTGCGTTTTCTCTGAGATGCAAAAACATCTGCTGTGCAAAAGGTCTCACTGTCAGGCCCACCGGGACACCTGAATAGAAAGGAGTCATTGTTAATGTTATTAGTAATACCTGTCAAATATCTGCTTGAATTACTTGAATGAAAAACATCAGTCCTGACAACAAGGGACAAAAATAACTGAACTATTTAAAGTATCCAGATTCATTCCAAAACCTCTGCTTTTGATAAGATAATTTGCAGACCTTCTGATTGGCTTCATGAACAAAGAAGCTTAATCAAACCCTGATGAATCCCGATGCACTGACAATGCAGCAACAACAATATTGTGGTCTACTATATGTGTGACTTTGAATATATATCTCAATACAAATGCACCATTTGTCCTGTCATGAACAGCAGGGATTCTGTAAGGACCCTACTGTATGTGTGTTTGCCAAAAGGTTTTCACTCTTAAGGATCATCTAGGTGCTTTTTGGCAAACCTCAGACAAGCATTCATTTTTCTTCCTAGTGAGCTGTGGTTTCTGTCTTGGTACCCTGCCATGAATCTCATTTTTTCTCCTGCTTCTTTTTGATGGCGGACTCATGAACGCTGACCGAAGCCAAGGACAAAAGAATCTTGCAGATCCCTGGATGCTGAAACGCGTTTTTTGACTTCCTTTGTGATTTTTATACTTTGCTCTTGGAGATATTTTGGCAGGACGATGACTGCTTGGAAGATTCACTACTGTCCCAGACTTTCTCCACTTGTATGGTATGTAGCTGGCTGGGATTCAGTGGCGTCCTGGAGCTTTTGGAATGACTTTGGAAGAATTTCCAGACTGACAGGCGTCAACATCGTCCCACTGGAGATGTTGAGGGATTGCGTTTGATCATGGCGTGATTTTAAAGCCTGTGTGCTGACGTCTTTTCTCTCATGGTAAAGGCCAAAGTTTCTCAGATGTGTAATGCCAGGTCTCCAAATCCAACAGGATGGCTGATAAAAGAGTTGAGGAACGAGTCTATGCATTAACAATTTTTTAAAGAGGCATCAGCAATATAAGAAGTAATATTTTCTGTCTCCCACTGATCTGACCAATGTGTGAAAAGGTGAAGAGGTGAAGTTTACATTTAAATGAATAGTTTGAGATCTTTAGTCTTTCGCATAAAACAAGAGGAATGTTGGTCAGACTCTGTTCTCTAAAGTTTTGATTGAACGCGTTATATCTTATTTTTTTACTAATGTATAAAAACCAAAAATTCAAAATGACAATTTGCTATTTTACAAGTAGCTGTGTAATAATTTCTTCACAAGTACCTTCCCAGCTCTATGTGGGTTGCCTGGCAACTAATCCCAGCCAAGAAATAGTCTGGCCCGTAAACCTGTAAAACTCAGAATACTGTTTTTTTTTACACTTTCACACTTCACTAATTAGTGAGCTTTAGAGGTGATTTTCCTACTTTTGGACAGAGGCAGGCTAAATTTTCCCCCTGCTTTCACTCTTGGTGTTTGGATACGTTAACCAGCTGCTGTCTGTAGCTTCACATCGACCATATGTTAGTACGGTATATGTGAAGCTACTGCCGGCAGGTTGTCTGTTCTGGGCTACTGTCAAAACATGGCAGTTTGTGTACCCGTGTACCAAGGCTGAGTCCTTGCTGCAGTGGCTATGGGTTCGAATCCAACCTTCAGAGACAGACGGCTGAGGCTCATCCCATCCCATCTCTCTCTCCCCCTTTGGCAAGGGACCCACAGTTTCTGTAGATAAAAATGTCTCATTCTAAGGTAACGAAAACAACAATTCACTTGAATATAGGTGATTACACATTTATGAAAACATACATACAAATATTATATTCCATTTCTACCAATAGATCCTTCTAAATGGACCTTTAATTAGTGAGTTTTAGAGGTGCTGGTTGGGGGATTTTGTAACCTTCAGACAGAGCCAAATTAGCTTTCTCCACTGTTTCCAGTCTTTTTGCCATACTAAGCCAACTGGCTGTGGTTGTAGCTTACATTTAGAGGCTTAATTAGACATTTGGGGAAATATTTGTATTCGTTTCTGATGAAACGTTAGATGAGAAGATCAATACCACTCAATTGCCTTAAATTTATATTTCGCATGCATGAAATGTGTTGCAGAACCCCAATTATTTGTACATTTAAAAACATTTTTAATATGAAGATAAGAGCAGAAAGAGTTATCTTAAGCCTTGTATTACTTTTTCTGCCTGTGTGTGGTTCCAATTGACCTGAAGCCTCTTTAAAAACAGCCCTGTGATGCGGCTGCTGTTTGACATAGTTAGGGAAATTCCATCTTATTAGACCTAATTATCATTCTTCAATCTGTTTCTACTTAAATAAGGTCCAGACAGCAATCAGTGAATGCACATACACACACAAACTCAAACTCAATGTGGTCTTAATTTTCATTAATGCGGGGACGGTTGGTGGGTTGGCAGGGGAGCGGGCGAGTCTCACGGTACCTGAAACATAAAACATATCTAATCCCGTGATTCCATTAGCAGAAGAACATAACACATCATTCTTCTCAGCTCAAAACTACACACAGGTGGTCAAACACACTCTCACAGCTCCTGAGACGTCATTTATCGCTCATAGTAACGCTCACTGCTCGCCACAGGAGGGCAACAGAGGCCTATAAAAACAGCACGGTGCTGCTTTTTATAAGAGAAATCTATTTAACCTCTGGAACTACTGGCCAATAATTTAGGAAACAGTACTGTGGGCTGAAACAAAACAGTTTCCAGTGGGGTTATTTACCCCCTGGCAAGATTTGGAGCAGGAGCTTTCTCCTTAATGTAATCCAGTGCTCTCCTCGAACACATAAACAAAGCATGAATACATCTTTTTGACACATCTCCTTGGTTCCAGCTTCTTGTTCCCTCCAGGAGGTTCTTCTATTGCCTCTCAGTCCTGAAGCCATATAACTCTAGCCTTGTCCAACTTGGAATGTATCTTCCCATTATTCTTCATTACGCCAATTCTGCCCAATATCTCATCAGTTGCTTCACTGCAGAGCTTCATTCATCTTCCTTAAGAGGGTGCGGCCCGTCAATCCTGTAAGATTAATGGATTTAACAAAAATCAACCCCAAACGCAGCCCCAAAAGTATGAGTTTTCAACATGAACGCCTGCACATTGCATCATTTGTTGAGACAATGATGGCTGAGGAAACAATAAAACTGTGTGAGGAACAGATTATTTTTTGAAGTCAAACTGAAATTCAATTCATTTCAATACATTTTTATTTCATTAAGTCAAAATTTCTTCTTAGCAGTAAACATTTTGGTACAGTATTGGTTTCAACTGCTAACGTACCTGACATATGGAGTGCTGAGGTTAGAGCTACCTGGTGCTGTGAGTTTTGCCACCACATGAAATAGTTAAAAAGCTTTCTTTGCATCATATAGGATAAACAAAAAACCTTGTAGTAGCCTCTGCAGGAGCTTGACAATGGTACTTAGGTGTTGAAATAACGAAAGAAAAGTAATTTCTAGTGGGAAACAAGAAAGCTACCAAACTGGCTTCCACTTTACGAGTGAAATACAAACTTGGTCCTCAAATGTTAAATAATGTAAAGGAAGGAATTCCAATGGTACATAACCAATGCTATATGGAAAAGGAGAAAAAAAACCCCATCTCTTATCAATGTTCGTAGGCTTTATAGGGCTATAGTGTGCTCCAGTCTGTAGTGGTCCAGAGAAGTTGACACTGGGTCTCTTTGCAATGTTGTCCATACGATGTCAGACAGCTGCTGGAAAGAGAAACGCCAGCTAGTGTTTTATTGAAAAATGGAAAAATGTTCACAATAGCTATGTCATAGTTTATATTTCCTTACACAAAAAGTGAAGAAAATTTAAATTTTCGTTTGACTTTAAACCTTTTTGCATTATCCATCATTAGATCAAGCAAGCCCTGGGAGCCTTTGAGGCTGTTTTTTGGAGTGAGGAGCCAGGCATGCTGGCAAGAAAGATATACAGAGATTTATTATAACCAAATAAGACTTTGGTCAGAATTGAAAGAAGATGTGAAAATGGAGTCCAGGTTAAACGTGGCCTGAGTTATACTTTCAACGGGCATTTGGCCCTTTAGGGCATTGAGTGTAGGCCGTGATTACTCTCCCTGCTGTTTCTCTGCACGCTCCTGCTCTGTAGCTCAACGGGCAGAGCATGGCACCAGCGGTGCTGTGGTTAGGGGTTAGACTCCCACTGTGGCTCCTCAAATTGAAACTGTATGTGTGCACACTACTGAAAGACCAATAATAAAATGTATCCTCCAAATTGCTTATGGTGCATTTGTACCCTGTGAGGCGAATAGGTGCCTAAAAGCAATTAGCACATCCATAATTTTTTCTTCCATGGTGACTCCTGCTGTCTCAAAATGACAGCCAGCACTGAGAGCCATGTAAAATCAAAGAGATCCTGCTGCGCTGTTGGGCCTGTGGGCCAATCAAACGTCTCCCTCTGGCTTGAATTATGACAAGAAGCTTTTTAAGCCAGGAGAATGGAGTCAAAGGAACCCTGAGTGCGCATAAAACCAAGGCAGCACTAGTACAGAACAAGCATATTCGCATAAATATGAGATAATTACACGACAGCGTCACGACCGCCGGCGACAGCACATGATGGATGAGCCAGGGAAAGAAAACATGAACAAGGCGAGTGGAGAAAGAGACAGGGCTACTGGTGTAACACAAACTGTGGACGGAGGGAAGGGTGTAAAAGGCAAAACAAAAGATGGATTGAAGGAGGAGGAGAGAATGGAAGAGGTCTTAGTGTCTCAGGCCTCAAGTATTAAACTTCTCCTCTCGCCCTTCTTCTATTTCTGCCTTTTAAGGAACTCCATAACTTCAAATAGATAATGAGTGCCTTGAAGCAGGCTGAGTAAATCAGACAGGGAACAACGGAGGGGGGAGTGACAAGGTGTGTGTGTGAAGGGGTTGGGGTGGGGGCGTTGAGGTTGGATTGAGTGAGGCAGTGGGAAACAGTGGAAGGAAGAAGAAGATTAGAAGTGATAACAAATGAAGCGAGAGAGGCAGAGAAAGGATCTGAGCAGAGTGGAGATGCGTGATAAGATCTTGCATTAACTTAAAAGCATACTTTAATGAAACTCCACCAAGAGCTTTAGTGAGCCAGAAGCAAAGATGGGTCCCATGCAGGTTAGGAAAATATATGTTCGTGGTAGATGCTTTTGAGTTCTTGATTTTGCATTTAACCCTGAATCCCCTTCTCACCATTCTTTATACTCATCACGTCTCTGTATTTACTGTCTGAACAGCCGCAGTTGGATTCTTCTCTTTTCTTCGCTGCTTTTTTCCAGATTTGTAGCAGAGAGGAAGCATAAAAAAAAAAACTTCAGCTCTTTTGTAGAAATGTTGTGACTTTCGAAGAAGGCTTGAGAGGGCGCAGCAGATTCAAGATTCAAGGAGACCACGACCTCATCACTAGGTTCAAATCCACAATGATTGAGTCAACTTTAAACTTTGACCCTTATTGGAATCATATGTGACACAGCGAGGGCCTCACTGGGCTTCCAAGTGTTTCTCAGGCTGTATTTTTCCATTCCTTATTTAACTACTTTACAAGTCAATTAAATTCAGTTTTATATAGCACAAAATCAAACAACAGGATGTCATCTATCGTTTGACGAACACAAAAAACTCCCCCACAAAAATTTAAGCAGGACAAAAAAAGGCAGAAACCTCAGGAATAGCAACAGAGGGGGGATCCAGTACGAACAAGAATGCAGAAATGTCAGCATAGATGTCATATGTACTACCATAACTTTTTATTCTTACAACCAAATGCAACAAAATGAAGGCCTTTGTGCGGAGACGGTCCCTAAATTGTGTGCTGTTCAATCCATTTACATGCTCAGTCTATCCACAGTCACATCAGCCACAGCTGGCCGTTGCCTTTAGTGAAAAAGCTCTGATAAATATGTACGCTCCCTGCCTAGCACCAAACAGCAGACACACAAAGTTGGAGACCATAGCTGGTGGAGCATTTAGTTATTTCCCTCAGGAGTTGGTGGAGACCACAAATAGAGCTAAAAGTGGAGTGAATATTGGACTTAAAATAATATAGACCAGAAACTTGACACGAAAAGAACAAATGTTGTTCTGTGTCTGCTGCATGCAACAAACATGTTCACCAAATCAACTTTATCAGGTGACAATATGTCAATGTTGTGTTTAAAGCTTGTTGCGCTGCCTTAGTCCCTAAAAACAATAATCAATGCATGTTTGAAGCTGCCTTGAAGCGCTCCACCTCGCTTCCACTTGTGGGATCTGAAACTATAAACACAACTTGTTACACATTCATGTTAAACTATGAGAAAATAATAAAGTGACTTTCTTGGTAACTGTAGCTGCGACAGAGTATGAAACAACTGTATCTGAGCATCTCTGTGGTACAGTTCAATTGTCTACTTTTCAGTCACCCTGCCCTGTCAAAAATGACAACAGTCTGTCTAATAGAAAACAAATAGCACCCAAGCTCCAAATAATAATCTCATGTGACGTCAAGGAAAAATAAGTCCCATTCTTTACCCTTATTTCAAGCTCTGTGTCTGTTTTACTGTGTTTCTCTGTATTTTGCTTTCCCATTCGTTCAGTTTTCTGTCCCTAAACCACAACAGTTGTGGGAAATCAGTCCCAGCTGTCAGCACTTTGATTTGATTGTAGAATGTGTCAATCAAGCCGGGGCACGTTGCGCAAAATCTAATTCTAGTCACTCGTTATTTCAGCTCCCACCGAGCTTTTTGCCGAGGGATTAACTTTGACTGTCACACAGAACCGAGGAACCCAGGGCGAAACTGACCAGCGCATCTGATCTTTGTTCCATCTACCAAGCAAACCAAACATGAAAGCACAAACTTATTCAAAACAACTTGCTCTGGATCACTTTGAATAATCTTGCTCCTAGCTGTAAATACTTGCATGGCAGGGTTACATGGCAGCTGTGAGATTATTCTTTTTCCTTCAACATTCAACATGTAAAAACCTCTCTTGATTTAAACTGCCAGCACTGAGAGGAACAGAGAGCCAGTCTTGTTACACACTGTGGGAATCTCTCCTCTGGTGGCTCTGCAGGTTTGAGATGAAGAGTTCAGATCTCTGTCAAACATCAAACTGATGTCTCAAATAGGATGTGAATCAAAACCGCTCAGACTCATTCATCCGTCTGGTCAGAAAGAGAAAAAAAAAAGCAGAATCTAGACTCTCTCTCTCTCTTTCTCTAAACTTTTCTTACTTGCTCATCCTTGTCTGTCCTTTCAGGCAGACACAGGCATGCCTTGCTTGAGTTTGTTTTGGTCCAATCTTGTCTTATTGTGCTCAAATGGTGAAAGACCAAAAAGGAATTAAAGAAAAGAAAAACTCAGACAGCGTAACGGAATGAAGAAATAGCATCATATTACCATGGGGTTTTAAAGAGGACCGTAAAAAGATATGCCTTGTGTATTTTCCATGTCTGGAATGGGAAAATATTTGGTTCTGCCTTTCCTACACTTTTGAAATAGTTCACTGTGGGACAGGAAAAAGGTCCAGTGTTCGTGAGACTTTAGGAAAGCAAAGAGGAAGCTGTGAGTGTGTGTCTGAAGGAGTGTGTGGTGTGTCTGTGCAGGTGTAGAGGTGTGAGAATAAAGTGGTCTGCTTACGGTTCAGGTTTTTGGTTACAGTTACGGGGTAACGGATAAGGCTTGCAATATTCTGTATTTTTGTTGTTGTCTACAAATCCCACGAAAAGACTAAAACCAACAATGAATTAGCCTTGGTTCTATGCCTCTGCCAGTCCAGAGCCTGCTGGTCACGAATATATACTTTGATTCCTTTAAACGTTTTGAATTAAAGGACCTGTGAAGGATTTAGTAGCATCTAGGTGCAGATTACAACCCCCCTCGTCTCACCCTCCTGTTCCAAGTGTAGGAGAAACTACGGTGGCCACAAAACTTGGAAAAAAAGAGAAAGGCCCCATCTAGAGCCAGTGGTTTGTCTGCTGTGTACTATAGAAACATGACAGTTCAACATGGTGGGAGGATCCGCTCCCTCTGTAGAAAAACTCTAAGGTAACAACAAAAAAAAAATCTTATTTTCAGATAGTTACATAAAACATACGTATGAATATCATATTATATTTCTGCCAATAGAGCCTCCTAAATTACAGTGCCTTTGTTCATTATAATGAAGGAACATTTCATGCAGTACAGTAGTGTTGCTCACTGATGTGTTTTCCAAGTTTTCCATAGAGGTCTATGAAACAGAGCCTATATTCAACCTATATTCAATTCAATTATATTTGTTTAGCTCTAACAAAAGTTATCTCAGGACACTTTTCAAATAGAGCAGGTCTAGACCGAGCTCCTTATAAAATTATAAAAAAAGTGGCATTAGTAACCTGCATTAATAGGACATGAATGTGTACAGAGATTTAAAGACAATGGTTATTAAAAAGTTAAATTTATTGTTCATCTTGTGGACTTATTCTTGAGGGTAAGGTGGGGTAAGTTGGGGTAGATCTCCAGGGAATGAAGTCAATGTAACATCTCCTCCTAAGTGACAAAAACAAGTGTGCGACTGTGTGTGTGTGTGTGTGTGTGTGTGTGTGTGTGTGTGTGTGTGTGTGTGTGTGTGTGTGTGAGGGTGTCTGTAGTTCTTCCATAATCTCCTGTCTTTGTGTGTCTCGCAGACAGTTTAAAAGCTTTCTATTTACCTTTCGCACCATTCTCCCATTTTCAGGTCGCAGAGCGGGATGGAGGTGTGTGTGTGTGTGTGTGTGTGTGTGTGTGAGAGAGAGAGAGAAAGAGTGAGAGCACTGTAAGTCCTCCTTGTGTGGGTGGACAGCTGGTCCAAAACAGGCGTTTTAGTCTCTAACAAACCGTGACACGTCAAACATGTAACGTAGACCGCGACACGGCAACACGTAAAACGCCTCATTGACTCCCACCCGAGGCCTCAGGGAAAAGAAAAGAGAAAAAAAACTTTTTTTGCTTCCACACAACTGCAACCATTAATCAAAAATGAAGTTTTACGAGGGATGGGGAGGAATATGATTGTCAGAAAATGAGCAAAACAAATGCGAGGAGGGAAGTTCCTCAGTGTGACTGATGGAATCACCTCAGGATAGTTTGGCTCAGGGAACAAAGGTGCTGAGACATACCCTGTGTTTGTATGCGTGTGTTTACCTCGCTCTGTTCACTATCCCCCCACCTGCCCCCTCTGCTTCCTCCTCTGTTTTGAATTTGTACGCCTGTGCTTTTGCCAGGATGCATGTCAGTTATCAGACTATTAGATGCCATCAAATGTCTCCTCTATCATCTGTCTGTCATCTGGCTCTGCTTTGAGTATTTCTCTCCCCTAGCTCTTGCTTGTTTTCTCTTTTCATCACTCTCTCACCACATACACATACAAACATGCATTAAATGCAAACCCCGGCGATACAGATATACAGACAGAAAGAGACAGCGAGAGAGAAAAAAACACAAGCACAGCAAATACACAAAACAGCATAAAAAACATACAATGCCTTTCTGACGTTTATTAAAAACATAATGAACAGTTGACACAGATTGTCTTATAATAAGTGGGGATTTAAGATTTGATCAGTCTCAGCTGTCACCATTTTATTAAACATGTTCAGTTTTTACTGGACTTGAAGCTGGACAAATCTAAACATGAAACTCAAATCTCCAGTTGTCCCTGACTGCAAACATCTGTTGTTAAAGACAATTATACTGTGGCATTACAGCATTACTCTCAAAATAGTTTCTGATTGTCTGTTCCAATCATACTCTAGGACACCTCAAACATGGTTTTGGTTGACATTTTGACCAGTCTTTATCTTTAACCGTAGACGTACAGTAACATGATTATCTGAGCACAGCTTCTCTTCTTGACTTGGTAATGTGCGTGGGTGTAAGTGTGGTAAAACAGTACACACACTCTGAAGTATCTGGATAAATATAAAGTATTCAACAAAGTACAGGCTAAGAAGTTTTAATAACAGATTTAACAGCTTGTCATTGCATTTGTTCACTCCACCTTGTTATTTTTGTACATTAGGACACTCCACTTTGTGTCTTTGATGTTCTTTGTAACGTTGTGGCCTTCCTCACCTCACCCTCATCTGTTAATTCATATCAGGACACCTCATTCTGTATTGTCTCCTACTTACTTACAATTATTCATGCATTGAATCAAATTACTCCCTGTAATGTAAAAAGGTTGCTAGGACTGCTGATCCAACAGAAAATCAATAATAACCCCTTTAGGTCATTGTTTTTATTCTCCAGTTGAGGAAAGACCAAGACTTCTAGCCCACAAGCTCACACAAGCAAATTGTTCATTACTTACCCAGCGTGAAATAGCGGAGAGATGATGTGAATTAGCGGTCTAGAAAGTCACCACTCCTTTACATCTTACATCGTCTCATCATCAATCAAGTGAAAGAGCCAAAGGTATTTTTCTTAGGAAAACGCTATTGAAAAGTTTCAACAAGTGGTGAGAAAGAAAACTCTGGTGGGATGTGCATGTTGCTCTGAGTCCGTTGGGTGTGTAAGTACTGTCGGAAAATTGTTTGCTGTCACATTACCTATAAGAGTTTGAAAAATTGACATAATAAATCATGGCTTGTTTCTGTGAGTTTGTTATGAAGGCCAAAATTTACCTTGTGCACTTGTGTAATGACACTGCCTTTCATGGTCAGGTAAGACTTCTCTAACCACACATGAACAGCCACACATACAAGCCATTCAACCATCAGATGAATGAACACCCAGCCCCATTTTCTCCCTAATTGCTTTTGAAAACATGTTGAGGAGCCGAGCAACATGGGGAATGACAGCTCTTGGTGTTTTCCTAAGGGACTAAGTCAACAAGCACAGACAGTGACATGAAAGAGCTCACACACCTCTGCGGTTTTGCTCACTCACACGGACGACCAATTGATTAACTCATAAATCAACCTCATCCCAGGCCCCAGGCCCTGGAGCGCCCCTCCACCTCCACCAACCCAAAAACGGCAGTGAGAAGCCGCAGCCCAACCCTGCGCCCTCCAGCTAAGTAAGTGGAGGCGGGATGTTCCAACTCATGGCAGAAACCCAGCAGGAGGGAGAGGCCAGGTGGAGCAGGTAAAGTGGGTGCTTACTGAGTAAAAAAAAAAAATTAAGGTGGGGTCATGGAAACGACAGGTATAGGATTATTTTGTGTTATTATAGCGACAGGGACGGATGGAGAAAGAAAACAGAGATGGGCTTAAAGAGGGATATAAATGTGTTAAAAAGACAAAAGAGAAGATAGGCTGAATCAAACGCTGTGTAGTGCTGCCAAAATGGAGAGAAACACGGGGAGACAGATATGGAGAGAAAGAGGGAGAGAAAACATAGAGGAATGCAGTAAATCCCAAAGCGACTGAACAATCCTCTGGAGAAAGAAAAGAGGAATTTTTATGTGCTGCAGGTGAGCAGAACAGAGAGGGAGGGAGAGGGAAGAGGATACGGACAGAAGACAAGAGCGAAGGAGATAGACAGATGGAAAAAGAGGGAGAGAACGCGGGGGTGGCCGAGGGAATTTGAGGAAAGCGTGAAAGGGTTTGATTGTAGCAGGGAAAAGGGGACACGTGGGGAGAAAATGAAGCAAGAATGACACAAAATGACACAAAATGGCGACTCATGTGGTTAGAGAGGATGGCACAAGGATGGACACGGTGAGGGGAGGCAGAGAGACATATGGAAAAAATATTGTGAGACAGAGTGTGACAAAAAAAAGGATAAAGAGGAAATGGGAGAGAGAAAGACAGACGGGGAAGAAGAGGAGGTCCGAGAAACGGCTCGACGAGTGCGTATGTGTATCTTAAAGGCACACACAAGTTCTGGGGAGATTGGTCTTATTGGACAGCTTCAATAATGCCACCACACACACAGAAATCAGCGTGTGATGCTAAAATCATCAAGAAAGACGGCCTTTAATAGACAATAGAGCCCTCTTTTGTATGGCCTATTGACTGATATATCCTTACCTCAGTAGGTGATTTATAGTTTTAGGAGGGGAACGTGTACTTTTTACTGCATTCAGACAACTCCCTGGTAATTTTCTAACCTTTATATTATATTCAGATTTTTTTTTAACGTTCTCACTACATAACATAAATATTTTGTTCTGTGATTCTCTTTGTTACTTGAGCCATCACACAACTTAAGTGTTAACAGGTGTTTCACTCACCTCTGTATCAGAGCATGAAGAATGTGGCAGCAGAAGAGCTAGAAAGGGTGCTTGAAATGGACCAAAAAAGGTACCCCAATTCAGCACAACCCAAACCCTAAACACAACATGACCCTAACCCCTCATTCTTTTGCCATTTCAAATAAAACAAGGACATTTTCATTGCTGTTGTCTTAGTTTTAAGCGAGCTACATGTTTACACGAGACGTAGTTATGCAGTTATTTATGAGTACCCCGCCATCATTGCTGTATGAAGAGTTTTAGAAATACAGAGGTCTAGAAACCAAACTTGTAAGAGGGGCTTTTGGGGTATGCATCAAAGCATCAAAGCAGTTGTTTGTAGACAAATATTTCACTATTGACCTCAATGGTGGGTATGGCCAAGCTCACCAGAGGTGGCGGTACTCAATAAAAAGGGTACTGGTACATTTCAGACACTGGCAAGAAATATTTTTGTTGAAATCTCAAAAAATGTGTAAAGCAAGTCTCCCATATAGATAAATGATAGTATAGGTTACATTATGGACATCAGTCTTAATTGTTTCAACTTTGTTTCTGAGGAACCATGTTATGTCTCTGTCAGTTTGGTATGGAGGATGGCTATAAATAGGACTACTGCGATATACTTGGATACCACTATGTAGAAGAAGCCATTGAGTGGAATGAATCAGAGCTGTAACAACTGGGAAAACACTACACCACAGTTACTGAATGAATCCAAAATGGATTCAATTGACTGTTGAATGTATTTCAACTGTCTACAAAGCATAATCTTTAGATGTAGCTGTTTGTTAGCTGTGCATGCCAAAGATTTAGCTTACGATTAGATGTTTCTCACCAAAATGCTTGGACAATTCCATATATAGTTGACCTTTTAGAGTCTAATATTTTATAACAGTTCACGCCTTAAAGTGATTCAACTTCCATTGTCGATGTAGTGGGTTATCCAGATTCTTACTATTAGTATACAAATCCTAGACAGAATAAATAGTCCTAAAGGGGAAATTCCACCAATTTTACACACATCAAAGTGTGTTTGCAGGTCTTGGGGAGTTCTACTGTAAATGTAAAAACAGTTGTATAAAGCCTTTTAGGCGCCAGAGGAGGCTGCTTAAAGTCTCATAAATTGCCTCAATTGATGTCCCAAATCACCAATTGAAGTCAGCGGTGGAGTTGCATTGTGGGTAATGCAGATGCCAGGTTTTAGATAGATAGATAGATAGATAGATAGATAGATAGATAGATAGATAGATAGATAGATAGATAGATAGATAGATAGATAGATAGATAGATAGATAGATACTTTATTTATCCCGAGGGAAATTCAAGCATCCGGTAGCAGCATACAAACATACATTAGACATACACTAAAATAGAAAACTATACAAAAATTAAAAGTATAAATAAAATAGCTTTTATAAATAAAATAGCTTTTATTAAACTTTTTTTTGACTGGTAAAAGGACGTGAAATAAAAATATCTCTGGTTAATAGGTTTACAATGCGAAATCAGAGCAGTGTCCTAAAAGTTTTTTTTTATACATCCTGAAATGATGTCAGTATCCGACTATCATTCAACATGATGTGTAGCACTGGACCTCCATAGGGGGACACGGAGGAATTTCCCCAAATCTTTCTGTAAGACTAAAATGAGGTGAAGTGTGGAGACGTGCTCTCCAAGAGCAAATAAAAAGTTCTTCAACAAGATGGCCGGCACATCAACTCCTCTGTAGGTCGTAACAACTCCTCTGTAAGTCTTAGATCACAGCCTGACAATCAGACAGACAGGCCTGTCTGAGCAGCAGAGCCAATAATGTCGATACCTTGTAACTCACAGTATCTTCACAGTATCTGTTCGTATCGAAGGCCTTGCCAGCTGAGTCATACAAACTGGGTTGGCTATCCTGTTACGTATTAGTTACAGCAATTTGTCTCTGCTTCGCTGACAGCGAGAGACAGACAGAAAGAGAAAGAGAAAGACAACGGTGAGTGATGGCTGTTAGATAGCTATGCATGACAAGCCTCATTCCAACAAAATTCTGACACATAGCGATAATGATTCACACACGTGCTGCGCTTACAAGCCCACACACGGCAAACAATACGCACACACACATTTACAGATAAACGCACACACAGAGACCGTACAAAGCTGTCTTTGTTGACTACTGGCGGCCCCTCAGTCATTGCTTACTGAATGTAAAAAACACACTGTCTTGTGTGTGTGTATGTGTGTATACATATGTGTAATGTCTCTGTCAGCATTAACCCTTTCCCCCACTTAGTGAAAGTCATGTGTGACGATGTGTCAGCATTGACACAGTCGACCTCCCATTTAAGTCACTTCCTGCTCGGCTAACTTTGCTTTTTAAGGTTCATGTGTGCACTTGTTTGTCATCACACGGTCCACATTTGTGTGTTTGTCAGGGTGGGTGTGTGCAGGTGTGTGCAGGTGTGTACCTCGGAGGTGATGGAAGGGAGATACTCATTGATCCTTTAATATGTGGCCTGGGGCCGAGGAGAGGGAGCCAGAGAACTGCAGAGCACGTGGGAAAAAAGCGAAGTCAAGAGCTATAAAGCCAAACAAGAAAGAAAGAAGATAACAGGTGAGGAGGCGATAAAAGAGTCGGTATAGAAGAGAAGGGATGTGCAAAAAACGATAAGAGGCAGATGCAGTGACAGAGACAGGGATAACGGCGGCATTGAAAGACAGACACAACAACAGAGCCGGGCGGTTGGTGGGATTATGAGGGGTGTGTTTGTACCTGTGCCTGTTTGTGCTCATGTAAATCCCTCACTGTCACAGGTCAGAGGGATGTTTTTTGGGGGAAGACGAGCTTCGTGAGATAGTGTGATGAGAAAAGAAAGAAAAGTGGGAGGAGGGACGATGCAGTGGGAGGTGGGAAGAGAGAGATGAAAGGAAAAACGAGAGATCGTAAATTTTCACCAGGACAGACAAATAAAAACTCTCTCATAACCCGCCTCGCTCACTCTGGTTTTTGTCGTGAATGTGAGCCGGCCTTTGTTTTCTAGAAAACGCCCGACCCCAAACTCCTCTCCCCTTGTGCCAATCACCCGAAACCATCCCTATAAAACTAAAACCATTGCAAACAAAAATCCCATATGCATTTCTTTTTTGTCTCCCCTCCCAATGGGCTCCCAAATGACCAATAACACAGCGCTCTGTACAAAAGCTAGTATTTATTCTCTCTTGAGTTACGATACAGTATTTTCACACTGGAGAAAAATAAATAAACATCTTGTTCAATAAATATTACAGAGATATGGTCTATAACCTTTAGCCACATCATCCAAGGCACATTGCAAAGACATAACAATAGATTTGTTTTGAAAAAGAAATTAAGCCATCTGTAAGTTGCCATGGGAAAAAGTCTCTGATTTCATGTTTTAGAAGGCACAGAATAGATGGTTGAAGTAGTTTAAATGCTTATTTGCTTTCTGTCTGAGAGTTAGATGAAAAGAATAATACCACTTTCATATGTTTTTGTTAAATATGAAACTGGAGTAGGGCTGCACAGTATGGTGGAAAAATCATATTGTGGTTATTATGGGAAATACCACGATTGTCATATAGTTCACGTTTAGTGGGAATGATCATTTTTGCATCACAATTTTCATTTTCACTGAAGAAACTATTAAAATCATGATGATGTGACATTTGTTGAGGTCTGTAACAAACAAACATTGTTTGATTTGTAGGACAGACCTTCATTATAATGTGGTTTTGTCAAGAAAATTGCTTCTGTGATTTGGATATCGCACTTTGAAAGTTTTATTATATTACGATTAATTGTGCAGCCCTGAAGTGGAGACAGAAGACAGTTAACTTTGCATAAAGACAGAAGCTAGATTAGTCAAAGCAATGGGTTGAAAGAAGTCCCGCTGCAGATACTATCACAGTCACAGGTTGTTATTTGTGACATTTGATATCATGGCATCTCCCTATCCGCCACCGCCCCAACATGTTCACGTTTTGCACATCAGCTATGACGTAGCTACAAAGCCTATTCACGTAGCTGCCATAGATTCATTTTTAGGTTTTAAGTTAAGCTTGACGGCAGAGGATAAAAGCTATTTTGGCTCTGATCAAAGGTGACATATTCACCAACATTATATCCTGTTTTTGTAACCCATACACAGAATGAAAGTGCCTAGCACAAGAATCCACTCATTTTAAAATCTTTGTTTTGTCAGGATTAAACAAACAAGATATTGCGTGTTAATTAGTGATCTTAAGGTAGGTTAGATCAGACTACAGCCAGGACTAGCCGTTTCTCTCTGTTTCCTGTCTTTATGCTAAGCCAAGCTAGCCACCCATTGGCTCCCTCTTCATATCTAGTGCACAAACAGGAGAGTGGTATAATTCATGTTTTCATCTTACTCTCAGCAAGAAAGCAAATTAGTATATTTCCCCAAATGTTTGGACTACTATTACTACTATAAAACATTGAAAGATTATGTTAAATATTTATTTGCTATGGAATGAAATCATTAAAAAGTTGTACAAATGAATGAGCACTGAATTAAAAGCAGAATAGAAGAGAAGGGTATGTTAAGGCACCCAATATCACCAATAAGTGTGTGTGTGTGTGTGTGTGTGTGTGTGTGTGTGTGTGTGTGTGTGTGTGTGTGTGTGTGTGTCTGGACAGTATGTGTAGCGCTGTTGTAGAGTTACGGTAACCGACATCTGATTACTCAGCAGTACCCCTCTGCCCGTTATTTCCTGTGCTCATCCCCTGACTCACGCCTCCTCCCGTCTTCCTCTTTCTGCCTCTTCCTCTCCTCCTCTTCATCCCTCTGGTCATTTCCTTCTCTCCCTTTGTCTTACACCCTTTCAGAAAGTTTCCCTTCTTCCTTTAGAGAAAATGAATGTTTGCTGATTCACACATCAGGGGTCACTGAATCAGCGTTCTCTCTCAATGGCTGCACTGTCTGTCTGTCTCTCTGCCTGTCACTCAGTCTGCCCCTATGTGTGTGCATATGTGTGTGCGTGTGTGTCTAACCACCTACAGTGGTATTTCTGTTGATCTATGAGCCGTGAAGTCCGGTAACTAGGCCCAGTCTCAGTGTGTCTCGCTGAATGAGCTGCTATGTGCATTAGGCGGGTGACAGTGCTGGTAATGTGTTGGCTTTGTGTGTGTTATATTCCATTAGCACTTCTGGTGACCTGCCAAAAAGTCCTTCATTCACTTATTCCAGTACTGTATGAATGAATGTGTTAAGCATGAATGTGTTTATGTGCTTTTGTCTGTTAAAGCTCTCAGTTTGTTTCCACTCAGTCTTTGTGCAAGTAATAGATTACCGATATACTGCACTTGCGTGTTTCCTGTCTCAGTCTCTCAGCCTCTCAGTCTCTTCTTGAGGCGGTTAAAGTCCTTCGCCGATCGCCACAACCAACTCTGCAGCTCTCGCAATATCCAAAATCCCTCCACCTTCCTGGCGAAGTCGTTCATCGTCGGCCGCACCGACAGCAGTGAGGAGGACGACGAGGAGGTGGAGGACAGGAGCGGAGTCAGAGGAGGCGAGAGGAGTGAGGTGCCCCTTTGTAAAGACAGAGGGACAGGCTGTGGGAGGAGGGTGTGCTCCTCACCTGCACCGAACTGGTAGAGGAGGGATAGGGTGGACAGAGGAGGTTGGAGGGTGGGGGAGAGGAGGGAGCGAGGAGGCCGACGTTGATGATGGAAAGTGGAGGAAGAGGAGGTAGCTTCCATGTCGGTTTGCTTCTCCTCCTCCACCGTTAACCCCCTGCCTGTTTCTACAATAAACCCATCTTCCTTTCTGAATGTGTCAGGGTGACGTGAGTTCAGGTTGTAGCTGTACTGGTTGATGTTGTTGGTTTGGAGAGTCGGTTGTCGAAGGGAGGTGGAGCCTTTTGTGCCCGGATACGACACTACTACCCTGGATTCAGGTTGCATCTCCTCCTCCTCTCCATCCTCATTGATGCTCAACAACCTTCTCCTTGTCCCCCATCTCTCCACCCCTCCCTCTTGCTCCAGTGCCTCCTCTTCCTCCTCTCCTACTCTACTCTCGTCTTTGCCGACAGTCCATTTCCCGCTCTCGGGCTCTTCCCTCCTCCCTCTCCTCCCTCTTTCTCCTCTTCCCTTCTCCCTTGATCCACCACTCCTTCCTCCAGCTGCTGTCGCCTCTGCTCTCCTCCCCTCTTTCCCTCTCCTTTTTTCCACCCGGTCTGAGGTGACACTGTCGTCGCTCTCCCCAGTGACCACCCTCGTCCCGCTTCTTCTTTGACTGTTACGTTGACCGGACTCGGCCCTGGTCCCGGCTCTGGACCTGTAAAGGCTCTGGCTCATCAGTGGAGCTGGTCTATCGCCCCCTGCCCCCCTTTGGGGGTACTGCAGTTCTCCAGCGTAACTTCCAATGTCTGTAGATGGAGGAGGAAGTGCAGAACCGAGTGTGGTCATCAGTGCAGATATGGAGCCCAGCAGCCCATCCAGGCCTGTGCAAAAGTGCAGCAGGGAGATCTTGAGGGAGGGGCAGAGGGTGGAGCGGGCTAACTCTCTGACGGCTGCCAGCAGGACAGAGTAGGCCTTCTGGTTCTGGGCGAGCCGAGCTTGATTCTCCAGGCTGTGCCACAGCTCCAGGCGGGTGGCGGCACTGGGCAGGGACAGAGCTGTACTGTTGGGTCGTGGAGGGGAGAAGTCTTTCTCGTTGAATGGAGGACCCAGATAGGTCAGCTGGAGGAGATATACAAAGATGAAGAAAGGATGAGAAAGTTTAATGGATTCTGGTTTATTACTTGTCTTCATAGTTTGGGCCATCATTCTTAATAACATTTACAGCTTCACGGTTCAGTTCTTCAGGCCACGAAACACAAGTGAATAGATGATCAGACATCAGTTAAGCCTCTTAAATCTAAACCACTTTATTTTGAGGTTAAACTGAAAGTAGGTGCTGCTGTCATGTCTGCAATAATCCCTCAATACACAGGAGTAGACAAGTAGAGTAGGTCAAAGTTGAACTGGGAAGTCAACCTCTACACTGGGCGGATGTTCACAGTAACAGTGATTTTGCAGTTTGGCTTTGTTTTCTCTTTCAAAATAGTCTGGTTGCATAAGGGTATTTCTCAAAATGTCAAACTAGTTGCTTAAACCTGCAATAGCTGATTCTTTATTTATTTAGGTAACTTTTTTTGGGATAATGGAGACAGTTTGTATGGTGAACTTCTTAGCAAACAGTCTTTTGGAGACGTGTTTTTCTGGCCACCTGATGAATAAAAGTCTATATATATTTACTGTTTTTTTTTACCTCTATCGGATCCTAAGGGAAATATCAGGCTGTTTATCTGCTAAATGATGTTCACCAGCTAGTCTCTAACTGTGTCTGCCTGCAGTTTGGTGTTGAGCAGGTAGGATTTTAGAGGTTTTACACTGAAAACAGAGACCTGCTGCAGCACAGAAAGCTAAACAATGAGCTGAAACTCACTATAAAGCTCAGTAAAGCCAAGAAGAGCTGCAGATTCAGGTGATAATATCAGTACAATAGGTTCATCACTATGAGCGACCCTTTAACACTGTTAAATTGTTTTCAACATTTGTCATTAATACATTCTTATTTTAAAAGTATTAATTACAGCCACTTTAATGAAAACCTTTGTGGCAGTGTTTCAGATTGTGATTAAGTTCCTTCAGAGATTAGCTATTACTCACAAAGTGAATATATATGCAAAAGTGGTTCATTGTCGGCTTTGATCAAATAAGTTCCTATCACATAAAAATTACTCACATATATGTCTTTGATTTCCTTGAGCTGATACTCCAGGTATTTGGTCAGCTCGTATGTGCTTTCTATCGAACTCCTCTCACTGGCCAGCGTGTGTGAGGAATCCAGGGCCGTTGCCATGGCAGCAGCCAATAGCAAGACAAGCTGGGGTTGATGGACTGTGGAGAAATTAAAAAATGAATGACTGATTAAAGCTCAGACAGACAGTGTGAGATGTTTCTTTAGTGACACACACCATGGGTGTCCAAGTGCTAATTAACACACACTGCAGAGGTATTTGTAATCATAACAATGAGGTGAAACTTATCTCAAACATTATTTTCTCAGACATTTCGCGATTATTTAACTTGGATAGTTGGTTTTTAATAAATTTGATGATTTGAGAGCTCAACAGACAAAAATCACATCCAGCAACAGTGTCCAGGCGCTGCACCATCACTCTGTTTATAGGATTTTTTACAATTATTCTGGTTTATTTCTTTGTCTCTATGGCGATGGCCTCATCTGTTTACATATTGCCAGGTCAGAGTCATCTGACACTGCCAATAAAGCTTTTTCCGTTTCCAATCTAATTTTAGAGGTTTCTGGCTGTCGGAGGTTTACTCTGGCTTCAAATAAAACCTCTCTTAATGGCTTCAGACAGTCAGATAAATGGCTTCTATGTTCAATGCACCACACGCACACATAGACACACATACATATGTTCATTCCTGACTGATATCCCCAAAACAAAGACATGTGGCTTTCTTTACAATCACAAACATTAATGTGTTTGTATCAGTTGTATCTTTGCTGTGGACTTGTTTAGGTTTCCGAGGGTTTGTGTGGGTGTTTCATGTAACTGTGTGAGTGTTTGTGAGAATGTTTGTAGCCGTAATTATATATGTGGATTAAATTCACAATTCTGTGAGTGTATACACTCATTTTGAGTGTGTGTGTGTGTTTTTTTTTTTGGGGGGGGGTTGTAACACTGGGAACCTTTTAGTCTCTGGTTTCAAACTGAGAAAATTGGAGCTGAAAGATGGTTAAGGAACTCCATGTACGTCCACTCCTCTTCATCCCCATGCTTGCTGTCTCTGGACGCTCTCACTTTCACACTCTCTCTCAACACTTCCTCGGCCCTTTCGCTCGAGCGCGACACACATTTCTTTCATCGTCTCTGCTCTCTGTCATCCTTTTCCATCCTCCCTGTGCTCTCTCATCCTCCTGACATTCAGACAGTAGGCAATGATTCATGCTTGAAATTATGGGCAAAACATGCTGCTGTTCAACAGGTGTGAAATATGTATTGCACAATTTGTGTGACCCTGTCACCTTTCTCTCGTTAGCCCACTCTGTCTGCCTCTGACTCACCCCGTTGCTTCACCGATTTATATCCTCTTAAACTAGTCACACCGCAAACCTTCCTTTCTTTCTCATCATACCTTTTTCACCTCCCCACCTTTCTTCCCTTTCTTCTCTCGGCGTGCTTATCTCTTTTCTGCCCGGGGTCAAAATAACAGCAGCCAATTAACCCTGATTAGCTCTCCTACACTCCCTCTATTGCCCCTTTTTTCTTTTTCTTTCATCTATACATCATGACGGGGGCCCCACAGGATGACAAAGAGATTTTAAGTGAACACAAAACATTTACCTTCAACACTTTTTCAGTGGTTCTAAGAAAACAAGTTCTAACCTAAAACAGTCAACACCTTTTTCCTCTGACTCAACCGCTTACGTTTGACGTGTCGGTATGCACTCCCAAACAGGGTTGGGTAGAAACTTAATGATGTTATGTATTGGCTGCTGTGATACGTAAAACAAGAATGTGTTATAGTTGCAGAAGAGCAAGAAATTCTGGGTCACATCTGGTAGAGAAATTAAGAGAAATTTGTTGTTTTTTATTTTTGTGTAGTGTGCCGTCTAAGTAGTAATGAAACAACCCATCAGAATACACTGACAAGTAAAATTAATCTATTTGATTATGTTACAAATTACAATGATGACATACATTTTTAAAGTAACGTATTCTGCTTCCAAACCCGTCTAACACGCTTGAGCTCACTGAAAACAAGTTGTATTCAACAAATTACATCAGTAGTAATGACAGCTTGAATGACAGATTGGGAAACTGGCAGTTTCAAATTAAAATAGGATTAGAAATGCTTGTCATGGAGTGACATGGAGAAAACAACTCCCCAGCCGCTTGATTTAAAAGAAAAAGAAAAAAACTGCCTCATTCATCGCTGGTAACTTTTCCACTACCTGTTGACCCTGAGTTGTCGGCTACATCAAAGCATCCTTCCGGACTATTTTCAAAAACACTGTGGTTGAGCCCGGTTAACTCCCACATGCTCCCACACACACCTTGAAATCAATCAACTAAGACGGCCCCCGTCAGCCAAGCCTTCTCCCATCCCCTCAACCGCAAAAGCCTCATCACCTGTCAGAAGCAATAAGCATCTTTCAGCAACGCCTGAACATTTGGAGCTCATCAAGCTACGGTCTCCTCCCGCCATTAGCATCAAAACACCCCAAAATCAACACGAAATCGTTGACTCTCAGAGTTCAACAGCCCTGAAGGAAAAGGACACACAGTGTGCAAAAAGGGTCGCATTGAGAAGGAATAAACAGGTACCCAAAAAAAGAGGAGAAGAAGGAGAAAGAAAATTCTCCTTGGCATAAATCAACCCAAACTGTTCCAAACCGTTTGCTTTTGTCTTCAGCCACATGCTCGGAGATGATTACCAGACGTGAAAGTCTCTTGTTGTTTTGATTGAGCACTGACATGTCTAAAAGCATCCTGCGCTGTGGCTTAAAACAACCACTCTTTTGTACGAGTAAACTGAGATAATTCAAACCCAGAGCCATGTTGTTGTTATATTATATTGAGTAACTAGACTATAGTCGGCATATAGCCCGACTTCAAGGGGAGCCCTGCAGGCTTGGGGCTGTGTCTGTGTACCTGGCAGTGGAAGCACACTCCGCAGGGCAGGGTTGAAACCAGAACATTCTCCGCGAGAGGATTGCATTACAGCAACACAGGGGTTCCCTACAACGGCCGACCGTGACCCGCCTCTGTGCACTTATGTGTGTGTGACTCTACACATTTTGGCACACGTACCTATTAGGGTTACGCATACGCGCACACAGGGGAGCTCCATTACTCACAACAGATCGTATTTTTTATCTACCGTTTGTTCGCTGATGTAAAGTCAGATCTGGCACTCGGGAGTCTGGCTGCCATCTGCAATACAGAGCTGAACATGAGGATCAGGCGCCGGAGCTCCTGAGCTCCAAACAGGTCCGAATTAGACATCAGCGCAGGGTCAGGGTTCACAGTTGAATTTTGGGGTGCAAGGTTGTGTTCAGGGCCGAGAAGGGCCTCGTAACACACTTGACATTTTACACTCCAGACGATGTTTTGGTAAACCAGTGACCCAGTGTTTGTGGGTGTTGTACCGCTTCCATCCGAGAGGACTAGTATTTCATCTTTCCCAACATGCACCACCATTTGAGGTTTTAAACAAGCACTTAAACAGAATTTGGTATTGTGGGAAAACCATGTGCAAGTTAATCTCTCCAGTCTGGTCCAGGAAAAACTAGCTCAAGTGCCAGAAGAGGTTGCCCTCCATTGCTCTAACCACTTGAAAGAGGTCTTAAACAGAGAGGAAACATCAGTATGTAGATGTTGAGAATCCAGTCCAAATTAGATGTTTATCATTTCCAGTGCGACTTTGATTAGGATGACTGCAGTATATTGTCATGCTATATTTTTGGGGAGCACACATCGTAAAACTTTGACAAGATTTAAGTATTTAATCAAAACATGCCGCCTGATTTGGGGGAAAAAAAGTGTTTCCCAGAACCAAAACAACATGCTGCAGGCTATGTCCTCTCACTCGTCACACTTCAGTGTTATCTAGCCACTGTGCAGAGCTCCTCTGCTGCACTGGAGGACAATATTAGACAACATTAGGGACAAAAATGATGTGAGATGTTATATATCATGTTTAGAGTGACTTAAAAGGCAGATTTCAATCCAATCTGAGAGTCTGCAGACACATCTATATCATATAAATACTTATACATCTGATTTACCTGAATTGTTTTTAATGTAAAATATTTTAATGTGAAATGAATCTAATTACAATCTGGACATACTGAAGATCTGGGAACATAGAGCCTCAGTTCAGTTCATAATATGAGATCATTTCCAAACTGCCACATGTGCATTGTAAAAAATAAAAAGCTTCTGTGATAAAACGTTCTAATGCCAGGTTGAAGTCATATCATTCAGAATGTGATTTACAACAGCACAGTCAGCAAAAAAGGTTCTTGTTAGTCTCCTAGTTGTAATTGTAAGTCAGAGACATAAAGAATTGTCTGACAGCTGAAACTGTCCACAAATGGTTGGGAAACGGCTGCAAATCGTCCATCACTGGTGGTGACATCTAAATAAAATCCAATATTAACACTAAAAGAATAGATTCAGTTTATTTAGATTAAAATGAGCTATGCACTTTAAAACAGTAGGATTTCATTTATTAACTACTTAGGTCATACAGGGCTATCAGTGGGGTTAACCACTTTGGAATAATGAGTGTTCAGTCACAAGTTGGGAAGAAGAAGAAAGAAAAACTTCCCATTATTCCGACATTTGTGTGAATGCAGCGTAAACTCTCATTCGTATCCCACAGTCTTCTTCGCTGAACCAACCAAAGTTCTGCACGCATGACTCCTGATGAAATTTCCATTCAGTGAAGAAGTCTGCAGTATATGTTTGAAATCTCCAGAAACAGTTAGTAAGAGTTTATAATATTGGCTCACAAATATGTTGCCAAAGTCAACAATGATTCTCAACACACTTCAGGTCAGTTCATCATTCATTATTACTAAATTACAGTATGGCCACTAAATGTGATTACTTTGGTTAGTGGTTATATTGAGTTACTTTTAAATTTGGTATCTGAGACCACTTTTGTTTTACTTCACAGGTGTCACATTTCTTTCTCAGAATGTGCTTCCATCCTCTGACTTGTCTTGCATATTTGTTGTCATCCCGCTGACGTGTCAGAGTCAGAGCTGGAGGCTCACTGTGGCTTTGTTGACAGAAAAGACCCATCGGAGCCAAACCCAGAGGAGTTGTTTGTCTCTTGCATAGTTTTTTTATTATTCTGCTGCACTGTACCTGGTGGCAATTTTGCCTTCTGTCATAACACTTACCCTAAACATAAACACACCTGTGGAGGACGCTGGGGGCAAAAAACATGCAAACAGACTGATGGAGCCACAGTGGAGGTGGACACGCGTTGGACTGCCGGCGAGGTGAGTGGAGGTGGGGGGGGTTGACAGTCTGGGGTCAGGGTCGGTGTTGTGTGTCTGTGTACACTTAAAGGCCAGATTTATGTGCAGTCTGTACTCAATCAAATATGCATTCCTTCCCTAACTCAACACACACAAACATGCACACACGCACCCACGCACACACACACACACACACACACACCAACGTGCACACATATGAATCCAGATTGTGCACTGGAGCATAGATCCATGTATGCACAGACGTTACACTGAATAAATACATATAAACAAACCATTGTGTATTCAAGCACACAAACACACACACTTTTCCCATCACTTCTCCCATGAGATTCCTTCCTCTGGAGTTTGTTCATACTGAATTTCAAATTGATCCTCTTGGCACTGGACACACACCGGAGTTGCCAAACAACATCAATGACCCAAAAAACAAAGGCGAAAGAAAACACACATATAAAAAGAAAATCCAATAAAATTATGTTTATGCCCAGAAAGTCTCCATGCAACTATTTCTCGCTGGTCGTAAACTCGACATCCTCTGTTCCCCTTCTTACCCCCGTTGTCCGTCTCCCTCTTCACCTTATAAGCCAATCTATCTGTGTCTCTTTTTTTAAATCTGTGGATTCCAGTCGCTCCATGCTTTATCGCCATGTTTGGTTTCAATTTCTTTGTCGCTTCATCTGTCCCCCCCTCTCCCTAAATCTTCCTGAAACATCAAACTTTTAAACTTCTAAAGTCTCCTTCCTTTCTCTCCCTAATTACCGTTACCCTCTCTTCCTTTCACTAATTGGCTCCACTCCTTCCTTCCGTCAACATCTTTCATCCCCTCGTTCGCCTTTTTCAGACCTTCGGTTTTTAATTTACCTCTTAACACCCCCACCCCCCTCCTCCTCTCCCGGCTACTCCAAATCTCCACCTCATTGTTTTCTCTTTAAAAAAAATACCTAAAAAGAGAATCAGACAAGAACCCGCTGCTGAATGTTCTGCTTTAAGAGGAAAGTAGGAAAGCAGTGATGGAAAGTAACAGAGTGTAATGTGTTGTACTTTTGAGCCACTGCAACAATTTAGTCAGTTAATAGTAAAACTATTCTTAAGGAAGAAAATTTCAAGGAAACATTTAAAATATTCTCCAGTTTCTCAAATGTGAGAATTTGCTGCTGCGTCTTTCTCTTATTTGATAGTAAACAGAATATATTTGGGTTTTTGGACTTTTTGCTCGTGGTGTTTTGAAGGAGTCACCTTGGACTTTAGGAAATTGTGATTTAGAAAAGCTGTAATTTTATGACATAACATCCGAAAGAACATTTATATCTAATTGTTTGCCCCTTTAAATTGATTGATTGTATTAATGTATTGTGTGTTCATTAATTGCCTTCTGAGCTCCACTAATGTAATGAGGAATACAGTATGTGTTAGTTTGTGTTGTGTTGTTGTGGCAGTATGTGTTTGTTGTCTACTGTGAGCTGTCTGACCGTATCTCTTGTTACTGTTACTGTGCGTGAGCGAATTAAGTTATCAATCTATTTGAGTATTTAAATATATGCGAGTTTGTACTTCAGTTCTACTACATTTCAGAGGTAAATATTGCACTTTTCACTCTACTACAGTTTTTCTACGAACTGTAGTTACTTTGCAGATAAAGATTTTATAAATCTAAAATGAGCTTTTAAAATATATGATACATCGTTATACAGCTATTTAAATATGTAAAAGTACATAAAAACTTTAAATTAGCCGACCTGCCACAACATTAAAATGCTTCAAGGGCATTTAGATGATGATTTTAACACTTTAAAGAGTATCCTCTATATAGTGGTATTACTACGGTTACTTCAGTAATGGATCTGAATCTGGATCTGAGAGTGAGGAAAGATATTTTAGGGTCTTGAAGGATAGGGACAGAGGGGAGGAGGAGGAGGAGGAGGAGGAAGAAGAGAGGATTTGCAAGGAAGGAGGGAGAGGAAAAGGAGTTGGTGGAGGGGAGAGAGAGGGAGCCGGTGAGGGAGAGTTTTCTGAAGCGAGGGGCCATGTTAATTTGGGAAAAATGTAAACAGCATGTGTAACTGTTCAAAGCGTGACCGACTCATTTTATATCATTCCCCCCTTCTCTCTCCTCTCTCTTTCCCTCTGGGTGCTGCTAACTTCTGTCAATCGGGAATCTGCACTGCATTAACCCCTCTACCGCCAGTTCCTCTCTGCTTCTCCCTCCCTCTCTCACTCTCTCTATTTACTTTTATCTACCTCTCTTTACTCTCTCTCGCTCCCAACACACACCCCCACCCACCTCACCCCCTTCACCACCACACATCCTTCTGACATCCATATATATATATATACTGTGAAGAATTGAGGATGGTGCTGAGCGAATCAAAAGATGTGAAAGGTTCACTTTTTCCTCTCTTTTCCACATCCCCTGCTCTCTCTTCATATCTCTCTCTCTCTCTCTCTCTCTCTCTCTCTCTCTCTCTCTCTCTTCACTCTTCCTTTGTTTCCTCCTGTTGGCCGGTCGGTGTGTTTGAGCTCGCTGGTCCAACACACACTAACACTTTTATCTGTAACACACCGACACTAATTCAACCCTCCCAGCAATAACAGGCCTTGTCTGTGTGTGTGTGTGTGTGTGTGTGTGTGTGTGTGTGTGTGTGTGTGTGTGTGTGTGTGGCGTGTGTCTGCATCTGTGTGTGTGTGTGTGTTTGCGGTGGTATTATATGTGTGTGTGTGTGTGTGTGTCTGCATCTGTGTGTGTTTGTAAATGTGTGTGTAAGAAAGAGAGGGATGGGTATATGTATTGAAAAGGTTTCTGTGTCTACCTGGGGAGGTGTGTGTGTGTGTGTGTGTGTGTGTGCGTGTGTGTGTGTGTGTGTGTGTGTGTGTGTCAAAGTCAGCATGTTCTTCAACAACCAAGTTTTCTGTTATTTTGAGTATCACAGGAAGAAACAGTCTGTTCTGCTCTCAGCTCTCTATTTATTGTCCTTCTATAGTTACACCAAATTTGCTGTCGGCCGGCTGGTTCACATGAAGTGACCACCTTGACGGGACGAGGGGAGCGAGGGAGGATGGCAGGAGGAGGGAGGGAGGGAGAAAGAGAGAGACAGAGAGACAGACAGAGAAGGAGAGGAACTTGGTGATCTTTTGTCTAGAGCATCATTTCATCACACATCCTTCAGTCTTTCCCTCTTTCTTTCACCTCCTTTTCCTTCCTTTCCTAGACACGGAGCAGCAGCCGCACCAGTCTTCCCAGGGGGAAAAGTGTGTGTGTGTGTGTGTGTGCGTGCGTGCATGTGTCCGTGTGTGTGTGTGTGTGCGTGTGTGTGTCCTCTCACACCCTGACTAACGTGAATCATGTACTTTCTCATATCAGTGACAGCTAACTAGACAGGGGCTTTAGCTGCCTCTGACCCCCTCAACCCCTGTCATTTTTTACTGTGAATAAGAACCCCCCCCCTTTTATACACACACACACACACACACACACATTTTCTTTCAGTCTTTTCACTCCCTCTCTCTCTTTTTGTGGTCTGTTAATCTCACATTCCCCTCACGAGCCTGTTCGATATGTAATTTTCTTCCTGTGTCTTTTATTTTCTTGATAACCTTTGAGGTTGATTATCTGTTTATTCATTATAAATTATTTAATGTGAAGAAATGATTTATAACCACCTTTCAACTAATTTGCAGAAGAAATTAAATAAATAAAAAAAAAATTAACAGTTTTAGTTTCTTTCCAGGGTTAAAGTTTCAAGAATTTGAATAGAATATAAAGTTTTTAATTAGATTCTTTAGTTTTGGCTCCAATTTTTATGCGCAATTAAACCACAAGACAGGATAAAGTTTAGAAAGTAGGCAAAAATAGATAGAAATTAAATCTTCATAATGACGAACGACAGGAACATTACAACTAAATAATAAAAGTACAATTATCAAAGCAGGACAGGAAGACTGTTGCTGGCTGTTTTTATGTTTTTTTAAAACTTCCATAAATAGTATTAAATTAAAGAACTTACCTCCGCAACACCTTTTCATTTTCTCCAAATCCCTTTATTCCGTTCACTGCGCTCTCAGAAGTTCATCCACTGGCAGATTTCAGCAGAAATAACCCGATAAAGATGTTTCCTCTCCTCTGGAAGATTAGTTCGCAAAAAAATAAAAACTTTTCAGCATGTGTCGACTCAATTAAATCTGCCCTCCTCACTCAGACAACTCTGGAGAGGATGAAGGAGAAAACGCAGGTGATGTCGAGTCGATCCTATAAACGGATGTATTGATCATATTAAAGATGTTACACTGGAGAGGAGATAGTCACAGGATGGAGCTTAAATATTGACGGTCCGCTGACTTGGTGTGTGTGGTCTGTGTGACAGACTGAATGACGGCGGAGCCTTTTTGTACCTCCTCCTCCTCCTCCTCCTCTCTTTCTACCCTTTTCTCCTTTTTTTTCCTCCCCTCCTTTCCATCCCTGTCTCTCCTTCTTTCGTTGTCCTCCTCCTCGGTGCTGCTGGTGATTCACCGGGTTGACGCATCAGAGCCCGAGCCGCTGAACCACGGGACTTGTCACAACTCATTTCTGTCTCTCTCCCGTCGTCATCCTCCTGAACGCGATCCGACTGCCGCTGTTTGATCTTTAATCTGCCGACCTTTAATAAGGTGTGAGTCCGGCTGGATCAGTTCACTGCGGGCCAGGAGGACACGGCAACCCTGCGACCCTCGCAAAGCAGAAAATGTTCTTTCTCTCTACTTTATCACTCTGTCGGTCCAACTTTCTCACAAGTGTTAACCTGCTTTTCTTTTTATGTAGATTTTCTTTTTAATTTAGCTTTTATTATTCAAATTATTCAATTGACAATTATGAGCGATAATTTCCGCCCTCGCCTTCTTTACGCAAAAGTATAGGCCCCAAATTAGTGTTTAAATAGCCTTACTAATTAGCCTATTTAAAACTTTCAAATATCTATCAGGAACTATTAGGATGGACAAAAATAGATTAATAACAAGATATCGCATTAAGTCGAATAGGCTATATGATTTAATTTAGAGGCCTTAAATGAGGATATTTCGAGAGAAATAATTTACTATGAATTTACAGGCCTCTCAGTCGCCACACAAGTTATCAAAGGACCCTCGCTGAGGGAATATTCAGTCTGTTTCTGAGGATGAAGACAAGTGTTTACCCGCTGCTCCGAGTTTCTTTCCTCTGCCCTTCATTCCTCAGGTTTTAGGTTTTATTGACAGTGGGATTATGGTGATCTTATTCTCTCACCTCCTGCTGTCACTCAGCATATCACAGCAGCACACACCGGGGCGCGCGCAGGTTTGATGCGCGTGCACGAGGGAAGAGAGTCTCAGGTGCACGCATCACCAGGTGGTCCTGGATCTGTACGTTTAATGGTTTAAATAAAAACAAATCCCTGTCGCTCCCACGGGAGTCAGGGCCTCTTGGTAAATTCTTCCATAATCACTCGGATAGCCCGACCGGTTTGTGTCGCTCTCAGATTGAAACCCTCCTGGGGGCCTCAGCACTCTTAGGGGCCCCACAGGCTCCAGGGTTACTGTGTGTCAACTGGTTTTGTGGCAGTATACACGCCACTAAATAATAATATCACCTGACATGATAAGAACCTGAAATTAGTTTTAATATATTGAGACCCTGTTCTATTTGGTTTTTTGTTGGTTTTTTTGGTATTGTTTTGTGCTTTACTGTTGAATTAATTAATTTAATCAAATTATAGGCTACTCTGTGAATCCAGCACTATGTAGAAAAACTATACACAATGCTCAGAGAGTGGAAGGAACAGAGGGGTTTATCAGGGGCCACACTGTTCATTTTTGCCCCACGGCTCTTAGTTTGAGTTGAGTTTTATCTTATGTCGTGCCTCATTAATTCTTTTCTGTATCATGCAAAAATCTAAATCACAATTTAGACCATAGACTGTATAAAGATTTTAATTGACGTAGTATCCACCTTTCACTCTTATCAATAAACCACTACAGATATACTTTCACCTGCACTGTTGCACTCTGTGTTCTTTTTAATATTACAACTCTGACATTATAATAGAAAAGACTAGGAAAGAATAGAGTAAAATAGAATAATATATTGTATAATATTAATATATAGGCCTATTTCATCAGATGTGTTGTGCGCCACCCAGTGGTGATGAGGGGTCACTGCAGTCTGCTCTGCCGGTCTGTTTTCCATGAGCAACTCGACAGTTCAAGTAACACACAAACATCTGCATCTAAAACACTTTAGATTGTTTAATGTTTTCTATTTAATGATTAAAAGAGAAAAAAAAAAAAAAAAAAAAAAACTCTTCGCCAAACCGGAAGTAAAATACAAACACCCCCTGAGTGTTTCCTGTGACGTAGGGCTAGCTCCCGATGCTACACGCGGGAAACAGGCGAAGCTGCTCATCACATTGACAGTAAGACATGAAGTTTTATCACGTTTTATTCTATCGCTCGTCCAGAAACTCGTTTTTGGGATGTTTGTAAGTAACCAAGCAGTATATATTACTAACATGTTTAATTTGGAGCCGTTTCCGTTTGTAAAATTGCCTCTGAATCATCACTTCATTTCTTTACACCGGCCTAGTGCTGCTGGAGCGCTCGATTTGTTGTAAGCTGCTTGTCTACGCGGGCGGTGCTGTAAGCACGACGCGTATTTCACGCTCCGAGCATCGTCGGTCAATAAAAGAAGCGCACCCCGTGCAGATTCAAGTTAGCCTAGCTATTGTTGGTGGCGCAACATGGTTGTAAGTTACCGTTAATGTTCAGAGGCAGAGCGACCTAACCGCCACCAACGGACGTTTAACCGGAGGAAGTAACGGTTGAAATGAACGTTAAACGTCTCTTTAGAGATTCACCGGCTAACACCGTGAACTGTTAGCTGGCTCCGCTCGGTTGGTTAACCTGTGAGAGCGACGGGGTTAGCCTCAGTCGGTAATGTGAATATCACAATAAACACCCCCCTCCAAGAAAGGTTGACATAAAAAAACATTTTAATATTTACACCATCACAGGTTGGCACGTTAATCCCTGTCTGATGACCATCATGTTTTCATCTGCATTCAACTGTTTCTAGGTAGACATGGAAACCCTCATGGCCACACTTAACACACAGTTTAACTTAAATATATGTTTTATATAAGCCATCTCTGTGTGTTTGGATCTATCTAACACAATTTCTTCTGTCTGTCTGTCTGTCTGTCTGCAGAGCATCAGTCATCGCCTGTAGCTGAGATGGGGGACACACTGGAGTTCAATGAGATTTACCAGGAGGTCAAAGGCTCCTGGGTCAGTAATCTTCATCAGCCACCTCTCTGTAGCTCTATAAACTGTACAGAAAGGAGATATACTAGATTTATAGATATTGGAAACACAGTTCAGAATAATATAAATAAACAGACTGATACCTGCAATACCTTTTAATCCAAATACATAAAGTACATATGGGTATATGTTCCTGAATGTAGTTGTGAAATTAGGAAAACATTAAAAGTTGTTACATTTAAAAATCCTTTTTTTTTTCTATTTTAAAAGTGTCCTTCGGTTTTGATTCGGCACTATACAAATACAATTGAACTGAATTTAAAAAAACAACCATATAAAACCTTCTTTGTATTTGCTGAGGCTTGTACTAGATGATTGGTAGTGTTGGAGAATATATCAGTGCCTCCTGATATTAAATTGATTATCTAGAACAAGGTGGTTGAGGTAATTGCTTTGTGTTTCTACAGACACCTCCACACTGAATCTAAACGTTTATTTATGGTTATCAGCTTTGGGGCAAAATTTTGTTTTATATTTTAAGTGGGGAAATCATGCAAAATCGTTAATGTTAGGAAGTTATCCTTATTAACCTATTTCAATTAGTATCAATTAATCTGCAGATTATTTCTAAATAGTCTTTTGGTCTATAAAATACAAAAAAGGGGATAATTTATATTTTCCCAGAGTCCAAGTTGACAAGTTGAAATAACTTATTTTATCCGAAAAATATGTTATCATTTAAAACCAGAACATTTTATTTTTGACATTTTTGCCTTATTGTTGAAACAGTACGATTAAAGTTGTGTCAGCTGACTTATCGATCAGTGAACTTCTCATTTCAGCTTTGTTATTAACACTTAAATTACAGCATTTTAACACTCGTCCTGTGCGTCTTTGGTGTCTGTTTCTCTTCCCGTTGTCGCTGCAGAATGACGGGCGGCTGCGCTTCAGTAAGCAGAATGTGGTTTATAAGAGCAGCAAGACGGGGAAGGTGGACAGCATCCCGGCTAGTGAGCTCAATGCAGCCCAGTGGAGACGAGTGTGTTTAGGTCACGGTATCAAGCTGAGCACCAGCACAGGACACGTCTACAAATATGACGGCTTCAGGGACACGGTGAGTTTTTTTTTTATGTGCATGTCATTGTTCAGTAAAGCAGTGGTTTTACAGTTGTTTAGGTTTTAGAAGGCTGATCAGCTCTTGAGCTTCCTTATTGTTATTTTTGTTGTTGTTTAGTTGTGATACTGTTGGTTTCTAACTGAGTGAAAGGACCCAGAAGTATTTAAGTAAATTCTCTAAATGCTAAGGAAAGGAGCTTCAGTGCTTCCTTTATTTGCTTCCCTTTATTATTTTCTTTAGCAGAGGAATCTCTGGACCATCCTTTAGATACGAAAGGAGACAAAGCTGTCCCACATTTCCTTGTGGCAGCCACGTTTAAAAACCCGTCCGTTCACAAATACAAACGATCAAAATGACCAATAAAATAAACTTCTAAGTTACCATCCTGTTTTTATTAAATGTGATGACTTAATATGCTTCTATGTTTTTGAACTACTGCTGTAAAAATCTACTTGTGATGAAGTTTTGGTCCTGTGTGACGCACTTTGTATAAATATTATTATATTAAAATGATCAAAGTGCAGTTTAAATGTCATAGCGTTGACATTGTTTATTCCTCATTTTGGGCTTTTCTTTTATTGCCGACCTTGAGGAATATCATTTAAATATTTTAATTGTTCTTCACTCACAGATGCTGAAATTTAAGAACCATCAGATTCATATTAAGTTTTATTGTCAAGTAGGTTTTCGTATAAAGGAGTTTGCCTCGGTATATTTGTCCATAACAATAAACATAGGACAAGGGAAACAAGGACTGCAAGTCAAGAAGCATAAATAGGAAAATAGGAAATTAAAATATATAGTATCAGTGAATAAAGACAACAATAGACAATATGGCTCTTGTTGTACAGTTTGTGCAGGAATGTGCAAAAGATCACAGTATTAAGTATAAAGAATATATGTGCAGTAGAAGATTTGTAGGCCTATTAAACACGTTATGACTAGTATCTTTATTTTTTTAAATCTCAGTTCCAACCTTGGCACTGAAGTCATATTTTTCACCGAGTTGTCTGCATGTGTATATCGCCTGCATGAAACAACACGTTAAGAGTGCAGGTGCGAAGTATCTAAAATGCGCTTTTTGTGGCTCGAAATCGTAACGATTTAGTTTCACCACAGCAGACACAAATCATCAACATCCACGGTCGCATAATTACACAGCGCAGCAAAGTGCAGTCGGATTCTGTCAGTGCCGCGGTTGTCTTTTCCTCAGTTCTTTAAGGTCGAGGAAGAGTGTTCAGGAAAGCACACAGGGCCTATTTTTTTTTTGACAATTCGACCGGACCCTAAATCTTTCTCTCTGGTTGTATTTTTCTGTTTCTGGAAAATAATTGTTGCCTTACTCGGAGGGAGAACAAGGCAACAGTGGAATATTACAGACTGACGCACACACTGCTGGTTTGTTCAGCGCTGTGTTTATGACAAGGGGTGTAACACAAGCAAGGGGACCGCCGATAAACAACTTCCATCCCTTGTCTGGCATTTCCATGTAAAACGCTACCATCTTGCGAAAAACGGCCGCCACTTGTGTGTGTGTTGCTATCAAAAGTATGTGAATGAGTCGGCTCTTCTCTCCAAAGCTCCTAATGGGATTAATGAGGGAAACCAGCGCTAGCATGTGTGTTCCATAAACATTGTAATCATTGGCTCATGTGAGTCAGTGTTTATATCAATCCACTGAAACAATTTGCCTCAGCAGACAGACAAGGGGAAAAAAATTGTGGTCGTGTTTGTTTTTTATTCCCCCTATTTTTTTTTTTCCCCCTCTTTTCCCCCATTGAGTGTATGGGGAATGTCAGCACGCAAGTTTAAAAACTGGGACGGAGGAGTCGGGTATAACCTGGAGTCTGTGGCTGCGAGCGGCGGCGTCTCCTGGGGTTAATCAGCGTATTTTTTTGGAGATGGATCCTCTCGTCCCGGAGCGCAGGGCGTGATGTCATTGTTTATTATCCCACAGTCAGTGTCGGTAATCGGGAGTTGGCTGGAGGTTTAGCCGCTGGCGAGCTGTACAGAAGCTTTGATGCATCTGTCCTTCTGAAGTGTCCTTGAGCAAGACGTTGGATCTCTGCCAGCGGGGCTGTTATGTAGCTGACCTGTAATTGTCTGCTGGAGTGATCAGGGGGTGTTCATGACACTTACACGTGTAGTTTGCAGCTGGCCCAAGACATCGTTTACATTGAGAGGCACGCAGCAGCCGACGTGGTTGCATCTTGGTAATAGGGCTGGGTATCAAACCTTTAAACCTTTTGTGGGACAGACAACTGTGACATTTTTCATAGACCAAACAACAAAATCGATTAATCGATAAAATAATTGTTGCAGTCCTAATGAAACATTTGCTCAGATTGTTCTTCTTAAAAACAAAATAAAAAAAAAGAACAGTTTAGACTGAGTGGTCATGTTAATTAGTATTGAATAACACTAAGTTGCTGTAATCTGTATTTTATTTACACAAAGCTCCTGTAAAGCTGCTTATTATTACACATTTTAGAAGCGGCTTCTTTTGTTAAGTGAACAAAAGGCCTTTGTCGAAAAACGTGTTTATGTTCCTCAAAGTAAGTTTTATACCAGCACCAAAACTCTGGTATTATATCGGCAAGATTTGCTGGCACATCAGAAACTTTTATGTGTGTATTGAGACTGTAGTGCAGCACCACATGACGCACACTGGCTCAAAAATACTTTTTTCCTCAAACATAATCATTAGAAAAAGGAAACAACAAAGATTATTTTGACTCGTATGATCAGAATTTGATCCATTAGGTCCAATAAAATTTAGGAAACTCTTGCAGGAACCTTATAATAAAATAATTTAATTCCATTAATGTGTGTAGGTAGCCAGCAGCAAGTTATCTGGCTAAAGATGCAGAAAAAGGAACGCAGTCTCCAGTTTTACTTAATATATCCATGATTTTAATAAATGAGAAGTTGAGGGTTGTTGGGAGAGCATGGTTGAAAAATGTAGTGATAAAAGGCAGATGGGGTGGTTATGTTGGGTAACACTGTGTGTGTGTGTGGTGGGTAGTGGGGGGTCTGTGTTTATTATGATTAAATGAGCTGAGCAACAACAAATCTGCCAAAACTGTAATGAGGAGTAGAGAAACACTCAGCAGCAGGCCTGATGAGGACACACACATCGACACACTCACATTTACAAATCAACACAAACGGACCACTTCTGCACAAACTCTTGATTTTTATGCATTTACACATCTGCTCACACATGCTCTCCCATCTAAACAACGCCTTAATCCGGACTAACAAACACGCTGATAAACTTTAGTGCGTGTGCACACACACACACACATTTACACACACACTCTCTCTGGGCTCTAATTGGCTGTAATAACCTTATGGACAGGCAGATATCCAGGTGCGTAAACTCTGTTTCCCACAGAGTCTCATTCTCTGCCCTGCACACACTCGCACACCACAATCACTACCACATGTATGTGTACTACTAGGACAGTGCCTGTGTGTGTTTGTGTGATTGACCATGTGTTTGTCGCTGTATGTGAGTGTGTGTCCTTTCCAGTTGTAAGCAGGCCTGTAGGATAAATAAACAGGCTGATTGTCAGCGGCAGTGTGGAGGGGAGGAGGACAGAGCAGGCGGATGGATTACGTTCACCTCCAGTGATCCCAAAGGGCCTCAGCAGCAGGCGCGATTATTATTGCGTTGTGATTAATTAGCCCTCCATCCCCTCACCCTTTTTTTTTTGGAGGGTGTTTTTCTTAGCTTTGACCCATGCAGTGCCAGCGTGCCTTGTTAACTTGAAGCCCTCTCTTCCCCCCCCCCACTCCTTTTCATCACTTCCTCTCGTGTCAACTTGGTTCTCTGCTTTATCTTGTGTCTCCCTGCCTCTCTGTTACCCCTCTTACATCCATCAGGACTTTGAGAAAATCTCTGAGTTTTTCAAGGCTAATTACAAGCTGGAGCTGACCGAGAAGGACATGTGTGTGAAAGGATGGAACTGGGGAACAGCAAAGTTCTCAGGTAAAAACACAATAACCAGAATGTCCTCACCGGTACACTACGGCCAGATTAGTTTTAGCACATGGTCATCGTACTAATGTATACTAGTGTTATTATTTTGTCTATAAAGTTAAAAAGAATAGTTAAAAATGCAACCAGCAGTCCAAACTCAAAAATATTCAGTTTACTATCTTGTCTCACATTTGAAAACCAGCACGTTTGTCATTTTGGCTTCAGAAATGGTAAATGATAATCGATTTGTTAAAATAATAGCCAATTATCTATCAAACTAAGATTAATCAATTATTCTATATTTATTTTTATAACGACCCAAATGATCTGTAAAGATCAGACCCACCAAAAGTTTTCTCAGGCGCTGAGAACCCTAAGGTCATTAAATAGCTTTCATTTAGAATTTGGAAAGCCTTTATTCCTTGGCTGACCCTAATTTTGCTCCTTAACAACTAAATGGTTCTATAATAATAGCATTAGTGATTTATTTATTTTTTTTAACGATTTCTCACTCCCTCTCCCACCACAGGGCCGCTGTTATCGTTTGACGTAAATGACAATTCGGCATTCGAGATCCCACTGTCCAATGTGTCCCAGTGCGCCACGGGGAAGAACGAAGTCACTCTGGAGTTTCACCAAAATGACGACACCGAGGTCTCCCTCATGGAGGTCCGATTCTACGTCCCGCCCAGCCAGTCTGATGAACGACAAGACCCGGTCGAGGTGAGGAAGGATGTGCTGCTTTCTTTTCTACCAGGAGTTCCCTTTTTTATTTTTGATTGTTTATTTTGATCTTTGTTGATAATGGTGCTAAAAGTATGTATTTTCCTACAGGCGTTTGCCCAGAGTGTGTTGTCTAAGGCTGATGTGATCCAGGCCACAGGAGACGCTGTCTGTATCTTCAAAGAGCTGCAGTGTCTTACACCCAGAGGAAGGTAGAGGATCAACACTTAAAACACAAAATAAAGCCGCTCACAAATCTCCTCATTTTCTGTACACCATTCACCTTAGTTAAGAATTTAGCTAAACTGCTCTCTCATTTATTTATTTTTCCTCACTCAGATATGACATCCGTATCTACCCGACTTTCCTTCACCTCCATGGTAAGACCTTTGACTACAAGATTCCTTACACCACCGTCCTCCGTCTATTCCTGCTGCCACACAAGGACCAGAGGCAGATGTTCTTTGTTGTAAGTGGACTTTTGTGCCTTTACTGTCATCATTGTATTTATAGTTTTGGACCCAAAATAAGCATTTTTCCCCACTTCTCATACTCTTTTTCTCATTTTTATGTTGTCTCAATAGATCAGTCTGGATCCTCCCATCAAGCAGGGTCAGACGCGTTATCACTTCCTTATCCTGCTCTTCTCCAAGGAAGAGGACATCAACCTCACCCTCAACATGAGCGAGTGAGTATGTGACAGTAAAGGACACATTGATCTTATGGGCTGCGTGTAGCCAAGTGCAGTATTAGCCTGTTGTATTGGTAATGCAAGACCGTACCCTCTTACGGTAATCTAACTTAATGGTAACACAAGCCCAGTGTGTGTGTTTACAGTTTTTGTTGTTGTAAAGCGTTTATCCACTAGGGGGAGGCAAATGTCTGGAGTAGTCATTGAATGTTTTTACAGTGGCACCAGTAACTTCTTCTGTTCTTTGCATTGACTCTTACAAATACTAGAAATGTCTACAAGTGAAACAAACCTGTCCTTTCCTTTGTATATTTTCAGGGAAGACGTGGAGCGCCGCTTTGAGGGTAAACTCAGTAAAAACATGTCAGGGTCTCTGTATGAGATGGTCAGTAGGGTGATGAAGGCCCTGGTCAACCGCAAGATCACTGTGCCTGGAAACTTCCAGGGGTAAGCACCTAATAGACACATTCAAAACACATTTAGTCACATAGTTAAGTAGATCTAGTTAAACGTGTCTTGTTCTCCCACAGTCACTCTGGGGCTCAGTGCATCACCTGCTCCTACAAGGCGTCCTCAGGCCTCCTCTACCCTCTGGAGAGGGGATTCATCTATGTCCACAAGCCCCCTGTACACCTGCGCTTCGAGGAGATCTCTTGCGTCAACTTTGCCCGAGGCACCACCACAACTAGATCCTTTGACTTTGAGATTGAGACCAAGCAGGGAAATCAGTACACCTTCAGCAGCATTGAGAGGCAAGGACACAGAAACTCTGTCACGTTTTCATGCACACCAGCATCCCAATCTGGGATCTGTTCACATGGATCATAGAGGAACCAGATTCCTAATGGAAAGGTCTCTTCAGATGAAATTCCTGCCTAGTTCATGTTCATTTTTTTCTTCAGTTTTTTTTGTGACACAGATTTTTATATCGTATCGTCCAGTTCTGAACCTATCTACCCCATCTCTCTCTCCGTTCCTTTAGAGAAGAGTATGGCAAACTGTTTGACTTCGTTAACGCCAAGAAGCTCAACATCAAGAACAGAGGATTCAAAGAGGTAAATCATTTGTCATTTAAACTTCAGGTTTGTGAGCAAAGATATTACATGAGTTTTGTCAGACTTCAATCCCAGATATTGATGTTTGTTGCCCTTCTCCTGTGTGTCTGTCCTTGTACCCCTGTAGAAGAAGGTGGGTATGGTCAAGGGCGTCACGTGTGGATAAAAGCTTGATTTTTATCGGTGTGGAGTGATTTCTGCTTGCATGGCGTGCTGCTGTATGGGTGTATTACTGAGGATTGTGTCTTATAATCTTGATTTTGGTTGGACATGACCAGTACGATTTGGTGTTGATAAATTCTGAGTGATTTATGACTAATCATGGGACATGGGGGGTGAAGGAGTGTGGGACTGATGACTGAGTGTGTGCGTTTGTTTGCATCGTGCTGACTAATGTGTGGCCTGGGGGCTTTTGGTGTGCTTTAACACTCGACACAGCTGCCATCATGACCACTGCCTGACATAGGCAGTGCTGATTGCATTACCCTTAATGCTGTCTCTTGAAATATACAAGTTCCTGGTCACTCTGACAACACATTCGAAGCACCAACTCTGTTTCGCTGTTTACAGGGCCATCTGTTGCCCATGGAGACAGGGTCAGCAGAGTGGGTCAATGACAATGAATGGGCCTGCTCTCCATTTCCTGTTGTTTTAATAAGAGCCTCCGTGACTTGTTGTCTGTCTGTCCCTGGCAGACGCAGATATTGATGCATGAAGATGGGGGAAAAACCACATGGGAGGAGAAGAATATAGAGTTTTACAGATAACATTACAGTTCATAACAGTCTCAACAAGACTTTTTGGTATTTTGTAGTAGTGTATGTGTAATGTTGCACTAAACTGGGTGAAAATGATCAACTCTGTGAAACTGGGATTACATTTTATTGACTAAATGATGAACCTGTGAATGAAATGAAAGTAATGCTTAATTGCAGCCATGAAATTATTTTATTGTATTAAGATGAGCTTTGCCTGACTGTAAGTAGGTCATGGAAGACTCTCCAACGGCTTTGCTGTATTGTGGGAAGTGTTTGTTTGGTTCTGACCCTGCAGTTTAATTTCAGGGCATGAAGGGTAAAATTGACGAGTACAGTGACTCAGATGACGACCAGCACGATGCCTACCTGGAGAGGATGAAGGCTGAGGGCAAGATCAGAGAGGAAGGCAACGACACCGACGAATCAGATGGCGAAAGTGGTGAGTAAAGGTCCCAGTGTGACAGAAGTAGTCAAAGGATGTTGAGTTCAGAAGATCAGTAGGTTTGATTTTCTGTCCTGTTTCACTCTGTAGATGAGTCGTTCAACCCCGGAGAAGAAGATGATGACATTGCAGAAGAGTGAGTGACTTTTTTTTAAGATTGCTATTTGTTTGAGACCTTCCTTTTTCTTGAAAGTTTTTTTCACCCAGACTTCTTTCACCCAGCTGGCTAAACTTTTCCCGTTCTGTTCCTCCTTCTCTGTCACTCAGATACGACAGCAATGCCTCGGCGAGCGACAGCAGCGAAGATGGGGATGATAGCGAAGATGACAGTGCAAAGAAGAAGAAGGCCAAAAAAGCCAAAGTGGTGAAGGAGAAAAAAGAAAGGAAACCACGCAAAGAGGTGCGAGAGCAGTTGGGACAGGGAAAAAGACAAATATATATATATATATATATATATATATATATATATATATATATATATATATATACTTGTATAATTGCACATATTTATCTGTCAATTTCCTTCTTTTCTTCAATCGGAGTAGAAGAAGCAGAAAGATACTGGCGGTCCCAAGAGGCCAATGAGTGCCTACATGCTGTGGCTCAACTCAAGCCGTGAGCGAATCAAGTCGGAGAACCCAGGTATCTCCATCACAGAGATATCCAAGAAGGCTGGAGAGATGTGGAGACAACTGGGCAAAGACGAGAAGGAGGTAAAGGAGGAGGAGGAGGAGGAAGAGGAGGGATTAGCTTTAGTTTTACTCCTGTTCTCCTACAACACTAGATATTTAACCTTACAGGAATTAGTTAGCATTTTACCATTGTGTGTGTATGAAGCCTTAGGTTGTAATCATTTAAATTTAGAGGGATGTGGATTTACTAGTTTTTTTTACATTTAAAATTCAAACATTGCTCAGTTTCTACAACCTTTTTCTCTGCACTCAGTGTTACTCATGGTGTCATCAAGATTGTGTCAGACTAACCTAAAAAGTACTTTTTTAAAATAGTTTTAATGTAATTTTAAACACTAAATTAATTTGAGTTGTGTTTGAAAAGTAAAATTCATATCAACGTTTGCTCCCAAAACAATTTTCTCTGCATTCATTGGAGTCACTCTTAGATTTTAAATCAGGAAAAAGAAAATACAATACCGATCATTATTCTTATCATTAGTTTTAGGATATAGACGTATATATGAATAGGTCTAAATACATTTAGTTTTAGAAAGCAATGAAACAATGATCATATCTAACGGCTTTAAAGTGCAATAAAAGAACAGTGTGTCAACAAACCCAGACAGTGTGTGCAGTCTTTGTCCTGTGCTGTTTTATTTATTCTCTTTTACAAATTCATGCTTCTGTTTCATTCAGGAGTGGGAAATAAAGGCAGGAGAGGCGAGGAGGCAATATGACAAAGCAAAGAAAGAGTACGCAGAGAGCGGCGGAGGATCAGCCTCCAGTTCCAAGAAGTAAGGCTCGCAACACACAAACATTTTCTTTCTCTCTTGATACAGTACCAGTCTTTAATATGAGTGACTTTCTTCCCACCTTTCACCCATTAGGGAGAGTAAAAAATCTGGAGGTAAGAAGGAGGAGAAGAAGAGGAAGTCTGCAGGTGGAGAAAAGGAAAAGGAGCGGGGAGGAGGCAACGACAGCTTCAAGAGTCGAGAGTTCATCGAGACAAGCGAGAGTTCATCAGATTCTGACCACAAGAGCTCCAAGTCCAAGAGGAAGAAGGTAAAGGCAGTAATGGTTAATGTGATTATCGAAGAGGCTGCAGCTAAATGCATTATAATATTCATCCTCGTCTGTGTGACACCACTCTGCAGTGACTCAGTTTACTGAATATGAATATAGATTTTTGTAGTGATACAAGCATTATTGCGCAGCATTGTTTTCCACCACTCCTAAGTTTGCATTACAGGTCGATGCAGAGATTATTTTAAGTGTTAATTTTAAGTGTTTTAAGTTTACATGGTTTGGTTCTGTCATCAGCGCCTCTTCAAATCCTTGAAATCGAGAGCGTTTCAGAAAGTGGTCCAAGGAAGGAAAAGCTGTAAACCAGAGACAGGGTCATGGGCCGAGGCTCAATGATGTACATGGGGAGATTAAAAAGCTGCTCAGTGAGAATCAGGCATGTCTCTGTTTGAGTGGAAGGTATGATTGAACTGATCGCAGGACAGCTGCAGGGGAAAGAGAGGAAATGTGACCAAAGCCACACTCAAAATAAAGAGAAGTTACATGTAAGAGTGAGAGGGAAAGAGATAATGTATGAGAGTGTGAGACAGAGCAAGTCCTACGTATCTATAAAATTCATATGACTGTGAGATGCAGCTATAATCAGACTGATACTACATTTTGTTTACATTGATATTGTTATTGCTGTTTTGGGAGATATATCATATTATATTTTTCTTACTACAATACAAACATACTTACCCCCATCATTTATCTTTTAGCCGGAATCCGACGAGGAGGAGGAAGAGGCCGTGTCCACACCTGCCAGTTCAGAGGAAGAGTCTGACTAAACACACACACACACCCACAGTACACACAAACCAAGGACCAAGCATTTATACTCTCTATGTTGAGATCACACAGATGGACTGACCGATAAATCAACGGACTTGAGTTGTATTTTTCTTCTTCTACATGTTTGTTTCAGGAGTACAAACACATCTTGTGACTGATTCTAAAAGCTCAAGTAATATTTGATATTCAAGCGGGTTTTCCTACTTGACGGCTCAGTGAAATGGTGGTGTACTGGTGTGCCTCATTTCCCAGAATTCTTGAAGGGTTTTTTTGTTTTTTTTCCCATTTTTACCCATGGGGATGGTTGTTGTAGTTTTATAGCAATGAGGAGGTATTAGTTGATTAATGTGGATGAGGCAGAGAGGAGATGCAAAGCCATTTTGTTCCTCCTGTGTGAAGCATTTAAAAACTGCATATAAGTGTTTGTTTTTTTGTGTTTTGCAATGTCATGTTTGTTTTGAGGCTTAAATAAATAAATGACTCATTTTTAATAATTCCTTTCTTTGCTGTGTTTCTTTAATATCATAATAGAAAGCAGCTTTAAATAGGTTTTTATGTTAGCTGTTAAACAAACAAACCATGGTTGCATTCATGTACTGTTGGCATTTTCACTTGTATTGTGACTTTTCTTAGGATTATGTGTTCAACAGACAGTTAAATAGACATTTGAACCTAGCCAACATGTAAAATAAGTTTATGTGCTCAGAATAAATGGAAATTTGAACTGTCCATGTGCAGAGGAAGATCATGTGATGTGATCAAATGCTCCAGAACACTAAATGGACTTTTGCTGAGATTGTTTTGTGAATTATTTTGAAGGTCAAGAATGAATTTTGAACCGCAGTCCTGAAAGTCAGTTAATTTTCTAATCATACCATGTAAAATCAAGCAAGACTAAAACCCTGGCAGAGTGAGTGTTCTCCATGTATATATTTTATTTCACTGCAATGAAAGGGCCCACCTATCCACTGAGAATTTATGCTGTGGCTGAGGGAGATTACCTAGCTCGCTGTAGTCTTACATAGGAAATTCCCAAATGAGTTTATCCACACTGCCCATCAGACCCATTTAACCAGGCAAGGTGGTTTGGGAGTGTGTGTTATCAGGGTTGGTAGATGGCGACACTGGTGAATGTTTGAGAGACAGTGGTTTCAAATGGGGAGACCGAGGCCTAAGTACCCAGTGGTTTGTAAAAGGGCTGCTATATTAGGGTTGAAGAGGGTGGTTTTTAAGAGCCAGACACTACCGGATGTGTGATTCACTTCCATTTGGACAGTGTTGGTTTTGATGATAAGGTACTCTTCCTGCTGCAGTACGGCTGGCTGGATGACCTGAGAATGACCCGTTGTATTTATTGTCAGTTACATGTAACATTTTGTAAATACATTTTTGTTCCATGGAGCCTTTTGAATGTATTTGAGCTCAAAGATCTCCCTGTGTCCTCAGTTTTCCTAATTCCCACTGAACCTTCTTTTCTAAGTTTTATTTTGAAGCATTCTTGGGAAAACAAGCATCTATAGCCAGCTGAGGCTGATGGGAGTGTGATGAGGTGGTCGGTGAAAAGTCGGGATCGCCAGTTATTACTTGGATATCTAAACCAAATTAAATGGTAATCCATCCAGAAGTTGTTGAGAAATATCAGGGCGTCAAACTCACTAGGATTCATTGTCTGGGAACCATGAAAATACAAATTGTTGGGCTACTTCCTCAAGTCAATCTTTATATATTTCATGGGATAAATTAAAACTTTGACCAGATGATCGCACTACAGGAAAAGTTGGGGAAAGTCACTGAGATTCACTTGGGCACATGGATGTCTTTGTGAAGTTGAAAGGCAACCCACCAAATTGTTTCTGAGATATTTCAGTTTTGACCAAAGCAGCCAACCGACCATCACCGGCAAAAAAAAGATGTCACTGTGTAAAGTGTAACTGTACCAGAGCTGACTGATGGACACTGTGCAGGCTCTCTTTCGTGTGGTTTGAGTATGTGTGAGGTTGTGGTCACGTGATCTCGGGATGTTTGTGTGCTGGCATGTCCTAAATGTAGCGGTCAAAAATGGATCGAGTATGAATGTGAAGCCTTCCTTTTACAATCGATATCCATCTGACAATCCTCCACTCCCTCCTCATGTTCATCTACAATCTGACAAATAGTGTCTCATATTCGTAAATGTATATGTTTCACAGCACCATTAACCATTGCAGGAATGCATACATACAGTGTGTCTGATAAATGTTACAGTCACACGCAACCTGAAAGCTTGTGTGCTTGTTCGTATGTCCAAAGGGTGCATGTGTGTATTTTGTCTTTGTATTAGGTTACCATTAATTGACCACAAACATAATGGACCCACTTAAGAAATTACATAGTCTCCAGGCACATACATCCACACAAACACATGCACACACTCTGTCATTGCTACATTACATTATCTCCCTGATGTGAGAGGCAATAATGTTGTCGGTGCTCGTGAGTGTATTGAGAAGTGGTCGTATCGTATGTCGCAATTATTGCACACTTGCCAATAATGCCATAGTTTGTAATTTATTACTGTGCATTTAAACTCAAGCCTCTTATAAGGGCCTGTAAGTATACAATCCGATTTCTTTTTTCTGTCCTGTTGATGTACGTAAATGAATAAAATTATGTTTAATGGAGACAAATTGAACATTTGAGTGTTACATTTATGTTGTGACATTTTCAGAGGTTTTCACAGCTCGTTTCTAAGAACCGTAAATGGATCTCAGATGTCCTGATTCGCTTCCAATATGTCTCGTCTTTAGTGTTACAAATGGGAAACCCACATTGTTGTTGGTGTAGTCAATAGTCTTCAGACACACTTATTCAATTCTCTGTCAACAAAACGTGGAACTTTTTGCAAGAGCTAAAAGAAATATGAAAACACAATCAGCCAGCAATGGTCAGGTTTATAAAAAAGGCAGTTCTTGATATAACTTAGTATAAAATCTACTGAACCAACTCATTTTGGGTGGTGACAGTGGATGATAAAGACAGCTTATATGGCCACTAGCTGCACGGCTAACTAACTAATGGTAACTACAGTTAGCAGCAGTTAGTAATCACTCTGGTAATACAACTTCCCCTCTATTTGTTTGAGTATGAATTTGACATATTGCACCAAAATGTATCAATAATTTTTAGCATCTTGAATTGTAATTTAATGTTACTTATTGGTTAGCACATAGAGAGATAAATCTGCAATAAGCTAATATTGGCCGACAGTGTATTATATCATGTGCAGGCCTTCTGGTATATGATCCTAGTTGGTCGTAGAGCTGACTAGAAGGACGGACATTTTTGGATAGATGTATTTTAAAAATGATGAAGGAATGGGGGCTCTTGCTTTAAAAATTGCTTTTAGACAAAATTGTACAATTAAATTTTCCATTTCACTTTGTGAAGGCATACGTACATACATAACTAAATCAGATTTTGTAAATGACAGCGTGATCTTAGATTGAATCCTCACAAAAGACCCAGCTGATATAGCAGGAAACTAATATACTTCTTCTGTCTTTAGGACACCTGTGTAACATCTGACAAGATGAAAACTTACCTTTTGACTAACCCTGTCCCATTTATAGTAAAGCCTGTTAAAGAGCCAAATAAACCAGTAAATAAACTAACCAAATAAACAGTTATTACAATGCACAAACCATTATCTTTATTTTGTATCTTGCTATTATTGAACAGCTGTAGACATTGTGTCCTTTGTGTTTCTGTGAGTGAAATGATCAGGTTTTGGTATTTAGATTCAGTCACTAACACTGAAATATGAATGAAGTGATGGTAGTGTAAGTGTCAAAAACCCACTGGGAAGATTCACTAATGTGTCCGGAGCAAATGAAAATTGTTTGTGTACGTTTGTGAATGTTTTCAAAGGTACACAGCTGGAATAAGAGACTGTGAGAGAAAAGAGGCATGGGAGATGGGGATTTGTGGTGAAGACAGAAAGAGAAAGAGGGAGGAAGTAAAAGAAGGGGAGGTCCAGTTTGTGTCATAAACCAATGAAATAACGACAGAGGAGAGAGACAGTGAGGTTTGTCCATCAAATATGCAGTAAGACAGATGAACACATGCCACACAGAGGAGTGAAAGACCTGACCAGTGTGAAGACTACGACCACATTAGAATCGGGAGTGATTGACATTCAAACTGTTTTACGCCTCTCTGAAGGTACCTGTTGAATCTGGACAAGAGTTGCACTTTCCTCTCAGACTCAGGAGGACTGACCCGTCTCCGCTCTCTGACAAGCAGCCATGAGCTCCTGGTTGAGTGGCTGGATCACCGACTTCTTCACCTATGAGACCACCAAGTCTGTGGTGGTCAAGAGCTGGTCTGTGGGCATCATCAACCGGATCGTACAGCTGTTCATCATCACATATTTTGTCGGGTGAGTAGGTTTGACTAGTTTTTTATTTTGCATGTTTTGTGGATGATTGTGATTAATTATGTCCATCCCAGGTTTGATTATCTGAGGTTTCTCTTGTTTAAGGAATCAGTTCACCCAAATTGCAAAAAGACTGATTTCATGCAGATAGTTTTTGGTTTTATTTGTCCACGTTGTGAGAAATCCTCCTTTGGGATTTCTGTAACCACGCCAGTGCAATGGAGGATATGGAGGGAATTTGTGGGGCGTAAAGCTTTGAAAAATTACATTTGAAAAACTCAATAGCAGCTTGCACTTTCCCCTATAGACTGGATGTACCAGACTACTTTCAGGAGAAATAGTTCCTGTTAAAAGATCACTAGTGTTCATTGTCCCCTCTTTAATTTTCGACTAAAGATAAGTGAAGTAAAACTGAAAACTGCACCTGCTCAACACCCCCTTTTCTAAAATACTCAGCTGTGAGTAGCAATACCACGCTGTAAAAGTACTGCAAAATAAAGTCCTGCTTTCAAAATTTTACTTAAAATAAAGCAGAAAGTATTATCAGCAAAATGTAATCAAAGAAACAAAAGTAAATGTACTCACTGTCAATTCATTTTAACTCTATCTATATACATTTGATTAGTTTAATCTTTAGGAAGAACTATAGCTGTTAAATAAATGTAAAAGTAAAGAGTAAAAGTAATGATATTCTCCTATATGTAGGGGGCGTAGAAGTATAAAGTGGCATGTAAATAAATAAGGTATAGAATCAAATACCTAAAACTTGTACAGAACATATATTTTGTTCCTGAAGTCCTGATGATGTGAATTATTATGTTTAGCAGACAAACAGGAAACAGTAGGAGAGAGCAGGAGAGTGATATACAACTAAGATTCCCAGCTGATAACTGGGAATGCTGCCATCAAATTATGTGTAATGTACATCTGAGACCACAGGGATCCCTCAAAACTCACATTTTAAAATGATTTTTTTAAGAGAAAATAATAATGATAATAATGATGATCTGCCAGCTGGACCAGACATTTTTGCATTTGTTTCTTAAGGAACACTTTATCTTTATAGTGGTGATATGTATTACTATCCAATTTATAAAGACAAAAAACTGCCACCTTCAAAAAAACCTGAAAAGTTAATTAACAGCACTTAACAAAGTTGTGAAAATATTCCATTCGCTGATAAAAAAAAAAGATTTAAAACTATTTCAACAAATCTGTGTACAACCTCAACCAAACATAACGAGTGTTACTGTCACCTATATTTGTCTATACCAATGTTATATCCAAATATTTAATATTTTACTTGTATTGTATTAAAAGAGAAAGGACGTGTAATTTCCAGATTCCTGGGTGGGAAATATAGTCACAGCTTTGGAAACAGGTTCAAAAACTGTTTTATTATGGTGCAACAAACTGAATATTTTTTTCATCCAGATGGTTAAAAAAGCTTCAGAAATGCAAAAAATAGCATTAATTGTTGTTAAACAACGTTCTGCTACCTACTGGCACAATACTGAACTAAAATAACAAATCAGAAAACATTTTTCGCAGATAGCACAAACATACATTGGATCTGAAATGATTTCTCCTCTTTTTTGATAAAAACTAATTTTAAGGTTGACTTCTGACAATTTGAAATGTGCGTGAGAAGTTTCAGGCTCCGAGATAATCTGGTCCAGAATGAACACACATTAATATTCTCCACAACTCTGTTAAATGACCTGTGTCGTGTCCTTCATCCTCCAGCTGGGTCTTCATTCACGAGAAAGCTTATCAGGTGACCGAAACTGGCATCGAGTCCTCTGTGATGACCAAAGTAAAAGGTTTCGGCTACCATGCCAACCGCGTGATGGATGTGGCCGACTACGTCTTCCCCCCACAAGTGTGTGACCTTCATAACACATGGTTAACACCTGAACACACACAAGAATGGCTCTGGTTTAAAAAGTTACAATGATCTTCTTGCTTTGTGAAATGGTTTAACTTTTAGACGGACTACACACGTCACCTGTTTAAGGTGGCTAATAAGGTTACGGTAATATTTTATGACATGATGAGCAACGTGAGGCGCAATTTCACTGTATATTACCACATAAACACACATTTATACCATAATTGTTCTGCTGCGTTTCAGGGTGCAGGTGTGTTCTGCATCATGACCAAACTCATCATCACCGAAAATCAGTTTGAAGGAAAATGTGCAGAGGTGAGGACACATTGAAACCACTGGTTACCGATCAGTTTCTGTGGGTTTTAAGGTTTTACTAATTACGTTTCAAGCACTTCATGACCGGACTCCTGCTGAGTTTTTGTTCCCCACTGAACCAGAATGCAACCTCTGTGTTCTCCTGACACTTTGCTTATCCCCTTGTCCTTTTTCTGTCATAGCCACCCAAAACCCTCAAATCATACTACATCTTTTAAATCATTCCTAATTTATTCCTGGTTAATATTGTATGTTATACATGTTTATTTCTTTATAGTGAGGTGAGAAAGCTGTTATATATATAAAATAGTTTATATATGATGTTACATTTTAAGTTTCTGTGTGTGTGTGTGTGTTTCAGTCTGTGGACATGTTTAGTTGTAAGACAGATGAAGACTGCCACAAGCATTTTGGCTCTGTCCTTGCCAACGGTGAGTCTAACGTCTTCTTCTCACATCGTTACTGCGGATGTTGCAATCTTACCTGAACTTGTAGAAGCAAACTATGTTGAAGTACGCTCATTATCATTCTCCTACCAAGCACAAAAAGACTGCAGGGGCTGAGTGCTCAGTCAGTTTACCATGTAAACGTAAGGTGCTCTTGGACATCCAGTATCAGCTGATGCATCAGCCACTTCCCTCCACAAAGGCGCCATCATCCCTGGTAGTGCTTTTACGTTACTGCAATCCTTCAGTCGAGTGGTTGACAGCTCCTCTGCATTTTTGTTGTTATGGATCAGTTGACTAATAGGAATAATCTTGGCCAATCGGTAGTGGTGAAGATGGGGATGAAAAAGTAATATTAAAGTAGAAAACCAAGAGTATATGAGCTTAAAAAAACAGGCTGTAAGGTTCAAGAAACTACTCTTTAACTGACACTGTCTAATTCAACAAAACATTTGTCCTCTCTTTCTGTCTTACACACCAGGTGTAATAACAGGTGTTTGCCTCAAGTCTTCCAATAACTCCGTGGGTATGTGTGAGGTGGAAGGCTGGTGTCCAACCGAGTACGACGGTGGCAAGATGTAAGATACACACACACAGATATGGACCAGACAACATTTCCCTCATTGAAAGCCTCGATTGTTATCCTTACCCCAGCTTCTCTGTCATTCTCCCCAGCGTACCCATGCTGGAAGTGAACAACTTCACCATCTTCATCAAAAACAGTATTCGTTTCCCACTCTTCAATGTCACCAGGTCGGTCTCACACACACACACACACACACACACACACACACACACACACACACACACACGTGCATACAAACACATTCTGTGATTTAAGCAGCTGAGAACATCCTGTTAACATGACGAGAGCAACAAATGTGCAGTAAATATGTTATACAAATAACCTACATACGTTTTGTCTAATCATAAACATGAAAACATCTCTCTCTCAGAGGGAACTTTCCCTCCACAATGACATCGGAGCAGATCAAGAAATGTACCTACCATCCGGAGACAAACCCCTTCTGTCCCATCTTTCGTGTGGGTGATGTGCTGAAGTACACTGGACAGAACGTGGCTGGCCTGGCAAAAAAGGTCTGATGGATCCTCTACTGCCTCCTTCCTCCCCTTTCTTAAAAGAGAATCCTCTCACTCTTTATTTTTTGTTTGTTTGTTTACATGCATGGGAATAGGAGGCAAGTTGTCATAGAAGTGAAACTCATACACATGAGATTACCAGCATTTAACAGTTTGGAGAAGGTGTAAACTTTTTGGCATCAAGTTAGAATTGTGGCAGATTTGTGCTGCTGACCGATAGCAAGCGGTCCTGACAGTGCTGACCTTTGGGGGCTTATTGCTGTGTTGCACCATTCACCTTTATTTAACTTCCTGTAAAAAAAAAACCTCTACAAATATGTCTTCTGAATGAACTGTGTGACTATTGGCCTTCAAATTGTCCTGTTAGAGAGAGAGCTAAGCTTACTGACCATTTGGAAGGTTGTTAGCTTGCCAATACAGCAGTTTACTAACCAGCCATGTGAGCAGAAGTCGCTACATCACTTAGCTTCAAGAAACCAACATTTTTGCAGTGATGCACAGATTGTTTTTACTATACCACTTTCTGGGTTGACCTACCCCTGATTATTACAAACATGTTGAGTAAATAAAAAGTCAGCTGAACTTGAACACTAAAAGTTACCTTTACCACAAACTTGCAGGTGTAGATCCTCAAGGTCGGTCTTTTCCTCCTCCTTCTCTTTCAGGGTGGAGAAATAGGAATTAACATTCAGTGGAAGTGTAACCTGGACCTGGACATTGAATATTGTGTACCCAAGTACTCTTTCACGCGACTCGATGCACCGTTTGCCAAGAATGCAGTCTCCAAAGGCTACAACTTCAGGTAGTGAGGCTGATGTTTACTCTTGATGTCTACTTCATGTTTAATCCTTTTTGTAATCTTCACTTGTTTTCTTTTTTTTTTTTTCTTTGAATGCAGATTTGCCAAATATTTCAAGACAGAAAACGGGACTGATTTCCGGACACTTCACAAGGCATATGCAATCCGCTTTGATGTTATGGTCACTGGCAATGTGAGTTGTGTGAAATAGTGGCAACCTGGAAATGTGTGTGTGTGTTTTACATTTAAAATACTTAATTGAGAGATTGAGCATTGTTCACTGAAAACATGTTAAATCTGTCTTTTTAAGTTATATAATAGTATAGAAAGTTTCAAACAGCTACATGATGCTACAAGTGTCAGGTTGTGTCAGAAGCTTGTAGATGGATTTTGTTACCTTTGGAGACAGGATAGCTGTTTCCCTCGGTTTCCAGTCTTTAGGCTATGCTAAGGTAACTGGATGCTAGCGTACCGTAGAGACATGAGCTGTTTTGATCTCTCATCTCAGGCCGCAAATATTTCCTTATTGTCAAACTGTTCTTTCAAACTCTCCAGGTACTGTAAATGTTTAGTATATTGAAACTGTCAGCTGTAAAAACCTATGTGCTTTTCAACAAATAAGTTCAGTGTACAGAACAATGTGTCTAAAAAGTGAAGTTTTATTTCATTTCAATGTAAATATTCTGCAGAGAGCACTTATGTCTGGGACTGTTTGTACATTATGTGAACTAAACTGACTCCATCTTTTCCTGCCCGTCTCTTCCAGGCAGGAAAGTTTGACACAATCCCAACACTGATCAACCTGGTAGCTGCCTTCACCTCTATTGGACTGGTACGAATTAATGATCATGCTCAAGTTGATTAAAAAAAAAAGTATCTTGTTGCTGTCTGCTTACATTAAATGGTTTTCCCCCTCTGTGTCTGCAGGGTACGGTTCTCTGTGACATTATCTTACTGAACTTCTTGAAAGGGGCAGAGCAGTACAAAGCCAAGAAGTTTGAAGAGGTAATGAGTTTTTTTAAAAGTAAAGTTACATTGAGTCCAGATGAGCTTTTATATAAGAGCCTCCTCACAGATTTGGTTGTTTTCTCTATCCAGGTATCAGAGGCTCAGATAGAAGCATCCCTTGCTCAGAGCCCGGGCAGCCAGCTGTCACTCAAAGCAGGTATCAAGAGTTCGTATGACTCTGGAGCCATTTCCCTCGCTACCTCTGACCAACCTATTTGACAACACCAACAACACACTGAGAACTGGACATTCCTCTTCCTATTTCTTTCCCTTATTGCCTTGCAAGAGATTCATTAGGCATTTTCTGGTTGTCAGGATCCTGCCGTCAGTTTTAGTTTTGCAACTGGGCATCAGGAAAAGAACTGTGGTTTTGTGGTTTTGTTTTGTATAACAATAACTGGCACACTGGAGCAGAGTTCCCCTAAGAAAGGTTTGACTCTTCATCATCATTTAGATAAAGTTTAGTCAAAGCCACAGTCATTAAACTCGGAGGGGAAACATCCAGTAGTAAAAAAATGTATTTTATAGAAGGCGATTTCATTTTACAAGACATTTTACAGCGTCTTAACTGCAATAAACTGCAACCTACTGTTTGTCAGCCAATTGTATTGCTGAATGAATCCACTTCTCATTTCCAAGTAGCTTTCGCTTGAACAAGCCAGAATTTTAAAAAAACCAAACATGTTCGATACAAGAAAAAACAGTTCTGGGAATAAACTATTTGCGTAACATTTTGGAGTATTTCTCTTTCTTGTCATGGTCGCAACACTCAACAACTGTCCTTCTTCTCAGTCCTGCACAAATGAAAGCACTAAAGAGTCCACTAATTGGTGTAAAGACACGGTTAATGACCTGTGTGTGTGTGTGTGTGTGTGTGTGTGTGTGTGTGTGTGTGTGTGTGTGTGTGTGTTATGAGAGGGGGCAGCAGTGGGATGAATGTGTGTGTGTCGTTTGAGGTTTACAAATGGACCATTATTAATGCACTTCTGAGCAATGACGTACAGTAGGTTCCTGTACAGACTAATGGACTGATGTAAGTCCTCTTTTTATATCCAGACAATCCAAAATGAATCCAGAAGTCTCTGTTTATTTCTTTGGTTCACTCCCAGATTTTCATCGCAGACAGATTTATGTAATTCTCTGTATTTCCTACTCTCTCTTTCCCACACACACTGTACATTTTAGAAGAGGAGGAAGGCGTACTGACCAGGGCACTAATAGATGAGCTAAAGAGCCTCTTAATGGCTCTGACAGTGATTTACGTGAGAATAAAGCTGTGAAGGGGGACCACAGAGAAATTGACAGCAGTTAGCCATGAAGTTTGATGTACTAATTTAATCATACAAATCAATATGATGCATGTAATGGAAATGTCAGAATATGATACACAGTGCCATAAAGTACTAGTAGTATCTGTCTGAATGAGGCCTCTGCTCACTCTGTCTGTGGACACAATGAACAAATAGTTTCTCCAAGTTTGCACAACTAAAATACACTGCATGCACAATTATTAGGCAAGTTGTATTTCTGAGGATTCATTTTATTTTTGAACATATACAGTGCTCTCATTCAATCCAAAATGTTAATAAAGATTGGTATTAAACAAAGGAGAATATCTATGTGTGCACAATTATAAATGAAAAACTAAAGTTTTCCCATCTCACTTGTTTATTCTCATTTATTAGAGTAAGAATAACAAATAAACAACTCTAAATTTACAAATAAACACTTCTGACATTTCAACAAATATTCAGTGACCAATATAGCCACCCTTCTTTTCAAAAACTGTCACAAGCCTTCAATTCATTGAGTTAGTTAGTTTCTTGATCTGTTGATAATCGACTCTTTGTGCAGCAGCAACCACAGCCTCCCAAATGCTGTTCAAAGAGTTGTATTGTCTTCCCTCACTGTATATCTCACGTTTAGGAAGGGCCCACAAGTTCCCAGTAGTGTTTTTGTCAGGTGAGGAAGGGGGCCATGTCATTATTCTGTCATCTTTAAGGCCTTTGCTGGCTAGCCACGCAGTGGAGTACTTGGATGCATGTGATGGAGCATTGTCCTGGCAGTAGGTTTGGGAGTTGATTTTAATTCCATCTTCAACCCGAAAAGGTCCAACTAGCTCATCCTTAATAATAGCAGCCCATACCAGTAGCCAACCTCCACCTTGCTGGCGTCTGACTTGAAGTGAAGCTCTGTGCCCATTAGTGATCCATCCAGGGGCCCGTCCATCTGGTCCATCAAGAGTCACTCTCATTTCATCCACCCATAAAACCTTTGAAAAATCTGTCTTCAGATGTCTCTTAGCTCAGTCTTCAACTTATGAGTCTTGTTTAGGGGTGGTCGTGTTTCAGCCTTCCTTATCTGGGCCATGTCTCTGTGCACCGAACACCTTGTACTTCTGGACACTCCAGGTAGGTTGCATTTCTGGAATATGGCAGCACTGGAGGTCAGTGGGTTCCTGGTAGCTTCCCGTTTAATTCTTCTCAAGTCTTTAGCAGTTAATTTGCGTCTTTTTTTCTCCACACGTTTCTTGCAACCCTGTTGACTATTTGCAAACAAAACCTTTGATCACGCCTCGATATCATGGCTACTTAAAGAGTGCTGCATCCTTCTGAAAGGCATTTTACAATTTTTGACCTTTCAGAGTCTGTTAAATCTCTTTTTTGGCCTATTTTGTCTGAGGTAAAGAAGCTGCCTAATAATTATGCACACCTTGATATAGGGTGTTGATCCCTTTACGCCACAGCCTCACTCATTACACAAATACACATCACCTGATAATACTTGTATCCACTTAGAATTCAAGTTTATATAGCTTGGAGTTGGAAAAAATGCATGAAAATGGCGATAAGATACTCACGTGCCTAATAATTGTGCACGCAGTGTGGAATCTGAAGGCCAAGCAAGACTGGATGTGTGTGCCATTGTGAGGCATGAAAAAGTAGATAATGTCACTTCCTCAAGAATGAATGTGGCTGGGACAATGAGGTAGTTGGAGGATGTTTTTCATGTAAAGAGTGCAATGTAGATTTAAAAAAAAGGGTGTTAATACACATTTTCCTGCACTCATAAGATAGTAGTTTGCTAACTTAAAGACAGAATAGAAGAAGGACACCACTCTAATATCTGAGCTGTAAATATTCAAGGTTATTTTATTGTCATTTACAACATATAATGAACTTTAGATTATTGTTGCTACTTGTAAAACAAAATAGAAATGGATTAGTATGTCATGAAAATAAAAAAATAAAAAACATATTTTGCATGATGAAGTGCTGAGGATGGCAGCCTGAGGGAAGAAGCTGTCTTAATGTCTGGTGGTACGGCAGCAGAAGCGTCTGCACTTCTTTTCCAGGTATGAAAATTAGCTTAGCACAAAGACTGAGAACAGCTAGCCTTGTTTCTGTCCAGAAGTAACAGAATTCACCAACCAGCACATCTAAAGTTTACTACTGATCATATATAATTTGTTTAATTCATACAAAAGTGTAAAAATGAAAAACACACACAGACATTGACATTGGCTCATCTAACTCACAGAAAGAACGGGAATAAGCACATTTCCACAAAATGTCAAACTATTCTTTTAGTCTCGTAGCTCTCCAACGTTGCTACACCCACATTGAAGCATCACTGTAGCTCTAGGGCCAGTCGGTAAAAGCTTAAACAAATAATATTGTCAAGATGTAATATCTCAGTGCTCAGGCATTTTGTTTCCAGGAAACAATTGGTTTCAAAATACGGTTTCAACATTTCAAGAGTTGAACAGAGAGCCACAGACTATCAGTGGTTTCTGCCACTGCTTCACCTCTAAACTCATATTTCTTTCCTTCTCTGCGGTTAATTTCCAGGATGGCCGGACAGGGAGCCATTACCAAGAGACACAGACAGCAGAGTAGTCTGTCCGTAAAAGCTGGTGCAATAATACAGCAACTAAATTGCCTCAACTCTTCTGCAGCTCGTGCCACGTTGGCTGTATATAATCCAATCTAGATAGACAGACAGAGAGGAGAGTGTGGACAAAAACAAGTCTCTTAAATTAAAACTGACAGTTGATGCTTAAACCATAGTCCTTGTGAGCTGAGGAGGTCAGAATTGTTGCCAGTTCAAACCTCTGGTGCAGCTGGAAAAGTCTGATCTCTTTTCCCCTTTAACAGCTGCTCCTAAAGTGCTGCTTAGCAAAGCAGTGTGGCAGTACATGGCTTGAAATACTCTCAGCACAGTGGTGGTCTGGAGAGGGACGAGGAGCAGTAAGACACACAGAGGCGCCCAGAAACAAATCCAGTTAGCAAACTTCCTGTGTGCACTGCAGAACTTACTCTTAATGTGAGACAAGTTTAAAGAAATCCCCAAAAAGTTGAAGTTATGATGCAATTCATATGTTCCAGGGTTTTAAGACAATCTGTCTCAGCTGATTTAATTTAATATCAATTTATTTTAAGAAAGACGATGCTTATTTTTCTGCAGTTTCATTATCTGTGCTTCCTCCTCTTCAGAGCCAGTATCCAGGCAGGGAGAGCAGGCCGACGTGCTGCTGGTGCCACCTCCTCTATCACTGCCTGCTCCACCTCACAGCCCTGCTCTATCACAGAGTCCTCGTCCGCTCCTGAATCCTCCTCTGAGTCTGTAGCATCCAGATCCAGCTCTGGAGGCTCTATGGTCATCACCGATTCTGAAAAACGAACCCGTCGGTTCTCCTCGACGCGCCGCTGATCCAGAGTAGGATGAATTGAATGGATCAAAGGAAAGAAAAACAGAAAATGTCAAAGAAAGAAGTAGTTAATAAAATGTCATATTTACTTTTATCATTCTAAAGTGTTATTATTATTATATTATATTTGGTCCATGTTACATTCATCACTTTAAAACAAAGCTTTACTAATATAATAGAAAGAACCATAAGAATGTAATTTGGTACCAATTTGAAATCAGTGATCAGTTGGTACATTTTCAGTCAATCAATTACATTTAATTAGTGTAACCTAAAGAGTATTTTCAATTTTAGTCAGCTGAATGTAAAAAAATAAATTCAGCATATATGAAAAAAAGAAAGAAAAATGAATGAATATTTGTATAGGTGTGATTTCTTTCAGGACCCTTCTAGTTGCCCTTATAATTATTACCAAATGACATATTTACAAAATAAAAACTTGGAAATTACAACAAAATTATTAATTAATTACTGAACTGTAAAATAAAATGTGCCAAAATAAAAAAAACAGACCATTTCATGTTATTGCAGACAAAGATACCAAATCGTCTATAACTTGATCTGTTCTTGAGTTGTCCTGCCTTGTGTATAAAAAAAGTTACTTTGTTTAAATAATCTAATCTTTTAACAAAACCTTTAAGATCTTCAGTTCATAACCACTTCAACTTACTCTCCCAGTTCCATACCACAGCACTTACTAAATGTTAGTACAAGTATATACTAATCTATGGTATACAGATTTACTGAACTGTTTTACCACTTTTAGAAATACATTTGCAGTGCAAAGGCAATAAACAGGGACTTTTAAAGGTAACTCTTTGTTACTTAACAAAAGCTTAAAAGTTTTAGTTTTCAGAGGTTTCTTTTGGAAATGTTTCACCACCTGCAACAACTTTTGCTGTGAGAAACTCCTTCATTTTCTTTGTGCATTGCATTGCATTGTGGGAGGACAGTGTGAGGAACACACTCAAAAATGTTTGTTTTTTAATCCACACAATGACTATTGTGAGTATACTTTACACATTACAGAATATAATCAGCATATAGTATGGACTCTGTGTAGATGTTATTTTTATATTTTATACCACAAGGAGGCAGTGTGATGCACAGTTCCTTTTTTAACTCACCCTTTTTGTCACTACTTCCACTGAGGACTCTGAATCCTGGGATATGGAGTGTTTGAGGACACCCCTGGGTGCAGGAGCAAAGGGACTAAAAGAAGACGGAGAGAGCGGTGGAGGAGGAGAGTTTAGGGTGTATAAAGGGATGACATTATCACATCCTGACTCTCCTGACTCCTCCATCACATGGCTGCTTGACGGGCTCAGTGAGGATAGGGACCCCCCTGTGAGACGAGAGACAACAGTTTATAAAGGACATCATTTCTGCTGTATTAACACCTGACCTCTGTTGACTGAAATATCAGATAATGCAGAGTATTAAGTTGTTCTGACCTCTGTCTGCATCACTTATTTTCTCAGTTTGAAGCCTTTCAGCTGACTGATGCTGTCTCTTTCTGTTGTGGTGGGCTCTGCTCTTCAGTGCTGAGTTGTTCAGAATATCTGCAGGCTGCAATTACAAACAGATAACAGCGTGAATGAGTAATACGTGAAAGTAAAGTTTGGGAAAGTACTTATGGGTGTGTTCAGGTGTTCATGTTGATGATATAGTAAAATCAATCATTTAAACATGGAGAGGAGGAACATCAGACGATTTCTGTCTAAATACTGAAGTGAATAAGCAGTGGGTTGTGCATAATAAGTGATATCTAACCTGCACAAAGGACGCAGGTCTAAGTCGCTGTCCCAGTCTACTGTCTCTAGACTGCATATCTGATTGGGTTTGTCCATCCTCCATTGGTTCTGATTGGTCAGCCTCTCTGTGAATTTGCTGCTGTCTTCCTTCTGAAAGGTCCATGCTGACAGGAAGGAGAGGAACAGGCGATATTTGCGCCATGCTGAAATTTGAAACTGGTGACGCCTCAGTGCCCCTGAAGCTCCACTGGTTGTTCACAGATGATTGACTGCTATCATAAGGATATGCTGGGATTTTATGTTCTTCTGATGGACTCTGATTGGCTGAGGTGACCGATAGGTTGGGATTCAGGAACTTGGCCCACTCTTGGCCTGTGACGATCTCCTCCAGTAAGCTAAACGAGCCCAGGCCAAACTCAAAGTCACTAGCAGACCTGCAACAAGAGAAGAGACTCTGTAAACTCCATGCAGTAAGTACAGTACATGCGTCATCACCTCAGAACCAAAATCAGGAAGTGACTTTTATTTATTTCACCCAAAATCACGAATTTGTCTCAGAGGTTGCAAAATGCGATGCCCTTGATCCTTTTGACCACCACTATCATCAAATGATGATAAATCTGGGCGCCCGGTTAGCTCAGTACGGAGTTGCTGCAGCGGCCCGGGTTCGAATCCGACCTGCGGCCCTTTGCTGTGTGTCATCCCATCTCTCTACCCACCTTTCCTGTCAATCTACAGCTGTCACTATCTAATAAAGCCAATAAAAGGCCCAAAAAAATAACTTTTAAAAAAATGATGGTAAATCTCCATATTTGTCTTATTGTAAACAAATCACATGAAAAGACCGACTTCACTGCTTAAAATAGTCCCCTAAAAGGCACAATTTACTTCTGCCTGAGTAACATTTGCCAAAAACTACAGTGGACAGCTGTTCTGGGAAATTAGAGGGTTTTTTTCTTTGCAAAACTATATATTTGTGACTTATTTTTAAAGATTGAATGAATTTAGACTTATAATTTTTTATGGGTGATTCTCTCAGTCTGTGTATCTCAAGTACAATTTACAATTTAATTAAGGACATTAAGTACATTTACTCAAAACTTTGAGGTAGTTCTGTTTGAGTGTTTCCATTGTATGCTGCTTTATACTTCAACTCCACATTACATTTCAGAGGGAAATATTGTACTTTTTACTCCATTACATTGATTTGACTGCTAAGAAAACACATGTTAAGCATATCATATAAGACACATTGCTTAAGTAAATAAAACTACTCAACAGTATAACTTAGATCCACCATGACCAGCACTAACATTAAAATGCAGCTTACACATTAGAGCATCAGTGATAATATTATAATTCACTGTCTGTATGTCTTTTATTTAAGTGAATTATCTGAATACTTCTTCCATCAATGGTCTCATTGATGATGTTTCCTTTTTAAGGAATGTTCTTAAAACTGGCTTTCACAATGTGAAAGTGTGATGGCTGTGAAGATGGCTGATGACAGACGCTGTCAGTGGCAGGGGTGTGTTTGGCACATCCGACCAAAGAGGAACAAATATCAGCCCAAAATAATATCACAGCTGTGGTTGGAAATGTCTCATGAATACCTCACATATCTCACTCGCGTTGCTTAAGGGCTGAGCAACAGATCAACAAAACCCAACTGTGAGAATGTTTAGCCTGTGTCATTCTGACTTCATGACTGGTTTTGGGTGTATTTTAATTTATGGGTTGGTTACCTCATACGTCCTTTGCTAGTGCTGTCTTCTGTGTGTGTAGGAGGGGTTACACTGGTATCACTACTGTCTAGTGAAGCAGGGGTCCTTTCTTCCTCCTTAATTGATGTGGTAATGAGAGTTTCTGCTGCCAGTAGCTGGTTTTGGGGTGAAATCTGTGAATTAAACAAGTTGCAGTCACACTTTATCTATTTATTTATTTTTAATTTTGGGAATAGAAAATAAATATAATAAAAATGCACTGCTTACCTCAGTTCCCTGCATACTCTTTTGGTCTTCCCTCCCTTCTTCTTCTTTTCCCTTTTTGCCAAAACTCCCCGGCCTGTCCCTCCATCTCTCCTTGATCTTCTGAGTCCATCTTCTTGTTCTATTCTCAGACGGTCGCTGCTTTCTCCTAGAGCTGTTGTTTGTTGTGTTTTGGTCAGTCTGGACAATCTGCGTGCCTTTACTTTGTGCCAAATCTCCAAATCCTCCATTTCCCATATGTAAAACTTTATCCCCTTGACTTCCCGTGTCAACATTTGCATCTGTGGGCTTCGAGGACCACACAAAGACTCTGGGTGTAAAACCCCGGTCCAGGTCCTGATTCTGTCCCATGCTTGTTACAGCATCTTTATCACTAGGGGTGTGCCTCGTCATTGCAGAACTGCCAAAACTCACCCTTTCCCCATCAGTCCTCTCAGAGGAAGTGATATCAGCATGCTTAAGTGATTTAACAGGAAACAGCTGCCCTGTTCCCGTTGAGGTGATCCCAGGCTGCGTGGCCTGTCCCAAAACCCTTTTCTCACCCGTGTCATCAATGTTGTCTTTCTGGGTGGGAAAGGAAATGAGACCACTGTCCACTTCACTGCCATGAAATGGTTGTTGTATTCCCTGACCAATGTTACCGTCCACAGCAGAGATACCGAGCTGTTTTGAGGGGACACCATTGGTACCAAACTCAAAGCCATTTACAGGACTGTTGTTTACTCTCTGGAGGTTGGAGGCTCCTCTCTCTCCAGCTTGCCCCCATGTGGAAGGAGCTGTGATGGGTAGAGTTGTGTGCAGGTATGTCTGGCCCTCTCTTCCTGGCTGGAGCTTCAGTCTCTGCAGCATGGACTGCAGCAAGGCCTGAGTGTCTGTTGAATTACGTGACTGAGACATCTAGGAATACAACTGCTTTGTATCAAAGCCAGAAATCACAGAAAAGCATGTCAATGATGAGTGAATGTGAACACTGTAAGATAAACAGGGAGGGATTCCACAGTCTTGTGTAATGCGTCACTTTAAAAAAAGAGACCATTAGAAGAAATAAGCTGTATGAATCACGTCACCCAACGTCCAACTTGCGTGGTTAAGACTCCTGTGATGATTGTTTCCTTTTTTCATGCTCCATATTTTTCCATTATTATCTGTTTTCATCATCTTAAGGTATAACTCTCTCAGCTAAAAATATTTTCTTCTTTTGTCTCATGGATGTTCGACTGTCTTAGTGCCTCCACTCCTCCACTCATCCATAATCCTCAAAAGTTTCAGCAGCAGTCTCTCTCTTTTGGTGTCCAACGTAAAACAGCTTCTAACTTATGTCTTCTCGTGTCTCCTGTTCACCAAATGTCCGTGGTTTCAGTACACGAAGGTTGTTTTAGTCACACCTCTTCAGCAACAACCATTTACATCACCGGTTAAAGGGAGGAGAGATGGTGCACGGCAGCGTTCCTCAGATCTTACACACTGAAGCAGACAAACGAGAAAGACCAGTGAGGTGAGATAATTGTAAACTGACAGTGACTCTCCCTCTCTCTCTGTCTCTGTCTCTGTCTCTCTCTCTGCCCATCTTTCTATGTGCCCTCCCTTCCTTCCTATTTTTCTCTGTGACTCCCTGTGTGCACACACACCCTCTTTCTTCCCACCATGACCCTTGAGTGGTAATTACAGGGCAATTTTTAGTGTGCAGCATCTATTTAAAAGTCTTCAGAATGAAAGAAATATAAAAAATGGAAGCAATGACCTGGAGATAACCCATTTTATAGGAACTCTGTGAACTGTCCTTTTTTGTATGAATATGTTTGTTGTAGTAATACTCACATCCTTTACTTAAGTAAAAGTAGTAATACAATACTATAAACATTAATAATTAATAAAGTACAATAGCCTTATAGTAAAATGTCAAAAAGTAAGTATCAACAGTAAAAGTACTCATACAGAATGACCCCTCTGAGATTGTTATACATTATATATATATTATTATATAGCCTATAAATATGATATCACTGGAGTATAAAATGTGTACACAGTATTTTAATGTTGCTGGTTGAGGTTTATGTTCTGTTGGATGTATCATAGTTTCTAAGATGATCACGTTTAATAATTAAATTCTTAATCAGCAAACTAACCTGATCAGCTGTCAGATAAATGTAATGACTTTATCATTACAGTGTATTGTATTTGTACAGTGTATTGTATTTGTACAGTGTATTGTATTGTATTGTACAGTGTATTGTATTTGTACAGTGTATTTATATAACGAAGCTGATTGTAAATGGGTTTATTGATAAACGTGCAGGTTTAGCATCCCACTGCGCAGGCGTTCAATCAAAACCACGCCCTCTGAGTTCCTCACGCTCTGATTGGTCAACAGTGCGGAAGCGGGTGATGGCGGTGTAAATAACGCAGAGAACGGTTGAACCGCTGCACAGAATAAACCGTATAAATTAAAACTATAACTAAACAGAGTTTGCTTTCAGGACTAGGTGGATTCCTCTTCACTGGTCAACCTCATAAGACTCCACTGGTTCACGTCTTTGTGGTGTTTAGCCGCTGGTTCCGGCTAACTTTTAGCCAAGTTTGCTAAGTTAAGTAAAAGTAATATTTGTACAAATGGACTGCGTCGTGACAGGAGGAAACGTCAAAGGTAGCAAACACTTCCTGCTTTATCAGCCTTGCGCTTAACGAGAACATCAGCATATGACAACAATTAACTGTTGACCGTAGATGTTAACTGTGTGTGTGTGTGTGTGTGTGTGTGTGTGTGTGTGTGTGTGTGTGTGTGTGTGTGTGTGTACCGTCCAGTGCTGGCCAAAGCCATCCATTCTCTGTCCCGGATCGGTGATGAGCTGTATGTGGAGCCTCAGGAAGATGGGGTGAGCTGCTCTGATGCACTGCCATGCATTAAGTGTTGTTGCTTCCTGTTGGTGCACACTGTACGCAAATGAATAATACTGACAGGTTGTTCTCTCTCTCTCTCTCTCTCTCTCTCTCTCTCTCGTAGCTGTCCCTGCGGTCTGTCAACTCTTCTCGGTCGGCATATGCTTGCTTCCTGTTCGCACCACTCTTCTTCAGCAGGTGCAGACTGTGTGTGTGTGTGTGTGTGTGTGTGTGTGTGTGTGTGTGTGTGTGTCATTTCCAGGAGCTTTAAACCAACTTCCCCTCCCATTTCTTGTGCAGGTACACCATCCCCAGTGGGCACACCTTCCGCTGCAAGATGGCAATAAAGGTGTGCTGAGAGAAAGAGATGAGCTATGGTTCTTCTAATGCATTGTACAGTTTTTATTATATGTATCTGTGTCAGGGGTTCCAGACCTTTTTATGTAATATGTACATGTCCAAATCCCTGTGAGATTAGCTCAAGAACTCATTTATTAACACCACATTTCCTTTTAATAGTACTACAGTCATTTTTGTGGATATATAAATATATATTTTAAATTAGCTGAGCTTCTTTCCAGCCTTTCCATTAACTCATGGTTACAAAGCACATCAATTACATGATTAAGAACAGAGCCTGATTAAGGAGCATCAGAGTTTCTTTTTCTGTACTCAACTTCAAACGCTGTCTTTCCTGTCATAATGCTACCGTGAAGTGGCGTTGATGTTATCTTTATGCAGATTTTGCAAAACCTCTGCTTCCTTGTTTTAACAGTTGTGCATGAATAAGTTTAAAGAGAGTGTCTGCAACCAAACATTTGATTTCATGGAAGTTTTAGTGTATAGTGTTAATATCAGAATGTTTCAGTGCATATTAACATGGTCCTGTCCCCCTGTGTGTATTTATATTTAATCTCCCTTATGTTCCTCTATGTGTGAGTCAGAGTGTGCAGGCCGTATTTAGGTCTCTAGCGTCTCTGGAGAAGACAGTGGAAAAGTGTGACATTGTTCTGGACGAGCAGAAGAACCGCTTAACCTTCACCCTGCACTGCAAACACGGTATCAGTGCTTCACTTCCTTCTCACTGGCTCACGATGCTTTACATGAGTGATTACCTCTCATATACGCTGACACATGTTTCATTCATTGTAGCATATCATGCATTCATTGCATAGTAGTTTACGTGTTTGTGTGCTCAGAAGTGTTTGGTATTTTCTCTGCAGGCCTCCTGAAGACACATAACCTGTCTTTCCAGGACAGTGAAAGCTTACAGGCAGTGTTTGATAAGGACAGCTATGCCAATGTATTCAGATCCCATCCCAGGTATGAAACACTAAAGTCTTTCTAATAAAAATAGTGACAGTTGTTCTTTGTCTTTCTACATTTGTATCTGTCTTTCATATTGTCTTGTAATTTGTAGTTTGATTTTTTTTTTTAGCTGTTGTCAGAGAGGAACCTGCATTGTGGCTGTTGTCAACCACATAAGCAAACTGTAACACTGGTCCAACCCCACAAGTAGTCATTTTATTTTATTACTAACAGCTCAATTTTTGTTTTTCTCTTGCTCTCAGGCTGCTGGTGGACACAGTTGTGCACTTCCCTCCTTCTCTGGAAGAAGTGACTGTGTCAGTGAGTGATGAGCGGATGTGGGTCAGGAACCATGTGGAGGAAGAAGGTGTAGTTTTTTTTTTTGTTTTTTTTTTTAACACCCAGAAGCTATAAACCTACATATTTGTAAAACGTGCAAAAATGTGTAAAACGACTATTTAAGTAATTTAAAATCAACTAGTTCAACATTTTAGTCTGACAGAACTTATTTATAATCAGGGTCAGTTTACAAATATACAGAAGTTTAAAATGGCATATTCATGATCAATGATATTTACTAATTTCAAAGCCATAATGAGTGATTTTGTTTTCAAGTATAGTAGCATTGAAAAGTTGGCATTATGTTGCTGTTACTGACATAGAGAAAATAATGCATAAAAAGGGAAAGAGGATATATATGAACCAGTGGTGCCCTTGTGTGGCAGAAAGGCAGAACAGCAGAATTACTCTGTGTAGTCTCAGCAGCCATTAGCCAGTAGTTGATTCTAACTCTGCAAGGTAATAGCAACAGAATATAAGAATATAATGTTGATTATAACATGAAAATTGTCATTTTTACTTTTCTGTCTGTTTCTCTCACTGCCTGTTTCCCTCTCAGACCAGTCCAAGGCCATGCTGACAGAGCTGTGTCTGGCTTCAGATGAGTTTGACCATTTTGCCGTCCGAATCCACAACAGCGTTACGTTTTGTCTGAAGGAGTTACGGGTGAGACAGAGGACAAAGAGAGGGATAACGGGAAAGAATAGGAGGCTTAGTTAGGAGGGAGAAGACTGGGAAATTGACCAAAGAGAGAGCAAAGTTCTTTTAGGGAAATGATACTGAGCGCAATTTGCAGACAGTTAAAATTATGTTTTTTAATAAAGACTTGTTGCATTGATTTACTCTTTAAGAAGTTTTTGTCATCTCTCCTCCAGGGTTTGTTAGTGTTTGCAGAATCTACTGGTCTCCCTATTTCTATGTACTTTGATGAACCGGGCAGGTAAGCATACTCACATACAGATGTTAGTTGATCACATGTGTTTCTATAATGTACTGACAGTGTGTGTGTGTGTGTGTGTGTGTGTGTGTGTGTGTGTGTGTGCGTGTGCGTGTGCGTGTGCGTGCGTGTGTGTGTGTGTGTCAGCCCTGTAGTGCTTTCAGTAACGGACAGTGTCCTGGAGGGGAACTTTGTGCTGGCCACACTTTCTGACGACCCCAACCACCGTAAAAACAACTCTAGACGGTAACATTAAAACAAAGTTGAATGCATGAGTCTGAGAAAAGGGCAATGGCAGAACATACTGAAAATAACACAGGTTCGCTATTCATCTGAAAGGTTTCTTTAGTTTAAATGACAGGGGAGAAATCAGCAGCATTTACCTTGCAGAGATGCCAGCTGATGAACATTATTGAGAACTCTCTAGAAGATACTTAATTTTGGCATCATCTGAGTGGAGAGTAAGTTGACTGTGGCAGAATCTAATTGCAGATTGGTATTAAAGTGTAATTTAATTGATACCAAAAGTGTTGTCGTAATTGTATAGAAAGATGAACTCTTACAATGTACAGGTTCCAAAAATGTAGCCTGTGTGAGTCAGAATTTTCCTTAATCTTTACTTGTCATAACTGACGCATAGGTAAGGTAGTAGGTATGGACAGGGGTGGATGTTGAAGCCTGCCATCCCATGAGCTGAAGTTGTGTGTGGTGCCCTGCCAATCTTGGATGGGAAGTTTGGCCTTTTAAGTTCCCTATAATTTGATCTCTGTAGAAACATTTGTACACACACCTTTCTCCAGCTTTCCAGCCAACCCAATCTGGGCAGGACTCACTCTCTTGTAGAAGGTAAATTACACTTAAAAAAGTGTCTGTATTTGTGTCCTCATCCACCAGTTGTCGTTGCTTCTCTGCACGATAAATGCCAAAGATTTCCTAAACAACCACATGGATCAACAGTGAAACCAAGTTTAGGAGATATACTCTATTCAGGAATAACTACCAGAGGGTTTCATGTTTTATTTCATACATTAGAGGCAATACATTGAATACTGACAAATGGTCACACATGTTGCATGTTCAATATAATGCTGACTGGGTAAAGAGGAGCAGCACAATCGCAGGGCAAAATGTTACTGAATAAATTTTACTTAAAGGCAGTGAAGGCAGCTTCTCTCTCTCATTCATATCATGTATTTCCAACTCTCCATCTCCTCAGAGCACTCACACCTCCGCCCCCTGCTGATGACTTCATGAATGACGACATAGACTCCTACCTCATCGCCATGGATACCAGTATGGCACCAGGTCCCTCGGCTACAGGTCCGCCCACACCCCCATTAGCTGATTCCACATGTTCAAAACAGCCTGCCGCAGCCAATAACAGGACGAGGCTACACAGTGAGGAGGAGGAAGAGGAAGATGACACGGCTGATTCATCCAAACCACCTAACAAGAAGGTATGGTTTAGATTTCTAATTAAAAGGCTCTTACAAAAATAGAAAAAGCTGGTAGATAAACATATAACAGAAGGAGATATAATTGATTAACGGCTGTGTAGCTGTACTTAAATCTCCTTTTCAAAGACATATTGCAGTAGTACATACCACCTGTTGTCACATTGATGTGTGAGTCCACAAAGTACACAATGAATCTCAAACAACCTGTACTGATTAAAAGATGACTCCAGTTAGAGAGATCCTATCTGCTCTAATTAGACAAATCCTTGTGAAGGACATGGGTGCAGATTACGTGCTAAATCGAGGCTTTTTGTGTCAGATCTAAAAAAAGAGACCTTGTACTGGTAAATTATGTCAGGACTTTACAATTGGCTGGATATGACTTGCAGAAATAACTTGTATTTCACCTTTAAAATAAAACATTCCTATCTATTTTTTCCTGTGTTTTGCCCTCACAGTTCTGTTCCCTGTTCTTTGGATCTGTGATTCCTCCATCTCCTCAGATGAGCACTCAACCAGTGACAAATCAGGAAGTGTTGGCCAGTGACAGTGAGGATGATGTATAATGAAGCAGAGTGACAGTGGACTGACCTGAAAGCTTGTACAAGTGTTGTACAGGATTATTTTTTTTTTTTACATGGACAAAAATATGCAAATATAGTGTACAGTACAGAACAGGAACTGCTACTGTTTTCAAACTTTTTACTGGACTATAATGTGAATGGTGGACTTAAAAATATGGGATTATGTGAAACTGGACATGAAGCACTTATTTTTGGTTCAGAGCCTGTTCGGTTTGTGGTCAAGGTGCAACAAAAAAGCTACTCTAAATAAAAGAAAGATATCTTTCAAAAGTATGTAAACATTTATTATTTACATGTAAAAAGGTTCAAGTATGACAAATATTTAGGATCTCTGCGCAACGTGGAGCTGAAACCAGTGCCTCAACAGAAAGGACGGTGAGAAAGGATCTGGATGAAGCACTCAGTGAAACACTTCATCCCTCCAGAGCCGATAACTAACAAAGAGTTATTTTGTCAAAAGTAAGATTCAGCATAAGAAACATTTTTCGTCTGTGATGCAGTCTTTGCGGGCTCGTCACTGCTCCCTTTCTCTCTTTGCACCTGGAAACTTTTCCCCCTAGTCTGTGGTTTCCTCCTCTCTCGCCCCTTCTCCTTCTCCAGCTCCTTCTCTTTCTTCTTCCTCAACCTCTCTTCCTCTTTCTCCCTTCTCTCTTGCTCCCGCCGCCTCCTCCTCCTTTCCCTGGAGCTCAGTTTCTCCTCCTCCTCCTCTTCCACAACCTGTTTCTCCATCCCGGTTCCATCACTGAAGTCTTGGATCAAGATTTTGGGAACTTGCATTTTGGCCGCCCCCTTTGCCTTGGCCTTTTTAGGCTGGTCTCCTCTCAGTCTGCGGAAGAGACCAAAACGTTTAGGGGGATCGGGCGGCTTCTGCTCCTGCTGTGCCTCTGTCCTCTCAGCCACTCCTGCAGCCAGTGACGAGGTGACTTCTGAAGTGACGTCAGGTGGAGTTTGGGTTGGGTTTACAGCTCCAGGACTGGACTGCGATTCAGTGCGTTTAACCTCTGGCTGGTTAGGGATAGATTCTGATTGGCTAGTTTTCTGTGGCACAGTAAAGAGATCTTCAGAGAGCCTACGCCCTAACCTGGACCCACGTGAGCTGGATGATTTGCGGACGCAGAAATCCCCAGAAGACCGGCTGTTGCGGCGCCCAGAGGCTTGTGTCAGGCTGCTGTTATTGGGCTCAGTCTGGTCTTTCGGACAGTGAGACTCTGTGTCTTGTACATGTGCATTACTGTCAGTATTTGAGTCTGTTGGTTCAGTAGAAATGAAGACGTCGTTCTCTCCTACAGTGTCTTCTTGAACATCCTCTTTTTTTTTTTCTCCCCCCCCCCCCTTTTTTTTTTTTTTTTTTTTTTTTTTTGGGGTTTTTTTTGGGGCCTCCTTTTTTTTTAATTTTTTTCCCCATCAGGCTCGGCGGTGGGATTCACTGCCTCAGCCTGTGCTGAAGGTTCAGTGGAGTCCGTAGTCTCCTCTTTCATCTGAGTTTCTATTGGTGTTTCCTTTGCTTGTGTCTCATCATTGTCACCCTCTGAGTGTGCAGTCAGAATTTCTCCTTCTTCCTCTGTAGGTTCAGATGCTGCTGCGTTAACCACTTTCTCTGAACACTGAGCAAATGCTTCACTTGACTGCGTCACTGTGTCGTTTGAAACTGGTATTTCTACTTCAATCTCTGTGTCAACCACTAGGTCAGCACCTTCTTTTGGTTGGACACATTCAGGTGAACACAGTATTATTGCTTCTGCTTCTACACTTGAATCAGTGTTTTGTTCTGAGTCTATTTGTACTATTTCAGCGTCCAGTTCGTCCGATGTCGCTACATGTTTTTCCACCTGCTTCTGATTCTGTGCCAGTACATCAGTTTCTGTCTCTGTTTGGGTGTGTGGCTCTTCTTTCAATTCTGTTTCTGCTAATGACTCAGTGCTGTGGTATTTTTGTTCAAATGCATCTCCCTGTGAGCTGTTGTCTATCTCTGTGATCGCTTCTCGCTGTTGCTCTTGTGTCTCTGTGATCGCTTCTCGCTGTTGCTCTTGTGTCTCTGTGATCGCTTCTCGCTGTTGCTCCTGTGTCTCTGTGATCGCTTCTTGCTGTTGCTCTTGTATCTCTGTGATCGCTTCTTGCTGTTGCTCTTGTGTCTCTGTGATCGCTTCTCGCTGTTGCTCTTGTGTCTCTGTGATCGCTTCTCGCTGTTGCTCCTGTGTCTCTGTGATCGCTTCTTGCTGTTGCTCTTGTATCTCTGTGATCGCTTCTTGCTGTTGCTCTTGTGTCTCAGTGATCACTTCTTGCTGTTGCTCTTGTGTCTCTGTGATCGCTTCTCGCTGTTGCTCTTGTGTCTCAGTGATCGCTTCTTGCTGTTGCTCTTGTGTCTCTGTGATCGCTTCTTGCTGTTGCTCTTGTATCTCTGTCTCTACTGTAGCATCTTTGACAGTTGGAGCTTCAGCCTCACCATTTGTCTGTGAGCCGGGGCTTGTCTCAGTCGCTGTTTCTGAGACCTCTGTGACTGTGTCCACCTGCGTCTGTTGCACATTTTCAGTTTCTAAGCTCTCCTCTGGTTTCATGTCGGCCTGAATCATCTGTTCCTCACTTGGGTCCACACTTTCTTCCGTCTCCACCTCTGTGTTTGTATCTGCTTCAGGATCTTTCTGTGTCTCAGTCTGATGTTCCTGCACAGCAGCTGTAGGTTCACTTTCTGCCTCTTGTATTTCTGTCTCTTTATTTTTGTCTTTGACCTCAATGTCCTGGTCTTTGCTTTTGTGACTCTGCTGTTCCAGGACTTGTGACGGGCTGGAAGAATCCAGCTCCTCGCCCTGCTGAAGAATATTATCAACAGTCTGGTGTTTGGCTGGACCTTGGTTTGGTTCTGTCTCCACATTGGTTTCTTCTGTCTGTTCTGAAAGCATTTTGCTTTCCTCTGTCTCTGTCTCTTTGTGTTGGCTTTCCTCCTTTTCTGTGATTCTTGTTTCTACTTGTTCTTTTACTATAACTGTTTCTTCTACATGCTCCGTTGGTATGTTTTGGATTGTGTCCATCTTCGTAGTTTCTTTCTGTTCACTTTGTTTCGGCTTATTCTGTTCTTCATGTTCTTCTGAAACCGTGTCCTCCTCCTCCTGGACGCCCTGTACCTTCTTAAAACGTATATCAGCCCAGCTGCTCCAGTCCTCCTTTGCTCCCATCGAGAGATGCCTTACAACTCTGCCGCCGCCTTCCCATTCGCCTGCGTTTACCTTTCCCCCTTTCCTCCACTTCTTGTGAAGGATGGAGGGAGACAGCGAGAGAGTGGAGGCAGAGCGAGCAAGAGGGATGGACAGGTTCCCTTTCTCTCTCTCTTTCCTGTTCCGTTCTTCCTCGTTCTGTCGAGCCCTCGCCCATGCCATCCGGTATCCATAGCAGCGACCTCTGGGGTCAAAGGTGGATGAGGGTCTGTCTTTTCTCCACTTTTCTAACTCCTTCTCCGTCTGCTTATCCAGATCTCTGGCTGACAGTGGCACAGAGCACACCTAAGAAAGTAAGAAAACATTAGTTTATATCTAAACTATAGTTTCTGGCAGCCAGTTCCTTCAGTGTGGAACATTTATTTATTCTTTTTTATCTTTTTTGAAAAGATTTTGCTTTTGCAGTCAGTGCCCTGATTTTTCAATTGTAGGTGTGGTCACTTCATGCTTGAATCTTAAGCCAAAACAGACGTCTTAAAAGTGGTATGGATGAAATCATCTGCTGAAGTCACTGATAGCTAGTAAACCAGATTTTCAGCGGCTGCTCTCCTCAACACCAGCCATATGAGTCGTCCTTACCTCTGCTATGAAGGAGTCATCTTCCTCTTGGACCTGCTCCCTGACTCCCCTCAGCCTCTCCAGAGTCTCCATCTGACCCTGACACTGCTTCCTCTGCTCAGCTCGGCCCAGAACCCGACGCACCAGCACCACCGCCACCTGGAGCAGCACCCGCACTCCTGCACAGAGGAGAGGAGAGGTAAGAGTGGACATAAATCAGAGTATAACAAAGAAAGCAATATGGAAGTAACCAATTTCATTCTAATCAGATGAAAGGAATTTTAAACTGTTGTAACTTGTACCAAAATATACAATACAACATTTTATCTAAGCAGTTACATATTTGGTTGCCTCCCTTTCAGGAAATCATTTAATTTGTATGACGCACAGCAGTCCATATGAGAACATACCATAGCAGAAAAAGAGGTCCCAGACCCGGAGCAGTGTGTTGAAGGGCAGGTGACGTGTGAAGAGACACATCAGCCAGTCAGTGGCGAACATGAGGGGCTCCACCCCGTGGTGCTGCAGATGTTTGTGTGCAGCTGGACATGTCCTTTTCAACACCCAGGTCAGCATGGCCGCGTCAAACAGGACTCCCTCCTGCATGAGTACACACGCTTAGTTCAGGTAATCAGATCCAGGTAATAGTTTGTTTTATGGTTCTCTAATTTCCAAATAATAGGAAGTTTCCCTGAATATTGATATACCATATATCTATCTGGTACTTATCATAGGGAAATAGGCTCTTCCTTGAAAGAAGAATTGTATACCCATTTTTTCATGTTCTGTTGACCTGACTGACTCTGGTTGCACTAGAAATAACTGGAACATTGTCTCAGTTTTTCCTACAATAAATAAAAAATGACATTCATAAAAACCACAGATCCACACTGTGCACAATGTTTCTGTGATTATTTGATTAATTGTTGTCTTAATGAATCTTTAAGTGTTTGCTGAATTGGGAGTTAATGCATAGCATAAATGAATAAAAATGAGCTTCTAATTTAATTCACTGGGCTACAGTTCATGTAAATTGTCTGTATATGACAGGGTAAACAGATTAATATAAGTGTAGTGTCGGCCACATAGTGCATGTCCTCACCAACAGAGGGCTGTAGTATCCAGGCAGGTACTGCTCACTTATCTGCACCAGACACCAGAAGGCCTCCTGACAAGGTCACATGGGTTTAGATGGTATATACATTCACAATAAGTCAACATTTATAAGTTATCCCTCCTATTATTAGGCTAGGTATGCATCTGAAGCAGTGTTTGTGCCACAGGTCACAGTGCTAAAATCTAGATTGATTAAATGTTTGCAGATTCTTTATTGGGCAAAAGGGTAAACAGTGTTCGAGACGGATCGCTACCTCAGCTGGCATGTTCATCAGCAGCACTGCAGCCACGGGCCCCTGTGCCTGGCAGTAACCCTCTTCTGGTTGATACTGAGTGTAGGCTTTCAACACCCGGAACAAACCACGCTGCCTTCACACAAACAAACATGCACACACACCACAATCATCAGTGACACAAACCACAAGTTAAAACGTCCTGATTACACTTTGATAAAAATCACCTGTGCAACAGAAAACAAAGAGACAAAGAATATAAAGATGCAATGGTAGCAGCTAAACGCTAAAAAGACTGTGGGATTATTTTGTAGCCATGAGCTTGTCAACAGAAACAAAGAGAGATAGCAATGATTCCTACCCATGTCCATCCTTGGAAAGGAACATTTCGTGGAAAGGAAACTGTCGGTCCAGGTCTCTCTCGATCACATCCACCCAGCTCTGCAGAGCGGGCTGTGAGTCCAGAGACTAACACACAGATAAAAGATAGTTTAAGTCAAAACAGTGCATGTATTGTAAGTACAAGGAGCCTTATTTAGGCTTAGTGCTGCAACAATTATTTTAAATTATCTATTGTTTAGTCAATTTCAAGTTTAGTATAAGAAGTCAGTAAATAATGATAATTGTGCAGTACAAGATCCCACAGCCTGAGATTCTCCATTTACACTTCTATAAAAACAGATAATAGCAAGCAACTAATCAATGAATCAACTACTGATTTCACCATTAGCTAGTCAGAAGTAAAAAAAAAAAAAAAAAAGGCTCCTAGAGCCCAAGGTGATGTGATGTGTGGTGATGCTTGTTTTGACATTGCAAAGATATTCAGTTTAGGAGCAGGAACCAGTAAAATGTTTGTCATATTTTCTTGATAACATTAACAATGAATATTTTATCATCTAATCAAAGAATTGACTAATTGTTAAAACACTAGTCACACTGCATCCTTTGAATTAAGACTACAGCACATTGTTACTCTGTGAGCGTGTTTAGTTTTCTTGCCTGGTAGAGGTTTTCGCTTTGTTTCATCCTGTCGGTAGCGCCACACAGCAGAGGCCAGCACTTAGCTCTGAGCGAGGCCGGGATGCCTTTCTGACACTGCACTTTGACCTGAAGGGATGTCAGTAACAGAGACACAGGCTCAGCTCAAAGTAGTTCAGTATGAATACTATTAATAACTAACAACATTAATAATGGCTTTATTCAAGTCCCAGGAAGCCATGACAGTAACACCAGGACCCTGAAACTGAAGCAGCTAAATGGAATTCAGCCATCTGTCTGTTTCTTAGTACCTGCTTTATTCTACTGTGACATGTCAAAATGTCTTTCATTTAGTTTTGGAGTTTATTTACACTACATTTAATGACATTAGGGTATGTAAAATGGGACACACCTTACTGGTCTTCTTCAACAAGATGCGATCCCATTGGGCAATGATGTTTATCCATTTGGCCTCCCTCTGCCTGACCAACTCAGGGGGTGGGCCCACACTCCTGACACAAAAACAGCAAACAAATCACCAAGTAAGTATTTTAAACATGAAATAACCTTCAGTGTGTCTCATCCATTGATACCTTTGTGTCAGTGTGCAGAGTTTGTGCATGCACTTTTGTGTGTTGTCATTATAGAAAGACAGCGCTCTGAAAATCAAGACAGGAAACAGGAAAACCACACGGTAGCAGTTTTAAGTCTCCATGGCAACAGGTCAGGATGTTATCAATGGGGAAAGTGTGAAGACGGCAGGTAGCAGTTTGTTCAGCTGGTCTCATCCTGAATGTACACTGCTTTGTGTAGTCCACCAGCAGGATCTTTTATTTCATTGTTGATTAAATATAATGTTGTTGTTGCTAGTATTATCTACATCTATGTTCCTACAGAATTATTATATCAACATTAATGCAGCACCTGTCTGTCTGTCCTGCTGAATAAAGTCATCATGGGTGGCAATGCTTTGCAAAACAGAGGAGTAGTTTTGAAGCTGACAAAATAAATACGACCACTTATAAATATTTCTGTGTTTAACTGTGAGTTTTATTCACTGGTTTATTGACCTTTCATGTGGCTGTCTCCTCATTTGACCTCTCCCATTGCAACTGTGAGGTTGGAGCTTTACTTGCTGCGTAAACAAGGCTTTCTTTCACTCTTTAGCAGAAAACTTTTGCTCTTGGGTGGGCCGTGCTGTATTTCGTAGTGTACTTTTATTCTCAAATAGATGGTTTGGAAGCTATTGCTCTCTCATTAAGACCTGTTTGCTAATTGTTTTTTGACTGCAGTTGAGTGTTATTTGCCCAGTCGGCTCCGTGTCACAAAAGCATTGGATTAAAATACAGGTCTTCAGATACGTGGTTTTATAGAAGCATGGTCTGGCTCTTCACTGTACACTGTATTCTCTATATAAACATTCAATAGCTAACCTTCAGCATTAAGGGAAACACATTTTTTGGTATCATCTCTTCTGAAACTGACACTAACATCTGGGAATTATTTCAATCCTAGGTGTTTCAAGGTCTAAAAGCTCAACATATAGCAGGGGTTTCGAGGAGTTCTGAAAGCAGAAGCAGAAGTGATAATAAATTATACAACAGTGGTTCCCAAGCTATTGGAGGTCTAAACTATTTTAGGGGTCACCAGATACTGTAGTTAAACAAAATAATGTAGATTGTTCTCTACCTTTTGGACATTTTTACCTCTAAAAATGAAACAATGCAAACAGGAAAATCCATCCAAGCCATAAACATAGACATAAAAGATTATTTATGCACTAATAGGTAGCATTAATTGTTAAATCATCCAATCAGGGTGCCCAGTTAGCTCAGTGGGTAGAGCTGGCGACCCACATACTGAGGCTGAGTCCTTGCTGCAGCAGCCCAGGGTTCGAATCTGACCTGTGGCCCTTTGCTGCGTGTTTCCTGTCTATCTTCAGCTGTCCCTATCAAATAAAGGCAATGAAAAGGCCAAAAAAATTACTTTAAAATAAATAAAAAAATCATCCAATCAGAATAGTAGGAGGACACATGCACAGGTTTATTGTATAATTAGTATTTATATTGCTATATTAACAATGTATAAAAATCTTACCAGTCAGCTATGATTCAATTTAACCACAAACATTTAAATAGAGTTACACAGACTTAATGAAAATAGATAAATATAGGTAATGGACTGAGACCTTGAGGGGCATTTCTTTTACTATATTTCATTTTCACATTTAATAGAAACCTTTCTAGAGTTTTTATCTACCTTGAGATGCAGTTTAGTAAACTCAACAACCACTTCAGCCTTCATTTGTCTCTCTACCCTTTGCCCTTTTTAAATAAAATAAAAAAGTCTCTTTGAAAAGCGAATTGAAAACAGAGAACCAGAACACCTGGTTTTGATAACAGTGCCAAGCTCAGTGACGATACAGTGACAGGCCACAAGCACAAATGTGGAACTGCTCACCCTGCTGTGGATCCATTGGTCACAATGAAACCAAACCGGTCTGTCTCAGGTTCCAGACCAGCCTCTGATCCTGCATCCGATCCAGAGCTGTCCTCGTCACCGAGGTTCTTCTGGGCTGGACTCGATGGACTCAACATCTTACTGAAAGAGGAGGCTCCTCGTTATGACTTTATCATCATGATTAGTTGATTCATCAGAGGCTTGTGACCTTACAACGCCTCCCACATGTGGATGTATCAATGTTCCAAACCTTAACCCCATCCAAAAGCACTTCTCTCACTGGAGTCTGTTTAGGTTGTTATTGTCAGTACACAAAGTAGAGGCCTTGATGCTGAACAAGAGTGTCCTGCTACACTTAATAACATCTTAAAAGTACATTCTTCACTACCCGTCTTCAGTTCAAGCCAAGGTTATGACATCTGCTGGCTCAGTTCGTCTTTTATTCTTTTTTCGATCAGTGTAAAGTAGTTTAAAACCACTTCCTTCCCTCCTTCCATAAACATCACATCACAAGAGCACAATTGTTAAATCTCTTCAAATATGCTTTTAAATGTAATTACCTTTTAAATTTCCGTCATATTTGCTCACTCCGTTGTTGAAGAGGTGAAGTGTGAGATCTTCCAGTGATGAGAGGAAGACAAACTTCCTCTCGCTCTCTCGCCCAATTGCTCTCTCTCTCTCTTTCTCTCTCTGCCTCTCTCTCTCTGCCTCCCTCTCTCAGTATTACAAATACATTATGTCCCTTAAATCAACTTCCCTTAAAGCAGTAAAATTGACTATTTATGGAAAATGCTCTTATTTAGGTTACACAGAAGTGATATTCAGTTGTAACATGACATCAGGGTGTGTGATACATGTATAATATGCTCTGCTTATGAGTATTACTTCCTCTTCAGGGCATTGTGAATGCTGCTTTCACTTGCAGTAGGAAATACTACAATTACACGCGCCTGGCGGTAATTTAAACTCAGAATGGGAAATTAACGAGGGGTGCTTGAATGCAACATAAATACAATTGCGCAGTTCACGGACCTGCTGTCTGCGTCTTGTTGCTCATCAAACACTTGTGACAGAGGTAAGTCTAGTAGAGTATTATTATAAAGGCGAACTGGTTATTGTGACGATTGTTTTACGCTTCAGGTATAGGGTCCGTGTTGCGTTCAATGAATTATTCTACTAAATTACCTTGAATTAACGCACTGTAAAGTTGGTGAGCGACTTAGTTATTGTACATTATGAAGTCAGGGCTCACAGTTTGCTATTACGAACACGTATCGTCCAAATAAATCAAAGTAAATGACCAAATAAACGTTTTAAGGAAACTGCGTGGTTATGTTACCTGTTGTGTCAACCTGAGCTTAATTTTGCTAACGGTGATTTTAATTTGTAATGAGGCGTTCAGGTTATATCGTACAAACAATTAATTAAAGCAAAGGATTGCCCATGTGCCTACAAACTAATTGCAAACATTTTTTAGGGAAAAAAACACCAAAGTCAGCATTATTTAATTAGTATCTATGTTATTTATTAACATTTTACAGTCAAGTCGACCAATGTTTGCCTATATTTGGTGTAAATTGTGAACACGTTACAACATTTTGACACGATACAAAATACCTTATTTAAGCTACTTTTCCGTTTAAATGGCGCGACAGCTCGTCTAGCAAACGGGGGTAGCAATCTTAGAATAATCCCTGAATGCTCCCAAATCGCATAAACTGGACGTGTTCCCGTTCTTCCCATTCTGCCGGCATGCCGTGAACGTGGCAAACCGTTGACGTAACAGCAGGGATTGAGGGCGCGAGATTACCGGACGCTTGTTCTCATTCAGCTGGCAGTCTCCACCCCTCACTCACCCGTCCCTTGTTTTCAGTGAGCAGCTTTGTTTGCAACACACAAGGGTTTCCTGTATCTGCTGTGTACATTTTAGTTCCTCTTATTGTATCTCAATATGCTGTCCACTTGTCCCTCTTTGCTCAGATGTCTTCTGCACTGAGTCTGCGTCTTCTCCACTGCTACTCAAGGCCAGGTACCACTGAAGCAAATGTCCCTAAATCATATCTGTATGCACACACACACAAAAAAAGAGCTATTGTCACATCACATTTGTCATCCCCAGGCACATTCGGATACAGCCCCGGGGTAACTCGCCCATTCAGTGTCAGTGTGCTGAGAGAAGGTTTTAGTAAGTGCTGACACACACCAAGAGCTATTACATTGTCAGTAGAGTTACCACATGTTTTTAAATGCTCTCTCTCTCCCTCTGTTCTCCTTGTAAGAGTATGTAAATGCTCAGGAGCTGCCAACAGACCTGAGGTCCGTCACTGACCGGGCTGCCACGACTCTTCTTTGGACCGAGCTCTTTAGAGGTCACTCAAACTATGATTTCTGTAAAGATATCTCATGTTATGTTATAAGGGTTTAAGGCCTTGTGATATTCTACATTATTCTTATTGTGAACAAATATCGAAAAGACAAAAACCAACAACCGATTTATCCTACCAATAAGTTTCTGTCTCTGCAGTCAAGGCCTGGTACACCTTATTCCTCCGAACCATAGATAGAAACAATTAAAAATACATAAATGAGTTAAATTGTATTACATTGTATGGTCCTTTATCACAACAAATACAGCCACTGTAGTTAGAGTCAGTTCCACATACACCACCCTTTTGCCATAAATACCTACTAGTGCACCAAATGTTTAATAATTTGAGTCTGAAAATAGTCTTTTTAGTTTAGATTAATTGACTTTATTAGAGGGAGGACATCTAATCATGATACAACAACAAAATGCTGAAGATGACACAGTAAAGACTAAGACTAGTATTATAGTCCCTGAGTTAATGAGAGTACAGATGCAGAACTCCAAGTAACAACAAAACATTACCTACCGGCCAGCCAGTAGAAGAAATACCTCAACTGTCATCAATAAAACGACTCCACAATTTGTTCAAATGTATTTAAAGTCCACGTAAAATTCCCTATTTGCACCATTTACACCGACATAAAAGACGCAAATTCAAAAGATGCACTATAGAATTATTTCCTGGTTGTATACGTGTATATAAATATGTATATAAAGACATTTTATTCCATGAATTTAATTATCTTTTTCTATGAGTGTAGCATGAAGGACCTGCAAACGTTAATTTCACAACCTTGTGCTGTATATTGATAATACATTTCCTTGATTGATTGATTGATTGATTGGTAAACTATTTACTCCAGTTTGAGTGACATTTGCTAAAAGCTTCCTCAAAAATGAACCAATATATTTATGACCTGTTTTGGTATGTTAGTCAGAATGAGTTTGGTGCTCACTGTGGTTTTTGTCCTTTTATGGAATTTCATGACAATAATAAAAATCTAGAAAAACGCCGGCATTGTCCTTTAAGTGAGTCACAACTCGTTTCTTCGGCAACACCTTTTTCCCGCAGGTTTGGCGATGACCATGAGTTACCTGTTCCGTGAACCAGCCACCATCAACTACCCGTTTGAGAAGGGCCCTCTGTCACCCCGCTTCCGTGGCGAGCACGCCCTCCGCCGCTACCCTAATGGAGAGGAGCGCTGCATTGCCTGTAAGCTGTGTGAGGCCGTCTGCCCTGCTCAGGTGAACACAAACACACACTCAGATCCTGCTATAGAGAAAGAGCAATATTACTGCGAGGTAATGTTGCACCTTTCTATATCGGTCAGCCTTCTTCACCATAAAGTGTCACGTCTGACTTTTGTCTCTTCCCTTTCCTGCCTATGTTGCACCCAGGCCATTACCATTGAAGCTGAGACTCGCGCTGATGGCAGCAGGAGAACTACTCGCTATGACATTGATATGACCAAATGTATCTATTGTGGCTTCTGCCAGGAAGCCTGTCCCGTTGATGCCATTGTTGAGGTAAGAATAAACGTAGACCGTATACTGAATAAGAGGTGAACATTTTCTCAGTAACTTTATTTCTGTCACCTTCCATGTTTCCTGCCAGGGGATCTTTTTTTGGCGTTTAAAGATCATATCAGTGTCACATTTACATCCCCAGTATTTATTTAGTCTGCATTGCCAACGTATAAGTATCCTACACTCTAGGCCCCAGTATGCTTTAATGCTTGTAGGATCGTTCAGCAGCGTCTGAAACCTTCTTTTTCCAAATAGAGAAACCTGTAACTTTCCACAGACAGTCAGACAGTTGCACCCACTTCCAGTGATTTGTCAGGTGTGTGGAGGTGAGGAAGTAGGCAGACTTTTCCGTCTTTTGACATTTGCCATTTGTACAACTTTTCACCTCTAAAAACAACACCTGCCTCCTCCTTTTTGCCCGAGTAAACTCAAGTAAACTACTACAGTCCTCTGCTTTCTTTGAAGAACCACTCAGAGTTCAACATGTATATCTAGGGTTTGGAACAAGAACAAAACAACAATAGGTTCATCATGCAGATGGTTTACCTAAAAGTCAACTGCTACCTTCAACAAAGGGGGAAATTATTTATTGAATGTATTCAAATGGGGCGTTATGCACTCAACCATCATCAAAACTTAAATCTAGGACTTTGTATCATCTGTGGATTTAAGCCTACAGATGTTTTAATGTCTATTTTTTCTTCATTCCCTCCCTCAGGGTCCAAACTTTGAGTTCTCCACAGAGACCCACGAGGAGCTGCTGTACAACAAAGAGAAGCTGCTGAACAACGGAGACCGATGGGAGGCTGAGATAGCAGCCAACATACAGGCAGATTACCTGTACAGATAGACTCACTGTTGCATCTGTACACTGCGTGTGAAGATGCATCATACAGAAAAATGATACATCTTATCATCCTCCTACACATTAAAGAGATTATATGTAGCTTTACAGATGTTATAGGGAGTTACATATAAGCGATGAAGCCTTGCAGCCTCATATTCTGTTATCAGAACTGAGAAAAAACACAAACGCACAAATGATACGTTGCACAGATCGATGATGTTGCACTTTTATGATGTTGACTATAAAATGTGTAGCCTATGCACAGTCTGATAGACCATTTTCTGCTGCACTTTAAAATCCTGTTTTATCTGATGTAATAGGACATTTTCTGGAAGGGTATATTTATGTAATGTTGCTGAAGCTATTTAAGATGCTGAAATAAATCCTGTTTTAACAGTTCATTTGCCCATTGCATCAAAGGAGGTTCTGAAACAAAAACCTGATGAATAGATTAGTGGATAATAGGAACTGATCATTTTGCTATTGCGATTTTATCACCGTTACTGCTTCCGTCTGTCTTATATGATGGTAAACTAAATATCTTTGTTCCATTGGATAAAAGAAATGTTTGGATATTCAGCTCTGCAACTATCTTATGATATCTAGACCAAACAATTAATTGTTTTATTGACAAAAAAACCTAATAATTATCAATTGAAATTGACACTGGTATAGAAGGATACATTATAAGCTTTAATACTGGGTGTACAGGGGTTAGATGTACGTAGATCTTCTCGAAAGAAGTGCCGTTTTCAGATTAGCAGACATGCTGAATCATGGTCTGCATGCCGTGGTGCATACCCTGAAATCAAATGCGTTTTTACCGCTGCGGTAGTCACGTGATAAGGGCGGAAACTGACTCATAGTCCACGCTGAATCTCCCGCGAACGCAGCCATTTACCTCTTTTCTCTCTTAGCGGCGACACCGGTGAGTCTCCACACTCCTCTCCCGTTACAGGCCATCCTATTTGTCAAGTTTGTGTTTGTCGGGAAAGTCAGTTAAAACAACGGGAAACTTTAAGGCATAGTTTGGGTTCGCGGGGCGTCTCGACTGTCCCGATGTGACGGTTTGAGAAACTGAAACAGGCCATTGATTTCTCTCGTGCTAACTTCATGCTAACTTAGCCGTTAGCTCGGCGAAGAGAATGGCTTCCATGCTGTGTTAGCTAACAGGTTAGCAAGCACAGCTCTCCCTCATTTTCCTGCTTTGTTCTTGAAACCCGCTTAACGTAATATTTCTCAGTATATTTACTGTTGACCAAACCACTACTGGACGCCAGAAGTCTGCTTGAGGTGTGGTGTGTCTGTGTGTTGTGTAGGTCGGTCCTCGGCTGCTACGTGGAACACATTAGATCCGTTTGTTTAAGTCGAACAAGAAAAAGTGCGGTCGCGCGTCGTATGGCGCACTCTCAACGGTACTAGCCTGTTAGCCCGTTAGCATAGCAACCACTCACAATACGGGTCCGCGGGAGAGCTCGTCGTGTTGTCGTTCAAACTCACCCGGCGACGTTACGTTAATTTAGTTGGCACACTACGTGTTTTTGGACATATTAACGCGGTGACACCACAAATAGCAGCAGGCGTCAGAAATAACTGGTCGTTGGAAACCGTTACAGCGTCAAATCAGGTAGCTGCTAGCGCTGTTAGCCTAGCGTTAGCTGCTAGCGCTGTTAGCCTAGCGTTAACTGATGGTGACTGTCTAACTTACACTGTAGGATGACGGAGAACGTGCTAACCATCCCGCCTTGTTTTGTTTTAACTCAGATAAATCGCAACCACGGCGGACTCAATGGCACAGTGTGTACCGGTGGCGGTGTTCAAGGTTGGTGTTTTTTTGTTTTTTTCTTTCTATATCACTTGTTTATTTGTCCTGTGAGTGTAAATGGCGGTAGCTACTGGTGGTATTATAGGCTAATGTTAGCTGTGCTAACGTTCATGTTTGTTTGAACCAGTATCAGCCAGTCTAAACTAACTGCCCTCTTTCTTTCAGCTTGTCTTGGTAGGAGATGGAGGCACCGGAAAAACGACTTTTGTGAAGAGGCACATTACAGGAGAGTTCGAGAAGAAATATGTTGGTCAGTACCTTCATCTTAAGAATAACAATTACACAATAGTATATTGTAGATGTTGAGTTAAAGACGTGTAGGAACTTGACATCTCAACTAAGGACGCATGAAAATTGAGTAAACTATGAGGCATTTAGCAGAGCCAGGCCAAGCACCTGGCTGGCCCCGGGCCATAATGTGAACTGTGGGCCCCTGCTGAGCCCTCTGTATTCGGAGACATCAGTAGTTTTGTACGTGTCGGCCCATAAGTAATAATGCACTGCAGCAAAAAAGCCAGGTTTGAGATAATTTAGGAACATGGTCAGTTTGCCCACCAGAGAGCACTAACAAGTTGACTAGGTATCTAGATGGTTTGTGTATCCCAGTTAAAATATACTGACCACTATATCAGTACTTGAATATATAAAAAAAAAATGTCAATATCATTATCAGTCTCAAACCCAGTATTGTTCTACCAAGTTTGGTTCTCTGCATTGAGAATTTGTGCTGATCTGGTAAGGTCTTTTTTTTATTGCTCTTCAATGTTCTAACATGAAGTGGCACCATTTGGAAAAGGAAATCTTATTTAGAAAGGCACCATTGAGGCACTGCAGTGACATTTTCTGCACATTGCTAAATAGACAATTAAACCTCCTGAATATACACATCTGTTAATGATTTAATATATGGGTCTTCCCTAGCTAACACTTCCATATATTCCTTTTTCTCGAAGAATAGTTGATCATTTTTCTGTCTTCTCATACATCTTGTCTTTGCTTATAATTCTAGCCACTCTGGGAGTAGAGGTGCACCCGCTGGTGTTCCACACAAACAGAGGAGCTATCAAGTACAATGTGTGGGACACAGCTGGTCAGGAGAAGTTTGGAGGCCTGAGAGATGGCTACTACATTCAAGGTGCTCTTCACAGTCCTTAATAGGCTGTTCTGGTTACTAAACCCTGAGCAGTATGCCCAACCACTATATTTTTGAATTTAAAACCTACTGCATTGAGTAGTGTGTTACAACTTCCTTGCTATACCTCCACAGCTCAGTGTGCTATCATCATGTTTGACGTCACCTCTCGAGTCACCTATAAGAACGTACCCAACTGGCATCGTGACCTGGTCCGTGTCTGTGAGAACATTCCCATTGTCCTTTGCGGCAACAAGGTGGACATCAAAGATCGGAAAGTCAAAGCCAAGAGCATTGTGTTTCACCGCAAGAAGAACCTGCAGGTAATAACTGCTCGTAAAACTGTCCTGTATATCCTCATGCACATATCGGTCACGTGTGAATTGCAGAAGGTACTGGAGGCCTTTTGCTTGGTCTGAACTAACATTTCTGATTGCCATTTCTGTCCCCAGTACTATGACATTTCTGCCAAGAGTAACTACAACTTTGAAAAGCCTTTCCTGTGGCTAGCAAGGAAGTTGATCGGCGACCCCAACCTGGAGTTTGTGGCAATGCCTGCCCTCGCTCCCCCAGAGGTCCAAATGGACCCATCCCTTGCCGCGAAGTATGAGGAAGAGTTACATGTGAGTATGACCATACAGGTTCAATGTCTGTTCAGGTCACTGACTGTAAAATATTTAAAACCAGCAGGTTAATTACCTGTAGAGAAAAAACAATCTCCTCTCCCACTGTTCCAGGTTGCATCACAAACGGCACTCCCAGATGAAGAAGATGACCTCTAACCTGTTTGTTCCCTGAAGCCCCTCCCCACCCCACCCTAACCGTGGACAGGAAGTTTTGCCCCCTTTACTGTAAAATCCCTTTTCAGATTTTTTATTTTTGAATTTTTTTGTTTGTTTTAAAACTAAAGAAGAAAACTTGGTGGAAAAATTGTGGTTCTAATGTCACTGTTAAAGACACACCCACCCTAGTGTTGTCGTCAGCATGGCAACGTGCTATTCTTCATCATTGAGCACCCTCCACTGCACTTACCCAGCTAACATAATGCTGTTGTACGGTGTACTGGAAGCACTAAGGGGAGTAAACTTTGAATAAAAACATTGTCAATAAATTATTTGTTTTTGTCTTCTTCCTTGAACAGCAGTGTTCCCACTCTCTCAGGTTTGAGTTAAAAGTAGATCAGATAGAAATTTACTATATAAAAAAATATGACTTGTCATAGTAGGCAGAAACACAGGTCAAAGGAATGCAGCTATCATTTGATTTACACTTGTTTCCTATTGTGAAAGGTCAGTGTCTTTGTTAAAAGGGGTGTTACCATACAGAACTTGCAACATTGCCTACAACAGGTCAAATACTAATGGATCTTCAAATTATGTTTGTCTGCTATGCAAGTGTGTGTGTGTGTATATCAGCCAACCTAAGAAATCCTACTTAACTTTTTCTACTGATGCCAAGTCTTCCAGAGGCCATGTTCTGTAATTTGATTGAACTCAGGTTTCTGCTTGCATTGAGATGAGAAGAAGGCAAATTTAGAGCTTGATTACCAACTGCAGGATAGACAACTGTTCTGGAGACCTAAGTCCCCAATGTTCAGTGTAAATCAATAGGAATTTCGTACATAACGTCAACAAAAGCAGTTCCTCTTGCTGGCTAATTCACCCCACTCCTATTTTTTTTAGAAGGGAGATGTGTGCCAACATTTTGTTTTAAGAGCCTTATAATGGACATGGAGCCTATTTCTTGATTCCAAATTAACAGTCTTACCCAGAAATCGTTTTGTGTGGTTATTCCACTCTGGTTGGCCCTGTAGCCATACAATGAAGCTGCCACGTGTATGTAGTCGGTGTAGTTGGATGGAGGTTTGAGAAGAGCAGTGAGGGAGGCGGGTTCAACAGGGGTCCCTAACCGGTAACCATGTGACATGGCACAATGATGGAGCTTTGGTGGATCAACAGAGGAAAGCGGACTATTATTGCAACCTGTTCAACACACTGACGGCCACCAGGTGTCAGTCGTGTTCTTTCATTCTCTCCAGTGGGCGTTCTCAACAGGATTACGTAATAGTTTTCCTCTGCACGTTCGTTGTGACGTTTCCTACACGGATCCGAACGCAGCCGCATCACACGCCTTCGAGAATGCGCCAAGAATTCCATAATTCCGACATTCTTTGAACATGTTCGATGCTAACTGTAGGGAATGTGTGTGAAATAGAACCACCTTTTTAAATAAATAACTGACACTGAGCTGTAAACGTTTACAAGTGTATCACCCGGTTTTTAAATCAATTTACATACTATGGCACAGTAGGGTAATATGTTTAATTATATATATTTATGATGAATTTAAGTTTGTTTTTAAAATGTATTTGTTTTAGAACTCCTATCTGACCTTATCAGCTGGCCCAACTTTATGAAAACAGGTGATTGCTCCCCTCTGATTGGCTGAGTTTAAAGCGATACTGCCATGGTCTGGTTCATATTGTTTATTTAAATCACGGATTAAAATGTATGTAGTACGGTTGCTTTTACTACACTGCGTTAAAAAGTCAAAAAGCATGGCCCATCCTGGCATATTGCCTTTCACCACATCACTGCAAGAATGAGAACTGTTGGTGCTGCATTCAGGTTACATTACAAAAGCGGAAATATTACAGTTCTACCTGATTAGAACGCATACTTCAACATTTGAGTGATTCATTAAATTGGGATCTTCAGGTGCAGTCTGAAAGTGCTCATTGAAGTGTAGTTAGTACATTTACTAGTCTACATACAAAACAAATGGGTAGACAAAACTGACAAAATGTATGATTAGTGCAGCAATAGAAATTAATTATGTCCTGTTATACTGGGGTCAATAAAAATATCACTAAAGATACAGTGTCTGAATAGAGAGATTTATAATTACAAATGAAATTATGCATCATTGAATATTTATAATTTGAATGGTTAGGTGTTCAAATTCAAAAAACTTGAGATAACAGATCAGACTAGCACTTGCAAACATAAGCAATCATAGAGAGAGCATGTGCTGCAACTTGGTAACGTTCTCACTAGATTTAGCAATTTATCAGAACTACTTAGCGACTAGTTCTAAAAAAGTGACTTGTGGCAAATTTAGCGACTTATTAAGACCATCATGGAAAACATTTCATTGTAATTATTCCTCATGCACGCTGCTCAGAGTAATTGCAGCCCATGGGTCTTTATCGCTCCTCTTGTGCAGGCAGTCAGTGGGGTGTGTGGGGCATGTTTGAACTTCTCTCTCTCTCTCTCTTTCTCTCTTTCTCTCTGGATTAGGGTGTTCCTAGTTTAGCTTTTATGTAAATAGTTCCTTTGAGCTTGTAAATATTTAAATAGTTCATCAGATATTCTTCCTTCTGTCTTTTTTAAGTGACTGTTGCTAAACACAAGCTTATTTAAACTTCCCTAAACTTTAAAACTCCCAGGACTTCCATGGTGGGGCCTCATTTCAAGTTATTGAAATAAAGTTATTAAACTATATTGATTATGTAGAATTAAAAAACAAACTTCAATTTGGGACAATGGTTTTCGAGTCTGGTACAGTTGTTGGACACTGAGGAAGAAAGTTTCATTTTGAATTTCTAATGTTTTGTTGACACAGATGACTGCCAGTACAGTCAAAGCACCTAATTTGTATATTCCTCTCAGGGTCCATGCCTTCCTCCTCATAAACTGAGTTTGTCATGGCAACATGTCCTCCTGTAGGTTTTGATAGGGCTGTTAGATTTGAACTCCAGGTAATCTTTTGATCATCTTATTTTGTCGCAGAGGGGCCCACCTCTACTACAAGGAGACATCAAGAGAAGACAATGTGTAATGTGCAGATGTATTTACGCAATGTTGTATTTTGTGGTTTGTGTAATTTAGTAAATATACATACATATCCTACATAATTCAGTCTCTGGTCATTCTGGGTAAATTTCACATCCACAAGTCTAAATGGACTGTCTCCAACCCCGGCTTTCATTATCAACCTAACTTAATCTTCCTACTGAAGAAGATGATGTGATATAAACAAAAGCTCCAGAACAGTTACAGAGTGGACCTTGTGGTGAGATTGTTGTCAACCTGCTTTCATCATTTTGTTGTTTCTTATTTAGAAGTGAAGAACAAAAAATCTCAGAAGACTTAATCTAAATATTTTAGATTAATTTGATTTGAGTTGTCCACTTCAGGACATCAGTGCAGTTAGATCCAAGTATACATTGCATTAGAATGTAAATGTGCCAGATGAAGCCTATTTCCTCTGCTTTCCCTGGGCAAATCGACGTTAAAGCGAGACGTACTTAAAGATATTATAATATTATTCCTACAACGCCTGAATGCATCATTGCTGCAGGTGGCTCAGGGCGTGGCTTCATCTGAGTGAACGGGGACTTGTCTGCGCATGCGTGAGCCAGAAAAGTGCGTTTTAGAATGATTACTGGTGGCCAGCGGAGACAGATTATACGGCTCTACACAACTGTTGTTTTAATCCCCTGAGCGAGGAGATTTAGCAAAGAAAAAAACACTGGTTTTAAACCCAGCAGCCATATTGTATGGAAAAACGACGGAAAGACTCTTCTTCTCAGAAAAAGTCGTTTTCTCAGACGCCTCTGTCAAGACTTTTGTGGAGTTTAATTCTCCTTCTTACTGGCGCTGGGTCTCTGTCGGACAGCTAGCTTGCCAGCTGGCTGAGGAATTCAGGGATTGGGGCTAGTTTTTTGAGCCGTTTTACACCATTGTGGTTATCTCTTTGGTTTGAAGGTGTGAAATTAACCGTCTGAAAGATGAAGGACCGATTGGAGCAACTTAAAGCGGTAAGAAGAGTCCAGGAAATGTTAAATTTCCTTACTTTTTTTTATTTTTTCCTCCAGTATTGTCTCTGCACTTTGATAAATGTTTCTTTTTATAGGAAGAAATGAGAGATAAAGATAAATAAAAAATATCTATTACAGTTCTACTCTTACTTAACCCTTTAACTTTAACAAATGACACGTAATTTACTAATTTGAGCCAATAGTGTACCATGTGATGACATAACTGGTAGATGTAGTAACACTGCAGGTTGGAAAGTGATTTGAAATGGGGATGTTAGGTAAAAGTCATTCAGACACCACTTTCTGTTTCCTTGCACCCAGCCATGGTGTGACAATTAAGTGCCAGAGATGTACTGTAATATAGTGTAATTAATAGTGTAATTGTTATTAGTGTATTAGCAGATGTCATTTTAAACGTTGTGCTGCTGCTCTTGATTGCAGTAATATGATGTAAACCTGTGTATAAGCAAATATTAATACATTTTCCCAGCCTTAGCAGTATCAGGTGAAAATGGAAAACAAGGGGAATCATTCTGTTTTCCTGTCAGTTGTCATGAAAGCTGGAAAGATAAGTCGATTATTTGATGAGTTGATCTGTGGGGACTCTGATGGCAAAGCTTCAAGCAAAAATGTCAGAATATCTGGTCCCAGTGTCTCAACTGTTTTTTTTTTTTTTTTACATCAGTGTTTATTGACAATCTTTGAGTTTTGGACTGTTTTCCAGATAAAAGATGTCACTTTGGACTTTATGGACATCTTTTATGGTATTTTTCAGAAAATGATTATTCAACCATCAATGTTGATGTACTGCCAGAAACAGGTTAAACTGTTAACAATACAAATATAATGGTCAAAGTAGAGAGTTTTAAGAATGGATACAGGATCTACTGTTGGGTTGGACTGAACCAAAATCCTCTCTACCTTTTTTTTGTATTTATGCATCACAGCAGTAACATAGAAATCGTTTCCCTATTCAAAATTGAGCTAACACGAGCTGCCCATGGCGGGAGGCCTTTTTCCAGTTGTAATCCAAGTTGGGATGTGTTGCCATGGCTACCTGAAACTGCTGGCCAAATATTTGCTGTGTTTGAAGTTGCTGAACTGCGGTATCCCCCTCCAGGTGTCTCGCACAGCTGATTTCTTTTCAGGGAAAGGAAGTACAGATGGCAAGTGAAGTGGGTCAGTTGTTTGTTGGGAAGTTGACGGTATATATTAAAGGTCCAGTGTGAAACAATTACTTGGATCTGTTGGCTGAAATGGAATAATATATTCATAGGTTTGATTTCAGTAGTGTATAATCAGAAATAAATAATCATAAAACAATTTTGTCTTTGTTACCTTAGAATGAGTTTTTAATCTAAAGAGGCGGCAAATCCGCTTCAATGTTGGCTGCCATGTTGAGCCCCCATGTTTCTACAGTAGCCCAGAAAGGACAAACCTAACACTGACTCTCTCACACTCACACGACATCCGGTTTGTGAATGCAGCACAAATCCTTCACACTGGTCCTTTAAAGACCTGTAAAATGTTCTCTGGTCCTGTTTGCTCCATCCACACACTCTTTCTTTATCTTTCTTCCTTACCGTCCACCTTTTGTTCTCCTCCTACAGTGAGCCATATGTTCATCTGAATATGGACTCACGCCAACACCAGTGTGATCACCTGATACATTGTAGGCTTCAGGAAAAAAAGAGCATCAAGAAATGCTGACTTGTAGTTTTACCTGGAGTTATGGTCACACGTTATAACTTACACTGCTGTTCAGTAAGCTTTAAAGTTGGTACTGTTGCCATGTTAGCCAAATTTCATTACCATAACCCAGCCTGAAGGCTGACTTTAATTCATCAGCAGTTTTCTGTCATTCAGGCTTTCTGTTCCCCTGTGGTATTTTCAAATGTGCTTTCAGTCAGAATTATATGGTTTTCAGTTTTTTGTGCACAGTGTTTCCTCACAGTATGATACAGGCCTAAAGCGCTGCCATCGTTACTTTGCTTCCCCACCTCGGATATCGGCACAATGAATGGAGAAAAAGCTAAAAGAACTACTATGGCTTCTTCTGTGACACATGGAGTTTTTAAATCCCTTGTTAGGTTTTAGCGTTGCATTAACACAAGTCCTGATGGGAGAATTTTGGCTTCTGTCACCATGCTGCTGTAAATCTGACCCCAGGTCCCTGCCCTGCTGCTGCTAGTAGCTCATTTTCTGAATCATCCCGTGGGAAAATCTAGTGCACACAGTTATTTTTATTATTAACCATTGCAGTTTCCTGAGGCGATATCATTAAATTGCTTGTGTCATCTGACTTTTTTTCCCCGGTACTGTTTCGTCATTTACAATCCTCAGGGGACAAAGTCTGACAGTTAATCAGCTCCCGGTTTCTTAAAGATGACGGAGGAAAGATAGTGGAGGAGGGGGTTTGACATTCACCGAGGCCACGATTAGAGTCAAACTCGTGGATTGTGTTTACACAGTTTTGTACATGATGATGAGTTATAGAGGTCACAGGTAGCTATTGTGCCTGAAAATACGCTCAATTTACCATAGTAGTGTAGAGGCTGATGGGATAGGCTCAGTCTTCACCAGTGCACGTATCTTTTAGTGCTTTATTATAGGGGTTTAATCAGTCACATTTGATCTGACTCTCCAGAAGGACCAGTAATACAATAATAAAATTCGAGCTAGTCAGTTTGTTGAATTGGAGCGGCAGAGGATCACTATATCAGCTTCAGTGTAATACCTCTGTCCAGTCATTGCCTTGTTGAGGGGAATTATGCAACTTGACATATGGTGCTTGGTAAGCAGAACAAACATAATTGAGTGATTTGAATAAAAGGAACAAACCAGCATCCAAGCTATCCATCACTCACACGCTAATGTAGAGTATGCGTTGTATTTTTAATATATATCTAATATGGACGCCCAGTGGTTTAAATGTTATCCAGTGTGTTTAAGGTTTTGATGATTACTCAATCTTCATGTAACTAAGCATGAGATTGAAGCATTTGTGTCGTTTTCGGTTAAAAAAAGGAAATCTAATTTTCGGCTTCACAGTTTGTACATTGGCTCAGTTGCACAGTGTAGCATTAAATCAATTTCTTTCTCACATTTCTTTCAGTAATAGGTGTCTCCGAGTTGAATCATAAGATTAGCAAGTTTACAGAGGATTATTGTGAAAGTTTCCTTCATGACTTGGATGAATCAGACTGATGTTACATAGAAGCAAATGCCTGTGTGTGTGTGTGTGTGTGTGTGTGTGTGTGTGTGTGTGTGTGGCCTTTGTCTGTTGGGTTCGTTAAAGCATTTGTTGCACACGTCAGTCACTTTCCCCTTATTTTTGCTGAATGATAGACACTGGAAGGAAGTTAGCGCTTGTTCTTATCTCGCCACTGCAGAAATGTTGTGTGAGGAGGCATAAAGTGTAGGAGTGCTACAGCTGTGTATTCAATGAATAACTCCCGGGGAGAAACAGGCTGTGTGTGTGTGTGTGTGTGTGTGTGTGTGTGTCCAGGGAACTCTGTGTTCACAACTGTTGTTAGTTACAGCAGTCTGAACCAAATAGTCTAGGCTACATTTGCAATTCAAATTTTAGATGAGGGGTAGAAGGTTAAAGACCGTCTAAAACTCAACATTTGAACAGAAAGAACGACTCGCTATTGTAGTGCACTGCAACTGCAACTGCAATTATTTTCATTATTGATTGTTGATTATTTTCTCTATTAATCATAATTTTGTTTATAAAATGTATAAGAATGGTGAAAAAAAAGCCCATTTTATGTATAGAAAATATGATAAAAGAACAAATAGAAAACCTTTACTATCAAGTTGACAAAGGAAATGCTTACATTTAAGAAGCTGGCGCCATCAATTATTGCAATATATATAATGGATAATTTTCTCGATTAGTTTACTAATTGTTTCAGCTGTTTGCTCCTTTTTAAATGACTGTATTGTGCATTGAGTAACCAATAAACATGGTAGGTCCATTATGAAGTTAAAGAGAATAATTAAAGTTACAGAGTTATTCTAGTTCAGGGTAAATGAAGTGTAATATTTATATTTATTGAGACTAATTTAGAGATAGAGGCCGAGTCAGGTGATATGAGGGAAGTCGACAGGTGTGTTGGCTTAACTTTTTCCATGCCTTGACTTTGAGCCAGACTGACTTTCTCCAGTAAAGTCAAGTGTCTAGACTTCAGACTCTCGGTCACCCATTAGAAAACAGAAATACAAAGTACTACATGTTAAGAGTACAGCTGGCCAGCAACACTCTCTAGGTGCTTGTAGATTTGTCTTTAAAATGCAGAAGTCATTGAAAAGAAAAGAAGAGGGAACAAAGTGAGCTAAGTGTCCCTTTTAATTCATAGTTTCACTCTGCCATTCCTCCCTAACACCGCCACAGCACGGTCCTGTGACTTCTGTTTACTGTACCTTCCCTGTGGTTTTCTTAAAGCCAGGGGAAAACAGGTTGAGTTCCTGTAGCCCGGCCCTTGTCCCTCACCGTGTATATATTCAGCAGCCGGTCTTTGTGGCGGCCAACCTGTGTTTACCGACTGTGCCTTGTGACACATTTATGACCTCACAAAGTGACGCTTTCTGAATTTATTGGGTGGAGGCTGATTAGGGTCAGACCAATATTTCTAGCTGATGTTTCGTGCTGAGCTGCTAACCAGGAAGCAATTTCATTAGTAAGTGGTTGTTTGTGGTCTAAGTGCTGGACAGTGGATTTTCCACCCTCACAAAAAAAAAAGAAAACATTTCTAGACAATCACTCAGTAATCAGACATAAAATCAGAACACAGTCTTTAGTAAAAACATTGGTAGTGGCCTATAAAAATACATTGTTTTATTTACTTGTTATTTGACTTATTCCTGTTCTTTGATTCTTGAATTTTCTGGTTTAAATCATGAGTTTACAGATATTATACAGCTACTTAGTGTTGAGACAGATTTAAAGGAATAGTTCATTTCTGGAAATACTTGGTTTATGTTTGCTTTCTTGTTGAGAGTGATTTAAGAACATTGATACCACTCACGTGTCTGCACGCTGAATATGAAGAAGATACAAGGTGTACTCTGTGTACTCAAGCTTGGTGGACCTAAATTATTTCTCTTAATGTTATAGTTGGCATACTGTTCATCCACTGGTAACAATGCAGTTGTCCGCAAATGAAATCAAACAGGTCCACCCAGTTTAAGATTGTTTTTTTCGTGAGAATCTGTCAATAAAGTTATAAATGTTTTTGTACATTAATCTGTGAGGCCTGGCCCCCAGAAATACTCCGCTCTGGCAATGTCTATTGTTTTTCCAACCTAATTCTTGTCTCACTTGATCTCTCTGATGAACACTAAATTCATCAAATTCAGTACCTCATATTGCTGGTTTCACCAAGATCATTGAATAAAATTATAAAGTTGTGTTTTGGTACAGTAAGGCCTGGCCAGATGCACGGCTAACTCAGAGAACAGCGGTGCCTCTTGTGCGTGCTCTTGCAGAGGTCTTCTCCATTGTCTGCAGCCAGATACTCGAAAGTATTGCAGAGGTATTCATTTATTACAAACCTAAAAAGGCATTAAGACCACAAGGTGATAAAAGACACAGGATTTAAGTGCATAATAGGATTTCATTGTATAGACTTATACAAAATTAATTCCTTACATTCATCACCTATGGCCCACTGGAAGTGTGTGGCAGTGTCTGTATCTGCCCTCTGCCTGTATTTTCTTATTATTTTGCTGCGTTCAGGATATTTCTGAGCATTGACCTTTGCGCAGGGTGGTGTGTGACTCTAAGGGAGGTCGAGACTCTATAAAAATGTAGCAATGGTCTGTGTGTCTGTTAGACCGAGGGCGGGGGTTGAGCTACACACACACACACACACACACACACACACACACACACACACACACACACACACACACACACAAACACACTTAGAGCAAAGAAGCCACAGCAAACAAGATGAAATGCGGCATTCACACAAACTTGATGCGCGCATGGTTGTGTGTAGATGTGTGGACATGTGGCAAATAATTTCTCCGATTTACTCCTCTGTCACGCCACCCCCTTTCTTCATTAATTCTATAGCTTGCTCGACCACCGCTGCTTTCGCGCTCTCAAGTTCATTGAGCCGGGCCGAGGTGGGACCAACTTTAAATCATGTGTTTTCAAACAGCAACTGACAAATCCTAGATGAATGATAAACAGTGGAAATAAATTGCCATACGGGCACACAGAGGTGTCTGCCTCTGAATGAAACTTTAATCCCCAGGTGTTGATGACATGTTTTATATTCTGAGCTTTGGCAGAAACATGTAATACCCTTCACATGTTCTCTCTGGCCAGCTGGAACTACTAGTACTCCTCTGATACAGCATATACTTTCATCCTGTTAGACATGCGATCAAGATGACGAGGAGGTGGAGATTGCTGTGGACAACGCAGCCTTCATGGACGAGTTCTTCTGTCAGGTTGGTGTGACTATCTGTGCATTAGTGTGTCGGTTATATGGGTGAATGTTTGTAACTGTCTTAATTTTTGCCATTTGCATACATTTGAGATTCATGCTGTGTGTGTGTGTGGTTGTGTGTGGTTGTGTGTGTGTTTCAGATTGAAGACATCAGGAACAGCATTGATAAAATTGATGAGAATGTGGCTGAAGTCAAAAAGCTTTACTCGGTCATCCTGTCTGCTCCCACATCAGATCAGAGTAAGATATTACTATCAGCTTTTCTTCCTATTCACCTCACCCTACTCACTTAGGGTCATATTAAGGATGTTTTTCTAACCTAATCCTACCCCTTACTAATGTTTCTCCCACTTAAGATGCAATTTTTGCATTTTTCTGTGTAGCTTCACTGGTTTAAAAACATCAGAGAATCATGGGATAGCAGTTTGGAACATGGCAGATCTTTCCCTTGCGTCTTTTGACTTACATTAACTGTTTATCTGTAATAAATGTGGTTCTCTCTCCCCATTGCTAACATTCTTGGCTGTTTATTGCAAAATGTCACTTTCTTCCCAGAAACACAGGATGACTTGGAGGCAATCACCAATGACATAAAGAAGATGGCCAACAATGCAAGAAACAAACTCAAGAGTGAGTCTGCCTAACACACACACACACACACACACACACACACACACACACAGTTTGTCAGTGAGAATAATAGGGACGTTTAATGGATTTAATGTGAAATGTTACTGAGGAATTCAACAGTTCTGTGATGTGTGGTTGAATCATAAATCATTTGGATTGCTTCCCAGCCATCGAGAGGAATCTGGAGTCAGAGGAGCAGGAGAGGGTGTCGGCTGACATGCGGATACGTAAATCGCAGGTAAATGATGTCCACCTGAAGTCACGCTGGTTTCTTGGAAACCTTCCTACTGCAGAATTTAAAAACATATTGTGTGTGAGGTCAATTCAAAATGAACAGGCTTATTTTCATGATTATTTTAGGATTCAATACTGCTGAAGCACTGTATGAATACTAAAACATTAGAACAACATCTTTGACATGAATATGTATATTTGACATTTGTGAGATGTGATTCAGGGTATCGATCCTGACATGTATGCCTGACTTGAGGCAAATTGTCAGTACATCCCAGTTTACTGTTGTGTTAATTCATTTTGTTCCCTGTTGCCTCCCAGCATGCTGTGCTGTCCAGGAAGTTTGTGGAGGTAATGACAAAGTATAATGAAGCGCAGGTGGACTTCAGGGAGAGGAGTAAAGGACGTATTCAGAGACAGCTAGAGATCAGTAAGTGATATTCGCATACACAGACTTTAAGTCATGTGATGGTCACATGGTATTCTGTGTCATTAACTTGTCTTGTCCTTTCCTTTGGTTTCCAGCCGGAAAAGCAACAACAGATGATGAACTGGAGGAGATGTTGGAGAGTGGCAATGCTGCTGTGTTTACTGCAGGGGTAAGTGTGTGTGTGTGTGTGTGTGTGTGTGTGTGTGTGTGTGTGTGTGTGTGTGTGTGTGTGTGTGTGTGTGTGTGTGTGTGTGTGTGTGTGTGTGTGTGTGTGTGTGTGTGTGTGTGTGCGCATTTCTGCTGTTTCTAACAGTACTCTAACATTCACTTGGCCTTGACATTGATCAGGGTGTGGTTGAACTGAGAGAAAGCCAAGCTGTCAGTAAAGCTAAAAACATATCAACTGATTAAAGATTAGATGTGCATGTGAATTCAGCTTCAAAGTCAGTTCGATCTGTTCTGCCTCAGACCTTCTTTGACATACTATCTAACATCCAATGGCCAATTCTTAAAAGAAATAAATGACAGGTAAAGATTAGTAAAGTTGACTTCAGGTGGATTTGTTGTGGTGGGAACATTAAATGCTTAAACATCTGCGTGCACAATGTCCACTGGTGGGAAAGTCTCTCTGACTCTCTTTCTGAGAAGGTGGTTGTTTCCAGTATAGTTTGGGAAGAATTTGTTGCACAAGGATACACGGTTCAAATTGACATTCACAGATTTGGTAGCAACAGAATGTCTCACATGCCTTTCAAACCCAAACCTGACCATAAACGTAAATAAGAGGGTAACTCATACTGATATAACACTCTGTGCATGTTGTGGTCAGGTTGGTTTTAATAATGATAAATATATATAAAAAAACAGGTTATATATATATATAACTTAGGAGATATTCTTTCTTTTTCCTACTACAGCTAATGCCAGTAATGCTCAACCCATCTCAAAGTTTTAGACAGCATGATAAAGCGGCAGCTATGATAAAATCTAATTAGGGAGTGTACCCTGAGAATGTATGATATCATTTCTTCTTCCTAATGATAATTTATAGATTTTTCTGTGGTACCAAAACTGCACAGCACGTTGTCAAACATTACATAAAAGCAAATAGCACAGAATTGATCAGTTATAATTCATATAATTTTGATCCCACTGGTAAGGTTATATGTGGTAAATGGACTGCATCATTGTGTCTCTAATTCAACTATTCACACACATGCTCACACATCACTGGTAGCAAGTCACCGTGCAATACACTGGCCGGACCATCGTTTGACATGTGGACAAGAGGAGCCAGGAGGTGAACCGCCAACCCTGCAATTATTGGAATCTACCAACTGAGAATTAACACTGGTTGCCAGGTTTATGAAGTCAACGCTCGTTTCCTTTTAAAGCAGCAGTGACACTTTCTTTGGAAGAATTATATATAGTTCTCTGTATTGCTATGAGAACCACTCATTTTCAGTTCAGTTCCTAGTTAGCTGCCTTTCCAGGTAAGATGCAAATTAAACCAGATCATTGCCAAACTGATCAGAACGAATAAAGAAGAAATCTTATACTCGGATATGATTTTGTCTGTCTGAACCTGTGGTAACAATAAACCTCTCCTCTGCACAGATTGTTGACTCTGGCATCTCTAAACAAGCCCTGAGTGAGATTGAGGCCAGACACAAAGATATCGTCCGTCTGGAAAGTAGCATCAAAGAGTTACACGATATGTTTGTAGACATCGCCATGCTGGTGGAGAGCCAGGTACAGTACATCCACCTACCCATGATTCCATTCACCTTCAGGAATCTGTCACCCATTTCATTCATTTATTCACTCTACATTCATTCTTAAGCTTTTCCAATGGCCCTGTGTTCAAACCTGACTGTATTCAACTCTTTTTCTCCTGTTTATTTCCCTCCCTGTCACCACTGTGGTCCTGACTATCAATCTGCGTCTGTGTCTGTTTCCTCTTTTCCAGCTCCATGCCTTTCTTTTACCTCTCTTTACTCTCTTCTGCCACTGCCACCATCTCATCACCCAACACTGATGGAACCAACATGAATGCATTTAGTAAGATGTATGAATAAAGCATCATTGTAGACATCAGAGCAGACTTACACTAGAGTGAATACGAGCAGTCAGTCACTGTACATATATGCATACATACGTCTAACCACATATTTCTTGCTGCTTGCACCATGCTTTCTGAGGGAAAGGCTTGTTTGAGGTAAGGGTCACACCTGCTGTTTGTGTTGTGAGATTTTTCTTCCCTGGGAACTGTTTTCTTAACCTTTTTTATTTACAGTTTTTAGTTTTAACATAACATAACAACATAAATATGAATGCTTCCCCTTGACATCATGGCTGTCTGAAGACCTTGACTTGAGAGGTTTTGAGGTTTAGAGGTTTTGACAATATAATCACCAGAAACGTCAAACCTGATGTATTACTGAGTATTTTTCAAAATATATACTATACTTTTCTTGTTGCTCTGTATCTTATTGGTTGTTGTGTTGTTTTTCAGGGTGACATAGTAAACAACATAGAGCAGAATGTATCCAAGTCAGTGGACCACATAACAGTGGCTAAGGAACAGACCAAAAAAGCTGTAAGGTACCAGACCAAAGCTCGCAAGGTAATGTCATTTAGCCAACTGCTGCACCAGTCTGCTTTTGGCCTCTTCCTGTTTTTTTTTCTTTGCTTATTTCCTAGACACATTGCATTTTTTTCACAGTTTGACACAGTTCAACCACACTGTGCACACTGTGCATACAGTTCACACTCCTTTGCCCTGCAGACACATTGCCATCAACTGTCGTGTTTTGTGGGCTTTGCCTTTTGTCTGTCTCTCTCTCTCTTTCTTTCTCTCTCTCTCTCTCTCTCTCTCTCTCTCTCTCTCTCTCTCTCTCTCTCTTTATTTACTTACTTTTGTTGCCTTTCGTCACCTCTGTCATCGTGCCCAATGTTAGGGTGGAATGATTGACAGGATCGAGAGCAACATGGACCAGTCAGTGGGCTTTGTGGAGCGTGCCGTAGCAGACACTAAGAAAGCGGCAAAGTTTCAGCAAGAGGCTCGCCGTGTGAGTGACTACAGTCGAGAAGAGCGGTCGGTTTCCCAAAAGCAACGCAAACAGTTTCATTTTATTATTTACAATAGAACGGTGATGACTCTGAGCTCATTGAATTTTTTGTTTTGCTGTTACAGGCAGCACAAAGATAGGAAAAATTCAATGGATTAAATTTGTCACGAACAAAGACTGAGTCAGATTCAAGTTGACAGGCCTGGCGTTGTAGTAGAATATGATTAAGAAATACAATCTATGTGGCTTAAGTTTTGCAGCGTCCAGTGTGACGTAATTTGGTAAAATGCAGCGTCGGCCAATGAACTACATGCAAGCGCACATTCCCAGTAGATTACTTTCCAGCTATCCACTGTGTAGTTTTATAGCATCTGATAAACCTTCAGACTCATGCATGTGTTATTTAAACTGGCGTCAGTGTCACCAGCACCTAAAACACCCATTTTTAACACAGGGCTGCATTGTCTGAATGCCCAGTTAGTTTAACACAAAAAAGTTTTTGGGAAACCTGGCTGAAAACTCGAAGACCATCCCACACCATCAAATCCTGATCTTCACCAGATCCTTAACCTGTGATGACTTGTGATGACCCCCGACCCTCCTATGTGCTCTGTTTCTGAGCCTCCACCATCCTGTGGCCTGTGGACACCACTGACCTTCCCGGTACCAAGACCCAGAACCAAAACCACCTCCCTCCCACCTACCTACACACACTCACTGACCGCTTCCACACTCTTTTCTCTCTTTCTCTCTCCAGCTTTGACCGTAACGTTGTCTTTGTTTACAGCCGGCTCATGACTGCTGCATTGTGCTTTGGTTGTGTCTGTGTTTGAAGATATTGCTCGTTAGCTTAAGGCTGTTGCAGCATGTTTGTTAAAATACATTTTGTATTGACAGGTGAACATAAAGTCAACACTGTTGTGCCAAGACAAAACTGGTTTATCAGACTTAAGCTGGACTGATGTAGAGTTTGTGTGGTTGCCTAGCTACCAAATCTTGATAATGATACGGCCATTGTTGTTCCCTCATCCAAAACTAGTATAAATACTATATAACATACAGTAGTAGATTTCATAATTGTTGCATATGTGTAGATTATGGATATACTTATTGTTGATTCCCACTGAGAATGGTCCTGATGGTACCGTGTGTACTTGGTTGTTCCCAACAGAAAATGGTGATAATAGTGGTGGTTGTGCTGGTATTGCTGGCCATACTAGCTCTCATAATCGGGTTGTCAGTGGGATTGAAGCGAAGCTGATGAGCTATTTGAGTAAGAGGAGAGCTAAGGGTGAGTAACTCTGGAGCAAATAACCTCTGTAGTGCCACAGTGGGTGTGGGTATGAAGCATGCTTTGGAAAAGGGTTTGCACACTCTTTCCCTCAGGCTCTGTGTGTGCGTGTGTGCGTGCGTGTGTGTGTGTTTTCTTTCTATCCAGATGGCTTACTTTGAGGTGTGTTTATGTGTATTGGAAGTTCTTGGGTGTGTGTTTTTCTCCTATTCTGCAGTACTTGCCTCGGGTTACTGCTGAAGAAACAAAGCAGTGCTCGCTGAGTTAGCTGCAGTTTCAGCTGGTGTTTGGTCTGTGGGCTCATTTCAATGCTTGTGTTCCCCCGTCATTAACATTATTCTTAACTTTGTCTCTCTCTCTCTCTCTCTATCTCCCTCTCTGTAGAAGATAATCATTATTGGTGCCGTGTGTGCTGTGGTTGCGCTCATCCTCCTCATCGTCATCCTCACACAGACATTATAGCAGGACTGCTGTCATGAGTTCATGCATCATCCACTCCACACAACCCTCCCATCAGCTGGCCCACCAAAGAAAAAACCTGATAATCTCTCCATACGGATATAAATAATAATTAACCAGCAGATCAAATAAAAAACAAACTGAAGGTCTAATGTTACGTTTGACCTATGGGAAAAAGAAAACCTACAAGACTTCCATCCTTCCTGGTTCTGTGAGGGTCTGTCTGACTCTCAGGTGGCTTTGGACAGTTTGAGGATGCTGTGCTGCAAATGGGGAAATGAGACTGAAGCTGACAGTGAGGTACAATACCTGTGGTATCTCTGTGGATGGGAAAAGGGAATTGAAAACTAACTGATCATGACATCACTCCAGTGTCACTAAACATTTCATTGTTCAACATTCAGTGCCAAAGAATAAGTGTTTGACATCTGAACATTATTTTAATTTCCAGTAAGTGAAGCCTTGTAGAAGCCTTGTAGAAGCACACCTCCTGTATCATTGTTATTTCTTGCCTTTATGAGCCTTGACACATTTTGTGATTGAAAAGATAGCTACTGTATGTTCACTGTATTTGGATTATGTCATTTTTGGGGAGTTCCAGCACTTTCACATTTCAAAATATGTCTTATTATATGTCTGTAACTAAGCTCAGATGATTATGTAAATAGTAGAATTATTATAATGTGTTTGTCGATATCTAGCCACGAATATGGCCCGGTTCTTTAACTTGAAGAGGATCGGTGTGCTCACTTATGATTCTTCAATTTGGAGAACTCAGTGGTTCTGGTTTTTAAATGTGAAAGATGATGCTCATGGAAACACATCTCATGGACAGGTGGAGCTAAGATAAGCAGATAAGCAAACAAGCATAAAAAAAAGAAAGACAGGCTTTGGGGCTGGTGGAAGATTTACCCGAACACTGCAACATCTGGAAGAAATACCTGATTATTTGTTTTGTATCTTTGCTAACCTGTTACAATGTTAGCCATCTTGACCTTTTACATACATAGACGTGATTGTCTCCCTTGTTAAAAAGCTGTTATAACATATTGTTTTAATGCCAAAGGGTGTAAAGGGAGATTGGTAGTAACACTAGCCTTTTCCCTGTAAGTGCCAGATGAGCCTTTATATTTATCGGACATTTTGATGCCGCGTCGATGAGAAAGTTAATACAGGATGAGGTGTAAATGGAAACTCTAACGCACAGTGAGGTCTCCCTGACTGGTGGCTCTTTACTAGTGTGAGATGCTTTTCCTGGCTTATTTTAGGTCTCATATTTCTACTATAAATATACTCAGTTGCCAGTTTATTGGGTACAGCTATCTCAAACTAATGCATTATAATACAGCAGCCCTGCAATAAATCCTATGTTCACGAAGGTTGTAATGTTCAGCTTTTGTTTAAACAGCTTCAGACATATGTTAGTTAAACTTAAAAGATATATTTTAGAGCCAATAGTTTGTGGTGTTTTTGAATTGCGTTACCTTACACTTAAGAAGTGTGTCTAATATTTATATATATATATTTTCTGCCCTCGATATAAACAGGGTGGACAAGATATTAGAAACAACTCTCAATGTAACAATTTACAATTTAACAGCACCACTGAGTACAATCTCCAGAAAGACCATAAAGTTGAACACGTATCTAAAACAGTTTCAACAAAAAAACTGATTTCTTCTGATTTGAGTCCATATTTTCAAGAAAACACATTGATGAAACTGCTTTATGAGGCAGTTTTCATTTCAGCTTTGTGTACCTAATAAATTGGCAACTGTGTTTAACTCTGGTTGGTCACCATCACTTCATTAGGCCTTTCCTTCCTGGTAGAGGGAATGTGTCAGCTGATTGAACCACGGTGCACACGTTGTCACCTAGTGGATTTAACAAGTCAGTCGAAGCAGGTGATTCCAGCTGTCTGTACAACGACTGTGTCAGAGATATTACGTCCAATCATTGAAGAGAAGAGACTGATCCATTTTAATCAACAGATATTGACCATGTGTAGATAATTTGTGCATTATGAGGGCTGCCGTCACTGAGAGAAGTCTTTGTTCCATACCAGAGCCTGAATGGTGCCTTTTTAATTCTGGTTGTGCAGGGAGCACTTGAAAGTGAGAGGCCCCTCCAGCTTGGTCTTTTGACCACACAGTCTGCTCTCTTTTTGGCTTCTGTCCTCAGCTGTTCAATCCTAATGCGTCTATTCAGGCCTTTTTTTTTCTTCTCCAACACCACTTTAGCCATCAGCACGGGCTGCAATGAGGAGGGGAAGAAAACTGAAGCTGTTGTATACTGTTTTAAATTAAGGTGCCAGTGATTTTAATGGAAATTAAAGATTTTATGTTTTTTAATGACTGGTTGACGAGTGTTTCCTTTTCCGATCTCTTCCCTGTGCTTCACGAGTGACTGGATGTCAATATGTAACTCAATTTGTACACTTTTTGATGACTTTACTGTAGAGCTGTGTGAATGTTTTTTTTTGTTTATGGGATGGCAGTAGCTGCTGTCAGCACATTGTTGGCCCAGCATTTTAACCACTGTGTTACAAAGTACAGCTTTTAAAGACTGGTGTCAAAGAGGAGGTAAGATTGTTGTGTTTTTTTTCACCTTTTCCTCTCTCTCTCTTTACACACAAATACACACACCCTAACCTCTTTGACCCTTTGTTCTCCTTTTGCTCAATCATTTCCTCAAACCTACTGTGTCCATAAATGTGAATAATTGTTTTGTGTTTGGCTCGCTGTTGTCTGACTAACTCTCTGTTTTCTGATTGAATCCGACAGAAAAAGATGATGATTACTTTGTGCTGTGCCATCATTGGAATCGTTGGGTTCTCCTATCTCTACAGCTTCTTCTCGTAAAAAGATTTTACACAGGTAAAACACCTTTTAACACCATTAATGCTGTGAATTACTAGTTCTCTCACACTTACATGTTGAATTAATGTCCTCTTTTTTTTATGTCTTTGTTGTGTTTCTAGGAAATAGGTTTCAAGCAACAGAACATTTCCTAAGGTGCTCCCCTATTTTCACCCCGACAATTATTTAAATCTGTTTTAAAAGCTAATAAAACATTAAAAAAAATATATGAATTGAACCATATCAGTCCTGTGCACATACCCTTCTATTAATCATTTGCATTTGAATTACTTTCTGTCTGTATGGTGTGTTTGAAAACGTGTTATTATCAATGTGTAGATTTTTCTCATTCTGCCTGTAAACAACCAGATGGCCCAATGTGGGACTTAATCACTTTGTGGTGGACTGTAGTCTGTCGCCTCCTGGTGGTGCATACAGGGCATAATCTTATTTAGAGAAGATATACTATAAACTAAGTTATTTCTAAGGATTAATTTAGTATAAAATGCATAAAGACGATGGTGGTTGTGCTGTCGGAGTCCATTCATGCACATTATTACGCTTTCATCAACAATATCCAGTTGAGTAGCATTATTTTTTTCTGACTTGTTTGTTGTGATAATTTTAATAAATTGTTGTGTGATGTTGTGGTGTGTGTGATCTGTGTGTGTGTGTGTGCTGCTGATAATGCTTGTACTGATGGTCTTTTGTGTAACAGCGGCTCACTGGCTGGTTGTGTGTGTGTGTGTGTGTGTGTGTGTCAGCCCACTAAAGCCTGTTATGTAATAAAAAGATTTCTGTGCGTTGTACCAAGTGTTGGTGTGAGCTTCTTCTTCTTGTGCTGGAGGTGTTTCTGTTAACATGGCTCAGCTGATCGCCTGTTTGCATGGAGGGGACTCGGTTTTGACTCTCTCTCTGCCGCCCACCACCTTTATTTGTCCCTGTTTTAATTCGTCTGAGACAGTAACAGTGGATGTATGGCGATGCACGACATAACATCCGCGTATGAAAGGCTCGCGTGACCTCATTTCATCAACCCCCCCCACCTTTCGCTGTTTCTTGCGAACCAGTGAGCAAGCCCCGCCCATCGACACCGCGGGGCGGAGTCTATATAAGGGTGCGTTCGTTTTCCTGCTACGCGGTTTGCAGGATGATCAGGGATGAGATATTGATCCACCGGAGGGATTATTTAACACAGGTTTAGAACAAACAGACATTAAATTACATGCGTGATAATAAATTAATTATGTTGAATAAATTAAATGTAAATGTAAACCGCCCAAAATGAAATGGTACATATAGTATATTTAAAAAAAATATGTTTTTATTTTTATTATACAATAATGGGGGAAAAAAGCAAATCATCGAGCTTAATGTGAAAATACTATGAACCAATATCTTTAATATAATGTTAATATTAATAATAGTATACATATAAATTGAGCAGATGTATATAAAACAACAGTTACAGTAGCAATACAGGAATAACGGAATGATAATACATATACAATCAGTATATGGTTACACTGTTACACAGGTTAGGGTCGCTTTATGTTATGGAATAACAATAATAACAATAACAACAATAATAATAATAATAATGAAATGGGCTGCCTGAGTGACATTATGTGTGACAACGATAGTGGAAAGTAACTAAATACATCCACTCAAGTACTGTCCAATTATGATACGGTACTTTACTTGTGAGTGTTTCCACTTTATGCAACTTTATTTCAACACTTAATAATAATAACGCTTCATTAATAACTATCCTACAACACAGACATCTGTGCATGAGTACTTTTACTCCTTCAAGTACATTTTGAATGCAGGACCTTGCAGTGGAGTGTGTTTAAAGAGCTTTTGCCACAGAAATGACCTCAACTATTACTGAAGAAGAAGAAAACCGCCCTTCTACCGTCCAACTGGGGAAGACAAAACAAGCACTCCTGAACATTAACATATTATTATCTTGTTTAAATAGCACTTGCATTACCCAATGAGAGCGGGCCTTTGGAGCAGTGGAGTAAATAAGGGGTGGGTCATACGGGATTTTTTTTTCCCCTTTGCTTTGCGTGTATGTGTGTGTGTGTGTGTGTGTGTGTGTGTGTTTTTGCAGCTGAAAATGGCGGCTCGAAGCAATAGCATCGGATCCTCCTAACTTATCGCACAATAATAAACACAACAAAATACACAGCTGTTATCACATAACATGGGGAGAAACTTTACTGAGAGGCCTCAGACGCTCTAGTTGGGAAACATTACTTTGACCACTACGGCTAAAAGGAGTTAAAAACGAAGAGGTAATGATGAAGAAGCTCACAGTTTTCACGTACAGAGGCTAACGTCAGCTAGCTAGCGTCAAGCGACGACTTGTGAAAGGGATTGTCAACTGAGCTGGTGTACGGTAGCGCTTAACGCCGGATACATAGCTCCAGCAGACGGACTGGTTGTGTCGGACGGTAGTTGCTCCGGTCGCCGCTTGTCTTCACACGGGGATGTTTGTTTGACGTGAAGGTTTTGTGTTGCTAACCTTTTAGCTTGCTGGGCTAAAGTAACACTGGTGGCTAGCGGTAGTCGGGGCTATGTAGCTAGCTTCTAGAGAGAGAGGGGGAGAGAGAGAGGGGGAGAGAGAGGGGGGTTTATGTTTCTGTTTCTGTCTGACACAACGTTAAAAACACACTGAGACATTTCAGCTCCGACTGGATGTTTAATGAGTGTAACTTAACGCTACTCCCGGAACTTTGTTTCTCTTCTAGAGATTATGGAGGATCCTCATACACGCTACAGCAAGCGCCTGGTGAGTAACTTAACCGAAGCTGTTAGCTTCCCGGAACTCTTGTTTCATGTTTACAACGTTACATGTTTTCATCGCTATCCCCCCCACCCACCTTTCTTTTTTTTTAAGTAATCCAGTGACTGTAAATCATTGTAATTGATTGTGGTGGCTCACTCCTCTGTTGGCACTTTGTGTCACGGCAGTGGTCCTCTGTTGTTGTTGTTGTTGTTGTTGTTGTTGTGGTGTGTGAACCTAATAAAAGGTAATGAACCTGTCTAAAGACTGTGGGTTCAAGAGAAAGTCAAGTTCACTGTCGCACAGCCAGACAGCATTTGTGTTGTGACCTCGCTTCACCTCCTTACAATCTTATCCCCTGTGCTGTGGAGTGATTAACTCAATGCTTTCATACTTCCCTGTGTGTACTCTTGGGAGATAAATGTTATTGGTACTAGTGATATTAATAATGTTAATATGAAGTTAATATATGTATATATGTTATAAGGCTTTGTTGATGGGATTTGAAAAGCATGTTGAGGCCTATTTGTTGAACACACCAATACATTATTGCTTAATTGTGATATATTTATTGCCATTATCTTTTATTATTTCCTTTTATAAAAACAACAGCTTAGGTTGCTTTCACAGCATTAAACTGTTTTTTATTTCCCTAAATAAGTGTGTATATGAATATGAAGAGTATAAGAGTTTAGATAATACCACATTTGTTTGGAAAGGGGATGGGGGTGGGGGAGATCTGAGAGGAGGGAGGGGGGGTGTTGTGCTTGATCCATCTGTCTAGCCAAGCAGCTCTGCATAGGATGAATGGCAGGAGGGGAGTGAAAGGGGGTTGGGGGGGCAGTGTGTGGAAGATTAACCCCTGCTATTGTAATGCTGTATTGTTTGGTTCCCACATGAACTGATTTGGTAGCTGCCTGACTGACTGATCAGCTTGGATTGATTTATTGTGGTTTTTATCCTTGTCTTAGGCAAAAACATTAAGTTTGTCATTACTGGCACTTTAAACATTTTGACATAAAGGACAGCTCCCGTGGGTGTCACCTCACGTCTTAATAATTAGACTCCAGTAAGAACATTTTAAAAATACTTTATAACCAGTGTCAAATTTTTACATCTATATGAGATTTAAATGAGGTTGTGTATCAGAACCAGTCACCCAGTCGCTGAGGATAGTTTGGTAAAAATGTATTTATGTGATGCTAGTTGTCCTCTAGTTTGTGAGTTAGAGCACACTTATTTGAAGCTGTCATGTTTTTCTTACAAACCATATCTTAAGTCTTTTTTTATTAAGAATCTTCCTCTGTATGTGGTCTTGATATAAGCGTTGCTGTCTGTCTTGATAGGCTGCTATAACCCAGCTTTGTCATGGCACTTAAATATCTTCAGTGCTGTAAGACGTCCCATATTTCTCACTGCCAGCTATTTCAGCCCTCTCCTCCTGTCCTCTTTCTGTTGCTCACTACAAATCAAATGGTTTACGTCTGACGTAGAGAAACCTTCTTTTGTCCACAGCGTACGGGTACGCGCCGTCGCTACCAGGACGATGGAATCTCAGATGATGAAATTGAAGGGAAGCGAATGTTCGACCTGGATGAAAAGTTGAAGTGCGTCAGGTTTAACTCCGACTTGATCAAACACATGGAGGGTAAAGGTGAGAGGTTTCAATGTGTACATTTTAAAGAGATTTATGGAATATAATTTGAGTGAAACCATACGTGGAAATATCTAAAGCTATGTGAAGTTAATTAAGACTAGTTGGTTGTTCTTTGTGCTTTGCTGCTTGATGCTGCACATTTTTAACACATTGTTGATCAGATAAAAGACTTTCTGCCAGTTCATACTGGTTAACATAAGTTTTCATTTTGTGGGTTTGTCTGTGTGTCTCCTTTCTAGATTTCACATTTGAATACATCCAGAGAGAAGGTCTCCGGGACCCCATTATCTTTGAGATAGGTGATGGCCTTGGCATACAGTAAGTCACATTCTTTTACTGCTTAATAGCAGGTTTCTCTTTTTCTAAACACACACAATCATTTAAAAAAAAATTGTTAAGCTTAGTGACCCTGACTGTGTCAAAATGTGGATATGTAAGGTTATGCCTCTCTTGCAGAATGCCAGACCCTGATTTCAGTGTGAGTGATGTCAAGTTGTTTGTTGGTAAGTTCCTGTTTTATACCCTTTCACAGATATTGGCATTGCTTTTTGTACACACAATGTAACATACCAAATGCCTGTTGCTCTTAGAGCCAGGGAGGATGATAAGACCTTATTGCAGATATGTGTGTGGTGGTAAATAGGACAAACGATAAGCAACAAGAAATTGCGTGAGGGATATGTTAAACTGATGAAAACAATTTAGTTGAGATATTGTTATAGGATTCATTAAACTTCCAGTTATCAGTCCAGTATTTGTCAGATTATTGCTGGGCGTTTTAATCAGAAATAACAGTTATTACACACAATGAGTATTTAGTATATTTGGATTTAACTACAGTGGTCTCACTTGTTGGATCTCTTTTTATTTCTCTTGCAGGTAGTCGACGCATTGTAGACGTGATGGACGTGAACACGCAGAAGGGAATCGAGATGTCAATGGCTCAGTGGCGACGCTACTATGAGACGCCACCATCAGAAAGAGAAAAACTCTACAATGTAATCAGCCTGGAGTTCAGCCACACCAGGCTGGAGAATCTGGTCAAAAGACCTGCTTCGGTGAGAATGCGCACAATTTTGCATCTCAGGGTTTTTTACGACAACCCACATGTGCACATAGATAATGCTATTTCACCACTCTTATTCACACATACCTGTAATTAACCAAAAAAAGATAGAGCTTTGGCTTGGTTGCAGAGTAACAACATTTAGTCTACATACAGAAAATTATGTCAGTTATCAGAAAAAGTCTTGGGTTTAGTGCAGACACTCGTATGTTTTATACAATTTTCCTTTCCTAATTATGAAGGTTGACCTTATTGACTGGGTGGACAACATGTGGCCCCGCCATCTCAAGGAAAGACAGAGAGACTCCACTAATGCCATCATAGACATGCATTATCCCAAAGTACAGAAGTGAGTAAACTGGAAATGGATAACATTTTCTGTGCTGTAGTTAAGATAGTAATCACATATCCTTAATACGAACACACACAGATATCTAAAATCCACGTTCTGTTTTCTGTCCTTCCTCCACTTCACTCAGGTACTGTCTCATGAGTGTGCAGGGCTGCTTCACAGATTTCCACATAGACTTTGGAGGCACTTCAGTCTGGTACCACATCCTGCGAGGAGGAAAGGTCAGTCTCACACCACACAAGAACCATAGATTTTTACCATTAAACCATTGTTTCTTCAGTCATTTGGTCAGAATACACGTAGATGTGATTGTGGGTTGACACTCCCATCTTGCGGGCATCCTGGTAGCTCGTCTGGTAGAGCTGGCACCCCATGTACCAAGGCTGAGTCCTTGCTGCAGTGGCTTGAGTTTAAATCCTCCAACTATCAAATGAAGCACAAACGCCCCCAAAATATTTATATATTGAAAACAGTATTTTGTTTTTAAACTTTCTGTTAATGTCTTGCAAATGCACATTAGTGCCATGGATATTTCTTTATGTATTTGTTGACCTCATACGTGACCTTTTACCTGTGACCCATGCAGGTGTTCTGGCTGATTCCACCCACACCGCAGAACCTGGAGATGTATGAGAACTGGGTTTTATCAGGAAAACAGGGAGACATCTTCTTGGGGGACAAGTGTCATGACTGTCAGAGGATACAGCTCAAGCAGGGCAACACCTTCATCATCCCATCAGGTTTGTTAGTGTAATATTGCAGTGACAGATACAGACATACAATAAACACAGGTACATACACCGTCAGTACCACGACATGTCTCCAGCATCCTGTGTCTTATATGTTGTAGGGTGGATCCATGCCGTGTACACCCCGGAGGACACGTTGGTGTTTGGGGGGAATTTCCTCCACAGCTTTAACATCCCCATGCAGCTCAACATCTACAGCATTGAGGATCGCACACGGGTAAGCAGCACCTCACTATAGATTTTTACTGCAGTTTATATATAACTGTCCTCTTGACACACATTGATGATAGCTTCAGTTTTTTGATTATGCAAGGCATGATTCAGAGTCTTATTCTGTGGAATTACTCAGTAGAAGAGCTGAATCATTTCTCAACAATGTGACTTTAATTTAAGAATTTTTAACACCCATAAAGGTTAGGATGCACTGATTTTATTTGTCTCGCATATAAGATCTGTATACCTCACTGAGTAGAACTTTCACCAGGGATTGTTGCAGTACTGAAAACTGATCCACTGCCCACTTAGACTGAATTAATTTAAGTGATAGGCATGACACAGAATTTTAGAATAACATTCACAAAGAAACTGTATTTAATTTTGGTCAACTCATGATTGATACTTATCTGGAGTTTTGTATCGGTGCATACACGCATACAGCTGCACAATTACATCTGAGTAGTCAGATTAAGTTAAAGTAATCATATTGCCTCTAACACTTCTTTGGTGAAACTCTGCAGTCAGACTTATACAACAATACACAAAATTTAGCCATCTCCAGCAAACATAACAGTCCTTTGGGAGAAAATTCAAAGATATATTTTGCTATGACAAGTTTGATTGTGCTCAGCCACAACACACTTTTTGGACACTGTCAATGCTCAGCTATAGATGATCAGCTGCAGTCACACCACCTCCGTGCAAACCACAGCAAACATGTGACAAATGCATTCAGGTTATTTTAATGTTGTTGTCTCACAGTGGAGTTTGATTAAACAGGGCCTTGAAGATTCCCAAACTATTATTTTTCCTAATCTGTTTCTGTCTTTCTCCTCTAGGTGCCACCAAAGTTCCGCTACCCGTTCTACTACGAGATGTGCTGGTATGTCCTGGAGCGATACCTCTACTGTCTGACCAACATCTCCCACCTCACTCCTGAGTTCCAAAAATACTCACTAGGCATAGGTGAGAACGGATGAACACATAAAACATTGCTATACTTTTCATAAATTAATACATCTCCCACATGAACTTCAGCGATCATGTCCTCTCTCCTTTCAGGACTGACCCAGGCTGACCTTGAGACCAGTAACCCTACTGGGAATGGCACGTCCAATGGAGTTGAGAGTGATACTGAACACGAGAAGGTCAACTTTAAGGAAGAAGAAGTCAAAGAAGAAGAGGCAGCTCAAGTTATCACACCTCGGCATGTGCTGACTACCTTTGAGCTGGAGGGACTGCGTAACCTCTTAGGGAAGCTGGAGGAATTGCCATCCCACAAAAAGTGTGTCCCTGCAGGCATCAGGAATGCCACAGCCCTGCTCGACGACATGAGGGTGAGTGACGCCTAAGTTCTTTTGTGTAGTTCATGTCACAATTAACTGACATTGGCTACACTACATTCCTTCAGTATATATTTAATATTTACTACTCCTTGTTTCTTCTCCTTCTTATCCAGGCTGTTCTGGAGGCACATGCCAATGATAACCCCAAGCTGGCGTACACTGGAGAGCCTATTGTCAAGTGGCCCGAAAGGGTCAGTGCTGGGAGTACAGCAACTTACTTTGGTGTAGAGATGCTGATATCTGAGCCGATATGATTACTGCTCCAACTAGTTTTAACCTTCTTTTCTTATTGTGTTTTCATATTAAAATACACTGTAAATGTCAGTAAGTAAAATAAAATATATGTATTTTTTTTTGCTTAGCTGCTATTTGTTTACTTTGAAAATATTATTTTTCACATATATTATTAGTATAAATTGTTATAGATGATTAAAACTTTTATTCTGGCTGTACAAACAAGGCCCCATCCCATTATGTATTTAAAGGACACAATTCTAACCTACTTTTTCTTTGCCTTTCCTGCTGATGTCACTTATACAGCCAGCATGGTACCAGCCCCCAACTCCCCCTCCCCCCGTCATTTACCGTCCTCGCTTGGGCCCCACCCTCCACAAGTCTCATGGACAGAGGTCCACCAAACGCTCCTCCATCTCGGCCCTGAGGCGCAGACGGGTGAGGTGCAAGCGCTGTGCTGCCTGCTGCAGGAAGGAGTGCGGCACCTGTCACTACTGCCATGACATGAGGAAGTTTGGTGGACCTGGACGCATGAAGAAGAGCTGTATCATGAGACAGTGTCTAGCGGTGAGTCGTCACACCCATCATGGTTTTTTTATGTGTGGAACCAAATAATACTGCCCATCTGTATATATGTGTATATATATGGTGTATACTAGGAGCAATTATAAATAATATTATATTACTGATGTCAAATGCAATGTTATTGTAACAACAACTCTCAGAACTCTTTAACACTTACTTTTTCCTCTAGCCTGCCTTGCCGAACACGGCTCGATGTGCTATATGTGGGGAAGGGGAATCAGATGAATCAAATCCGAGCACTCACTCACTCATGGAGTGCTCTGTCTGCTCACAGATTGCCCATCGTCAATGCATTAAGGTAATTTGCTTGAGACATAGTGAAGGCTATAAATTAATGCATTACCCAAATATTGCATGGTTTGTTTTGCTGTGTACAAAGATGCACTTTGTTGGGTCAGAGATGGGTTTTGCTCTTTCAGACTTTTAACTGATCTTTGTTTCAGGAACCCGGTGAGGGGAAGATCAATAAGGATTTGCCCAGCTGCTGGGAATGTCCCAAATGCTACCAAGGCAAAAGCTCAGCATCAGAGGTACCTCAAACATATTTCACTTAAATTTGCTCTGTTTCTGGCTCTCTGTGTTTTCAGTTCATTCAGTCTTTAAACAATTTTTCCCAATTTTTTCCAGCAAAGTTTCCTTTTTCAGTAACTTCCACCAGTTGATGGTTGATCTTGATACTCAAATTAATGATGACACTCTTTCTGTCCCACACCAGTCTTCCAGTGATGAAGAAAGTGAAGAGTCAGAGGGCTCAACCTCCTTGCCACCGTCCAAACTTGCGTACCGGGAAGGCATCGGTGTAGGTGAAGGGATGAGAAGGGGGAGACGTAGCAGACCCCCATCCCGACCCACAGCACCACCACCTTCTCAGAAATTGCTATTGCAGCATCAGCAAAACCGCAAGAGAGCAAGTGCACTGGAGCACAGACTTAAAAAGAGGGTAAATAGGATATAACTGGATTTTAGAATTAATTATGATTTTAATGATCAAAAGTTAGTGACAAAGTAGTTTCTTCTCTTTTGCCACTGATTTTGATCTATTTTAGTCATTGAAGATCTTAAGAAATTTAAGCATTACCTTGATGAAACCTGCAGTCACCCTGAAACTAGTGTCACAGATGCCACAGATATGTTTGTTGGCACCTCATCAGACTTAAAATAGTAGATAAAAAATATGTGAGTGTGTCTTTTTGTTTTCTCTATTTGACATTTATCTCGTTCCCAAATCCCTTTTCTGGTTGTTGCAGATAAAACTGGAGCGCAGCAAAATCCTAACGGTAACCATTTCACTTATTGCATTTCAATAATACTACAATGGATGTGTATTATTATTCCAGGAGGTAGTTTCATTCAAATAACTTAGTTTAACTTAGAAGATGCATTTCAGCGACGATTATATATTTTTCTAAAATCCAGTTATTAAACATTAGTGTAGTTGAGGCAGTCAGTTGGGAAATGATGATTTTTGAAAAACCTTGTTAAGTGAATTTGAAGCTATTGTTAATTACAAACAATACTGCTGAGAGCATGTTGTAACACTGGATTGTTATGTTTTGCTCTCATTTGCCATCCTTTTTGCCCTTTACCTCCCAACAGAAACAATCTCTGGATCGTTCTCCCAGGCTGCTGAGCTCCAGGGTGCTGTCCCGGCTGCGCTCTCCCACCAGCAGAATATCTCAGGGCAGAGGCCGAAGCTCCACCTGGGCGAGTGGCTCCTCTTACCACAGCGCTCCAGGAGAGACGGGGTCCTTCCAGCAACAGCAGTCTTCCCTCAGTCTGGTACTTGAGTCCAAGGGAGAGCCCCGCAGAGGGAGGGGGAGAGGGGTGAGGCTGCGGGGAGGAGGAGCAGGAAGAGGAATCAGAAGTGGTAGAAGCCATGGAGAGTTGGAGGAGGAGGACGAGGAGGAGGATGAGGACACTGAGGACAGCAGCAGCAGCAGCAGCACGAACAGCAGCAGCAGCGACGAGGAAGAGGAGAGAGGGCAGAACAGTGGGAGGGGATTGGATAAAGAGAACCAGCCGCAGTCGAGACGAGGAGGACGCGCAGCCAAAGAAAGAGAAGAGGAAGGTAGTGAGGTGGCCAACCAAAACGGTGCAGAGGAGGATGACGTGGAGGAAATGGAGCAGGACAGTCAAATGGGGGTTAAAGATGGCTCATATCTTAAAGTGACACTCCAAAAACCAACCAGAGCCAAGCGGGACCCATCAGCAATTGTCCCCAAATTAGAGGCTGTTGCCCCTCAAACCGCCACTTCAGCAATACACAACCAGACCAGAGCCCTCGTCAGACCCCCCATTAGAAATCGCGGACCCTGTCCTGATCAACACTCCAATAGACACACACCACCACACACTCGCAGTGGACACACAGACACTCGTACCTCCCACCCAGAGAGGCCAGAGGCCTCTAAAAGAACAAAGCCGAGCAGGTCGGCTAAACTGAGCAATGGCGCCTCTTGTTCTTCAACCTCTGAGCTTGCTCATCTCCGCATCCCTCTGTCCGCCCTGCAGGAAGGAGGGAGCGAGGCAGACAGGGAGAATGGAGGAAGCGGGCCGGGCTGTGAGAGGGAGGTGTGGGTGTCCGTCTTTCGCTACTTAAGTCGAGCAGATCTCTGCGTCTGCATGGCTGTCTGCAAGAACTGGTACAAATGGTAAGACCTCTTAGCTGATCGATTGTTATTAGGGAACAAAGATCCTATCAAACCTTTTCATCTTTCCTCACTCTCACTCAGATCAGCTGTAGCTAATACTAATAAATGCATAACGTCTAACTAGAAAAGTTTGACTGTTCTCTGGTAATGGGCTTTCTGCAGCTGTTGTCTGTATTCTGCCAAAAAAAATGTGAGTGGAAAGACACATCTGTCTAACACCACAGTACATGAGTGGACTGTGTGTTTGTGTGGTTAAACACACAAACAGAATGGCGAGTCTTCTCAGGAATAATGATCTAGCTGGTCACCTTAATTTAAGAATCTCCCAAATTAGATTTAGGTTTTTATCATATCAACATTTTAATTTTATCAGTTTAACAGTTTTTATGGGGCCTTGTTTGAAGAGATGTTGAATGTTTCAGATACATATAATCAGCATATTCATGTATTATGCTGCTTGTCTCATTTTCAGGTTGTCGATACAAACTAGTTTTTGAGCCTTCTCCATTAACAAAAGGTTATGACATCTTTTAGTTGTAGTTATTTTCATCTTTAGTTTGTTGCAAATGTTGAAATGTAAAACTAATGAGATTCAAGAAGGGATTCAGAATCATTTGGATTTCATAATACATGTGATAAAAGGCTATCAGACCCCAGTTTTGTATCTTTTTATTGCCAACTGAGCAGCATTTATCCACATAAAGTAGTGTCAGTGTGTCATAACACTCACAAATGGATAACTAGATGAATGGATGTGAGTTTTCACGAGTGTGTGCTTGTTTGTAGGTGTTTAGACAAGCGGCTTTGGTCACGGATCGACCTTAGCATCAAACGCACTGTTACTCCTCAGGCCCTAACAGGCATCATAAAGAGACAACCGGTCACACTTGACCTCTCTTGGACCAACATCTCTAAAAAGCAGCTGAACTGGCTTGTTGGCCGCCTGCCTGGTACGTAAACACACACACACACACACACACACACACACACACACACACACACACACACACACACTCTTTCTTTACGATATGGTCAATGTTATATATGGAAATAAATACAGCAATATAAAACAAAAGAATCGTATAATTAAATACAGTTAAATCAAAGTAGAGAATTATTTACAGATTTAAGTTTTATATGAGTTATGAGTTAGATATGAGATATGAGTCCCAGGGTTTTCAAATGAATTCTGAATTAGTCATGTTTGTGTTTTCTACATTAAACACAAATCTTGTCTTGATTTTGTAGGGCTGAAGGATCTGATGCTGGCAGGTTGTTCCTGGTCATCTATTTCAGCTCTCTGCTCTTCTAGTTGCCCCCTCCTCCGTTCTCTGGACTTGCGGTATGCAGATGGGGTCAAAGACTCTCAAATCAGGGATCTAGTCACCCCTCCAGGTGAGGAATGAGTAGCCTGAGAGGCTACAGATTGATTGCTAGAAATGGTTCATCAGTTGTTAATGTATCCAGTAATGAACTCTTATGTCTAGTTATTTTTCCCTACTGTATATCCCTTGCCCTTCTTCATCAAACTCTTTTCTGCCCTTTTCCTCTTCCTCCCAAACAACACCCCTCTGTTCCAGGCTGTGACAATCGCAGTCAGTTGCGGACCATGCAGTGTTTGCGACTAGCAGGCCTGGACATCAGTGACTCCACTCTGCGCCTAGTGATCCGCCACATGCCCCATTTAACAAAACTGGACCTCTCCCACTGCAACAGTCTCACCGACCACTCCATCAACCTGCTGACTGCAGTGGGCTCGTCCACCCGAAACACACTTACAGAACTCAACCTGACAGGTGAGAGATTGATGGGAATACCTTTTGGTTGAGGCACAAAGACCATGCACACACACGTTGCATTAACTTCATTTCACCAGTATTGACGTGTCTGTGTACCTGTTTGTTTCCCAGGCTGCAGTAAACTGACAGACACATGTCTAAAGTATCTCCGGCGCCTCTCTTGCATCTCACTGCTCGACCTGCGAAGCTGCAAAGGTGTCACCCGCAAGGGCTGCGAGGACTTCATTTCTGAGCTGTCAGTCAACACACTCTACTGCCTATCAGATGAAAAACTGATCCAGAGGATATCCTAAGCACCTGCCTCCTGACTGCACAGGGGATTTGAGGTGCGAAGGCAAGAGAACAGATCCTGATGTGAATCTGTGTGACACAAAGGACACAGACAGGCAGGGAAGTTCACGTGCACCTGTATCACGTAAAAAGGAGGGGTGGGGTCTAAACTGGGAGTGCTTTACTCACTTAAATGGTGTTGGTGAAAGGGGTTGTCACAGCTGGAACAATTTTTGTTTTCAACGTTATATACATTTTATTTCCAGTGTACCTAAAGAGAGACTCAGGAGCTTTTTTTCTGTTGTTCTTTTGGGAATTAATGTTGTGTGGAAAAAGCAAAATTACTTTTTTTTGAATTGCCAGGAGTGGGAGGATATGGGCAATTTATTAGCTGTATTAAACTACTCAAGTGCTCAGCTCTTCCTTGGACAGATGCCAGGCTTGACTCCCATCCTGCCTTGAGAGAGAGAGAGTGAGTGAGAGAGAGAGAGAGTGAGAGAGAGATAGGCAAAGACTTATGAGTTTCATCCTTGGGGTATAACTGCATTGTTCTGTTTGGCTGATCCCCATTAAGTCTTATTTATCATCTGACTAATTTTAACTCATTTGATTTCAGCTCAGTTTGGCTGCTGCAAATAGATCGCTGTTTTTTGTCAGATTCAAGAGAGCAAACGTTGTTTGATGACTTATGCTTTATGAACATCTATGCTTTGAGATTTTTAATTTTTTTTAAGACTACTAAAGGTGACGTATCTTTCACATTATGACTTATAAAGTGGGTGACTGGAATGGCCTGTGTTTACCTGACGTATGTTCAGCTCAATAAGGCACTTGGGTGCAACAGTAATCCAGTGGTGTACTTGATAGGCATACATGGACAGTGAGTGGGTGTGGGTGTATAAAAGGGTAAAAAAAAAAAGACAGTGTGAGAAGGCAATCGACATGGCAACAAGACCTCACCCCAACAGTGGGCAGGTTGCATTAAGTGTACGGGGTCAGCCAAGGCTTAGGTGTCAGATAAATGGTGCATCTAAAAACAACTGTTAGACTTCAGGTGCTATTATTTCCAAACTCCTTTTATTTTGTTTTTGTACAGAGACATTTAGAGCAAAAGTGTTAATATTCTAGATAAAACTGCTCCCTGCCCCCTCTTTGATAAACTTTTTTTTGTTGTCACGGAGTATCTACTTCACAGATTTTCATGTCCGTCTCCAATTCAGTGTAGAGAAATATGATTTTGTTTGGGAGGGGTTGCTCCTTTCTTTGTTCCCCTTAAAAGTGTAGTGGTTCTGTATCACAGGTCTCCTCCCAGACCGCTCTCCTGGCCATAACCCTTCAAATGAATCTAAGTATATACACAAAAGTGTATATATATATATATATACTTTTGTGTAAATGTGTTTTCCTCTTTTCGAGTATCAAAATGGGAATCCTGTAGCATTGTAATTATTTTCAGAAGCCTTTTTCACTTTATGTTATTTGTGTTATTTTTCAAGAAAAATAAAAAATTATAAACAATAGGTAACCCTCACATTATTTCTTGAGGTGAAGTAAATGTTACACTAGATTGCTGTTAGTGCCATTGTTTATTTATTATTATCATTATCATTATTATTATTATTATTATTATTATTATTATAAGCTGTATTTAAACAGGGAGGTATATTGATACAAGCTCTCTCAAGGATTTGCACAGTAGGATCAGATATCAGCTCCATCCTGGCTCCACCCAGCTTCTCTCATAACCTGGAAATAAAGCGACGCCTAAATAAATAAATAAATAAATAAATAAACAAACAACGCTGCTGCAGCTGTTAATGTAGTGACTTCATCTTCAGCAAAGCTGCGTTGAGGTGTATCGATGGTGGTCCAGTTTAATGATCGTCAACCCGGCAGGACTGAGTGTTAATCGGCAGCAGCTGTCACCAAACATCGTGTGAGATCGCCCTAACTCGACTGACCTGGATGTGAAACTGGATTAAAGGCCGAATCTCGCTTTATTTTGACAGACCGTAACAACCCTGCGATATAAACAGGGGATGGTTGCAGCAGCAGCAGCGGGGGTAGCTAACGTTAGCTAACTTCATCAGCCGGTGGTTTCATATTATTTCCACTCAGGAGCACATCCATCATGACACAATGAACGGACTTAGGAGGGGCTTTTTCAGCCGGCTAAATTAGTTGTCTTTGCATTGTGAGTAATGGAGTCAAGGTGCCAAGAGGAGCAGGAAACAATGTTGTTATTAGCCAGTTAGCTAACGTTAGCTCAGCTAGCTGTTAGTTAACTACATCAAATTAGTGGGCTGAGTTAGCCGAGCTAACTCAGCCCACTAATTTAAATAGGCACGCATACTATTAAAGCCCGTCTGCTGCCTAAGTTAATGTTTGTCACTTGGGTAGATTTTGCTTAGTGACAGGTTTCTTCGCCCTCCTTCTCCAGTGAAACACTTCTTTCTTTCAGCTTTAACCATTTCTCTGCTGTTAACTGAGCTAACTAGCTGACGTTAGCTAACCAGCTGTGCGGATCAGTCCGCTGTGGTGTCACTGCAATCTGTTGGCTGCTGAAGTCATACTGCAAACATAGCTTTACTACTGTTTAACTGTCAAGCGGACGACAACCATGGCCCAAGAAGCGTTTCCTCTGCATTTGCTGGTCTGGAACAATCAGTATCTGGAGCTTGATCGAGAGCTGCAGAAGAATGAGGTAAGTAATGAGGTTTATTTGCAGCTGGTGGATGGATTTCTTCTATTTTTTTTATTATTTTTTTTGACAGATGCGTTTGTGAGGTCGCACTGCATTGCGCTGATGCTGCCTCTGTGTTTTTGGTTCTGCAGCAGGATATGGAGCGCGTAGATCCGAGGGGGCGCACCCCGCTGGAGCTGGCTGTGTGTCTGGGCCACCTGGAGTCAACCAGGGTGCTGCTCAGACACTCCTCTAACCCCACACACTGCAACACACAGGGCTGGACCAGTGAGTGCTCCGCTGTCGCTCCCAGTAAATCATAAAAGACACTAGAAGCAGCCCACTGTCGTTAAATGTGAGTTTGTATTTCAGTCTTGCAGGAGGCGGTGAGCACCGGGGACCCTGAGTTGGTTCAGCTGGTGCTTCAGTACAGAGACTTCAAGCGTGCCACTGAGAGACTGGCGGGCATCCCAGAGCTGCTCAGCAAACTAAGACAGGTAAAACTGCTTCACAGCCTACATTTTTTTTTTTTTTTTTTTGGGAGAAAAAACTTTAAGCCTCCAGGTATTAAACTCTACCTGTTGCCCAGAGCGCCACACCCTGATCCTCAACCACACCTCACAGCTTCTGCAAATATTTATAGAAAGAGTTTTAGACCGCTGTGTTAATGCATCTTTTTCATTACGGTACAATATGGTCAAAGCATGTTCGCAAGTATCTATCTCGATTCAATCAGGATGCAGAAGAAGGGTGTAGATATTTTGTTTTTGCCCAAGTTAAAAAACTTTCCTTGGTCCCTTCCAGGCGCGGGACTTCTATGTGGAGATGAAGTGGGAGTTCACTAGTTGGGGTGAGTGTGTTTTCACAGAGGTCGGTTTCAGCACCACAGTAGTTGGACAGCTCCCCCTTGGCAGCAGCTGTCGCTCAGAAGACTTTAAAAGACTGTTTACTCCAGTGACAGTCAGAGAAAGTGGCCTATACACAAGACAGGGCAGGTTTATTTGAATACATTTGATGTAAACCACCACAAATGGCCAATGCCGTGCAGTATTAACAGGACTACTCTGTAATGTGGTTTCCTGTGTTCGGATTGTTTTGCCTTCTCTAATCTACAGAAGATGCTCATAAAGAGTTAATTACATTTTGCAGATTGAAATGTTATCATCATAAATTAGAGGAGAACATTTTAAAAGGTCAGCCACTGCTACAAGTGTGATGTCTTTAATTTCACTAAATACAAAACCCAGACAGTTTATTAATAAAGCCGTATAGTACTGGAATTTAATCATTTCTCAAGTCATTTGTCTTTTGACCTTTTTCTGTCAAGTATATGGCCGGGCAGATTTAGAACTTTTCCACAAAAACATTTAATCTTTCCATTTTTTTTCTCTGTCCTTTACTCCTTCCCTGTTGGTCTTCCTCATACTTGTTCCCTCTTTGTGTTTTACTTCTAAAATGCCTCTTCAATCTTCCTCTCAGTGCCCTTGGTGTCGAAGGTGTGTCCCAGTGACGTCTACCGGGTGTGGAAGAGCGGCTCGTGCCTCCGTGTGGACACCACCCTCCTGGGCTTCGAACACATGACCTGGCTGAAAGGACGGCGCAGCTATATTTTTAAGGGCGGAGGTGTGTGTGCTCACATACTTCACATACACTCTCTAATAGGGACATTCCTGTGGTTGGACCTTTTTTTTAGTTTAGGTTGGTATGTCCTCCACCTTTCCTTTTAACCGGTGTACTCCTCTTCTTCAGATGACGGGGCCGTGGTGATGGAGGTGGACCATGAGAAGCAGGTGGTGTACACAGAGCCACTCGTGTTGTCTCCCCGTGACGCGCCCTCCCTCCTGGCAGCCATGCAGCCATCACAGGAGAACACAGCCCAGAGAATCACGTCGCCCATCGTCTCCACGCACCTCAACACACGCAACATTGCCTTTGAACGGTAACAAGCACATACTGCATACAGATACATACAAACTAGAATCATTTAATCGAAATCACACTTGATTTGTTTGTGTGTTTGTGAGCCATGTGTCGATGTAGCCTTCACCCGGCCTTTACTTGATCTCTTTGCTTGGTTAGGAACAAGTCGGGAATCTGGGGCTGGCGTTCCGAGAAGAGTGAGGTGGTCAGCGGGTACGAGGCCAAGGTATGTGACCGCTGAGCCAACCCAGTACAAACTGTTCTTCAGAAGCTGAAACATAGTTCAGACCATTTGGAAGTTTGTTCAATATTCTGTGAGAGTTACCAAACAAGAGTTATCAAACAAACAGGATTTCAAAGTTTTAAATAATTTTTTACGCAAACATGTGTCTGTCGGGTGTTTTTGAACATTTATCACACTTTATCCGGAATTGTCCTTTTTATTTTTGAATTTTGATTATTTTAATTTAAAGTTTGAGACGTTACAGACAAAACACAGTCACAGTATCCTGTTTGCTCTGTCAACGATACACTTTTAATCCTTACACTAAACCCCAGATTACCTTCTTCTGTTTACACCAAATAAATGTTTTTGTAACCCAAACAAATGTGTTAACTGGAGCTTTACTCAAACAAAGTTTAAAAAAGAAAAATGTGTGTTCAAGGGTGTCTTTCCTTTTGTGTATTGTTGTGTTCAGGTTTACAGTGCCACCAATGTGGAGCTGGTGACTCGGTCGAGGACAGAGCATCTATCAGACCAGGATAAGTCGAGGAGCAAAGGTGAATGTGTGTGCGCACGCACACACACACACACACACACACACACACACACACACACACACACACTGTGGAAAATGAGATATAAGCTAAATACAATCGATCACTACGTAGTTCTTTTTGAATCACAGTATGTAAGTTATGTTCCCCTCTGTATATTATTATGTTATTTTTGCTCCAGATGTATCTCCTGCCTTACTTCCAGAGCAAAAAATAGATTAAATTTGCGGGGCAGACGAATGCTGACGATGATGATCTCTCTATTATTCCCACTCAGGCTCAAAGACTCCTCTGCAGTCGTTCCTGGGGATTGCTGAACAACACACAGCTCACAATGGGGTAAGAGTCTCCACAGTATCACATCCACCCACACCACCTACAGCTTTCTTTGATGAACACTGTCACTTATAACTCTCTGTATTTCTGTCAGAGTAATGTGTCCCAGTGTGCCAGTCCTCACAACCCCACAGCCATCACAGCTGAGGAGTACTTCAACCCAGAGTTCAACCTGAACGGCCGGGACATTGGGCGCCCCATCGAGCTCACCAGCAAAGTCCAGAAGTATGGCATCAATCACAAGTTCACCACTTCATTGCTTTCTTTATAGACCAATTCTTTCAAAACTAGGGTTCTACATCTTTTTTGTCTGTCTTTCTTGCGTCCTCTCCAGGTTTAAAGCGACACTGTGGTTGAGTGAGAGTCACCCGTTGTCCCTGGCTGAGCAGGTGACACCCATTATCGACCTCATGGCCATCTCCAATGCCCACTTTGCCAAGCTGCGTGACTTCATCACCCTGCGCCTGCCGCCTGGCTTCCCTGTCAAGATAGGTGGGTATGAGCGGTCACACAGTGTGGGTCGTTTCCTATGTGTAGCTAGATGGATGTCCTCATTCATGCATTCATGATTCTTGCAATATGTTCTTATATTCCCACTGGTGCTACAGGAATAATCAGCCATGTATAACTTTCAAACACTCACTGTCTTGTATTCCAGAGATTCCCCTGTTTCACGTGTTGAACGCCAGAGTGACGTTCAGTAACCTGTGTGGCTGCGACGAGCCGGTCAGCTCTGTGACGGTTCACAAACCTGAGAGCTCCGAGGAAGCTGGTAACTACTGACTCACTCATTCACACTAGTTATGAACTCTATTAAAGGACATTAGGTAAAACCTGATACATTTCAGTGACAGAGAATTCAAATATCAGCTGCTTCTGAAGAGTGAGTCTTCTATCCCAGTGCAGAATATTGGAATTATAATATGGCTTTATAATTAGTTGTTTTGGTTTGAGAATAAAGGAAGTTTCTGAAAATATAAGGCAGATAGTTGTTTCCAAAACACAGGATTCCATTTTTTTTTCACGTTATACCCTTTACTTGTAGGTCAGTCTTTCAGTCCCTTCAACTGTGAGGTGGACCCCTCAGTGTTTGAACCCCCGGCAGACTACACCACCCTTGGTCCAGGCCGCAGCGAGCCAATGAGGGACGAGGACGACAACCTGCTGCAGTTTGCCATCCAGCAGAGCCTGCTGGACGCCGGCACAGAGAGTGACCAGGTCAGAGCTACGTGTCCTCTTCTGCAGTGTAACGCCTCTTGAGTTTAGTGGCTGGTTCATTGCATTCTGACTAAACTAGTAAAACAGATGAATTTCACTCTTTCTTTTGGACTCATTGCAGTGACCCAGGTGACATGTCAGAACAAAATATCAAAATATGTCTGTGTGACTTTATCTGGACTGTTTGTCCCTGACAGAATATGCTATAATTGGTTCTTGCTTTTCTTCTTTATCCCTGAACATTTTTAGAATTTGTGCCACAATTCATCTTTTTAAAGCTAACTGAAGCTGGTTTCTTGTGCTGATTCTTGTGCTTCTAAAGCCAGTTGTAACACTTGAGTATTGTTTTTAGGTGACTATCTGGGAGGCCCTGACCAACAGCCGCCCGGTGCCCCCGAGTCCACTGTACGAGGAGGACTCTCAGCTGGAGAGGTGAGCTGGCCCTTCAGACTTTACCTCTATTGTTTCTGATTATTTTAAGCCTCCTAGATTTTGTACTTAATGAACAAAACAAAAATAAATTTAGCAGCGCTTGAGGCTGCCATCCAGTGAGCTTAGTTTATCTTTGCGTAGCCTTTAGCATTTGTATTGTTACTGTAAAACATGATGTTTAACTATTCATGCCTGTTCATAATTCTTTCTTATTAAGGGAAACCCTTGCTTCTGAAGTAATTTAATTAAACATCTCTAAATAGTATTCAGTGATTAGCTTTTCCTCTCCACCTTCTCATGGGAACAGCAACTCCCAGTCATCCTGTAATGAAGCCCAGCAGTGAAACTCACCTGTTAAGATACTGTTCTTTGTTTTATAATATTTAAATTTAAGTCTTAACATGCTTATTTTGTTGTTTTCTCAGGGCAATCCAGGAGTCCCTGTCCATCTCGCTGGCCAGCAGAGAGGGAGAAGACACGGCTGACCCCAGCCAGCCCTCCTCTGTCTCCCCGCTGGACCCCACCGCCAATTCCCCGCTCTCTTACAGCACAGTGACCGATCCACGGCTGTCGGGACACTTTGGTGTGGCGTCGAGTTTCGATGAGCAACTGCGTATCGCCATGGAGCTGTCGTGCCGGGAGCAGGAGGAGATAGACAGGTGAGGCGGGAGGAAAACAAAGAGGAGGCTATCTGACGTACATTAGCTTACCTGAGACAAAACCCGCATGCTCATCAACACGCTGGTTTGAGTGACCCAGAAAGTGGTTTTGAGTGGACCGCGTTGTGTGAGCTTTTACAAAACTTGCCGGCTTCTGCCCAGCTGTTCTCCAAATTCTCCCTCTATTCCTCTTCTTTAGATTGTTTTGCTTTCAGTTGAGTGTTCACACACAGGGAGTGCTGCAGTCTGCTCTTCCATCTCAAACTCTGTTTTGGAACAGTAGGGTGACAAACAACGTCTGCGACACAGTGGGGGGTCAAAATCTCCCAGCACCCACATCTAAGGAAAGAATCTCTGAGTTGTCGTCTGTTCCATGTTGCTAGTTGTGCTCATTCATACACAATAAAGGTTGTGTAGTTTTGTGGGATTTGCGGTGTGTGTGGCAGTCAGCCTTGACTAATTATCCGCTACTCGAGGCAAATAGTCACATTCAGTTGTGAAGTTTTGGAAACTTGAAAAATACTTTTGAAGTCCCTTCAACTATCAGACAGTTTTGCCATAGGCCAGTGTGGAGAACTCTGCCCCAAATCTACTCCCTTTCCTGGAAATAAATACTAACATGAACCAATTGAATCTGTTCTAATGTATCTGGTTATTAAAGCCTATCTTCATTGATCATCATTGATACCTCAGTGATGCTACCATGCAGCTATCATAGCTAAATACTAACGTCTGATATTGAAGTGCCCTTATTACAGTAATATAAACCATTCTGTATTGTTAGCATTGTGTTTCCACAAATGTTACATACTTTGTAGAGCAATTTTCAAAAGATCTAAGAAATAGAAAATAATTAGAAACATTATCTGCAGTTGTGGGAAAATAGTAATATATTTATAGAAGTAATAATTTAACATTCACAGGGCTGTCATTGTTCTGATTTGCTTTATTTCTTATTTTTGTCGGTAGGCAGCAGAAGGAGGAAGAGGAGGAGCTGGAGAGGATCCTGCAGCTGTCACTCACCGAGAAGTAATGTCACTACAGCAGTGGAGCGGTGTTCTTCATTGGGGAACAATCCTCTTAATTTATTCAGTTTTATTTTTATTTTTTAAATGCTGAGATGTTAAGTTATTAAAGATATTTTATTTGTCTTTCTCACACGAAGGCTGCTACAACAGAGTGTAAATGACCAGAATATAAGAAGTGTGAGTGAAACAGGTGGGAGGGATGAGTAAGAAGAGGTGGAAAGAGGTAGTCTGAAACACTACAGTGAAGGAGGAGACAAAAGGGAGTCTTTGTTCTTTTTTTTTATTGAATATTTTTCACAGTGTTGCTGTCTTTTATTGAGTGATGAATGATCCTTAAACTTTAAACCTATAACATGATCCATGATAATGATGAAAAATATGAAAATACAATCTTAATGGAATAACTTAAAATTATTAAAAATATTTAAAATAAAACTAAAAACATGATTATAACATTTGAAACATTTATGTTGGCTTACTCCTATGTGTGAAAAATAAAGAATAATGATCATCCTGGATTATAGTAACGTTTTCTATTAAATGCTTTTGAACAAAGGAACAAACGTAAGACTGCCATGTATGTGTAGCTTTGTATTTTACACTTTGATAATTCTTTCGTATCAAAAATGGACAATGATTTTGACCTGTACAGTAATTAGCTTGTGCAGTTTCACTTTTTAAACCACAATTTATGAGCAGAAATAGAAATAGAAAGCACCTGAGCATCTGAGACAATAAACATCCATTTAACGGTGTTATCGGTTGTTATCTCACGAAAATGAGCTTTCTTATCTCGAGACGAGATACTTAACCCATTATCACAAGTAAACAAAAGCTTGTTTCCTCATTGCTTCTAATGTTTATCAGAGATCAATAGAGCCATGTCAGCATGCATAGATGGCGTATTATTGATGTAGCATTGGTTTAACATAATGGACAATGCGTTGAGGAATGATGAGCAACTTGCCCGCTAATATTCATTTTCATACTGACTAAAATGAGCTAGCAACTATGAAAAATGCATAAAGAGAACCTGGACATTTGCAGGGATCTTTGAGCTCATTTAATAAATCTTTTGTCAGAATTGCATCACATTACCAGGAAATTACCAGTAATAGCTTAAATGAACTGTTTTCAGTTCAGGTATGAATCCTCTCCAACATCACCATGATCTTGAGTGATTAATGAACCAGACACTCATTTTCAAGTTTTCTATAAACATCCTGTGATCCTGAGAAAAGAAGTCATTACTGATCTGGAGAAATCTGCCTTTTGTTTTCTGAGAAAAAGTTGAGATAAATTAAGTTGAGATAATGGCTATTTGAAAGCGACACTTTGGTCTTTGGGCAATTGTGATGGATTCTGGATGGATGTTTTTCAATACCGCCATAGACTGATCGATGAGAAAATACTCATTAGTTCCACACAAAGTTGAAATTATATTTAAAACCTGTGTCATAAAGTTGTATCTAAGAGCTCTTCAGCATTTATTTTCCTCATTTAGACACAAACGTTTTCTAACTTTTGTAGGATTAAACTTACAGCTTAATGCAGTGATTTGTAAACAACCTCTCATGAAGAAGATAATATATCTAGAATAATATTATGTGTTAAAGGGCCAGTTTGTAGGATTTAGTGGCATCTAGTGGTAAAGTTGCAGATTGCAACCATTTGAAACCCTGTGACTCGAAGTGCAAAGGAAGACCTAAGGTGTTTGGTTTGTCCATTCTGGGCTACTGTAGAAACATGGCAGTTCAACATGGCAGACTCCATAGAGGAAGACCCGCTCCCTCTGTAGATAAAAATGGCTCATTCTAAGGTAACGAAAATACAACAATTCTTATATTCAGGTGATTATACACTAATGAAAACATATTAATGAATATTACATTAAACTTTTGAACACACTGGACCTTTAATGTTACAGTGTAATGTGAAACTGTTGTACATCCAAATGGAAAGGGTTTCAGCAAGACTGGCCATGAGACAATGTATTCAATCTTTTACAAATTTTCACTGACAAATGGATAATTTTCACCTTTCTTTTAATTAATTGCTTATTTTCTGTTAATGCAGCCAAGTTGGATTATAAAAATTGTCTTTAAGGTACGTCTGTCCATCACTTTGGTGAGTTTAGTGCCGCCATGATGTTGAAATGTATGTTTTTTTTATTGTATTATCTTGACAACTATTGGATGGTTTGCCAAGACATTTAGTTCTGACATTCACGCCCCCCAAAGGATGAACTGTAAGTGTTTTGATCACTTTTCATCCATCATCAGGGTCAAATGTTTATATTGTCCAGAGTGTTGGTCTGACCAAACATAATGTAATGACTTTCCCATCAGCCTCTGCTGATATTGTGTTTAGAGTAAGTTTAAATCCACCATGATGTCACCACCGTTTTGAGGCCTCATCTTGGTTTTTTGGAGCCAGAAGTGACCATGTTTGGATGAGATGTGGACCTGAGGAGGACATGCATTCCTATGCCTCTAACCTGATTGGACTGAGAACCCAAGGACACACGACTTATCAATCACGCCTCATCCTAAAGCACAGTCGCCCCCTGTTGGTCATCAGAAAAAAATGCATGTTTAAGGCATTTAGCTTCGTCCACTATTTATTATACAGTCTACGGCACAGAGTTAGCTAATCAGCTAATGTGAGCATGCTGACACGGTAAACTAATATGGTGAACATTGTATACAGCGTGTTAGCATTACCCTGTTTACCTCCACTTCTCCTCCTAATTATGCAGCCTCAGAGCTGCTAGACTGAGCAAGCTGTACAGAACTTTGCAACTTGTCACCATAAACACAGGCAGTTTCAAGCACATTTTTGATATGCATATAAATATTTATAATTTAGTTTTTCCAGCAAAATAATTAAAGCCTAATTTTCAGTTAGAGTGTCCTATTTTAAGAAACTGAAAACTTCCATTTAAATTTAACCGGCACACATTTTAAAACTTTGTTGAGTGCATTTGTGAAAGATTTCCATTAAAGGTGGAGGAATGTTGTCACATCCACAGAGGAGCATGCAATCTCTCAGCTAATGTTTAAGTTAAAAGTTAAACACTAACAGACTTGTGACGTTCTTGTGAAGCCAACAAGAATACACACCTCACTCTGCAGTCTTTGTGGCCCACTGTGCTGCGCTTGAGTGGGATTTTTTACTGGTTTGATTCTCATAGGCTTCGTCCTCGTCAGCTGCAGAGTAGATGATTTCCCTCCGTAATTTTAAAACTTCACGAAGCTCTCCGTCCAATTGTCCTAGTTTAGACAAAAAAATACAAATGACCACTCTTTTTAGACCGACTTTACTCACTCATACAGACACAAGTCTGAAGCAGCTCTGATAACACCACGCTCATTCTCACCTAGCTTTAGTTGGTGATCATCATGAGCGTCAGGAACGACATATTCGCTCTCCTCTGGCTTGGTTGGAGGGGGCAGGAGCTCGTCTTTGGTTTTTGACCGCAGCATAGGTGCCACTTGTGCCTTGGGTACTGTTTTAGGTGTAGGTGAGGTGATGCTGATGCACTTTGGAGCAGGTGACGCGTCTGTTGAACACACACACAAACATTATTAAAGAGTTGTGTGCTTGCACTTGTCACTGAGACTATTTCTAAAAGCAGTGTTCCTCTCACCGATGCAAGTGTCGTAGGGCTGGGACGACATGTAGGGATGAAGACGGTACTCTGTCTTTTCAATGAAGTATTTAAGTACATCGTTCAAGGAGGACACCGTCACCTACAGAGGAGAGAACGCAGGGAGAAAAGCAAAGAGAAGGACTTGGTTTAATAATGTTTAATGACGATTTAGATGATTTCTATTGGCATATGTTGAGGTTTTTTATACTGTGGCAATTGAACACTGCACACCTGACTGTTTGAATGTTAGTGATCAAGGTATCCAACCTACAATATAAATAACTTAAATCTGTATAATTTTACAGGACTAGTCACATTCATATTTTCTTTCAATGGGACTTACTGCTGTGTCCAGTTCAATGACGAACCCAGTGTTTATGGAGGTCACTCTGTAGTTCTTCATGACGGGCCCACTGAAACACAAGCAAGAGGAGGATTATTTGCTTACTGCTGACTGGGCATGGGAACTGTGAATAAAAGTTTCTATAAAAATACTGGAATGACAAAATAAATCCATATGTTCATCCCTTTCTCAACCAAAGCACTTCATGGTTAGTGATTGTCATGATAATCATTTCTTGGTGGACTCTAGCCTGTACCGGCATGTGTCAGATGACTCACAAGAGCATAATATACAACACAGCGCTGATGTCAAAGAAAAACTATAAAACCAAGGGTTCATATTTATGTGATGAATGACTGATACCAAAAGTGTCCTGTCAGACGAGGAAAGAAAATCTGATATTTACTACTAGGACTTGAAACGAGTCTTGTAAATATAATCTCCTGTAGTCAGTGGTGCATTCAGAGGTGGAGCTGGATTGTCAGACCTGGGCATCAGTTGTCTGAGTGTCAGGGCGTAGTTGTTGGCCAGGGTGGACGGGCGGAGGATCATGCTTCCATACTCAGGATTTGCTTCCAACATCCGCTCGGCCTCCTGCCGATTCACATTGAAGAAACACCTGAAGGAATCAAAGCAAAAAAATTAAAATACTTCCTCATTGCCTGTGAAGGTAATAAAGGTGCAAGTATGCTGTTTCGGAGGGCAGAGTATGAGGCGCACACAATGTATTTATAGCTTTAGGATAGCAGGACAGACTTCACTGTTATCAGTGACCTAAAAACCACGTAATATTGCTGAATGGGATGTTAGGAAGACAGACATAGCAGGAAGTGCTTCAGGAAGATTTCTGGAGACAGAAAGTAACTTACGCAGGAACCTCAGGGTTGGCTTTAGGAGGGGAAGGTGAGGCTGAGGCTGAGGGTGAGGCTAGGAAAGACGGTCGGGGTGGGAGGGGTGGCCGTGGCGTGGGGGGATTTCTTCTCTTCTCCTGAGCCAGAACCTCCTGCAGCTGCAACAGCTGGCCAGGCAGCAGCTGCATCTTATTGGGAATCTCTTTCTACGGGGGAAACAGAGCTCAGTGTCAGCGTTGTTTTACTCATTGTTACTAATGCCACCAATTTGTGTATGTGTATGGTCTATGTGACATGTGACATCCAATTTGAGTTTAGGTGTAACATTAAAAACACTCAATGAAATTGTAACCACACAATGAAAATAAAGGCAATTATTTTCAGTTTGCACATATCCCTGTTTCCTTGTTTGTAACCTTACTGTCATTACCATTTTCCATATCTGTCTTAAGGGGAATTTGGCCCAATACAAACATCTTGAGCCAAATTATTGCTTAATTATTAACCAGGAAATACTTGTTTCCCACTGTTTGCTTTCTTTGTTCCCATGTGTGTTAAATAGGGCTTGGGTTTGAGCTCAGACATTAAGGGTCTGTTATTGTTTCTTTTTTTACAAGTGCTGAGCAATATTCAGTACGGTGTATTACACCGACTCCCACATCAATCATCAGAGTGTGTCGGTAAGCCTATATATACACATATATACGTGTGTTTGTGTGTGTGTGTTTGGTTTACTAACTTTGATTACAGTCAGGATGTAACCCTTCCACTCCTCTCCTGTGTCAGGATTGTCCAGCTGTACAGTCACACAAACATTTTGGTTATGTGATGATGACAAAAAAAAAATAAAAGAGAGAAAAATCAGTCAGATTTTACCACCACACACCTTTAGCTGCACATCGTCTGTGTGCAGCGTGAGATTGAAGATAGTTGCTGACTTCCTCTGATTTGGAGAATCTAACTCCATGGACTTCAGCTGCTCAAGGTCCAGCTTCTCTGTGTACTGACCAAACAAATAAATAAATTAGTATTATTATGTATTATCAGACAAATTCTTGATCAGTACATCATGTATTCATTTATCCAAAGGGTGACCTTTATGTCTCTTTCACCTGTTTTCTTATAACTTTTCAACAGTGTTGCCTTTGTTTAAAAGACTTTACATTGTACACACATTCTAAGGGAAACAAATGTTAAATTCACTGTTCAAATAATCATGTAAAAGGTTTGCTGTTACTAAGAAAACTTAAGGTGAATGAGCAAATCAAACGGCTTACCGTATCCTGTGTGTCATCCTTGTACAGAAAGAGTGTGGCTCCCCGCAGCTCTCCATAGTATTTCTTAAAATCCTGCAAATCATAACTGTCACTTTGAATGTCTGCTCTTGACACAGCTTTCACATTCACAGATTTAACATAATTTAATACAGTCTCAAAGCCTTATACCGAAATGTCAAACAGCATTTATTACACATTTAGTCCCTTCTTTTTATGTTACATAGACACATTTACAGTCTATCTTTTCCGACTTTGTCCTCACCTTCTCTTTGCTTTGTTTCTTCAGCAGGTCTCCAGAGTAATAGAGTGGTAGAGCTGTGATAGTCTCCCTCCTCTTGTAGACGACTCTGGGGTGCACAGACATCTTCCAACACTCGGTCAAGTCTGTGTGTTTCTTCTGGCTTGGTTTGGTTCAGCTTTGGTTCGCTTCACTTCTGTTTGTCCAGCAGTGAAGTCATTGACGTTGAATAAACAGTTCAGCTGGGTCCTGAGAAGGTTTTGTTCCTTGTTGTTTCTTCGCTCAACTCTGAAAGCACTAATAAATTCTCCTCGAGTCTTCCCTCATATGATTATTGATCTATAAACCTGCACTGATAAGATATTCTCCCCCCTTTTCCTTCAGTCGAGTGCATTTTCGACTCTGAGAATGAGGAAGTGCTGCAGTGATTTATAAAGAAGGAAGTAGTTAGCACAAAATATCCCAAATAAAAGTCCACTTTTGTACTTTGAACCTGGGTACAAAGATTTATATCCCCACACACAAGCAATGAAGCATACAAACATGTGTCTCCACACTTAATGTGAAACACTTACAGATAAACTATTTCACATTTAACACATAGAGTGCCAAGCTAAAGGTCACACATCTGCATGTGCACACTCTTAAGTGAAAATTGTCAAGATTGATTATTTCAGATTTCCCATAGAGTGAGATAGCTCTAAAAAAGTGTTTTTGTCAACTTGAATTCAGATTTCTCACGTGAGAGTTTAGGATTTTTAATGGCGTCATTAAATATCATTAAATTGGATATTCATTATTATATCAAAGACATTTGGTTTTTATTATAGATGTATGTTATCATTCGTGCTATCATAAATCAACACATTAAATTACTACATGCAAAAAAACCCACCAATAATACATTAGACATTATCAAGTTTGAATAAATAAAATAAATGAATTGTTACATTAATACACGCATACTAAGTCTTAATACAGTATATAAAACTTTAAATATGAATTGTAAACTCTCACTCTAAACATTCATAGGTACAGTATGTATGTCTTTATAAAATGTTATATTTTAAACTCCTGATTAATTCACTGGTTAATATTCCTCTATTTTAAAGTGAGACAATGTAACTTTTGCTGAATGGCAGCCATTGTGGTCAACAATGACAATTATGTTAAATGTTAAAACCTGGTTTAACAGTAGCACAAGAAGGGAAAAGTCATAAAGTTGGCAAACTGTCTCAGCAATATCTGTTACATTGCAACAAATACATTAGCCACCATAAGCTAGCTGGTCATACCAGATCATGTGGGGGTATAGCTACAAAACTCCTGAGTGTATTCAACTGAGCAAGGGTGTGTTTTATTGCCTATAAATCCAACGTTCATTCGTAAGAGGAAAACTGCAATAGTCTCAGGTTTAAAGCTTATTGATCATATCTGAGATTTTACATTTTAATTTATTCTATTTTTCTATGTAAATGATCTATTTCACATGGGAAATCTTTGTATGTTTGGCTCTCACCTGGTGAAAATGAGATATGAAACGCCAACACTGAGAAGCATGCTATAAACAAACACAGGACTGGTGGTTGCAAAAAACACTGCATCGCACATGTAATGCAGCAGCAGTAGAAGACAGGACAGAAGGAGCGTCAAACAGTGACACAGTGGGGACACAGAGATGGAGATAAACCACAGCAGCCCTTTGATCAACCACAGGAACATCTGGAGAAGGCGCAGGAGCAACCAAACAGTCCACAACAGCAGACATCCAAACAACCACAACGCTTTGGTTGGAAGAAAGATGTCCGCATCCTAAAATACACAGAAAGAGATGCAGAGAAAGTCCTTCTGTCTTGTTTTAGAAAGTTGTGAGTGTTTAACAGAGTGTTTGGGTTTATGTGGACTTACATAGTCTTGTACATCAGTGTCATCCTTTCCAACTAATCCCACTTTAGTAAGAAAAAGAGAAAAACACTCATAAGTAGTTATAATCATCTTAAGTTAACATTACAAATTAAGATTTATAAAACTATAAAAAATACATATACGTATGTAGAGAAGGCTTTCCAACCTGTTTGTCTTGTGACCATCAGTTGTTATCAGTTCCACCAAAGAACCACCAAGCTCCTCAGATGGTTTAATTTAAATAAATGTCCTAGGCTCTTAGAGCTAAAACTCAAAAAGCCTAAATTAATGAAAACTAAAAAAACTAAAGTCTAGGGTTAGGGTTAGTTTAGGGAAACAAAACTATATAAAGTAATTGCAGCTACAACAGTTAAATGCTGCATAAGCATTAGTGCATCAGTATTAACAATCTAATAAATATATCTAATAGTATATTAGTCTCTGGGCTACTTTTATGCAGAATGAGTACTTTTACTTATCACAGTTTAATTAAATTCAGCTGATACTTTTATTTTAATAGGATTTGAAATTAATGACTTTTACTTATGGAGTTTACATTGTTGTCTTTATATTTCTACTTGTGTACTTGCACCAGCACATGGGCATATAACTATTAATTCCTATATTTCTATAATAAACGGCCACTTTCACTAACTTTTTGCATTACTCTTTTTCATGCACACTGAACACCTCGATAAGTACATTAAGAAAGATTTGCTGTGAACTTCTTTCATTCACACATTCATGATAAACATCCAATTTAGTCACTTACTGAGGAAGGTCAATGCCAGAAGGAAAAATATCACACAGGTCATCCGCAGCCCTTTCCCACTGTGCCTGTTGCTTCTCTGTAGTCCAACCTACAGTGCATTTATACAAAGAGACATGTAAATCACTTCAATGTATATTTTCACACCTATTGTTAAGTAATACCCATGGTCCAATAATGCTAAAAGATTATATTTAATTAATAATAACATCATTAATTTAATCACATAGACAGCTTGTAAGATAATTAAAAGATTAATTAAATACTGTTATATAAATGTATGTATGTATAACTCGAGCCTGTGTGTGCATGTGTATTCAATGATATCTAACTTTTTTATTAGTCTACTGTCTACTTGCTTTGTCACATACTATAAACTAATACTGACACAAAACTACTGACTTTATTATGCAATGAAACTTTTAAAAACAACCTCAAAACTTTAAATTTGCCTTTAATAGATTTGTTTTTTATTTTATTATTTTATTTTAAACGTTTATTATTTGTATTATTATTAAAATCCTTGTGAAACTGGAGTATATCTATAGTGCATTCATAGTAGCTGTAGTACTACTAATATTGTAGCCTATAGCAACTGTAACATTACACTGATATTAGTAACAGTACATGTGTTATAACCCCAGTAGTTTCAGTAGACTCTTTAGTGGTAACAGTTGCCACCAAAAGGCCTGTTGTGATAATTTCATCATTAATGGTTAATTGTTAGTTGCAACACCACCAGCATAACACATTATACTGTCTACAAACAACTGCACAAAGCAGCCACAGTGGATTAATAAACAGTAGTAGTAATAATAGCAGCAGCAGGAGACTTTAATTCATCTTACCTGTGAAAAAGGTAAAAAGAAGTCTCCCTCTGCTGCCTGCTCGCCCTCCCTGCAGATGGTAATGATGTGAGCTAGACGGCGGTAGTGTTTGAACTCAACACAGCTTCTGGGTGATGGACACTGTGGACGGAAATCATCATCATCATCAGCATCATCGGAGCCCCTCAGGTCGTGGAGACAGCAGGCTGGACGGTGGCTGCACATTGTTACTGCCATGGACTGCCCAGTAGAGACTGAGCAAGTTTATCCTCTGTGTGCCAACAGGGCTGGGAAAGTGAAAGTGACTGCAGGCTGGCAGAGGCAGAGCTGCACCTCCCAGCTGCTGCTCCAGTGCAAACTCAGAGCTCAACATTAAGTCTTTATTTATGAGTGCTTTGATTGTCAGTTCACCTTCAATAATAATATAATAAAACATAAAACATTTCTACAAAGGTATTAAATATAAACACATGGAATACAAAACTGGATTTGCAATATGTCTTTTTTTCTCTTTTAATGTTTGTGATAATATCTAATATCATCTGTGTCCAAAGGTTTTGATGTTTAACTGAAGTTAACCAACATATCAGCCTGTTTTACAAAATAGTTCTCAATAAAAATAGTTGACAGCAAGTTTTTACATGTAAAGTTTAGATTTAAATGTGTCCTCTTCCTTTAACAGTGTCCATACCTGTGTGGAGGAATGACTCAGCACATGAAATATTTGCTCAGTAATGATACCTTGCAGTCCACACCCACTGCACACCCAGTTGTCCCCATCAATGCATAATTAATTTAATGAAATACTGTAGCCACATAAAATAATAAAATACACTGGGTAATTAAACAACTTTAAATGGTTTTGACTGCCTATGTCATTTAGAAAAAACAACCATGATTATGTCAGGAGGCTGAAACCTGGGTGAGGATGAAAAACATTAGGAGAAATGGCTGATAAAGCTTAACCAACACAACCCAGGGATACATGTTTTCATGGTTTACCTGTTTCTGTTGCATTTGAAGACACCTGTAGTCCTGGCTCATGTTATATCATGGAACACAGCCTGGTATATCTTTGGTCGGGTCCCTGTTGCTTTTGTTGTCTAGACCAAAAATAAGAGCTCCCTGTTGGGTTGTCTGGCTTTGTCACTATTCTCCTAGCAACAGCTTGTCTCATAATGTCCACTGGAGAATTGGCTGCACCGAACTTATGTCGGAAAACAACTCATTATTGGGAGATTGCTGGATGGTGAGCAGCCAGTTCAAGTCAAATATCTTGTTTTAAGGAGCCGTTTTAATGAGTTGCAGCTTGGAAATACAAACTTGCTGATATTATTGCTTGTGACCAAGCAAAGTACTGTCAACTGCTGCCCCCTACTGATGCAAGAGTCTACTACATACTAGTGATGTTCAGCAGGAGAAGAACTGGTGGAACAGATGATATTAACAACGGCCCTGCTCTATTTAGGGTGTGTGCCAATATACAGTAAAACCTTATTTTTATGAGTTTGCCTTCGCATACCATCATACCACCAACCTTTGCCTGTTGTTCTACTTGAATTTTTCTCTCTCTTTCCCATCATAGTTTTTTTCTTACTCACACTGAGAGTCTAAGGTTATGTTATGATAGGTATGTTGTAACAATTGTAAAGCCCTCTGAGAAACATTGGAGGATTTTGGGCTTCAGAGGTAAAACTGATTTGACTCCAGATTTTTCAAAAGAGTTGAAAGCTTTTAACCTCTTACATATATGGAAGCCCATTAATGCCAGGAGAAGAAAGGAAATTTGATGAGGGATCATAATAATAAAAAAAGAAATACCAAGTCAATATTTTAATTATTTGAATCAAAATTGAATGATCACACAATTATAGAATCTATATGTTCTTACCAGGAAGAGAAAAATTCTGATAAAAATAAAGAATGATGAAAATAAAAAATAATGAGTAATTAACGCTGACTAAGTAATACATTTTTACTCTATAAGTCGAACATGTGTGATACCAAGTCGTAGTTCTGAGTCAGTGCTGTTTTGCTCTTTGAATTACAAACACACAGATTGAAGATCATAGAACATATATATAGCAAAACATCCCCAACAGTCTCCTGTATAAGTAGTTGTAGATGTACAATATGTGTGCCTATGCTATGTTTGTTGGCATCTGCATGTGCTTGTAAAACACTTGCCACCATGTGTCTGCTCGCTACATGTCTCCTATAGACTGATGCGACACACTGCTGGCCACAGATGTCTTTCTCAGCGGTGTTCTTTGACCCTGCCAGTCCCTCTGGCATCTCCCGTCTCCTCCTTTAATCCCTCATGCTGGAGGGGAGGACAGGGAGATGCGCACTAAGGAGAGAAAACAGCCACTGTTCTCCATCACAGGGGCCCTAATGATGCTCCCCCTCAACCACTGACTGAGGAGAACATGGCCACAGGGGTGACAGCGATGGGAAACAATATGTTGGACTGATGAAGCTCTGTTAAGCCTCTGAAACAACAGCATGTGCGTGCTCTTTGACTCCACATTATGTAAATAAACCACAAAAGGGCATATGTCTTTTCAGTTTTATTTAAACATGTTGGTAACTGATTAAGGTTTCTGTCTTGATGGCAGTCATGTTGTAATAATCACAATTTCAGTCAATATGAAATCCTGTTTTTGGCACTGAGAGGATGATGTTCTTTCTTCTGAGGTGTTTTGCAGCCTAGTTCAGCTGTAATGACACGGAGGCCCTAAACAAGAGGACAGATGAGAGAAAACCCTTTGAGAAACACATTAAAGCTGAACTCATATCAGATATAAGTGATCATATTTTGACGCGGACTGACCTAAGAGGTCTGGATCATGATTAGCTGGCAGGCCGGGGTAAAAGGTGAGGCTGGAAAAAGAGGTCAGGCAGGGGTCAGACCATCCCCAGGCGTCATTACAGGAACACGGCTGGTCGTAGTAGTCACTGCAGGAGAATTCTCCTTCTGGAAAACAAAATAGCTCCTGTCATAGGTTCACTTTTATCTACCTCAATCCTCCTCACTGCAATCGTCACTTGTTCTAATTAGTAGAATGACAAAATACATGCATGTGTGTGCTCCCAGATGTAAGTATGCATATTTCTTTATGCAATCTCCTATTCTAATGGTTGCAGTGATGGAGTGGTGGAGGTGTAAGTGGGCCTGTAATGAGAGACTGAGGTGAGGGGGAGGCAAGGAGGAGCAGAGAGCCTGCTGGATGAGAGGACAGAAGCCTGGGGTGGTGAGGTGGATCTCCTGCTGTTGAGGTTGTTTCAGCCAGAGTAATATTAACACAGGACCACTGGCTTTACTCATCAGTCTGCTGTGTTGGTCTGGTGCCTCAGAGAATCCACTGTAATCTCTGTGTCGGCAAATCTACACATGTTCAATCCAGTCTGGAGTCTTACATTTTGTCTTTAAAACACAGGAATAGAGGTTTCCAGTTGAGCATTTATTGTTTCTTAGCTTGTTTCAGTCATTTCCTTGATATATTTGTTGAGTCAGGTGATTTTCCTCTGAAAGAAAATTCCTGAAAACAATGAAACTGAAAAATGTGGATGTACAATCACTGACTTCATCCATAGCTTTTCTGTTAAATTTAGGAGCAATCATTCATCACAGCTAGCCTGTGAAGTCACATTTCTATTAACCCATAGATTCCCACACCGAGAAAACTTTGTGCACAACTTTACCCATGTTTTCACTGCAGGAACCAGGGACTAGGAACCTTAGGGAAAACTCTGTGTTTCCATTGCAGGGACCAGTGTCTGAATTAAGTTCTGGGGACATTATTTTACCCTCCAAAATCCCTTTTGGAAAAAAATCTTTGTTTAGTTTCAAATATGAAACAGACAGTAGCAGTGAACTTGCAATTAGACTAACAACCATTAGCATTTTGTAATATTCCTATATGAAAGTATAAAGGACATTGATTTATTTTATCCCAACTACAGAAACTGTGCACTATGAAGTACTGTATATACTGTACCTGTAGTGGGTAATCGAGGTAGAGCTTGTAACTGCATTTAATTAAAGTAAAGATCTGTTTAATTACAAAGTTAGCTAAATGGAATTCAGCTTATTCGTCATTAATTTTTCATTATTTACACACATGCTTTTCCTACTGTGATATGTCAAAATGTAAAAAAACAAAGGCCTATTAAGCAGAAGCAAATATACTCATATACACACACAAATACACTGATCACATCCACAGACCACATTACCTTCCTTACGTTTGCTGCTGCATTTCCTGATTCCCAGAATTCCACTGATGGAGTAGGTGGACTCGGAGGGATAGGCTGTTTCCATGGCAACATGTGATGCTGATGACACTGCAGGGGGGCAGAGGTCAGTGTCAGGAAACAACAGAGAAAGACAAAAAGATCAAGAGAAGAGCAGAAGGGAAAGAAAAACTTACCAACGTCACAAGACCCCGACTGGACTTTGTTTCTGATGATCCTATAGAGACAGAACTCACTCAACACCTACTTTATTGATCTGTGTTGTCAAGCACATACATACACATGAGACTTATTCATACCTGTTGATTGAGCTGATGCTGGGCACGCTGTCGTGGTCGCACACTCGCTCCAGCAGCAGTCTGTCTCGGATCTCCCAAGCGAACATGGTGGGGTTGGTGTGTTTCAGATGCAGGATCATTTGCACGACTCTGGGAGTGGCCACTTTAGGCTTAGAGCCTCCAATCACTCCCGGTCTGATGCTTCCCGTCTCATTATACCTGAATTTACAATATCTGTCAGGAGGGTTTTAGCATTTTACCTGCGGAGAAGGTTTGTTAAATATAGATGCTGAAGTGATTTATGTAGTATCTATTTATGTTGGAATAAAAGGAGAAAAAGCAGCACACATCATCAACAAGAAAACCACATCTTGAGATTAATTTATATTAAAAATAAATTAATTTCAGAATAATGCTTCCTGGGACCACACATATATTAAAAGGGATGTGTATTAGTATACACATGGATAGTGAACATGAAAATAAATATAATGCATTATTTACATGAAAGTTGGCAGTTTTTATCTATATATTATATATGTTATAATTATATCTATATATCATTATCTATCCCAAATGACCTATGACCATGCTGGTGGTTCTCATATGTCAACTTTGTAACACTGTAACTTTGTTCTGTAAAGCTATACAACTACTAACAAAGTTTATTATTATTATTATTATTATTATTATTACTATTATTATTATTATTATTACTGCACCCAAAATCTGCTTCATTGCGGATAACTCTGCACTATGAATGAATAAATCAACAAACAGGCTTGTATTCACTTTACCTGGCCAGTATTTTGCTGACACAGCCGTGACTCACGCGCAGACGGCGGGAGATCTCGCAGGGACGCACGCCCCGTTGAGCGAGCTCCACGATGCGCTGTCTCACCACGTGCGGTAACGGACGCCCGTTAATGAAGACACCGCCGAGCTGGTTCACCCCGCCGTGCCCTGAGCACCGGAGCGGATCAAAGAAACGCCAATGAAAAAAAAAAAAAAAAAGCCATGACACACACACACACACACACACACACACACACACACACAAGACACACACACAGCATCATTCAGGTGTCGTTTACTGGCGCTGGGCACGCGCTGGCGGCGCCTCCTAACTTTAATTGAATAAGAAACGTCATTACTTACTGTGCGTCACGGTGAGTGGCACCTGTCCGAAGCTCGCGTCCATCAGCTCGCGCTCTGTAGGTAACTTCTACACGGTGCTGGAACAAAGTGCTTCTCACTCAAAGTTTCTTTTCATTAAAGAGAGCACTGTTCAGATGTTTGTCCCGTATGTATTTTGTTTGCCGTGCGGAGTGGCAGCAGTCTTCAGCACTCGTGCGGTGGACAGCGGCACGAGCCTTTGATTGGACGCACACGCACAGGTGCACGCGCTCCATTTTCTTCTTGCTTTTAGTGGTAAAGGCTGAAGAGTCAGTTCATGTGATCAGAGCTGGAGGAGCCAGGATTTAATGCACAACGAGACACCACAATATGCATTCATAGGATTTTTCATTCAGTTAACTATTTTATTTTATTTACTAACATTTTATTTGTTTTTCTAAATGCTGGTCTCAACAATTATCAATACACACAGTGAAATGGGACAAAAGATGGTACGTATAAAGCCCAATATGAAATCAAAAGTTACCAGGAATGTTATTCTGGTGTGGTAATAACCTGCTAAATCCATTTAAGTTTGGTTGGCCTATGTTCAAATTTAAATGTATTTAGGCTGGTTTAAGTTTATATATAGTTTTTAATGTAGAATGTAACGCCCTCAGGTTAAAGCCCCTGAAATCCTCATTAACATACGGAAAAACCACAATGCTTATTTCGCATTAAAAGCATAAATCTCCTCAGTGAAATGGGCTGATTCAGATACACTAAATGAAGAAATGAGAAGTAGTAGCCTAGAAACCTACATTCCACCATTTGGGTCAATGGTGACTCAGTGTGATTAAATAGGGCTACACTTTACATTACATAAGTACATAAGTATGTTTATATTAACATGTAGGCCAGTGGTGTAATGTGAGTAGAGTTACACTTGTATTCTTGAGATATGCTCACAGATTTGAGGTATTTACTTAAATTAAGTACTTAATTTAGTTTCCTGTTCAGCTAGGATACATTTAAATTAAATTAAATTGGAAGTCGTTGCTATGGGAATCGTCATTTATAACATTCCTGTTATATAATATTCATTACTTTTTGACTTCTATATTACAAATTACGATAAAAATGTACAAACCAAATCCACCCAGAGTTTAGGGGGTTAAACTTTTAGCCAAACTTTTTGTTTTTAAACGCTGGGGGCGGTTTTTGTTGTCCAACATTTTAACACCCGGAAACGCCGGGTAAAGTTTTTTTTTTTTTAACGCCGGGTAAAGTGCTTCAAATGTAAACAAGAATGAGAGTAACCCTCTCAGTTGTATGGAAGGAAACAAAGTATTGTGTATTGCGTGGAGTCGCAAGCGAGATGTTGTGAACTTAAGACGGTAAGCGTCTGAAAAGTACCATTATGGACTTTATTTAACGGGTTTGTGTTCGTTAATTTAACTGAATTAACTAAACTGCCTTGGCTACTACGGAGCTAACGTTAGCATAGCGCTAGTTAGCCTGATGTTAATCCACGTGTCAGTACATACTTTGTATGTTTACACACCGACTTCATAATTAGCTACACGTATAAGAAAGAAATTCCCTAACCAAGGAATTTCTTCCCGGTTGCAGTTATTAAGGAAAAGCTAGTGTTAACCTAAATGAGCCATTAGCCACCGCTGTCTGATAGCAGTAACATTGAGCCGTCGTTGGGCGGTGCTCTTCAGCTGCTTGTACTATGGACTATACGAAGGAAAATGAAGATGACGATGGTGAGAAAAGAGGCAAGGACAACCTCTTCTTTATTGAGTGGTCCAGTAGTTCAGAGGATGGAGGAGAGGTCGAGTTCAGTCCCCACAAACCTCACAGCAGCTGTAATCGAGCTGCACAGCTCAGCGGGGGAAGCTCTCCTCCGCTCCTCCTGGCATTCAGCAGCTCCTCTGGACGGGCACAGCGGGACAGCAGCCCGGGGCCTACCTCCAGTCTGGACTCACAGGAGGAGAAGCTGCAGGAAGAGGAGAGTGGCCAGCCCATTGAGGGGTGGATGATCCTGGGAGGAGAGGAGCAGGTGGGAGACTCAAGCATCCAGCTTAACCTGAGCTACAGGGACAGCTCTGAGGATGAATCTGGAGATGAAGGTTAGACGATTCTTGATCTCACACTGGGTTGACATTGTGTTGAACTAGTTTTTATAGTAGATACTTTTGCAATGTGGGATTCTGAAATGGTTACCCGAAGGAAAACCAAGTCAAACTATGAGTGAAGTACAAGGAATATGTCCAAGTGTGTCCATCAACAAGTGTTGAAGGATCTACTTTTGTCTTGTAATAAGAAAATAACTATATAAAACATGAAACAATCAAATTCAACAGTCTGTCTGTAACCTGTAGTCAGTTACAGTATATGGGCTCCAACTGTGTGTCTTCCTCTCTGAATTAGGAGTGTGTGTGTTGTACTGCTGACCGATGGGTACAGGGTGAAATGTGAATGTTGTTACACAAGGTGCTGCAGCCACTGTGCCAACCAATTTGCTTGTTAGTACAAATCAGCAAAAATCAACAAAACAGGGCCCAGAAATCCAAGGTATATCTCCACTTACTTCTGTTTGACAATATAAACAGTGTAACAGTGGAAGTGGTTAAGAGTGAACATTTTCTTCAGTTAAAATCAGGTGATCTCAGTTAAAGGACGGATTTTAATTATTGTGATTTTAGTTGAAATGGTTCAATTCAATTTCAATTCAATTCAATTTTATTTGTAAAGCGCCAATTCATAACAAAGTTACCTCAGACACTTTCAAATAGAGCAGGTCTAGACGAACTCTTTATAACATTATTACAGAGACAACAGTACCAATGAGCAAGCACTGGCACAAGGGAAGGAAACCTGTTAAAGCAGAAAAGGCAGATCCGGCTCAGGTGGTGGTCGTCTGTCTGACAGTGGGGGAGAGTGAAAAGAGAGAGAGGGCAGAGAGAGCAGACAGAAGACAGAAGCAAAACAACAGTATTGGCAACATAAGTGATTTCTGCTGTAAAACAATGATAACAAAAAAACAGGCTACACTGCTGTTGCTATTTAGGGATTTTAAGTTGAAGTAAAGCTTTTATTAAATTATCTATCTATCTTTTTTTCTCTGTAACTAATATTTCATAGAGCAGCAGAAATACCAGCTATTTAATGTGTCAGTGTTCCAACATGGGATATTGTCAGAAAATACAGAAAAATAAAGACGTGTTTAGATAGAAATACATTTCTGTTGATATATTTTTACTCAGCAAGCACTCCGTTTTCCGAAATGCTCTTTTTCACATTAATGATGATACTCATATTCACACCAGGGAGCTGCCCTGCACAACCACTCCATCTTATCTTGCCAGCCAGCGGCTCCACCGGAGCAGAGAGGTTTAAAGTATTTCCTTACATCTCACCTCAGTGATAGTTATTGTGAGAAGGTCAAGTGTTTTATATCCGTTTTCTAAGCCCTGAGAGACTTACAGCTTTTATAACACATAATACCTAGGAAAGACTAAATTTGCTCGGCTTGGAAAGAACTCTTGATCCTTCCTTTATTTGTAAAACCTTTTTTTAAAATTGTGCTTGCCTGAGAACCACATATTGTGGAATACATTTCTTTATACAAAACTTAATGTTCTCCTTTGTCATTCTCTCCATTATAGATCATAATGTGAAATCAGTTAAGGATACCTGGGCCGTATCAGACAAAGACAAGGTAACTTTTTAAAAATAACTTTTATTGATTTTCAGGAATACTACATTAGAGCTAATTTATTCAAGGAAATCTACTTTTATTTTGTTTAGTCATGTAATATTATTTGTTGAGTAGGTGTTAGGGGTCTTTTAATAGAGATTTGTTTATATAATCCAAATTCAAAAGCAAATATTGTTCAATTGTATTTGTTGTTTCTATTATTCAAATGTATGTATGCATAAGAAATACTTTAAAAAAACATGAAACTGATGACTTTTAAAGCTAAATTTAAATAAAGACGACTCTTTAATGGGCTAAGAATATTTACCGTAAAGAGTAATTCAACAGTAAAGATAAGCTCTGTGTAGTAGAATTCCCAGTATGGATTTGTGGCAAAAGAAGGAAAGAAAATTGTCCGTGGTCTAATGAACTTACAAGACTGCCTTTTTAAATAATGTCTGTCATGTCTTTGCTCTCTAATATTATCTAGTACGGACGGTATCAGCCTTTCCCCATTCGTTATTTTGTGCCTGGTCCTTCTCTCATCTGTAACGTCTGCAACAGGACGGGACACCTTGCCAAAAGCTGCTACTACCACAAGGTAAAAGAACACTGATCTATCCTTTTTCTTTTACACACACATAATATTCTTCCACACTGTCATTAAGTAGAGCAGATATATAGAAATATATATATAAAGCAGATATCGCGGCCTTGTAGAAGGAATAGTAATTGTAGGGTTTGATTAATAAAGCTATTAATAACCCTGATTCAGGTTGAAATTACGATCCAGCTGATGAGATTTCTGTTTTATTAAAACCACTTCCGGGGTTTCATATTGATCGAAGATGTTTAACAACATCTGTTGTTTGAGTCCAGCTGATGTTTATACTTTAACTATCCAATTATGGCCTCATCTGCTTAAACATGGAATATTTTGCTGTGCTGTCACGTGTAATTATGCTGTCAAGTTGAAGAATAGATGACAAAACATTAATGTTTAACTGACTAGGTTACCCAGTTTTTAATGTTAATGTCCCTTACAGACTACCATAAGTGACACTGGAGACATAAGTCGTGATGTAATTTCACAATCACCTGTAGGGACTGACTGCAAACATCATAACACCCACCTTATCACTCTTGTAAAAATCATTTTTCGTCTCTGTGTCAGCAGAAGTGTCCTACCTGTGTCCTTTGTGGTATCCAAGGCCACATCCAGAGGGACTGTCCAGGCCGCCCCTGCCCTAGCTGTGGCCTGCGTTCACATGGATTCAAGCCTTGCGAAAGGCCCCCGCTGTGGAACCAACACTGCCAGCGCTGTGGTATGGCAGGGCATCTCTCTGATGTGAGTTTTGTCCATTAGCCCTGAGGTCTGGCCCCTGTGAGTGTGTTGCCGTGTTGAAGGAAACTTTAAAAGCATTTGTCAGTTGGGTGTTGACATGTTCTGTAGCCTCAGGTGTGTGTGGGCCCCATTTATGAAGTGCTGTTTGATCTCAGCAAACAGTTTCTCATCTTCAGTGCAAGTTACACAATGCTTTGTTCTATAGTGCTCAAAAGAATAATTTCCTCTTTTGTTTCCTGGGTTTTCCTCAGGCCTGCCCTGATACATGGAGACAATACCACTTGACAGTGAGTTGAAGTTTTGAGTGTATGGCACTTTGCTTATCCCAACTTCTTTACTAGGCAAGACACACTTTTAAACTCCAATTTCTCAAAACTAGAAAATGGAAACCATCCAAATGAAAAGGAGGGGGCAGAGGACCATATTTATATGTTTTTTGATAGGCTGGTGAAATTGAATGTTTTCCATGTTTAAAAAATGTTCTTTGTTTGACCTTTTTTTCAGATCCAGTTAGAGGTTCCACTCAGGCCACGGACAGTCCAGACCCTAAAACATGAGAAATGCCCTGCTCATTGTTACAACTGCTCTGAGAGGGGACATTATGGCTATGTAAGTGGCCAATAAAAAGGAGTCCTTCTCTTCTTTTTTTTTTTACCACCTCTCCTTTCCTTCTTGGCTCGATTCTGCCTTAAATCTGTAATCCCTCTCTTTTTCTGTCTCTTTCTCTACACTGTCTCATGTCTCTCTCTGCCTCTCTCTTCCCCTCTATATACCTCTGTACAACGTACCTCTCTCATATACTCTCTCTTTTCTCTCTCCCTTAGTCACTTTGTTTTTTTTGTATTAGCACCACTCTTCTGCATCCATCCTTTACATTTTCTCTCATTCTCTGTCTGTCTCTGTACATCTGTGTCTCTCCCTCTGTCGGTATCAGGAGTGCACCAAGAGGAGGATGATCAGTGGGACTTTTCCTTCACTGCCCTACGTTTGCCACTATGACACCATGGAGGATATCTTCCAACGTCGTACCAGGATGCAGACAAGAGACAAAGGTGACAAAACATATAGTACATGCAGTATTATTGTACATACAGTGATGGATAAATGTGCATAAAATTGTGTCATTTTGCTTTTTATTTTAATTTAATCTAATTAAAAACACATCTAGTCCTCCCAGGGTCCCCTTTTACAATTGTATTGATTGCAGCATACACCATTTGGAGGTCTCTCCAGTTACCTATTAATGGGGTAACTTTAGCCTTTTATTCAGGAGCAGATGGCCTTAGATGAACACAACTTTCATAGGGTGTTTAGAGCCTTAACCATGACACCCTCCATTTGGTGGATAAGCAGTAGAAGCCAAATCACTGCCCATCTGCCCCTGACTTCCAGCTTCTCTCCTCTCACCAACTCCATATTCAGCAAGAGGCACTGTCTGCTTCCTGCCCCATTGGCCAAGTTACATCCCCTTTCCTCTTTCTGTGGTCACCCAGAGCAGGCAGCAATTGCCAAACAGACGCTGTAGAAAAACCTCTACAACCGACCTCAATGGAGAACAGCCTTGCTTGCCATCCTTCGTCTCTGCAGTTCTGCACTAGAGGTTGATATTTTGGGGCTATGCTTTAATGTGCCTCTTGACAACCCTCCTCCCATGTAAATTCCAGCAGGATTATCTTCTCGTCTTCTGGGGAACCACAACACAATCTATGGAGCACATTCTCCCAAGACCTTGCCATTTGCTGCATGGAGGGTTCAGGCCTGTGGGATGTGCCTGCCATGGTTCTCTTCTGAACAAAGGAGACAATTAACTGGCTGCGTTATTCCTCCAACGTGTCAGACTTTGTCATGGAGCCACCAATACCGGCCTTAGGTTAGAGCTGTTTTGCACCCTGTCAGTATGTGTGTTAGAATCCCCTTCAGTTTACAGCTGGGGTCCTCCATCAGCCCCCATGTGTGCACACATGCTGGTGAGGGAAGATACAGTAAGAATGCTGGATGTTCGCTTCCTCTTGGGCAGCTCCCATGTCTCCTTGATTCCTTCTTGAAGTTCCTCACTTCTTCCTGGATCATGGTGCATTGCATTAACTTTCTGTTTAAAATGCACAGAGCCGAAGCCTTACCTTGAGAGCACTGAATGCAGATGATGGTTAATAGCTGCATCAGCCATTTGTGGCCTGATCACGTCGTAACTCCAGCTTGGCGCATGCATTGATCTTACGAGTCTCTTAATGTTAGAGCTTACACCTTAGCTTCCTTAAATTACTAGTGGTGATAATGTAATCTGCAGCTGGCCTGATCTAATGTAGAGACCCACAGAGCAAAAGCTTATGGGAACACCCAACCATCTCCATAAGTGCTTTTGGATTTCCCTGTCAATACTCACTTGTCATGGGAAAACTGCACACTGTGAAGAACCACAGCAGCATTACTCAAAGACTGTATGACTATGACAATAGATTGCAAGATCGTCAAATCGCGATACAAATATCTGAAAATGTTCAGTAGTTCACGTTCAGTTTTACATTTACAAAGAAAATGAAATGCATTGTTTTGCACAGTTTAGAAAATATATTTAGTAGATTTTTGTCTGAAATAAAGTAAATCTTTTTTAGTCATAATGTCATTAAAAAAAATTGTGAGAAAATCATATCATAACCCAGTATCGTGAATTGTATCAAATCGTGAGTTGAGTTTTGTAGATAACTCTCAGCCACTAATCGGTTTGCTTCAGGGTGTTTATGACATTGGCTGTATCAGGTCCTCGACCCACTGAACTACTTGCCAAGACATTTAATTGGGCTGTACTCAATAGATGGAACAGACTCTCCTAACCACCATACACCTGGACTTCCTGGCCTTAAAGCTCATCCCTGCCCATGTTACAAAATTGTCCATGGATGCTAAAACCCATCTGGCTTGTACATGAGTCTCTGTTGTTACTGTGATGTCATCCATGAAACTCTAAGACGGGGGGAGGTGATGCAGCCAGTTGGACTTCCTTTTTGGAGGTCTTGCCAATGTGTGATAAACTATCCAGTTGAGAAGTGTAGCTTGAGGCCTCCTATGTACCTGGAAACCATATCTTGAATGGAATATGATTGTGGTCTAGAGTTTTAGCTAGGTGTACCTAATAAACTGGCAACCAATTTCCGGTCTGTTTTCTGTGTTTTTATCTATCTTTGGCTGCTAAATGGTACATTTTGTTCTGGTCGCTACCTTTTTCTGCCCGATGTTTTGTTCTGTGCAGGTAGAGTATTTGGTTTTATCAGAGTTTTGAAGCAAGCTGTCTGAAAACAGGGTTGATGAGAGTAGTGAGAGTGAATCACAGTAGTTAAATTGCGGGCCGTTAAACCAACAAAATTATCTGAATGACTAAGCGCTCCATAGAACTAAGAAGAACTGCAGAGTTTGTTGATAATTTCTTGGATGTGGATTTGTATTGCTGCAAACAACAGCTTCTTAATCTATACACCGTTTATCAAGGGGATTTTATTTTTCTATGCTGTGTTTTCAGAGCTTGTGAGTGCTGGATCCCTTCCTCTCTCAGACCAGCAGCATTCTGAACCAGCAGCTAAGAGCGGCGAGGAGAATCAGCCAGTCCACGGGCGGAGCAGGCCAACCCAGGAGACATGTAGCCGGGCTGGCAGGAGGAAGACGTGGCCAGAGAGGCGCAGAGAGAGGAGGGAGGTGAAGAGGCTGAGAAGAGAGGCTCAAGCAAGACGGGAAGGAGGACTACTGGGGAGATCCCGGGGGAGCTTTGATGAAGTTTGCCCAGCAGAACCCTTCAGGTCTCCACTCCACAGTCACAGGCAGTCTGCACCCACTCCACAGAAGAAGAGGAGGAGTGAGGAAGGTGGCAGAAGGAGTGGAGAGGCAGAGAGGTGGAAGAAGAGAGGAGGGATAAAACATGGGGAATTATATCCATATGGTGACGTAAACATCAGTAATGAAAACCTTCTTTCCCCGAAACAAAGAGTACGCCACCGAAGAAGATGAAGTGTGATTGTTTATTTTTTATTTTTAAGATGTAATAAATGTAACTAATAACAAAACATATTTTTTGTATGTCTTTGATGGATTAATTTATGTATTACAATACAAAAAACTGTAGAGTTTACAGCTGGCGGACGCTCGTCTTCAGTGTGACTGGTGTGAATGTGCTTTTGTACTTTGTTCCTCAAGTGCATCTACTACTGTTATTCTGGCTGTGCCAAGTTGTCAACATACAGTATTTTGGAATATGTTTTTACACTCTGTCTGCTTTGTGGCTCATGTACCATGTTGTAGAGGGTGTTTTTTTTTTTTTTATCTCCCTTAATATTAATGCTAGTTTTACTGTAACATATTATTTTCTGTCATTACAGTACTTGAAATCAGGTCAGAGGCAAAGAGCTTTGATGGACCTTTTGTAAAGACTAATATTTATATTGTAAAAACGACAATAAACATGGATTTCCACGTAAGCTCTTGTATGATTTGTGTTCCGGGTGGAGGATTATTACGTGACGACTGATACGTGAAAACCTATAGGTGTGTGTGTTTAGGTTTATATGATATATCAGAGAATGCTTTCACCATCAGTGTATGTAGAGCTCATCTACCTGGAAAGCTGTATGAAGCCAGCGGCTTTCAAAGCGTTGTGTTATAGTATTTCTGGTATGAAGCTGCTGAATTATTAATGAACTGAGCAGCTGCCCGGGGTTTGCCAGACTGAAGTAGTCGACTCCGATAACAAGCTGCTCCTTAAAATCGACATTAACGGCTGATAATTAAACAAAAAATATTTCGACGGGTGTTGCACGGATGTTAATGTACCTTCGCTTTTATGTTCATGCGATTTATCTCGAAACACACCGCGGGTTTGGCCTGTGATGAGCTACGTGTTTATCCGCGATCGATTGGGAGTGACTTGAGAGAGATGTGAAACTCCCATTGATTGATCTCCACTACACTCCCCGCTGACCAGAGAAAACACTCGATAGCGAATGCGAGAGGGGATTTAAATTGGACAAATACTGTCCACCTCGCTTGACGGATAAGGTAGCTGTCTGTTTTCTCACGCAGTCCGAGGTAATCCGATATTAATACTGTTTAACGACGAGCCCAACCTCGACACGGTGCGACGTTAGCTAGCTCGTAATGTCGGCACTGGACTTGTTTTTCCCTCTAGACTCCGCTTCCTGTTAGCCTCGGGCTAGCTGGAAAATCGGAATTATGCTAATGAACGAGCAGGTATAGTTAGCCAACGCAAAGGGGTGTAACTTTACTACTTACAGAAAGGCTTACCCGTCGCAGTTTAGTTGCAGTTTATTCACGAACCTATGCTATTAACTTTGTTTCACAGCCAGCTACCAGGGCAGCTGGTTTCCTTTAGTTTGCTAGCGCTCGACAGCTAGCCATCTTGCTTGTGTTGAAAGGGGTTTAAGAATTTAACTTGACAAGCTTTTTGGGTTTGCAGAGAGAGAAGGATATTAACTTTTGTTGCAGTTGCTCGTTAATATAAGCGTCGGCAATGGGATTACTCGTGTAGGATCCAATTACGTGCGACTGTTTCCTTTTTAAAAATACTTTATTTCTCTGTGGGGGGAAAAAGCCTGACTCTTCTTCCACTGTGAAAAGACAATAGAGAACCTGAGACTCTCTCAGCTGTTGTTCTGGCACCGACGAAAACCCCACTGACAACTCAACTCATGATAAAAAATAGTATTTTGATAATTGTGTGTTTAAACCTCCATGCTGATAAAGCTGTAATATCCTCTTTTTTAAAAAAAAATACTCATGTGCGTTCATAAGTGGTACAATAAATAAAGGGTCTCCGCACAGATACCGAGGAGTGGATGTGATGCAGATGGTGCTTGTGCGACATATGAGGGCTGAACCCGCTGCCTCCAGGTATCCCCGCTCGGTTTATTGAGACAGCGGCTTTAAATGCCTCAGAAAACACTCGCAGTAGCCGGTCGTCTTCAGAGGTAACTAGGTGGGTAGAGAGACGCGGAGAAGCGGTCTGAAGAGGGAGGCTCCTGTCCGTTTCTGTACGTCCATCTCTCCAGCCTACCTTCATCACGTCCATCCACCACCACCGCCCCCCTTCTTCTCCTCCTCCTCTTCCTCCACCTCCTCCCCAGTCATGGACCCCCCGAGGACTCGGTCGCGGTCTCGGTCTGGCTTCTATCATTTCGGCATGAACGGCAACATTGGGAGCAATGGCAGTGGTAACGCGGTTGGTAACGGGAGCATGATGAACGCCAGCGGAGGAGGAGTGAGCTACCCGCAGCAGAGCAACCCCGGCTGGGCGCCGCACCACGGAGGTCGTAGCTACCCGGAGAGCCAGCAGCAGCACACCCAGGGGAGCTACCTGTCCGCAGGGGCGCAGCGCCACTCTTCGCACGGAGCTCACAGACACCCCGGGGCCGGTAAGCAGGCTTCAGTAAACAGGGCCTGCAGCCCGGCTAGATGCATCATTACACACACACACACACACACACACACACACACACACACACACACACACACACTCACACAGGATACACCCCCTGAGGGATGTAGGCAGACCACTAGCAGCTCAACAGCCTTTGAGACATTTAACTAAAAGGCTTTGGTGCTTCCACTGCCAGCTGTTGCTGGAAAGGCCAGCTATATGTCATGTCAGGTGTTGTAGTGCAGGTTCTGCTTTAGAGGTTTGAATAGCATTTACTCAGGTAAATTGGGCAGGAACCCAGGTTCTTGAACTTTGTCTTGTATGCCATTGCCTGGCTTTATGCTCAGTAGGAATCCAGGACTGCAGAAATTCCCATTGGATAATCTAGGCATGGTGGTGCTGGGGGCCTGCAGGTCATATGTATTATGTTACTCTTGCAGCTTTAGTCAGGACATAAGGAAAGTATGGCTATAGGTAATCTGATAACTCTTGAAAACTAATTAGTTTAACTAAACTTTTAATTAGAATTAGAGGTCAACATATGGTAATTTAGTAATAATGTGGATACTGAATCAGAGTGCAAAATTAACTATTTTTTTGTTTGCCAGCCAAATGATTGTAAAATATGCAAATGTCTGTTAGATTTGCTTCACTCACCAGCCAATGTTAAACCATTGAGTGGCTGGCAAAATATGAATATTCACTAACCATTTGGCTGGTGCTAATTTTGAGCCCTGTGCTGAATAAATAAAATCTTTCTGCTGGTTGGTCAGTGGACACATTAGCAAGAGCAGAGTTTGCTTTCATTGGTCATCAGATCATAAACAGAGTCATTTGCCTGGTGGTTTGGACATCCTGCATAATCATTGTCAGTCTTTGCAAGTGTCTGATTAAAAGAGCAGTTTGGAAACCTTGAAACAAGCCTCAAAATGGTTTGAAATTAAATCTCTTTCTGATAGTGATTTTATCTTTTTCTTTCAGATTGCTCACTGCTGTGATGTAGGCTTCCTTGTAGTTCACCATCAGCCCTTTCATCCATAAGTCTCTTAATGCTATTCAACTTATATTCTAGCCTGTGCACAGCTCTATAGTCAAACAGATTTCTCATCTAGTGGTTTCAAAGTGATGTCTGAAATAGGGGAATTACTAAGAGTTGTGTTAGATTCTTCACTTTGTCAATTTATAATTTATTTGCATCGCCCAGTATCAATTGGCTTTCTGTGCCTACAACAGCAGTGGTCCCTAACCCAACCCAACCCAAACTCACTAAGACGGCAATGAAAAAAGAGGAATAAACAAATTAAATTGCCAGGAAATTCAAAGTGAGACTGCACCCCGGCGTCCTTTCACCGTTTGTCCACATTGACACCAGTCTATTCAGTGTTCAGCCGGTTTCCATGGCTGACCATTGGAAAGTGACTGTAATACCTTCTGTAATACCAGATTGGCTGCCCTTTAAAGGCAAAAAAAGTGCAGTGAATGAATGAAAGCAGGCTTTTAATGGGCCTCCTCTGTCGTAATAGCAGCACTCTTTGCCAAACACCCAAAATAACACACACAGAGGGGACACACACACACACACACACACACACACACACACACACACACACACACACAACACACAAACACACAAACACATGCTTCCCAAATTGAGAGAGTACAGAGAGGTTTGTGTGAATAACTTAAACAGTGTATCTCCCAGCTGTGTGATCTGCCTCCTTCTTCTTAACAGCTGCACATGCCTCTTCCTAGACGCCTGTGTGTGTGTGTGTGTGTGTGTGTGTGTGTGTGTGTGTGTGTGTGGCATGTTCTGTGTGTAAGCTAAATAAAAGTGTATTTTAAGGGGTAGTCAGATTTCCTGTTTGTCTGTGCTTGTTTGTTTTTGTACATGCCACCGTATTACACCTCTTGGCATCACATTATGCAGAATGTGTTGGGGTTGGATGGGGGGGGGGGTGTTAAAAATGTCTCCCTCTGTCTTGTTTTTTTTCCTTTTTCCTTCTCTGTTTCTCCTCCCCTTTCACTCCCCCAGTGTCAAGCATGTTATCACCCAGTGTAGCTTTAATAGTGAGTGTTGCATCCCACAACTTGCCCGCATTGCAAACTTCAGTTTCTACAGATCTTCGTTAATACTGTTGTCACATGAGATTTCCAAAGATTATGTGGGTAAAATAACAGTATCTATTTTTGGCGTTTTTCTTCTAAATAATGCTTTGAGTCTTTGTATGTCAGCTAAAGAACAGAGCAAATTGCTGCTTGATGACAGCTGATACTCTTAAGTTCACTATCCTGCCGGCCTGACTTGATTGTCTGTTGTGAAAGAAATGGTGTCAGTCTTCCCCAGCAGCCATGCTCGGAGGAAACAAGGTTGTGTCTGATCGCCAACAGTAAGCCGTCCAGTCTGTCTCACCATACCCTCTCCTATGGCCTCCAGGGTGAATCAGCGTTAACAGACCGAGTTCTCCTTTAGAACACGAGGTCTAAAGAAAAAGGGATGGTAGACGATAAAGATATAAGCCAGTGTGTTTGCCCCTACTGTTGGCTAGTCAGTCAACCAACCATCCCTCTGTTCTCCACAGCCACTAGGCAAAGACTTCAGCATCTTTGAGCTGTCACTATCGGCAGACTTCACATGGCTCTGGAGTGGCGTCGCAAAGACAAGAAAGGGGTGGGGGGTTGCTTTCAGATCTGTTGTTTCTGAGGAGACAGAAGGGGGCTGTTTGGATGAGGGAGGCATAGAGGGGAAAAAGAGATGAGGGGAGTAAAGCTTTTTTCCCCCCTTCTTTTTGGTGATTAAAGGTTTTTGGGGGACTGCTTAGAGGAAACTCTTGTCAGCTGAGTTCAAGGACATCCTTCTTAAGCTGCTGAAATGTTTGTGTGCACATGCTGCATCCAGATTGCACATGTGGACTGTCAGATAAACAGCTGGGAGAGCATTGTGTTCTTCTAAGATTATGTTTATGGTATTGCCGCTTTATTCAGTGATGTGACTTTTCTCCCATAATTTTTGAATCTACTGATCTCATTCGTATCATTAAAGAGTCCTTTTTTTGTGATGGTCTATTGATCTTTGGAGAGAGATTTTTATCAGTTGTTCACCAGAAGGAGATTTAAAAAAATGTAGACTGAGCTGTTGTTGCAGAGCTAATAATGGTTCACTGCCTTGCTCAGAGGCTTGCCATCCCACAGACTTCAAGCCAGGCTTTCTGGTAAGGGTTTCCACAAGGACTACAGTGTCACTCCAGTTTATGGTATTATTGCTGATTATATATTATATATCTTCATATTTGAGAAGCATAATTGGGGTAGTGCTTGGCATTCCTGCTTGATAAATGACTTAAACCATTACAGATTAGTTTTCTCTCAATCAATTAATCGATTTAATAATTTCACATTTTGATCATACACAATCTTAACTTGGAGAAATGTGATGATGAGCTGATTACTGAAGACAAAAGTCATTATCCACATTTAAACAACGTTACATGTGCACAGCCAACAAGGCGCTCTAGTGTGTCATGGATGTCTGTGTCTCTGTGAGTCTGTTCGGGGTTTTCATGGTAGATCAGAGGAATGATTTGTCTGAGAGGACGAGTCCAGTGTGACAACTTCCAGAGATGACCTCCTCTCTTGTCTGCTTGTTTAAAGCAGGAAATTCAAAAGCCTGTTTGGAAGACAGACCCTTGCTGAGGATGGAGGACTGTAACTCTCTTTGTGAAGCAAGATGTTGGATGCACTTTTTTTCTTATCACTGTTGAATTTTATAGTTTTAAGTCTGCTCAAGCAAATCAGCCAGGCTTCATCAAGATACGTTTTTTTTTGGCATCCAGCAGGGTCTTAAAATCAAAGGCACCCAGCTGCCTGTGTGTTGTTAGTGGTGTTGTATTTCTGTTGGCTTAGCGAGCGTATGTCCATGTGTCTTGTGATGTTGATGTTTTTCTCAGCCCTATCTTATCTGATTATGTTTTTTTTTCCCCTCTTTGGCCTGCAGGAGGAGGGCTACATTTCCATCCAGATAATGTGTGCAGCGAGGATCGGGACAAAGTAAGTATGAAACATGACCACTGCCTGTTGCCTCTGCTTTGCTCCTGCTTTGAATAGGATTTGTATGTCTTTGTTTTCTTATTCATTCTCCCCTTTTGTGTGTCCTCTTTTTTTTTTTTTGTTTTTCCCTAACCAACCATCCCCCTGGTTCCCCCTCCTCCTTTACCTCTGTGTGCAGATGGAAGACAGCCCGAGTCCGAAAAGGCAGCGTCTTTCCCAACAGTCCATGTTGGATCTAAGCTCCGCCCCTCCCTCTACTCCTTCCTCTCCCATTCGCCCCTGGGAGCTGCCTCCCAGTCGCAGACCACACCCCCATTACATGCCAGAGAGATGCCATACACCTCTTCGCAACCGACGCAGGTAAGTATATGTCACAAATACATAGAATCTTCTTATCATTAACCTTGTAATTGTTAAAATGCCAAACAGAATGAGAAATGTCATCCCTGGTTTATTTGAATTTGTTTACTCTGTCTGATCATCCTTTAAAAAACACAAGTGTTCAGTTATCAATTGTATGAAACAAACCATAAGAATTAATCAGCCAGGATGTTTTTTGGTTGACTGATACTGCCAATTCGGCACTAGTCAAAGCATTGAAATAAAGCTGGAATTATTAGTATATTTGTGGTTAAGAATAATATTCTGCGACTATTTTAATAATCACTTCTTAAGCAAAAGTGCTAAATACTCTCTAGTTCTAGACTCAAATTGTGAAGAGTTGCTATACAGGACATTTAAAGATTTTTTTAATATTTGTTTTTAATTTTACAGTACAAATAATAACTGATTAATCTACAAATAATCATCAGATTAATTGCTAATAAGAATAATCATTAGTTAAATCCCTACAATGAATATGTTTTGATTCATGGTCTTAAACTCAAAAACAAAATGCTTGAATATATCAAAGCATCAGTAATTGTAGTGATGTTTAGTGATGCATGACTGCGTCTGCCACTGTGTGTGTGTTGAGGCTGCCTTCATTAGAGAGCTGCTGATAAATTTCAATATTTGAATTAAAGTTAAATATAAAAAATATCAATGACTTCAATGCTGATCTGCCAGTGAAAGCATCCATGGCGTTAATATATGGGTAAAATGCATTATCTTCTGTCTTCTTGTCCGTCTTTCTGTCATTATTATGTATTAAAACTTCTGTCAGATTTTCATAGTGAAACTTAAAGGGGAACTCCACCGATTTTTACAAATCAGTCTGTTAACAGGTCTTGGGGAGCACTACTGTTTACTATATGTGAAAAAAGCTGTATAAACCCTTTGGGCTTCCAGAGCGACCTGTATGAAATCTGATGGCCTCAAGTGAGCAGTCGGCGTCAGTTGAGGCCAAACAGGAGGTGTGGAGTTAGAAAGATGTGCGGTTACCAGACCTCTGTAGCCCGCTCTTCATTTCTGCTTGAGGCTAATGGCTCGAGACTACATTAGCTGCTACTTGCATAACACACCCAAATCTCTAAGAACGAACAGTTGCATTGTTGGTAATATAGGTGTTTCAACAAGGAAGAAGAATGTGTGGAATAAAAAAGATGATATCTTTTCTTCTGCTGGATTGATTTTGTAGTATTCTTTTAAGTAGGTGACAGCCCTAGTATTGTAATAATAATGATGCAAATGACAACATGGCTCCTTTTGCCTCTTCTTTAGTTTTCCCCTCTTTCTTCCACCTCAGCCCTCCAATGAGACGCCAGCGTGGCCGGAGAGACCGTCTGACTCGCCACCACCACCACGCCCACAACAACCACAACAACCACAACAACCACCACCACTACAACAGCAACAACAACCATCACCACCACCATCACCACCCCAACGCCCACCATCATCACCACCACCACCACATGCACTCTCACCACGGCCCGTCGCCAGGCCACCAGGATGAGAACTACCGTCACCCGGCTCCACCTCTGGGCTACCCACCCTACAGCCAGCAACCTCCCCGAGGGCTGGGGCCTGGGCCTGAAGAGCGCCCGGGTCACCATCCCCCAAACCCCTCCCCGAGGCCCCTCCACCAGTCACCGAATCTGTCTCCCAGGCTGCTGCACCCTGCGGCCCATCCACAGCACCCGCACCCCCATCCACACCCCCATCCATCTCAGCAACAGAGCAGTATGGTGCTGGACCTCCATGAACAGGTGACTTCATAAAACTATGTATTTATACAGTTGAAAAAGGACTGAAATGATTCCACTTGACCTCTGAGATGAGAAAACATGACTTATTGTTTATGACTGATGTGTTTTTTAAAGGTGGTCTTATTCTTGGGCATTCTTTTCATTCCGCACAAAAATGAGACGCACGCATAAAACACATATTCATACACTTCATCTAAAAACAATACAATGTGATATTAAACCATTAAATTATTTGCGGTTGAAGATGTCAACTACACAGAGTATGACTAATATGATTTTATTTTAATGTCTTACTGTGGTCGGTTTGATCTTCAGAGCAGCAACGTATTTATCAAAGAAAACTAATCGTCGCCATGTATGTGAAAGATTGTTGTAAGTTGGTGTATGTGGGTCTGTCTATTAGCATGTCTGTTGTTTTTTACAGGGGGAGATGCTTCAGGAAAATAAGTGTTATTTTTATTGTCTGAGATGTTTTATTTATAACCCTTAAGAAATTGTGTCATATCTTTTATTTCATCATATGCGATATTTAACAAATAGCTTTTTGGCTATCGCTCATTGATGGTGTTACAGTTTTTATCATCAACGCTAGACACAGTGCAAAACATCACACTTCTTATTGACTTTGATGAGAACAGTTTACATTAGTAGATAAAGTCTGTCCCAGGTTTAATTTTCATCAGCAAGTTCTTTGCAGGTGAAAGAGTGAGTTGAGTTGTTTGACTTCAATAAATGAAATTCAGTTCAACTAATATTTCAACAAGGTTCATATCAGATTTCATATCCACAAATTATTGCCAATTACAACATGGAAAATGTTTGCTCTTTTCTTAAAAATACTACTGTAACTGCAAGACATCCTCTTGTGGGCGTCATTAAATCACGAAGCACTCTGTTAATCATGAACATTTTAACTTTGGACATGCCTTTATTTTGGAAACCCTGGTCGACTTGTACTCAACACCAAAGATAAATCTGTGGTGTCAGCACTGATTCATGAGGTTATGATATATTTTATTTACTATCTAGACAATGTGGACTAAGTCTTGTAACTCCATTCTGTGTGCGAAAAGTTGAGGACCTTGTCCCTTTTCATCTCTATATTTAGGGTTCAGCTCCTGTCTCGTATCCTGTGTCTCCTCCGGGAGCGCCACCAGGCCTGCCGCCTCGCTCTGCCCCTCAGCAGATCCCAGCATGCTCAGTAGTCTTCAGTGGACAGCACTATCCCGTCTGCAGTGTCCCTCCTCCTGTGAGTGTGTGTGTCTTTCTATCAGAGATTTAGCTGTGTAGTTTGGTCAGAATGTTTCCACATTTGCAGATTTCTTCTTGCTGATGAGTTTTCATTATTGTTTTCTTTTTGTCTCTCTGCTAGGTCCTTCAGACTTGTTCTGTGCAGCACCTACCCATGCCCTACCCATTCCCATCACTGCTGTCCAGTGATCCGACCTTCCTGCTTCCCCCTCCTCACCTCCCCCATCCCCCAACACATCTTTCCCACCACCCACCTCACCTGCCTCAGCCTGGACAGTTTGGACCCTATCCGACACAGCAGGCCCGATCGGTGAGTAGGAATTCTTGTTTGGTATCCGGTGCAGCTTTTGTTGATGTTACGGCATTGAAGGTCTGAAAGGACAAGATTTTTGTTGACTATATCTAACTTCATGGGCATCTCTAAAAACTACCTAAAAGCAAGTTTTTGCTCCAGGTGTGATAGTCAGCATCTTTCAGAGGAGTTTCATATGTTCCACCTGCTGTATGGAAAAACAGCAGCAAAAGTGTTTTACAATGTTAAAGTAACAATAAATCAGGACATGCTCTGAAATAAGGTGTTTTTAAGATGTTTGCCTATGCTGCAAACATCAAAGTTACAGTAAGGTGAGTAAACACCACCAAGGAAAACTGCTTTTGCTATTACAGTTAAAGAAGAAGTCTCTGTATTCTAATATTTTCTATATGTTCTATAATATATCCTAATCACTTATGTGTTATCTAGTGTCTGAATGTCTTTTGCTGTGATCACATGAAATAATCTCAGCTGGCAACACTGAGTATTTTTGCCCTCTAGTCCTATCCAAACTTTATTTGTCCTTTTTTTTTTTAATTTTCGACATAATTTCCTCTCCACCCTTGCAGCCGTTACAGAGGATAGAGAATGACGTAGAGCTGCTTGGAGAGCACCTCTCTTTGGGTGCTGGGCTCCACTATCCTCCTGCCACCCACCCTGCCCTCACCCCACACTCCACACAGCTTCACTTCCTCTCCCATGACCCCTTGCCACAGGAATTCTTCGGAGTGGTGAGAAATAAGAATCATTTAATAAAACCATAAATTATTTTTTTTTACCTTTTGAGTAGAGGGGGAAAAATATTAATGTGAATAATTTGTCATATCTGTATTCCCAATTGCCCTCTAGTCCTACCCAAACTTTATTCCTCGGCGTCTCCCTGGGCGACGGTACCGCTCACAGCAGCCACTGCCACCTTCGCCTTACCACCCCAGCCTCCTGCCTTACTTCCTGTAAGTACATCAGTTACATTAAGTTACTAAGATGGTATTTTTATTGGCCAAACTGTACAAAATACAGTAAATGACCTGATTTTATTATTGAAATATGCAACCAGTTGAAGGGTGTCAATGATTGTGTTGGGTGACTTTTGTTACTTTAGCTAGAACAGAACAGAAAAGGAAATGTCTCAAACAAATCCACCAGTCCTTTTTTCTTTTCTTTTTTGAAATCTAATTTGATTAGTTATACCTGGAGAAGGCAAAAGAAGGCCATTAGAACCGATTATTCTCTTGTTATTTATAAACTGAGAATAAAGTGTGTCAGATTTTATTTGTTGAAACTTTACAAAGATATTGAAAGTCTTCTCCAAGATAAGGACCTTTTTGCGAGGTCTTACTAATGTAGGCATGAGTTAATTCATGAAAACAAAGACAAATTAGTTTTTTTTTTTTTTTTTTACAAAGGATTTGTTACAAGTTAAAGGTCCATTGTGTAACGATTAGGAGGATCAGCAGAAATGGAATATAATATTCATAGATATGTTTTCATTAGTGTATAATCAGCTGAATGTATGTTGGTTTTTGTTACCTTAGGATCAGCTTTTTATATCTACAGACACTGTGGGTCGTTCATAGAGTGCGCAATGTTGAGCTGCCATGTTTCTACAGTAGCCCAGAATAGACAAACCATACACTCTAGATAGGGGCGTCTGCGGTTTTCGCATGTTTCGCGGCCACCGTAGTTTCTCCTGATATTTAAAATAAGATTGGCCATTAACTATTCAACTTGATACTATGCTATCAGAGCTTATTTTTGTTAAGTGTTGAGAGAAAGATAACTACAGCTACACAGCTTATTATATAATTATCTTCTTTGATCAAACTGAACTACTAAATGTCTCCATTATATCTCTCCCTCTGCAGTTCAATGCTGCCAGTCCAGCCAACAGGTCCTGCGATCAGTCTAGAGCTGGATGTAGACGACGGAGAAGTGGAGAATTATGAGGTTTGTGTTTATTTGATTTTGTTTTTATTCTTCTGTCTGTACGTTTGCTGGATGCAGACTCTGATTCTTCTGTTGTTGCTCATGTTTTTGTTTTTTTCCCCCTCACAGGCCCTCCTGAACCTCGCTGAGCGTCTGGGAGAGGCCAAACTCCGAGGACTGACCAAGGGAGACATAGAACAGCTTCCTTCCTATCGGTTCAATCCAAATAACCATCAGTCTGAACAAACACTGTGAGTGCTGCCCTTTTCCAACCACCAGGTCATCACTGCACGTACGGTGAATTATTCTCTTGAGGTTTTGTATTAGCTCCTCAAGACCAGCATATGGATTTTGGTACATTTTACTATTTTTCTAACAGAGGCTAATATTTATTGGTTACACCTTTTATATTATATATAATTAAAGCTACAGAAAGCTTAAAACAACTTCGAAGAATATTCCTAAAAGGAACTTGAGGTTTTCCTACAGATGGTGCATGAATCGTAGTAAGAGGAGATGTATTCCTTGTTGGTGCAAGAAGACCGTTTCAGTGATTATAGAGTTAAGGGTCTAAAAAGTGTGTTGTTTGTGTTGCCATTCTTTACATGCCAGTACCTGTTGTGTTGCAGGTGTGTGGTGTGTATGAGTGATTTTGAGTCCCGCCAATTGCTGCGAGTCCTGCCCTGCAGCCACGAGTTCCATGGGAAGTGCGTCGACAAGTGGCTGAGGGTAAGTACCGACCCCATGGAGAGCCCACTCACTCACAATGTGTCCACGTAAAACACATATACAACCTCAACAAAGATCTATTACACGTTGTTTGGTAATAGATTTAAATCTCTGAGCAAAAGTGACACATAATAGGTGCACAGATGACCGGTGTAAGGTTTTTCGTAAGTGACCTGGCAATGCTGCGTTTAGAGATTTAGTCAGTAACTTATCAGGAGGAAAAACATATTTTTTGTTTAAAGACACACTCTCAGTTCAAGTATGTGTTAATTAAGTGACACAGACACTTCTTAAATATAGATGTGTAGTGAGAATCTCACTCTTCCAGAGATCTGTTAGATAACAAAAACATTTTTACTTGTGTCTAAATGTTCCGTCAGTTAAATCTGTAAACCACACAAAAAAACCAGGACAGGAAGATCAAAAGAAGCTGTACACATACCTCTAATATCAATGTCCTTTCTGAAAATGCTAAAAAAAAAAATTAAAAAAAAGTCAGTTGAACACCAAGTTCTTGTGTTAATCATAACACAGTCTTATGATTTAGAGGCACGAGGTATTGCTCAAAGCCTCAGTGTAAATTGGGTTATAGGATTACAAATCAATACAAAACGAATAAAGGAAAGTCATCATCTTAAATCAATAGCAGCACTCTTTGATGAGTGAGTTCAGTTCCTGTCCAACTCTGCAGTTTTAGAATCTGACATTTTGTGTCATTAAAGATATGAGCTGCCTTTTTAAAAAGCTAACTGGATCAATTTTGTTTCTGCTCTGTCGTCAGGCCAACAGGACGTGTCCCATTTGTCGGGCCGACGCCTCAGAGGTCCAGAGAGACTCCGAGTGACCACATGAGGGAGCCAGACGCTCCGAATTGTCTGTCAAACATGCTCAGCACTACCTGCTCCTGATATAGTGATACACATGTACGTGCTCACACACACACACACACACACACACACACACACACACACCACTTCCTTGTCCTTTTGTGCAGCGCTTCCTGCTTGTCTGTTATCCTTTCAATCTTTATCCCTTCTCATTTACATTGGATATGATTTTTATCTGATTCCCTCTTCCCCAGTTATTTTACCTTGGGTCATTTCCCTTCTATTAGTGTTTCCTATTCACATTAATGCAGGCCTTCACATCTTTGCCTGACCACTATTCTGTAATGGGGTGTGTGTGTGTGTGTGTGCGCGTGTGTGTGCGTGTGTGTGTGTACAACTGTGCAATCGTTGTTTGGTCAGCCCTGTAATGCTGGGCTGACATGCCTGTGTGTGTGTGTGTGTGTGTGTGTGTGTGTGTGTGTGTGTGTGTGTGTGTGTGTGTGTGTGTGTGTGTGTGTGTGTGTGTGTGTGTGTGTGTGTGTGTGTGTGTGTGTGTGTGTGTGTGTGTGTGTGTGTGTGTGTGTGTGTGTGTGAGAGAAAGAGATTTTTAGATGTCCTGGAGCATGCCTGAGTTTCTGTTGTGTATCGGACAAGAGTTAACAACATCAGAGAGTTTTTGCTCTCATGAGTGACTGACTTTACTTCCTGTTTGTACGTTTATGCACTGTCTGTCTGTATGCATACTATGTGTGTATGTATGTTATAGACTTAAATCCTTTTCTCTAGTTTGACACTAAGGGTCCATGTTGCCACTATATTTTTTTCGTTGCCTATTTGATCCATTTATTTCAGTAGATTATTATTATTATTATTATTATTATTATTATTATTATTGTTATTATTCAACCATTATAAGTGATTGTTTTCCTGCCTGGCAGTTACCTCATCATTCCGGTTCTGGTCATCCTTTATTACAAGCGCTTCACGGCACTACTTTGAAATTAAGCACATTATATATTTTTCTTTTTCCTTTTGTTTTCTTAGTAAAATAAGTTTGTCTGTGATTTTGCAGTGGCACATGTGTTACATATATACATATATCTATATATACTGTATAAATCTATGAATATCTGTATACCAAATAAAAGGCTTGATATGAACTTTTTAAACTTTGCATTTTGTATATATTTTTTCTTAAAAAAAAAAACTGAATTAAGATCCTATGGTTGTGCTGAATCTCCCCGTGTTGGATATAAAGTGGTGGTTCTTATTAAACATGACACTGACTGCAGACTGCTTACAGTGGCTCCATCCTTTCAGATTTTGGTCTCTAAGTGCAGTGACTTTAAACTGCCACTAGGTGGAGTTACTGCTCTTCTACTGCCATCACTCCACATCTGCCCAAGTTGTGGTCCTCGTCCTCCTTAATACAAACTCTTTGGTTTACAGGTAGACAGTATGTGATTAACACTATGTCACAGCAGATTGTTTGTTTAGCCCATTACAGACACACAGTAATACAGGTTGTGTGCTGATTAGTGCAGTCTGAGTTACTCTAAATAATTACCATCCTTTGTGTAACTTCTTCATGTGTAGCATTCTCCAGTCAGTCTGGGCTCTGGGTAATAAGGGAGCTACATTTCTTAGACTCAGTGCCAATATTACTCTCTTGGGGTCCCAATCAGACTCTCCACTCTGCTGTTACGCCCTTTATTGTACTCTCGCACTTACAACTACCCCCTCTAAAACAAGGGCACGTAAGAGCTAAAACTCTGAGTCATACTAATAAACCTTTATTCTGCAGCTGTCCAAAACAGTATAGTGAAATTATTCCACCTAAAAATACGACATAAATGGGTAGTTAAACCAAGACATGATGAGTGCAGCAGAACAAATCAAGCATCTAATCAATTAAACACCACAGTTGACAACTTTAATTAGAATGTGTTATCACTGAAACGCTCCTTAACTTTAAATCTACAGTGCAATGTAAATAAATGTGTAGTAAGTGCGCAGACAGGCAGCCAGGCCTTCCACCTCCCCTCTCAGCACACGTCTGTTTCTGACTGCACACAGCTGTTTCCCTGGCAGCACACGCCTGTTTGTCCTGCGCCTTCTGTTGATTAACAGAACAGAAACTGTTTTACTTTACATACTAATATAGTATCTACAGTTGACTTCCAAAAGGCAGACATCACCTCTAGGCTTTCCAGTACAAATGGCCACATTCTTGCAAGTGACTTCAGAGGAGCTGAGAACCCAACTGTCATTGTTTTCCACTAGAGATGATTCACAAAACCTGTTTATGAAGAATGTGACGGAGGGCACAACCACCTGGGGACAGTTCTGGGTCATGTTCTTTACATTGAGCTATTCTTACTGGACTTGTGGGTGACTTGCACCGACTCCTGAAAGAGTTTATGGAGTTTATAGTAGTTATAGGTCTCTCTAGATTCACCCTTTGTGTTTGAAGGAGTCTGCAGGTATGAAATCCACCAGAACTATAACAAAAGCCTGTTTGTTGAAGTATCCAAATAAATCTAATTTATAAATACTGAATTAATATTGAAGTGGAAATATGCCAAGTAAAGGATAACCTGTTTGAAAGCGTTTCTGAAAACTCACAACACCTTAAAGAACGGCTGATGTGTCCGGGCACAAGTTTGTTCATGTCGTCTTTAATCCTGATGCGCAGGTGTCTAAAGTGAAAAACTACTCAAAGCACAGAAGGTGAAGGTTCATGCCATCAAAAACTTAGAAAAATATCAGATAATTGCCTCCCTTTGAGAGAAAGAGAAGACATAGATTTTTATTTTGAGTTCATGTTTAATTAAATAAGAAACCTCCTGGCTGAGGTCTGATGACTCACTGTCCTGTCTTTCACCCTGTCCAACTGTTTGCTTACACTCTCCTTTTTTTCTTCATCATTCATCTCTTCCTCATCCCTTCTACTAATTCTTTTTCTACTTTTCTCTTATGTGTCTCTCACTCCCCCCTCTTCTGCTCTATCAGCTTCCCTTTTCTCTATCACTTCTGTCCTTCCTTCAGCGACTTTGTTCCTAGTCTTTCTTTCTTTTTTTTCTTTTTTTCTTCTCTTCCAGCCTCCTCCCCTCCCTTTTTGCCTCCGCTGTGATCACCACCCACTCCTTTAACCCGCTTCCGCTGCAGAGCAGTGAAGTGGAAGTGATGGGGCATCTTGCCTAAAACTGTCTGCCCCGTTACTTAACTCAGGGAACAAACAATATTTGTCTTGTCTTTGCTTTCTCTATCCCACTCAACCATCTCCCATTTCATGACCAGGGCTGTGTGAGGCCAGAAGTTCCCAGTGTTTGAGCACCTCTTGATGTTATAAAATTGCTGGTTTGAACATTTTAAACACTCACATTAAGATGGGCTGAAAAATGCATAAATGAAGCTGCTGTGGCTTTTCATTTAATTTAACATTGAACTCACATTAACATCCTGACTGCAGTGTAAAATCTGCATGATAGAAACCCTTCACTTTTGCACAAACTCGACCGAACATTTTTTTCTGACTGTATCACGGTAGCTCAAGCTTAAGTTCACTGGTAAAAGCTTCGATGTCCTCCTCTTTGGCTGGTTAGTTGCACTCCAGTCACTCGTGTGTCTGACTGGCTGTCCTGACGTCAGGCTATGCCTGGACTGGTGAAATGTTCCAGACAGCCTGTCCTACAGTGGCCATGAGGAAGAGAAACTTTATTCAAGTCTGTCAGTTGCAGGTCAAAGAGACGGCAAGAAAAAGATAAAGAAGAAGAACCAGCAGAATTTGTTTTAGTTTTTTTTGTACATTTTGTCCACTAAAGTGTGGATAAAGATTATTGTTTTTGTTTTTGAACATAACTTGCCTGCAGTTCTAAATTTATATCTGTACCCTTCTATGACTTCCTCAAGCCACAGAGTCAACTTACTACCTTTATAGCTGTATTTTGCTAGTTTATGGTTCTTTTGTGTGTGTTTATAGATGTACACTGCATGTGTGGTTGCATGTGAGTGTGCATTTAACTAAATTTTAAGTATGATAGTTAAAAGCGAAGGAACAATAAGAGCCATGACAGCACCTTTGGCATCAGAGCAAGCCTGAAAGAGTCAGTTCAGCCAGGTGTTTGTGTCTGGCTTTGTTTCTGTTTCTCTATGCTTGCAAGGACAAAGTCACTTATTGATTTATTTGTTAGATTATTTAACTGGGACACTACAGACAAACATTGTTAACAGAGGGGGAAGCAATGCAACTGCAAATGTATATAGGGCATCAGGCTGAAGCTCATTTGTAGCCCTGGTTAGATTTTTAAATTAATCTCAGGAGGATGTTTGAAGTCATGAGGACATTTTGGCCAGTGCTAACAATGACTATGCTTGTTTTTTAGTTGTTACTTGATAAGATACAATGGTAAAATTAGACTGTAGTTAAGTTTAGAGAAAGGATTCAGATAGAACTAAACCTTAACAGAATGAATGTCAATACAATGTCCTCACACATGCTGATCAAAGTGAGCAATGTTCTGAACCAATCTGTGCTTTTCCCAAATAAATCATTTTCATCCTTTGGGACAAAACTAAGCTGGTTGAATGACCAAGTCACTGGCTCAGATCTGGATTTGGTCCTGTGCGCTGTACAGTGGCTGCCCACAGCTCCTAGTACTTATCATGTGTTAAATACAGAGCACAAATTTCACTGTACGTTGTGCTGTGTATGACTGCATAATGTGACTGTATGTTGATTCTTTTCTCCATCAGGAACCACATTTATACATATATATATATATATATATATATTTTTTTTTTCTTCCTTCATTTTCATTCTGTCCTTCCTCTGATTCTTAAACCAAGAGAGAAGAGGCTTTTACACCTCGGCTGCCTCCTCCAAGACAGCCCACACTTTTAATGTACAAATGCAAGCTTCTCTCTCTCTCTCTCTCTCTCTCTCTCTCTCTCTCTCTCTCTCTCTCTCTGTGTGTGTGTGTGTGTGTGTGTGTGTGTGTGTGTGTGTGTGTGTGTGTGTGTGTGTGTGTGTGTGTGTGTGTGTGTGTGTGTGTGTGTGTGTTGTGCAGACTGTCCCAAGCTGACAGGGTACATGGATTCTCCATCCAGCCTGTATATAAAAAGAAAGTGAGTGCACAGTGAGCTCTGCCTGCTTCACTTATATTCACACTCATACACACACATGCTCACACACGATCTGCACACACACACTTGCACACACTGTTTCTTTCTTCCCCCTCCTTTTTTTTGTATCTTTTGCCCACTACAGACATGCAGTCAGCAGCGTGAGGGTTAAACGTGAACTCGTCAGCTGGGCAGGTTGTTCCCTGCCCATCTCCCCGAGTGAAGTGTGTGTGTTTGTGATATTTATTTCATAGGGATTTCCCCCTCTGCATGGCGGGTGGCTGGTGGCCATGTCATCATGTTCTGAGCTGTCAACGGCCATCACTGTCACTCGTGGGACATGAGGTGTGTGTGTGAAAGAGAGAGGGACAGAATGAGGAAGAGGAAAGGACAGAAATAGAGAGAGAGAGAGAGCTGCTATGTGTATATATGGAACGGCGTTATACTCAGCTCCTCAGTGGGGAGTGGCAGTGTCACATTCAGTCATGAGGGGAGAAGAGCTTGGAGACAGAGTGCATCACATGTGTTTGCGATATATATATATATATATATATATATATATATTTATATATATATACACTGTAGGATATATTGCACACACTGTACACTCTGTACACACTGTGTGCATGGACAGCAGGACCCTCCAGTTGTCTTCCCGGTCTGGTGGATAATTCACTCTCCAGGGAGCTGGTGTGATGTAGCACAGAGCAAAGTTCATAAAGTCACTTGTAGTCAGAGTATAAATGCTATCATTATTTTCACTTGGCTTTTATGTTTGAGAAAATATGAGATTTTCATTCCAAAACAGAAAACATAAAAACAATTGCAGATAAAGAAAATCCAAGTAAAACCAGCTGCATTAAACAATTGCAATATAGATTATTTTAAGACTGTGTTTTTGTATTGAGTAATGGAATTTGAGATATTTTGAATTATTATGAAATAAACAGTTCTCATGTTGCTATTTTGTCACCTTTCTTTCTAATCATTATATAATAATGTACAAAGTACCAAGTGTTTCAACATGGCGGACTCTGTAGAAGAGGACCCGCTCCCCTGCAGATAAAAACGGCTCATTCCAAGGTAACGAAGACACAATGATTCCAATATTCAGGTGATTGTACACTAATGACAACATACCTAGAAATGTTATATTGTATAAAATTGTTCAATTTTGATGTGTTTGTCTTTGTCTCAATAGCCTGAAAATGCAGGTACAACGGACTTCTTCATCAGCGCAAACTGATTTCTCCAGTATTGTACAGTACATGTTTTGCCAGTCAATTAGGAGTTTTTGTTTGTTTTTGTTGACACAGGCTTTCTTTCTCTCTTGACTCGTTGTAGTATGAAAAATATTCATAGCATTGTGGATCTGGCTTATTTCATTAATTTGTGGGGTCTTGCATGCATGACACAATAATGAAAACTTAATTCATTCTTCATTCATTCTTACAGACTCATACTTCAGTTTACAGCTCTTTTTCATAAAAGTTTTAATAGATTCACACCCATAATAATGAACTTTTTACTTACTAACAAAAAACACCTCTCTCTGTAAAACTGGCCTGGCTCAGAAAGTCTTGAAAATAAATCGTTTTTGAAAAACATGTGATAGAAGTATGAGAACATGAACACACATGAACACAAATGGAAGAACAAAGAAGCACCCACAAACACACAGTGCAGCAATATGTTTTGATTTAAGCATCATCAGCCATATTTGCCATCTCTATCTTGTTGTTCCCTTCTCTGTGCCTTTGGTTATCATTTTAAAGCCTTCGTGTTTATGGTGTTACATCAGTTTTCTCCACTGATTTGATTTAAGAGTCAGAAAGGGGCATCTGATGCCAGCTGGCTTGGTGATTTTTGAGGATCTCATTGAAGGTGGCAGATAGGCCATCCGGCCATAGAGATACAATTTATTGCTAAGTGATGGTTAAAGGTGACGTTTTGAAACAATGAAAATGGAAAAGTATTCTCAAGGAGGGTCGGCAAACAGGTCAAAGTAGCAAATGGACCAATGTGAATCACATAACCATGACTTAATGGAGATCTGTGTGGTCCTTGTTGTTTTGATGGAACAGTGAGGCTAAGACTTACTGCTATTTCGTATTGTCTGATGCATTAAACACAGAAAATGTACATCTACAATTACAGACTCAGTTGATGGGTCATGAAAAACAACTTATTCAATATCCTTGCAAACATATCCATCGATATATAAGAGCGAGAGACAGGGACATTGCAATATATGTGTCTTATCTCTGCAGGCTACCAAGGGCGCCCGCAGTAAATCATTATAATAATACAATAGGTAATAAAGAATTATGTCATATTGTTTCGAGGTACAATTTCGCTACAATGTAAACAAACACTCTCTTTACCCAGAGGATCATAGTCATTATCACACATACAGACCAAAAGCAGAGAATTAAACTGACTCCATATCTATGCATGAAAGTGAACTGACTCAGTTACACAGTAGACCCATAAAGGTGGCTACCATTGCTAACATTAGCCACCATAAGCTTCTGGTCACAGGCTGTACTAGCAAAACTCCTGAGTGTATCGAATTGAGCAATGTGTTATATTGTTTATAAATTTAATGTGTCATTTGTAAAGATTTGTTAAATCTTTCTTTCAAACATTACATAGTCCTGCTTTAAGATTACCTTTGGCTTTAGGAAACTATCAAAAAACTTTGATATTTCATAGACAATTATTAAAATAAATTGACACAATTATTTCCTAATTATGAAATTCACTGAAAGTAAAAATAATGGTTAGTTGCAGTCCTACAGTTCAGTTTCAACTTTCTTGAACAAAATTAACCTCATGAAACCTCTGTGCTTGTGTTTGCCACCCAGCATACGCATGCATCCGGAAAAGAAAACTCTAATTTCTGCTTTTTGTGTCTTCTTTTGAGTGTATATTTATGGTATATGTCCAGACCTGTGTGTGTGGTGCATCTGTCTGTGTGTGCACATGTTTGTTTGTCTGTATGTGTTTGTGGACGTGTCATTTCAGGACAAGGTGTTGGCTGCAGGCCACGCAGCCGCCTGAGTCAGGTGTGCTGAGGTCAGCCATGAGTCATGGTGACATAACACTGTACAGGGTGCAAACCTCAGTCAGAACACACACACACACACACACACACACACACACACACACACACACACACACACACACACACACACACACACACACACACACACACACACACACACACACACACACACACAGTAAGTCAAGAATTTTTGGGAGTGTTTTTGCTGTCTGCTTACTGACTTATGTTTGATTTGTTGGCAAAAGAAGAACTAGTTTGCTCTCGGTTAGTATTTTTCTTCAAGGCTTAGAGCTTCATCTCTGCTTGATGCAGATCTTTCTCTTTTTTTGTTTTTCCCCCCTCTAAACTGTATGTTTGTCAGTGGTCCTGTAAGGTAGTTAAAGTAAATTCAGATTTAGTTTGTGTTTTAGTTTTTTTGTTACTGTATATTTAACATCTGTTACTGCTGCCCATTTAAGGCCTGATGTGTGGCTTTTACCGGCTACATCCAGTCTGTAAACATCTGATGTTTAGAGAGATGGAGCTGACCGAGGTAGCCCATGGGAGACGTCCCCTTTAAGCTTATCTGAAACTGTTTGGTTTCGTTGACATATTTTGGACGATAACCATTGCGCCTCAGTATTTACCTTAAAGGTCCAGTGTGTAATATTTAGGAGGATCTATTGGCAGAAATGGAATATAAGATTCATGAGTATATTTTTATTAGTGTGTAATCACCTGAATGTAACAATCGTTGTGTTTTCATTACCTTAGGATGAGCTGCATCTGCAGAGGGAATAGATCTTCTTGCATTTTTCTAAAGAAGCCCAGAACAAACAAAGCAAACACTGACTCTAGGGCCTTTCGTGAGTTTTTGCAGCCTCCCTGTTCTCATTCTAAGGTCGTTTCTAAAGAAGATAGCATCCCTACCAACTAAGGTGGAAGGTTAGGATCATCCCAGGCCCTCTTTTTTGCTTCTGGACCAAAAATTTCACCTAAGTAGTGTATGGGATGGCCACACATCAGAAAGGCAGTGCCAACTCAGTCTCAGAGCATGTTCTTGTGGGTCAGTGTGCTTTTCCAGAAGCCCAGAGCTCTATGGTTTCAGATTTGGCTTTTGGGAGGTGAGAAACAACTGTAGAGTAATTTTTTTTCAGCCTAAAGTTTGTCTCTGCATCTTAGGAAAACGTTGGGGACATAGGGATTATAAACAGGCTAGTCAGGAACATGCTACACCAGTCACCAAGCTTCTTTCTATTCTTTCTGTACTTGGCCTTTTACACCCTCTTGGACTTTTGTTATTTTGTTCTTGCTCTTTTATTAAAGAGGGAAAAAAGCTGTTCAAGCCAATGAGCTAACAAGTTATCTGCTCGTTAGCATGGCCACTTATGGGACAATATGTTCAAACGTATTTGTAGGCCACTATCAACTTCTGTTTTATAGCTGTAACAGTTTATACACATACAGAGGAGGTTAAACACAAGTTGATAATGATCAGCATGAATTTGTGTGTTCACCAGACTTTAACTTTGAACAAAGTGACATGGATTCATACCATCAGAAGGAATTGATTTCACTGAACAATTGTGCTTTATATGTACCTGATCCTAAAGACTAAACGGTTACATTATGCTGTGAGTATTTCATTCAAAGCTCACTGTCATGACATTACAATAGGGCCAACAGCCGGCCGATACTGTAAATTTGAGATCTAAGGGATAACCTCTTTATGGATCAAAAGCATTCCTAGTATCACAAAATCCCCCAAAGGAAAGCACCATTCGTCTCACAAGCTGTGTTTGGACTGGAGCAGCAACCTTTTGATGCTACAACAGCTCTGACCTATTCTATGGAGCTCATGTGTTCAACAACACACTGTATGTTCTGCCCCAGATAATTACTTCACATCTTATTCTTTACGCTGGGATGCAAGCTAGATTCAACCTATAGGAACTGTACTGATCTGTGGCTTGGATAACAGGAGGTTGGAGGTTTTAACTAGGCCAGTTCTGTGCTTCTAGACTTATGTTTCCGTCACCTTCTGTTCAGTTAATTTGTGAAGACTAATCATATAAAGTACAATATATATAAAACCTTAGTTCAACATGTTCATGCAGTGGATTGAAGTGAGTTCTGTTGAGGATTGCAGCCATGCAGTTACATGATCAGATGGTATTTCCCACTAGGTTGTTTTAAAAAAAGAAAAGAAAGTGGGATATTGCAAGGTTTTTAGACTTGGGGGAAGTGGAAAAGTTGATGTATCAATCAAAATAAATGAGACAAAATCCAATTGAAAAAGGTTTAATAAACAAATTATGACTTTCATGAAGCATGGGACTTAAATATACACTGAAGAGACTGTACTGTATATCCAGTTCTTGGAGTGCTTTGGAGCTCAGTGCTTTCAGAAATGATCCTGAAAGATCCTTTCCTGAAGCTTCTTGGATGTTGACCAGCTGTTGCTCATTTACAATCCAAGCATTGAAAATTGAAAATAAAAATGTTCATTCATGCCATTTGAATCCTGTCATCTTCTATTTAATTCAGTTAGTAATGAGTGAGTAAACAATCCACCAATGGAGAAAGATCCAACCAGGATACTTTGGCTCACTGCTACTGAAACAGTTGAGTGCTGACAGGTACAATAGTCCTTCCAGGAGAAGAGCTACAGTGTGGAAATCTTTATTATTTATGAGTGTTCATGTTCATGTAAGTGCACCTGGATATATGAAATGTAAAGCCACACATAGATCTCACCCCAACGATGGGCATATGGATAGATTCAAACGCACACTGCTGAAAATGTGTGCATGCAAACACACACACACACACACACACACACACACAATATTCAAATTAAAAGTACTTTAAAAGTCCAGTGTGAAAACAATTAGGAGGATCTATTTGCAGAAATGGAATGTAATATTCATAGGTATGTTTTCATTAGAGTATAATCCCCTGAATATAGGAATCATTGTGTATTTGTTACCTTAGAATAAAATGTTTAAATCTACAGCTGCAGCAGGTCGCTTTCCACTGAGTCCACCATGTTCTCCAGTAGTCCAGAACGGACAAACACTGGCTGTAGGTCAAATACAGACACGAGCGCAGTTCAGTTAGTTGCAATCTGCAACTTCACAGCTAGATGTGCCTAAATCCTGCACACTGGTCCTTTAAGGATTTTTGTTTTCCCATTAGACTTATTTTATGGCTTGTGATTGTTGATTATTGACTATTAAGAGTAAATTGTCTCTTTACCTTACAGTACATTTTCAAAGCTGAGGAGACCAAAGGTGAAAGGAAGGACTTATGTGTCATGGGAGCTTTCAACAAAATGCAAAGTCATCATAATATGCTTCAGTTCACTGTCAGCCAGTGTTTCCTTTTTTCTAAAATCAATAAATAAATGGAAAAATGTTGGCTATTCGAAACACATTAATGTTTGACTTTAAATGTATTATCTTTTTGTAAAATAACATAATAATTATGTCTTTGTAAATTAAATTCACTAAATTACCTTATCTTTTAATTTCAGAATTCATCACCAACTGCTTTCCCCTCCTCTTCATCTTCCTTGCCCGTATCTGAGCGGGAAACGTGCCTGTGTCATAGGAACATGCTGGATTGTGTAACGCTGTCATATTTCTTCAACAGTATGTGTGTGGGGTCCGAGCCTGTCAGATTGTTGTTGCCTCTGGATTATGTGCAGTGCTGAATCTTCGTGGCCCGCAGTGAAGACGACATGAGAGGCTTTATGTGGAGTAGGGCTGCCATATAGAGACAGCGCAGCCATGCATGTATACACCACCCTGCATGCCCTGAGCTCTATAAGACCGCTTTAAAATTTGATCAACCTACATACCCGCATTTGAATTATTTCAACTATCATTTGCTCTGTGGTGGATTTTCCACATCATCAAAAGTTATGCAGTATCTAATGGTTTCTGAAATAAACACTTAACCCAACAGTGCTCAGATAAGGACAGTGTTCATACTGAATATGAAATCCTGAAACTAAGAGCATACTCATTGGATTTTCCTCACTTCCCAGACTTGCACAAGTTCTGGGGGCAAACCTGGGGCCTCTCACAGAAACCCACCTTCCATTCTAACGTTACAGAAAACCAGATGAGCCAGGATGTAGCGGAGCAGCAGGGGCACTGCTCTGAGGCTGTTGGCTTCGTCAGAACATTTAATTGAGTTCAGCCATGATAAGATTCCTGCAATTTTTCCAACATTTTTCTCCCACCCACTAGGAGCTCAGCAGGGGTTTATATGCCTGTTTGGTTTAGAAGAGATGAGAGGAGAGCGACAGGGTATGTAGAGCACTCAAGAAGAAAGACTAAAAGTAGGAAGAGGAGCACTGAGAGGCGATAAGAAGGGGTGAAAAAGGGAGCAGGCACATGAATGGAACAAAGGGACAAGAAGTAGAGTAAGGAGACAAAGACCGAAGGCAAGCAGCAATGCCGATGAGCATGGAGCAGCAACAGGAAGCATAGGGAGAGATAAAGATAGCTGATGAGATGCGTTCATCACTACACATCTGGGAGGTCCCATCATTCTGATTCTGCCCCACCGAAGCAGGAAAATGACCAGTTGTGACAGGCTACCAGTCTGGAATTTAGAAAGCCCCATCTCATACTGTCAGTCCAAGACACAAATGTCCCCTTGTGATGTGAATTTATGATAACATTTATGCAGCGGGGGAATCGGCCACTTCACCGGGGCACACTGTCTCTGACTGTGCAGCCTGGAGGCAAACAAACACGCTGTTAGATGAGAAGGAGGCTGGTGAGGAGGCTGTTTGGAGAGGAGTAAACCAAACAAACCGAATCCACTAAAATGATATACAATATGGTGATGCAGCTGTTGGGAAATAGATGCAGATGTTGTAAGTTTGCTGTAACCCCAAGGAGTGTGTGGAAGAGGAGACACAGTGTGTGTTTGTGTGTTGGCGTACAGAGGACACATTACATACACATATTGGAGCTGTGTACAATGTATGCTTAATTAGATCATGATGACAGAGTGCTTGGGCTCTGGTAGATATCAGATTATCATTGCTGTAGGAAGCGAACTGATGAATGATTATGTAAAGGGAAACACTTCGGCACTCTGACCACCAGACTAAACCAACGGTATGCATTTTATCTTATGAAGAGCAAATGTGAAGTTTGTATATATTATTTATTTTCCTAAACATAAACATATTTATATCGATATTTTGCCTCTGGTAAACTAAACTAACTAAAAAGCACTTATCTCTTACTCCAAACCACTCATTTTTTTTACCCCAACCAAAGCTGACCCTAGTGAATCAATTTATAAGACTCCTGCACAGCTCCATCAGTAGCCACAAAAGGCTTTATACAACTGTTTTCACATATACAGTAGTTCTCCATAAGACCTGTAAACCGACCAGTTCCCTGTAAAGTGATCAGTCAGATGTATTGGAGCTTTGAGATATATCACATTCATAATTACAACTTACAACAAGGCGTTTGAGTAAAGTTTTAAACTGGTAATTACAATAACTCCAATATTACATAGATGTTGCATCATGACAAGTAAGTACTAAATAAAATGAACTTTTTGTGTAGGTGTACCATGAGTGTAACATTTTGTCACGTTATTGTTTCTGTGAATTAAATGTTACATAACATCCACCTTTCATAACTTTGATGTCAGTTTCTCTAAAGCACTAAAAACACCAAGAGTTTTAAAACTATCCCTGCTTGCAACTGTGTTTTTATGTAATAATAATTTTACTTATCCTCCATTTAAATAAATGTAGTAAGCTGTGCTTTGCAAAATGGTCAGCACTTGTGTAAAATAGACACAATCTGCACTCAATGGGTTGAAACATATAAAACCACCAGTATGGGTTTTTAGAAGAACTCTGAGCAGTTTTACGATGGGACAAGTTAAAGCTGAGATGTTTTATTGGACCCATGTTTATGTGTGTGAGTGTGTGTGTGATATTGCTAATCTCCCAGCTATCTGTTACAGTATTTACAAAACATGGGACCAAAGCATTAGATTTTAGTTTAGATGTGTGTGTGTGTGTGTGTGTGTGTGTTTTCTGGCTGGCTCTTCAGAGCCTGAGCAGACCCTACAGTGAGCTCTAAGTAGCTCTGATTAAATTTGGCCTTCCTCTGCTCCTCTCCATTGCTTTTAGGATGCAGAGATAATGCTCATTAGGAGAGACGGGCGGGGACTTTGGGAGGCGGATGCTTGCATGTTGCTAAAGTGTGGCTGTAATGGGGAGTGATGGGAGGGTAATACAATTTGGTTGCATTTGGAGCTGTGACTAGGGGTTAATTTCATGGAGTGTGTTGCGTGAATGCATGAACCATAAAATGTCTGTGATGTATGAGCGAGGGAGTGAGGCCAAAGTTCAGTTGAGAGTTAGAAACTGTGTTCCTGTGTCTTCTATTGGCTGCACATGTTTGAGGGGTCACATGTTACCCAGCATTTGTCCAGAACTTGGTTGCTTTGCTAATTCCTCTAACTGGATGGATAGGTCAAAGGTTTGGACTTGGGATCATTGTTCGTCAAGTCAGCATTGGTTTCTTTTAAGCCAGACCTTGGTTGTTCCTTAACCTTAACCAAGGTGCTGCTTTTTCTCTTTTAACAGATCCAAGATAGCTTTCCCCCCCTTTTTCTAGTCTTTATGCTAACCTAAGCTACCCAGCTGCTGGCTCTTGCTTCATCCATGACAGTTTATTTTCTTATCTAACTCTTGGTAAAACAGTAAAAGAGTATTAACTTTTCCTTAACTTTTTTTCCCTCCACACTGGATATTTCTTTAAAAAAAAACACAGTCCTCATGAAAGGATTTAACTAAAATGTATCGTTTTCCCTTCTCTTCTTCCTCTTCTTTTTTCCTATACCTCCTCTCCTTATCTTCCTCATCCTCCTCCTCTTCTCTGTCCAAGCAGTGAAATAATTAGCTGGAGTCATTTTGTGAAGAACATTTAAGGCCATGTCTTCCTCCTGCCCTCTCTTCCCCTCACATAACCAAAGGGACCTCTGGGGTAGTTATACCGCATTGACGTGTGCAGACTGTGGAAGCCTGCAGTCTTCCCACTCACACCCACACACACACACACAGAGACAAACACATAAACACACCCCTCTGTCCCTCTGTGATCCCTCATCAGACCCACGACCCACTATCTGAGGCTGATTCACCACATTATGAGTGGGCAATAAAAAGTATTGCCTATCATGGCTCTCTTGCTGATAAATGTTACAGTTTGACTTTTTGTAACCCGATAGGCTCGAGTTGGTTGGCAAAGGCGGATTTGATTAGCAGTTATTGTTTTTCTCTTCCTAATATTGTTATTACCATGCCCGTCTTTGTGTTGTGATGAATTAAACAATTGATTAGGAGAACTGACAATGATTGGTGATTGTAGCTATCAGCTTTTGGTAGCCTTGTTATTACAGGATTGTCCTCTGGGTCTCTGCTGCTGAAGTGTCCTTGAGCGTTTCTATTGCTATCTATTGTTTTTGTTGTCCTGTGGCTGACCCTCACCTTTGACCTCCCTGTGGGGTTGATGGTGATGAAAGAGTGGATAATTGCCCCATAGGGATAAATAAAATATCACATTCACAGGGTTCTTTTTATTTCAAATGGTGGGCTGCCAAGTCCTAAATGTTTTCATGCTTCCTGCAGGAAATATCATGACCCCAGCATGCCACAGAATCGCCCCCACCCACCCCAGTCTCAGAGAGGGAACAAACAACTGCACCACAATATGCTTAATGCAGATAACAAGGCCTCTGCTGATTTGCTGCTTCCACGTAACTTCAGTCTCTGGGTTAAATTATTTTATTTTTTATTTATTTTATTAGTTAACAGACTTCAGAATTGAAAAAGATAAGGTTTTCTTTTTTAACCACTCTTGCTTCCTGTAGCTGATCCCTTCTGAGCTTCATAAAAGTGTATTTTAATTAAAGTAAACTTTCAATGAAGGGATTTCTCTCGTGATTGGAGAAGATAAGGTAGCTTTCAGTGGTTGCTTGGTATTAAATGCCTTCCCTATAGGTATTTCTGACTGTTAATGCTTCCTGTTTGTTGTCATGTCAAATTGTGTCGATCAAGACGGCGGAGAGTGAAACTGACGCCCGACGGGGGAGCGCACTGGGCGGGCAGGGCGATGTGAGGACCGGGGCGCTTAAATCTTTTATCTGAGGAATGGCCGCTTCGGCGATAGCGTATCCCCAGTAGCTCCTGACCCAATATTCTAGAGGAAAACGTTGTTTGCATCGCTCAAGAAGAATTGAGGGGTACTCCGCTCTCTACAGCCGGTTTCCGCTGCGCGCAATCACAGCTCCAGGACCAGCGCTGGAGTCGGTGCGCTCTGGCAGAAAGCATCCAGCCTCCTCATCTCTAGGCTCAGACAGCAGTCAGTGCTCCTCTCCATGCCTCCAAGCCTCAGCTACCGGTCGTCATTTGCGGAATTTCTTGCAATGAAACCGCTATAATCCAGCCTGCCTTTTTATATTTTTTTGTTCCACTCTTTACTTACTTCACATCGAGAGAAGAGAAGAGGGGGAATCCACTCTTTAAGTTTTCCTGTGTCAGTCGCACTGGAGGGGAGGAAGCGATGGCAGCCCCGGTGAAAGCAGCGCTGGCTCTCCTGGTTCTCACCGTGGCAAGTGAGTAATCCTTACAAATCCTCCCAGACCGAGACGGGACGGGACAGGGGGGCTTCTACTTTGCGTATGGGGCTTTAACCACTCAGTCTTGGGCTGTTTATTGTAAAATTGTTCACTCTCTGTGGGCTCTATGCATGCCATATAATATATTATTTTTTGGGAAGTATTAATGTTAGAAATGTAATACCATATGTGCTTTGTAGGTAAACACATTACACCTCCTCGCATGAGTAGGCTATTACAATTTTGGGGGAAATGCCACATTTCTACTTTACAGACAGCACGTGATACCGGAAAGCAGGCCGGTGGGGCAGGATAGTGGCATTTCCTTGCGTCAGCACGTAATTTTTTTCAGCACGCCTCAATTAACTAACTTGCTCCTTTTTACACAACAAACCCGTGTGAAATCATAATGGCTTTATATGCGCAGGGGTGTGATAAGGGTGCATTGCTTTTGCACACATTTCCCTGCAGACCTACACTTTAAATTAAACAACAAATCCAGTAACAATTGTGAACCATTTGGCACCGTTATCTTGACTCATTAAGCAGTTGGACGATGTGGCTCTAATTGCAGACACACATGGGCCTTTACATCTACTTGATTAAATCTCATAATGGGATTTTGTGGCCCTTACTGTGCCTAATGGCCTGCAGTGTGTGCCAAGGCCCTCTGATGATAATAACAACGATCTAAATGGACGGTCTCTATACAGAGAACCTCAACGTGGTGCACTCCAATTAGTTATACAGCACAGAAAGTCTTGTTTCTATCAATTGAAAGTTATGAGCAGCTGTCTGTGGTCCTGAATCAGGCACTGGAGGGGAGCTCGTTCAGGAGCTGTCCATGGTGCTGAAATTGGACGTCAGTGTGTCTGATGCATGTTCCGCAGCAGCGCTCAACAGGGCAAACCCCAGAACTCATTGCGTCTACTTCCTCTTATTGATTGAATGTGTTTACGTACATCCAGCCCCAGTGCCGTGAGTTGGACCTGTTTTTATTGGAATAAAGGCATGCAAAGTCAGTCTCATTTTGGGAGTATTCTGTGCAACTTTGTTTGTTTTGAAAACAAAGTTGCTAATTACTGTACAGAAATTTTTTTTAATTTAATTTAATTTGTAATGTGTGTTTATTTTATTTTCAGTAAAACTGTACAAACATGACATCACTGTTGTTATAGTTTTGCAGATGAAAGTCAGCTTTGACTTGTTACTCTTGACCTCTTACAGGGTTGTTTGTCTGCTCTCTATGACCTCTCAAATAAAAATGTTCAGCCCATTCCTCAGAATTATAGAACCTTACAAATGCATCTAAAAGTTACATCTGCAATGCTGCAAACTCCCTAAAACTGCTTATTTTATGTAATTTTCTCAGACTTGACCTAGAGAGCATGCTTTACCTATCTTTGACCTCTTTACTTCCCTTTTGTTGTCTAACAGATTCAACTTGGTCTCTTTTCTATGACTCTTTCACCCGTGCTCTGTTCTCCAGCTGAGGCATTACATGACTGTGGCTCTGTCACTCCTATCAAACGTCACCCTGGCTGCTACAGTAAAATGACCAAATCCAGGCAGCCACTTTGTTCAGATGTATTAGTGCTCTGTCTCTATCTGTGCCACTCTCCGTCTCTCCCTGCATGCCATATTTTTTTCTCTATATCATCTGATATTATTCCACTTATGCTGTAACTTATCTGACATATTGAGTCCCTCGTCACGCAGTCCTCTGTCTCCGGTGCTCTCTGTCTCTCTCAGTATCAGCTATGTAAAATTTGCTGTAAAATGTGCTAATAGGTGCTACAGCTACCTCCGATTAGATGTTTTTTCTCATTAAATGCTTGCATTACGCAAGAGGATACCATGCGATTCCCCCTCACACAACCCTGACTCTGCTTCTTTGCAGCCCCTGGGTGAAACTATGTGGGTGGGCAGAAATATGCAGCTCTAAGTTTTGTCCTGCAGGTTATTCTAAGGCTGTTTATTCTCATGGGTTTAAAAACTGCTTTCTCATAACTGTAGTTGTGTGTTCGGTCAAGAGGACATCAGTGAGTCAACACTTCATAGTAAACCATTAGTCATTGCGTTGGCACACTTATTTGGATGTTGCTGTTGAATAAGAAAAAGTGGTAGATGAAGAGAAAGATAAATGTGCTGTTCAAGCCAGAGACGGCTGCATCGGATAGATTTAGAAGAAACTGGTGCAAACGTAAGCAGTGGTTACTTGCGATGAGGGTGGCACAGAGGGAGTTGAGCACAGAAAAAGCCACTTTTCCTGCTGCCATTGTCTCTCTTCTGTACTCAGCATGCACATGTTCCTGCAACTGCTGAGAAGAAAAGAGCAAAGCAGGACAGAAAGACATGAGGGAGACGTTGTGACATAAACACAAAGTCATTGTAGTAAAGGAATAGTTGGTTTTATCCTCACAGACGGAAGGAATGTCTGAGATGATGAAAAGCTTGAGGGCAAACGGAAATCCCACGAGAGACTAAAAACACAAGAATCTTTCAGGCAGCAGATACACAGTGAGCAATGTGAAAAGTCTTGTTGGAACTTGACCACGTGGCTGCGGATGCATATGAATGGACGTCTTTTATAACGTGACTGATATGGACAGCGTACTGAGCAGAGCCATAGACAGCTGAAGCCTAAATTGTTTTGGCTTCAGAAAGGCCACCCCAGATGGCAACGCATTAAATAATTCACTATCCTAAAAAAGAAGCTAAAGGATGCAGAATTTGGGTGCTTTTTTTTTGTCTGTACACCGAACTGATGACACAACCCGTCCATCCATCTGCATCATCTGCATCCAGCAGTGTGTGGGGATGTTTATTTGCTATGATTTCAGTGTTATGAATGTGCTGATTTTGACCTGGTTGAGAAATACTCGTAGAATAATCTTTGATTGTGTTTGAGTCTGTGCTTGTGAGATGATGGCATTTTTATTTTAGCGGCAATGAATTATTGAGGTGTGGAGAGTGCAGCGAGCTGGACAGGAGTGTGTGTGTGTGTGTGTGTGTGTGTGTGTGTGTGTGTGTGTGTGTGTGCATACATGTGTGATGAGACCTGCTGGTAGACTCCCTAATGCTCCATCTCTACTTACATCAACCTCATACACATCTCATTTTAGCCTCATCTACCATTTTAGCATTTACTGTCAAACCCCATACCTTTCATTACTCTATACGGCCTATACTCTGTTTCTCCAACATCTGGAGTCCTTTCATTAGTCACATGATGTCATTTGTCTTTCACAGTTTAGTAATTCTATGTGCTGGGTTTATTTTTATGCCACCCCTTTTACATTTTTAAGGCAATATGACATCTTCTCTCAGGTGGAAATCAAAGAGCAGCCAGAGAAAAGCAAAGGGTGAAGCCACTACAGTAAAGACCACACTGCAGGTCAAATCACTGTAAAGATGTATATTTTTAACATTGATTGGATCGATCGATTTACCCAGCAATCATTCAATTAATAGATTTTACTGAAACCTTATTTTTTTAATGTCTACAGTAAATATGTGCAGTGTCTGCAGGCACTGAATTTTAATTTCACTCTCTGAAAAGCTTTTCTGGACATCACTGACTTTCTGGTTCATGACAGTGTTTAGAAAAACAAAAAAGTTTATTAGCAAACAGGAGGGTGAAACTGCAGATAGAGGGACCCAGGGGGTGAGCAATCCTAAGAAAAGTAACTGTGACTTTGAACACTTATTGCTCATGTTCTCCTGGCACAGATTTAGCCCCAATAAGCAGTGGTCAGTTTGGAAGTAGAATGTTTCTCTCTGTTTCGTTATTGTGAGCTCGGATTAATGGTGGTTTGGATAACAATTTAAGAAGGTGTGATTTTAAACAATTTCTGTGCCTATAGGTTTTTCTTTATAAAACCAACCAACCACCAGTATCTGCCATGCGCTGATATTAAAGGGCTACTCCAATCATTTACTGCACTTTCATAAAGCTGTGTGACAAAATCGATGCAGCAGAGGCTGAGATACAGTATACTGATTTATGTTTCCATTATGTTTCATTTTATAATGTGACTACATGAATCAACTTGTACTTTTCCAAGTTAAAAACTCTCCAGGAACCTCTTTCTTGTCTTGTATTGCATCATTTTTTGTGGAATTTTAATTTGATTATTTCTGCCTGGCTGCTCCACACCCAATAGTAAACAAAAATAAAGTACAAACTGGGCATTTAGCTACTATACAATTTCCATCTATGTGTTGGCACTGGCATTATTTCCTAAGTGATTATTGTTATTCTCAAAATGCATTAAAATGCCCCCGAACCCCTGTAGCAGGCTGAGGACTCATGACCTGACCATTTCTAAAATCCTGGTTGTGGCCCTGGTCCCAGGTATGGGTCAAGCTCCAAAAACTTCATGTGTGCAATTACACCTTTAATTGAAGATTAATCTGAACATATTTTCCTCTCATTTATTTTGTTTCATTTTAGCAGCACAGATAATGACTGTAGTTCAATAAGACAGTTCTGTACATTTTATGGCCCCTCATCACTTTGTCATTGCTTGGTGGTTTAACAGCTCTCTCTTATTAACGAGGCTTTAATCCAATTAACCAAAGCACAGTGACAAATAAAGCTGAGAAGCAAACAATGTGTTAGACCAACAGGATTTATAAAGTGTGGTCTCATTTCCCAGGCCACCAACATCTCTAAATCACACCAGTTGCTTTTAATTAGTACAAGAAACCTCCATGATATTATGCAGCAGTTTACTCTCGTATTGCATATAAACAATGAAGTGTTTCCAGGCTGTGATCCCATCAGGCACAATGAATGACTGTGATTTCCCATGAATCATTACCATAATACAGAATTATCCTATTTCATTTTATCAGATGATTATACTAATCTGGGGATGGCTTTGTCTCACACTACTCTTTGTTGTTTGTTGTGTTTGTGTGTGTCTATTGTCCTCTTCCCCTCTCATGTGTCCCTTTCTTTCTCATCCTGACAGACAGAGCTCTTTGTGGCAGAGCTCTCTGAAGACTTTTACCCTTGAGGTTTAGTGTCATGTCATAGTTGCTCAGATGTTGGACACTTCTCCCGTCTCCTCTTCAGATGGAAGCTTGCTGGAGGTTAATGTAGACTGACCAAGTGTAGAGTATATCCCTGCTTCCTTCACCTGCCTTTAAAACTCAATGCTCCTTCTTTTCAGCTTGTTTCTGACATGTCTGGGAAAACATTTCTATCTTGAGTGTGTATTGACATGACAGCTGGCGGCATTGCTGAAAACCAGTGCAAGAAAAATGCCAAAATAAACAACCTTCATAGATGTCCAAAGCTGCTAACTGCACAGTTTTGAGATGTCCGGACATGAGTATGTTGCAGTTCAGAAGTGTTCGCACAGCTGTTTCAATATTAATGGTTGGCTATATCACAATATCTTGTACTAAAATTGGTGTGCTCTCAACTGGAATGAAACCTGACCATATAGCGGCCATACAGCGGTCATACAGCGGTCATATGCTTAGCCAGGATAGTGTCAGACAGCTTAAACTAGACAATCTTTACTATCAAAGTTGGGATCGACTTCAAATTTGTTCAGTGCAATCTAAAGACCATCACGATTAATAGATGTGAGTTTTCGTCAAAAGGCGTGTTCGTGGTGTGGCACTTCATTTTGATCTTTGGCCAGGAAACAGGAAGTTGTCATAACTTCAGTGTACATTTTCCTTCCTGAAAATACACGTTTCCACCCTGAACACATTTACATGCCAATATTCATATGTCATAGTCATAGCGCAACCCGGTGGGAACAGGAACTGAACTTTGTATAGCAAACATCATCTGATGTCCATGAAATTTGGAGGGTGCTGTGTACACACGATACTGGCGTATGATGTGAGTGCAGCATACCCCGACACATGCAGACTGCGAGGGCCCAGCATTTTCTCAGTGTTAGAGAGTCACATGTGGCTCCGGAGCCACAGATTGTCAACCCCTGGTTTAGACTACTAACAGCAGTTTGAAGGTGAAAACCACTGACAAACTTACACAACTCTCCTTATCTTCTTTCCCTTTTTTAAATGGAAGTTTATTTGTCTACTGGCAGACCTTGTAGAATCAGCTCACCTCCAAAATCTCCTAAGCTTTTTGTCATTGTTTTTGTCAGTTCAAGTCAGATTCCCTTAGCCCAGTAAAGGCAAACCACAATTTTTTTTGGGCTTGCTGTGGTCTGGCAAGGCCATGGATGACTCAAATGAAAACAGATGTTACTTGAAGTAGGCTACATAACAGAGGACTGAAAATCTTTTTCTTCATTAAGACGTCAACGCACACACACTACACCTGACAGGACACTTGCTGACTCATCGGCCCTGAATCTTGAATGGTTGTTTCCAGATGTAGGTGTCATAGCTAAATGCAAGCCTCGCTATCTGACTCTTGTTTTCCAATAAATTCCATGAAAACAAATGTGCATATGTGTTAAAGATATCCTGGCTGAATCATCAAGGGGGAACAAATGTCTGGAAAAAGCTGAAGCTAAATCTTCACTTCTGAAGAACTGAGATCGTACGAGTGATGATGATGGTGTATTTTGTTGTTTCTATCTATAATTTCTTCATCCTTATTTTCCATATTGTAACTTTCTTATGTTGGTTTCTTTCTATTGCAATAGAGGAAAATGTCTGTTGCCATGACAGATGTTATAACTACAGTGCAACACTGAGCTGAATGTAAAGGGTCAGACAAAAACATCCATACCTCTAGAGATTAGTTACTTTTCTGGCTCTCTGGTGTCTGCTTTGTGTTACCAAAGTAACTAATTATGACATTAATATTAAGCTTAATTGTAATACTTTATGTAACATCCTTTTTGAAGATGGAGGCTTACTGTACATTGCTTTCGGCTGGGGTATACACAGTATTGACCCGTTATGTAACCCACCTATCTCTCTTATCTCTCTTGTCACCCTCCAGTTTATACAGTCTTGTAAGCAGGAAAGCCATAGCCAACAGTCACGTCAAGTAAAGTTTATTTATAGAGCACAAACAAGGCGTTCACAAAAGCCTTCCAGAAAACAACGGCCATAAAAATAAACAAAAGAAAAGGAAAGAACAGGTACATGACAAAACACAAGGGGAAAGGATTTTAAATGAAAGTGTATGTGACATAGAGTGCCTACTTGCTTGTACAGGATCACAGTAGAAAAAGAGTTTATTTAGATTGCAGATGAGTTAAGCAAGACAACTAGGTAACGATAAATCCATCTTAATGTTTCTTGATATTCAACAGAAGGACAGCAGATAAAGAGATAGAAATCAGAGCATTTTTTTTAAAGTTGAGTTAAGTTTGGCTTTTAGCAAAATAAATAAGCCAAAACAAGGGACTCTGAATTCTGTTTACAAGTTTAAAATGTATGAAAGTTTGGCAGTGTCTGTGTTTCAAACCACACACTATCACTGAAGCTCTGTGACCCACTGTTCTCTGCCGATTAGGGTGAAGAGTGAAATCAGCCCTGCGGTGGCTCAGTGGCTGTGTGTGCGTATGTGAGTTTGTTCAAATGTGGCTCATTATTGTCATATGGACTGACTGCAGATTGCATGCATTGTTACTCTCATTACACACTCATTACATCTGAGGACATGCAGCATGTTATATTGCTGCAGCACCTAATTGGTGAGACCTCACAGCACGAGATTTAAACATTGCTTTGCCAACTTTGCCCCGGGCATGTGTGTGTGTGTGTGTGTGTGTGGGTTTTCAAATTATGAACATGTTCAGCTATACTGATAATCAGTTCGTCTGACAAAGAGAGAATCAGTCAGTTGAGAGAATATTTGTAAATAAAGTCAGGTTTTGTGTCATTTATTCAATTCTTTTCTCAGAAGACTTTCATTAATGCTCAAAACAAGGTTGATAAAACTGAGAAGAAGCTCTTTCAAATCAATAAAACGACTGCTAAACTGCTGCTTTGTTGTTTTTTCTGTGTGTGTGTGTGTGTGTGTGTGTGTGTCTGTGTTTGCGTGCGTGTATGCAGCTGCTTTGTGTGCGGAGGTGGAGGAACGGCTGGTGAGTCACCTGTTGTCACCGGAGCGCTACAACAAGCTGATCAGACCAGCTGTCAACAACAGCCAGCAGGTCACCATTTACATCCAGGTGTCTCTGGCACAGCTGATCAACGTGGTGAGTATTCACACACAGACAGAGAAAGACACACACACACACACACACACACACACACACACACACAAATCCAAAATCCACATATGCTTTTATCATAGAGGCATATCCTACTAATTTAAGATCAAGAGCACAGATGGTAGAGATATTATTTCAACAAGGAGTAAATTCAGTCACTGCCTAAATACTGCTATCATATTGTCAGCCATCCACAAACCTTCTGCCTGTTTGTGTTTCAGAATGAGAGGGAGCAGATCATGACCACTAACTGTTGGCTCAGTCAGGTTTGTGTCCTCACTCATCCTGTTGTCCTGTGTTTGTGTGCATGGGGTCATGCTATGTCCAGACTTTGCCTTCTTAGTGGCTTAAGAAGTGACTCATGTTAGTCATTACCGTCGCATATCTGGGTTCGTGGTGGTGCAGTAGTTGTGTGCAGAGACATTCAGCCGGTTCACTGGTGAAGTCAGCTCAAATATGTCAGTCTACAATTGTTTGAAATGCAAAATGCATTTTTGCTGGATAGGGGTCGACTGAACTAGTGTTTGTATTGGTATGCGTGGACTGATATGTTTATGCATGTTTCTGGTTGCATGCCATTTGAATTTATTTATTTCCTTGTGTGTGTGTGTGTGTGTGTGTGTGTGTGTGTGTGTGTGTGTGTGTGTGTGTGTGTGTGTGTGTGCACTTCTCCATCAGGTATGGAATGACTACAGATTAATGTGGGACCCTGAAGAGTACGAGGGAATCAAAAAAATCCGGCTCCCGTCACAACACATCTGGTTGCCAGACATCGTCCTCTACAACAAGTACGTCTGGTTTGTGAAAGACAGTGTGTGTGTGTGTGTGTGTGTGTGTGTGTGTGTGTGTGTGTGTGTGTGTGTGTGTGTGTAAAACTAAGCGATTAAAAGAGGAACAAACTTTATTCAAAAGCCCCATTTTTCTAAAATGTTTTCTCATATCCTCTTATTCCTTCTATCCTCTTATCTCTTCTTTTTTTATCCAACTTTTCACCTCTTTAAGGATAATGAACACAACAAAAATGTTTTGTTAACACTGTCTAGGGTCAGTCTCATGATGAAGAGGGGTCTTTTATGGGATGAGAGATTACAGATTTTGCAGAGAAAGAGGGACATGGACATACTGACATGATAAAAAAGGCACATTTTGTCATACCTTTGACGCCTGATACCCACATCAAGTGATTACATCTTACTTTTACTGAAGATTGGAAAACACATCTATCAGACTAGTCTGTATAATAAATATTTTATTTTTAAAGAACATGATTCAGAATTTGATGATACTTTCAATAATCATTATCCAGAAGGCATAATTTGACATTTCTATTTAATTTCAGTGAGCATTTGTTATGTTGATGACTACTTCTGTGTCTTTTAGGTTTTCTCCTTCCTTGCAACTGACTGAACACACATGCATGTGTTTGCACATGCATGATAAAGAAACATTAAAACATCTGAGAGTATATTCCCACATAGTTCAGCTGCATTTGGCATTTTGGCTGCATTGGGGAAATACAATCAAATTATAGCCTGCACATTCAAGCCAGCATGGTTACTCTGGCCAACATCCCTGTAGCTACGTTATTGTGTGTTTTTGCATATTGAGAAGGAATGCTGTGATAATATTGTGTTTTTGTGTGCACATCTAAAAATCATCTTGCAGCTATACAAAACAGCTGCAAGGGATAAAAATCAATACATGAGAATGTCGATGCTATAATTTGTTCATCCAAAGACAAATTTGTGACACTGCCTCTATCCACTGGAGTGTTAGCTGACAGACATGAAGGCTTCATCTCATCTGTCACACACAGATCAACACCTGGGTCTTTTTTCCATCTGCTACTTTCTTGTATAACATCAACAGTTAACGCTCATCTTTAAAATGTATGAGTCCTTGCTCTGTCTCAAATCACAACACTGTTACAAACATTGATGTTTGTGTTCTAGTTTTGCATTTATTTTGTTCTGTGTAGTGATATGTACAGTATTCAATATAATAACCATGGATATTAACTTTCTTAAAATGTCTTTCCACCTTTTACCTTCCAAATTTTACCATTGGAAGACAAAACACATACATAAATCATTAAGAAAAAGATCTAAAACAACAGCCTGCAAAACCACAAGATTTAGTATAAACACGGAACTTCCACAGAGAAAACAAGGGCTTGACTTTTAAGCTGTAATTGCGCAATATTTTGCATTAAGTGCTTGACTGAATTGTGATAGATTTTCTCTTAAATGTTATAGTAAGTTTTTTGCTTTAAAATAAAAAGAGTGAAAACTCAAATGCTGTTGCAGCTGAACTCGTTCAAATGAAAGTCAATCTGTTGTTATAAATGATCGTGTAAGTGCAAACTTGCTAGTTACATTGGGGTAGTTGAGAAAATATTCTCATCACAAGATCCCTTCAGTCGCTGTTCTGTTTCATTCATTCATACCACATTACCTTTATCAGCAGATGGAGTTTCAGTGAACTTTGAACCTCAGATATTAGGCCAGAGCTCTGAAAAAATGTAAAACTGAACAAGCTTAGGACCTTAGACCTTTCAAGCACTGGATTTGACCATGCATTATTTAGCTATTTATTCTACTTTATTTTATTAGTTCTTTTAAATTTGACCTCCTGTTGTTGTTGTTGTTGTTATTATTATTATTATTATTATTATTATTATTATTATTATTATTATTATTATTATCAGTTTGTGGATACTGCTGGAAACTGTGAATTTCCCCTTGGGGATGAATAAAGTATCTATCTAATCTTATCTAACCTATCTACAATTCCATGGAAACTGAGCAAACACCATCTCCTGATGAACAAGAATGAATTTTGAACCAGAGATTAAAATCGTTTGACTGGCTCACAGTTGTGTGGACGTATAGCTTTTGTATTTTGGTCAGCAGTGTTAGTCGTTACCATTTATTCAAAACTGTTAGGGATTAAACTTTTACGAGCACAGATGCTGGTCAGCTAAAGACCACATAAAGAGCATAATGTCTTAAGAGGCAGAATGATAGGAGATTAACAACACTACTTTATGACTTCAGGTTGAGATCTCTGGCCAAGTCTGGGGGACCAGAGGTCCCAGTAAGCAGGTGGGGCCTCTGCATTTTTAATTAGTCTGCATATTCACAGCAGCCCCAAAGCATTAGAGACAGAGTGTGATGGCTGGATTCCTGACCTACTTTATAATTGATAGGCTACTTATCTATAATGCATCACCAGCAGCCTTGGTGAGATGAAGAAAAAAGTCAGTCTCAGCAGATTTAAGGTAAGTTGCCATGTTGCTGGGATGTGTCCCAGGCTGAGCTCCTCCCTTGAGATGATAAACACATCCTTTACCTTTCAACACACATAACTGTTGCATGTGTCGCCTCTGCAGATACAGTAACAGTCATGAAATCACACTTTCTCAACACGCCATCATTTAGCTCAGTAAATTGATTGACTTTTCACCTCTCTGTGATATTCTGATTCTGTTAATGCTCAGGTGCAACACTGTAATGGATTCCACAAATGATTACATACCTTCAACCAATGACATGAAGTACAGTGGTTCTCATTAAGTAAGGTTGAAGGTAACCGTTGGTGGTAAATGTAACAATACAACAATCTAAAAATACTCCAAAATGAATTCATTACAAATGAAAGTACTATGTTCAAAAACAACTTAAACTTGTAAGTATTATCAGCAAAATGTATTTCATGTATAAAAGGAACTGGTTCTGCTTAAAATCCATGATATAAATATGAATGAAAAAGCTGAGGATGCCGTCTGCTTTTGACTTTGCTTGTTCAACTTCCTCCTTACTCGCATCAGTAACTGTATCAGGCTACGGTCACACATGCGTGAATGCAGGTGAGTGAACATTGCCTGTTGAGGCAAAATGTGGGCAGTGTAGGATGTGCCACACATGGAAATCAGTTTGGTGGTTTGTGCTCCGTTTTAGGGGTCAACCACACACGCATATTTACTATTGGATCAGGCTGCGACTTCGCAGATCAATTTGTCTGAGAAATAAAGGAATCTTTTTCAGTCATAATTTGTGAGATTATGAGAAAATTGTATCGTGACCCCAGTGTTGTGAATTGTATCAAATCCTGAGTTGAGTGCATCATTATGCCAATATTAGATTGTTTAGGGGGCTGACCGGAAGGGAAATCACTGTTTGGTGGAACTGCTATCAATTCAGAGACATTTATAACGTGCCATGGAACCCCACCTTAACGCTGTTTTTTTGTTAGAGGCAAAAATAGGTCTTGAATATCTTTGCAAGGAGGTGTCCAGGAGACATCCTTATGAGATGTTTGAACCAACGCAAGAGAGCAGCAGTTCTTCAGTTATATTTGTTTGAATGAGTGAGAGATTTTATGATTTGCCATCATCCTTCCAGTGATCAGTTTGTCTTTGAGTGCTTTATCTCTATCTTTCTACTATCTTTTTCTTATTGCCTACCTCTTCCTCCTTTCAGTGCTGATGGGACCTATGAAGTCTCCTTCTACTCCAATGCTGTGGTATCCAACAACGGCGAGGTGGCCTGGCTCCCACCAGCTATCTACAAGTCGGCCTGCAAAATTGAAGTCCGTGATTTCCCTTTTGACCAGCAGAACTGCACTCTGAAATTTCGCTCCTGGACCTACGACCACACTGAGATTGATCTCATCCTCCTCAGTGACTTTGCCTCACGTGATGACTTTAAACCCAGCGGTGAGTGGGATATTATTTCACTGCCTGGACGCAAGAACGAAGACCCTAATGACATCAGGTACCTGGATATCACCTATGACTTTATTATCAAGAGAAAACCTCTGTTCTACACCATCAACCTGATCATTCCCTGCATCCTGATCACGTCGTTGGCTATTCTAGTGTTTTACCTCCCTTCAGACTGTGGTGAGAAGATGACTCTCTGCATCTCTGTCCTCTTGGCCCTGACTGTGTTTTTACTCCTTATCTCAAAGATTGTGCCACCCACGTCTTTAGCAGTGCCTCTGATTGGGAAGTACCTGATGTTTACAATGGTGCTGGTCACCTTCTCCATCGTCACCAGTGTTTGCGTGCTTAACGTGCACCACCGATCTCCCAGTACGCACACCATGCCCCCTTGGGTCAAGCATGTCTTCCTGTATCGGCTCCCCTCTTACCTCTTTATGCGGAGACCTGGTAGCTCCAACATCCGTGAGAAGTTCCGGAAAAAACACCAGCAGCGATCGTACTCTGACCAGAAGCTGCGAGGAGCAGACGGAGGGACCGGAAGTCCTGCGGGAATGGCAGATTCATCCTCATCATTCTTTGTGAACGAAGAGTCGGCCAAACGCTATGGCTGGAAGATCAGTGACTTGTCAGACAACACAGATTTCAGGAAGAGGATGACGCTCAAGTGCAACATTGACGTAGAGGACGCAGTAGATGGAGTGCGCTACATAGCTGAGAAGATGAAGAGTGAGGATGATGATGAAGGGGTACGTGTATTTGACATGCTCTTCTCCTGCTTTTTTTGTCATACAATTAATTTTTCCGTTCTGACGAACTTTTTCAGGGATTTTTACAACATTTGTTGCAGGATAGCAGTAGATAAATACGCTAGAATAAAGTTTTTAGCCACACTAGCAGCATGGCTCTATTAGCAATGTTGATCTGTTGACCTTCCACCATTTTAGTCCTGACTGAGATATATCTGCAAATATCGGATGGCTTGCCATGAAATTTTGTTCATACATTCATGGCTCCCAGAGGATGAATCCTACTGACTTTGGTAATCCCTTGATTTTTCTTCTGGCACCCCCATGAGGTTGACAGTTGTGGTTATGAGTGAAATGTCTTCACAACTAATGAGTCGTGGACATTGACAGTATATATATGGTAGTGTGTATATGGACCATAAAATTTGGTACAGATATCCATATTGCCTAGAGGATGAATCCTCATGACTTTGCTGATCCCCTGACTTTCCATCTAGCATCACAAGCAACATTTTCATGCATGCAGTGATATTTCTCAGCATCGATTGGCTCAAAATTGTGTTCAGACATTCGTGGTTCCCAGATGATATATCTAATGACCTTGGGAATCCCCTGATTTTTTCTCAATTGTCACCCTGTGTTTCACATTTATATGAACTGCCTGGTCAACTATTGGATGCATTGCCATAAGATTTGGTGCAGACAGAATTTTAATTCATCCAATACTTTGGTTTATGACCAAATACCAGGGATTCCTGCCAGCGTTGTGTACATTTTTGTTTAATGCTAGTTAGCAAAAGTTACCATGCTACCATGATGAACTAATATAATGAACATGGTAAACATTAAACCTCTTAATCATTGGTATCTACTTTTGCTATGTGATGGATAACTTAATGTTAACTCCATCATATGTGTTTTCGAAATGATTGTGTTCGAAGTGTGTGCCTTCCTGTGGTTTGCTCAATTAAGAACTTTATACCAAAATGTTGTAAATCAGTGGTGATGCATTTGCACTACGTTCTGTATGAGCAACTTTGACTTTTTCCATGTCATTTGATGCTAGATTTATTACACTATTGAAGACAAAGATTATAATGTTGGTAAAGTCCAAAGCAGCTATGATCCAAAGTCTCTGCCCCCACTGTTCTGTTGGCCAATAAATAATTACACATGATTAAGAAGCACAATGCAAATGCATTTACAATTTAATTAAATTTAATTCACTTCAAATTACTTTAGTTCAGGACAGGAAACACAACAGTGGCAACATTTAATATCAAACCTCTCTCTGCAGATTATTGAAGACTGGAAGTACGTGGCCATGGTGATCGATCGTCTCTTCCTGTGGATCTTTGTATTGGTGTGTGTGGTCGGGACGCTGGGCCTCTTCATGCAGCCTCTGTTCCAGAGTTACAACACACCCATTATTGATGACGTGGACCATAACTGAAATCTGAAACCTGAACTTTGATCTCAACATAATCCAGACAGTCCCCACCACAACAGAAACAGAGCTCTGACATCATTTTAACACAAGAACTCACATATCCGCCTTGCACCACACGCTCACTGGGAAACAATAATCATGCACTTTATCCCTCCTCCATCACCTGCTCTCTTCCTTATTTACACCCTTTGCCCTCTTCATCCTCCATGTGTCCTGCCATCCTCTGCTCCATTCATTAGTCATTACCTTAATTGATCATTCTGGTTCATAATAACTTAGTTTAATTTTATAGTTTTGGCCATCAGGCAGTAAACAGGAATGATGGGGATCGTACTGTTAATTGAGGAAATTTGTGCATGTGGCCATATTTCTGGCTCCAAACCCCAAAGGTTGTCACACATGTCCATGGCTTGGAGGGCTGGACGTGGTATGTGCCTCGGCTACTTGTTTACCAGGAACCCACAGGTTAAAAACAGGAAAACAGTAAATTTATAACCTGTTGTAGCACTGATCAGTTGACAGCTTACACACTGTCACTTCCTGGTTCTACATTGACCTACCTTACTTATTACTTTGGTATGTTTAATGATATCCTAATCAAACGAAACAATGGTCAAAACTATGAAAACAAGACACAAGTTAAATAAACCAGAATTATCTTATCAGCCATGATACTTTCTCTTGGTGACCAATATAGATCTGCAGGTCTCGAAGAATTGAAAAGTAGCTTTATTTTAAAAAGAAAACCTTTACCTGTCCTGAAATGGTCAGATTGAACGTGTGTTGACCTCTGTCACTGTTTACCTGGCCAAGAGCAACTCAGGACTTGATTTTTATTTACTTTTTCTGTTTAGAACAGAGTCGGTTGTGCTCTTTGTTTCTAAATTAAATTCTAATGGGAGTGTCTAACATGACATTATGGGGACTAACATGCATACAACAAGGCACTGTTTTTAAATCTATTTTTTTTTTTGTTTACTCAAAAAGAGAAAGAGCCCAAAGATGAACAAACCCACAGAAACCAACAAGCAGACTCATTTTCAACACATCCCCTGAAGAGGAGAAGATGAATCCCTTCTGTGTAGATCCATAGAAGATGATCACCTCCCTGTGTCATTTTACCAATAGCACACATACTGTATGGAAATCTAATATTTGCCTTGAAAATGAGAGCAAGAGGGGACACAAAACAACAAACTATTGGCCTGCTCAAATAAAAATGGATGGGTATGTGAGATGATGGCCAGCCTGTTTTTACCCTAACACACACCTCACTGTGTGGACCTGAAACAATAGACTGATCAAATGTGATCAAAAGTGATGTTAAAAAGCAGCCGTGTTTTAAATGAGGGTTATAATATAAAACTATAAACAAAATTTAAAACCAATGACCATTAGGCTGTTGTTACTCACTATGCTTCATGTAAAGGTGCAGTACGCTGGTCTCATCAAAGCAGTGCTCGTCAGCATCCATCACCAAGGAAACCAGCAGCAATAATATTGTACAGTATTTTATATACACTGACCTGGAGGCAAATTAGCCAAACAGTCTGGCTCTTCACTTGCTTTATCTTCCATCATATTGAATGCTTACAGTGATTATCGCAGTCTGTTCTCAGAGACGTTACTTGAATCTGTGTCCAGTAATTATTTCTGGGAGTTGTTATAAATTGTCACTGTCATAATGCACTCGCCTGTCACTGCTACCAACGCTAGCCAAGGAAAAGGTGTACTGTACTAATCCAGCTGTATTGATTTCTTTCATCTTTGTTTTTTCAGTGGATGGAATGAAACATACCTTTTCTTTTTCTTCTCACTGGCCAGTAATGCTGCGTGAATTGTTGAGCTTTGTCTGTATAGACAATAAATGCTGAAACCTTCAGGAGGAGAAAGAAATGGGAGCTGATGTCTTGCTAACTGGATGGAGACCTGATGTATCACATGAACAATTCAAGTAATCAGTTATTTGGTTATAATTTTAAATAAGCAATCCATTACTGTTAAAATTTTACCATATTTCCCTGTTCCTTTTGTTGCAACAAAAAGCAAAAAAAAGTAAATCCTTGAAGCATTCTCACTGTTTCTTTCCTACTTCTACTTCCTATGTGTGTCATTCCTGTTATTAGCCTGCAGAGTTACAGATTAAGGGTGCCTAACTATGCAATGACGGTAGCCTATAGTGAGTACATTCAAAGGCTACTAGCTCTCTGGACAATACAACCAACATGTGTAAGGAAATGCAAAGAAGTTTTCAGTTTTCAATGCAAACATCTAACAAGTTACCTTTATCTGTATAACGTCATGTCACTAGTTATTTCTTTAATGGCAGTAATCTTGTAATGTAACAAATTACTTTTAAAAGTAACATTACCCAACACTGCACATGAACATTAACTGATCATTCTATCCTGCAGTCTTTCATTCAAGATTATAAACATTTCCAGTTTCTATATTAAGCTCTTTTTGAGGCATCACATTGTCTCACTCACAGTATGTGAACTGTCCGAGGCCAGGGCCCAATGTTAGTCAGCTGACTATGGCTTCATTAGACGCCTTCTGTTAGCTTAAGATGGCAGCAAGGCCGTATGACCGCTAAAGGGAAACAGCATGTGAATGAATACACACATGCACATAATCACAAATCTAGATAATCTTATCCGCTATGAAGCTTTCAGCTCTTTATCAGATAGCAGCTGCTTCCCGAAATGTAGCTTGGATCCAAAAAGGAGCCAGAGGCATCAGATAATGCTGGCTATTTGTTAATTACATGCCACTGATAATCACATTTCACACTTTCAAACTTTAAGTTAAAGTTTGCAGCCTAGCCACTGTAGCAGTATTAGTAAAGTCAATAATGCAGTAGTTGTTAATAAAGAGAGACAATTAGAAATTCATGAACATAATCTCCAACAATAGCAGCATTTCCAGAATAGATGTAGTTACAGTTTCCATTCGTGTCTTCATGGATATTTTAAGGTTCCTGATTAATTGTTTTTCCAGAACACAAAAGTACATACAGTACATAGGCTGCTGTGTCCAGCAACTCCTGATGCTTCCAGCAAAGATACTACTGCATCATAATTTTCCAGCTGACATCCGTCACACACACACACACACACACACACACACACACACACACACACACACACACACACACACACACACACACTCAGAGTCAAACAGTGACATAATCCTATAGACATAGTGACAGCCATTGCATTGGAGTTGGGTCCAGCAATTATAGCTCATAGTTGTGACCCCATCCTGCCCTTGTATGACTCATAAATTAGATACTTGACATCTGCATCAATTTCCATTAAGAGAGTGGCCACATGAGGGTGGGGAGGGTTAGAAGGGCTGAGGGGCAGTGTTGTTGGTATTGTGGAGGGCTGCAAAGTCAGACTATTTATCACATTTTCTGGTTTCTAAACATCACACACATTTTATTTCCATTACTTTTTGGTATTAGTTTCTCTTTTCCTCTGATTACAAGTCAGGAATGATGATTCTTAAAACTCTTACAAGAGTTTTATAATCTAATCCAGTCATCACAACCGTAAAGAGTATTTACTTACTGACAATTTATTTGTTCTGGTTTCCTTTTTTTTTGGTTTTTAATATCCTTTCATAGGTTTTTTTATTTTTTGTGTTGAATGTCCAGTTTCTAATGTCCTGCAGTCGCTTTATTGGTCTGGAGAAATTTGTCTGGCAGCAGCAAGGAACTTCAGCAGGATCATGGTGGAAGAAGTAGGGTGAGGCAAGGTGGTTGTAATCTGCAATTACACCACTAAATGCCACTAAATCCTTCACACTGGTCTGTTAAGTCCTACCATTCTTACCTCTGTCCTCCAATAAAGATTTTAAACATGCACACTTCAGCAGCTATTGCTTGTCAATGGTAGTGTGTCAGACTGAAGCCACTATCTTGATCACTGACCTTTCATCATACTGAAGGCACCTGTTACATTTTTATGAATGAGCACTTACCTATAAACAATAAAACAAAATGAGGACCAATATAAAACATGCTGTAAATCCAACCACGGCTGCAACTATTTTTTAAAGTTTGTGCAGATAAGAAAGGAGGCTTTGAATTCTCCAGCTGCACACTTTTCTTTGCACGTTCTATCAGGCAGAGTTACAGAATGGTCATGAATATAATTCAAATTGGTCTTGGCAGTTGCTCAACGGTGACTAACTTCCCACAGCCACAATGTTTGATGTCAGTGGATTTCAGCAGTGCCCACAGGTTCAACTCAATTCAATTCAGTTTTATTTGTATAGCATCAAATCATAACAGAAGTTATCTCAGGACACTTAGACTAGAACAGGTCTTCCAAACTCCTTATAAAGCCATCTGTCTGGCTGCACGCTGTAGATTCTACATTGTAGTGTCAGTTACAATACAAATAACACTTAATGACAATATGTATGTGTGTATTTACATCTATTTAACAGTGTACCACTTCCTCAAAGATGACTGCAGCACCAGGTCCATCCCTCAAGAGTAAAAATTGAGGGAAAAAAGAGAGAGAGAGTTGGTGTTATGGTCTCCAGGTCTGATCATGAAGCGTGACGGCGGAGATTAAACTGGACGGGTGATGGAGGAGGGTTACAAGCAGGGTGGGAGAGAAAGAAAGAGAGGTATGGTAAAGGGAGACAGGGATGATAAAGGTTGGTCATAAACAAGAGACACAAGACAGTCTGTTCGGCCGGCGGAGGAGCCGACAATAAAGACAGATTCATGCTGTAGTCAGAGATCAATAAGCATTTATTCTTCTCTGCAAGCCAAACCCACATACATGTACACATATATAATGCGCATACATGCAAACATACAGCAGGAGGCAGGCATGCAGTCATATGCAAATTAAATATGTAGGCTATTTATTGAAAATGAAATGAAATTTTTATATTTTTGACTTTTTGGCAGAATTATGGGGAAGAGTTTTTTTTTTTACATCTCTGCCACAAGTTAAACTCTTATGGTCTTGTTTTGATCATGTTTTTCTGATTTCAGAAAGCAGAACCACAAACTTCTTAGAGAAAATTAGATTAGGAAATGTCTGAGAAGTTTAATTGCACATAGTGTATTCCAAACAGTACCGTGGCTATGTAGAAAGAGGCAGAAATTAGGCAGTAATCAGTAGGTCAAAGGCCATTTACAAACTCATGCAGAAGTACTCAGAAGGCACAAGTCTCTCTCTGCACTGACATTTCTATTCTATTATACTCAATTCTATTCCATTCCATTCTATTCTATTCTATTCCATTCCATTCTGTTCTCTGTTAACAACTGCTGTAATCAGACTTTTGAATCTGCGATGCAGCATGGTGAAGGTCAGCAGTTTGATCTGTTTACTGTAGTTGGCCGTCGCCCTCCATCTCTCCCATTATCCTCCACAGGACAGTCCTTTAGGATTTATACCTGCCATTTCAGCTCTATAGTCAATATTTATGAACTACATTACTGCATTACTGAATGTGTAGCTGCCGTGCAGTTGAGTCAGGGGGCAATCGATCCTCTCCTCTGAACCACTGAGCCACCGAGCTTAGGGGACATACACAGAGTCCAAACACTTAACAGGGCTTTAAACTGGGCTCGGGGGTCCCTCTATAATGTCTCAGCTGGAGCAATAAATATCTCCTCAAGTCTGCTCCTTGCTGACAGATCAGGGTGCCTGCTGCTGCTCGCTAGTGGCCAAAAGACACACTGCAGGATTCTGTGGTTTTTCCACATACTTAATCAGTATGGGAGCAGAATATTATATATATATATAATTAATTAATATGCAGATTCAAAGTATACTCTAGGAATTTTCAGTTATTGTGTTTGTTAGAGTTACAAATTGCAGGTAACATTTCTGCACATTAAGGTATTATAAGTAATATTTTGATGTTGTCTTTATGGCCTGAATCCACAATAACTTCTGTGGCATCAATTCATCATCTTAATAAACATGCTCATAGTGTAGAGGCAATGTAAGGCCAAATTGATTTCAAATCTATAGGAAACTGAACACATTTTTGTGAAATTTAACCACAACTGATACTGTTGAAGTTTAAATACAATTGAATTTAACTCCTTGAAAAGCATCAGTTTGAGTTTATGTTATATGTTTATATAACAGACATCTGATCCGTCTGATTGATTACTTTCAATCTATTATTGTTTGGATGTTTTTTGGATGTGTTTTTTGGGCTTTATGCCTTTATTTGGTAGTACAGCTGAAGATTGACAAGGAAGGGGGGAAAGAGAAAGGGGATGACATGCAGAACAAGCCCAAGATTGGATTCAAACTCAGGCCGCAGTGGTAAGGACTTAATCTGGGGCTCAATATGGGGCACAAGCTCTACCAGGTGAGCTACTGGGGCACCTACAAATTTGAGTTTTTTGTCTCAAACTTTGAATTTAAACTATTGGAGTCTAACAAACAGATATAAATATCAAGGCCAGAGAGAAAAAAACACAACTACATCTAAACACATCTACATCTTGTCCAATATGAATTACATCAATGTGATAGTTTGTAACAAAAAATGTCACCAGATATTTCACAATATTCTGGTTAAAGTCATAATAATAAAAGGATACACAATAATATTTCTGTTGGACACTTGCCCCTTAGGCCACTAATGATGATTGCAACGGCTATTAACCAAATGTTCCTAACACATCTGAAACTTATTAATAAAATAACTTGCAGCTATGACAAGCAGATCATCTGTGGTGGGAAAAGGTTGCCCAGACAGTCATTCATATTTCATCTTGTAGGACAAACAGGGGTGGATAATGAGTAAGCTTTGTGTGGCCCCGATTGACCTCTCTGGCTGCAGCCATTTAATGAAAATGACTCTGCTGGTCAGGCAGAGAACGACATGGACCCAGAGAATAAATACATAAAGCAGAATGGAGTTGTAAGCACAATGTAAACAAATTGTGACAATATACTGTGTGTAAATTGTTGCTCTAGATTTGTATGTGTGTGCATGTGAGAGAACAGGAGATGGAGGGTTTCGTTGGGAAAAAACATGGCGCAGAGAAATGGCAGTTTAATTAGCAGCAAAGGGCTTTAATCAGATAACTGTGATTCAGGCAGGGAAGGGACTTTAATTAGTTGCTGGTGGCTGCAACAGGCCACAACATGGTCAAGCAGACTGCATATAGTGGGCATAGGGATGAATGGAGAATGAGAAGTAAAGTCTCTGTGGTGTAAATGGGTGTGGGAGAGAGAGGAGGGGGAGGAGGGAGCTGTGAGCACAGGGGTGGAGGAGATGGGGAGGGTTTGAGGATGTGAATGCTGGAGGGTTGAGTGGGGTCACAGAGTGTAGCGTGACTGGCAGAATGGGACGAGCTGTGGGAGGACAGGGGAGGCTGAGAGCTTTAAAAAGGGCTTGACGGAGGGTGTTGACAGTGAAGTGGTGGTTTTAGACATGAGCAGAAGGAAGAAGGGAAACGTGGGGAGAAGGCTAAACTGTTTAGAATAGGTTAAAGGGTAAGGAAAAAAAGACAGCGAGCGGTCAGGAGTACACATCCATGAACTTTACATTTTAGTCATATGACCAAAAATTTAATTGCAGTCAATTCTTTTAACTGAATATGAAATAGGTTTTGGAAAAATGTTGATGAACACGTTCTCAAGTCACTTTTTCTATATTAAACCAGACGATCATCTTTCTTCAACCTCCAACATTTTACTGATAGATTTGACATCAACATTTTTCGACTTACCAGATAAAATAATCAACATTTCCTCATTAGAGTGCAGGGCCCTTCATGTCATCCCCTTTCACTCCCCTGTTTCCTATCTGCCCTCAGCTGTTCTAATCTAATAAGGGCAAAAAAATAAATAAACAAAACTAAATTAGTAAAAAAAAAAAAAGTATATAAACATAATTTCTAGGACGACCAAATATCAGTTGGTGCCGCTTTAAATTCACTTATAGTGAAAAAAAAGAGGTAAAGTGCATGTCAAGGGGTTGAGCTGGATTTGCACCAGACACAACCTGTTCAATAATACAGGTTACTGATCAGACTGGCTGCAACATCAGACTGCAGGCTGTACAAAGGCAGACATCTCATCAGTGTGAGTGCAAACAATGAGATGAGACGGTGACCAGTGGAGAGGAAAAGCAACTGACAATCAACTGCGTTAGGAAAGGAAAAGAAAAAATCCCACATTTCTTGTCAGAAGGAAAAACACATCTACTTTTAAATATTATGAAATAATCCCATTTTGACACAAAGAAGCAAACGGGCTCCACTTTTCCATATTTTGATGTGATATACCCACAGTCTGGGGGCAATGACCCCTGTCAAACAGAGTTTAGTAGGAATATTGTCTTTTTCAGAATAAAGGCAAAAAAACTGAATTTCTTTGTGCATGTAAACGTAGTCATTGGGACACTGCTTAAATTGCAACAGAAGAGGGATATCCCCAAACCTTTCATAAAAGAAAAGAAGCTATCATGTGGAAGGTGGAAAGAGAGAAAAAAGAGAGATACTACCCAAATAGATTTGGCAAAGGAGAGAAAAACAGTGTAAAAGGTTGATATGGATGAGCCGGGACAGTCCTGTCTGACACACACTGTTGCAACTACACTTGCCCTTTTCCTTTTCCTTTGCTGTCTTCATCAGGCCCTTGAGGTCCTTCTGCTTTGTCTGAGCTGTCGGACCAGATGCCTGCTGTTATTTAACAGTGCGTCTGGCTGCGTGGTCGTACAGGGGGAGAGACAGGACAAAAGACAAGAAAGAGAGAGAAAAGCAACAGAATAAGGTAAGGAGGGTGTTTACCTCTGTTCGCTTGCTCTGTTGGAGAGAAAGCAGTGCTGGGATGTCACCTCAGCTGGAGACGCTTCTGAAACACCAACCGACTGATTGTGACACTGTAGGGCAATAGTCTCCTCCTGTGAACCTGTCTAATTCCTGCATCGCTGCAGATGTTCTGTCTCTTTGAAATCTAAATTTTTTATTTCCCACCCAATGCTTCTTTTATAAGCCATGCCTTTAACACAAAAAAATTATGTGAATTTAGTGTTTTTATTCTTATGCATTTTACTGTCTCACAACTCCTTTAATGTGATCATTTAAGCTTTTATTGATGTAATGAATGTAACAAGGAGTATGAGGGATTCTGCATCATGTCCAATTTAAATTATATGACTTAAATGCAGGAGAGAGACATAATAAAATCTATTCTCTTCTTTTTTTATTTTCAAAATAAAGATGCTTGATGGAATTTTTTTTCATAACCAGTGCTCAATATTACTTTATATCCACATTTCTTTTTGCTTGTGCTGCATTAAAGCTGCAGCTGACCAGGATGTTGTTTAAAATACAGTTGTTATAATTCATACATAATCACTGTTTTCTAAATCCTGACTCAAAGTTTACTGGCTTACTGTATTTAATATAAGACAAATTGGAGTCCAGATGAAGTCATTATCCTTTTTTACTTCCCTAATTACAATGGAACTAATTACAAATAAAGAGATGCTGATAAGAAGCAGATGAGGCGAGCAGAGGGTCTTTAGGTTTTAGGATACAGGGCAACAACTTACTTAAGTCCCAAACATTTGATAAATTCACTGAGTAACTATACACTTCAGAAATACTCAAATATTTCATTCTAGCCATCAGAAAATCAAACATTGTAAATGCTCTCTGTATTCCCATAAAAAAAAGTCTATTTTAGATCTTAGACGGTAATTGAATGAGATTTCAGATCAGAGAAATCAGAATAGCTTTCAGACAAACACACACCATAACTCCATCCCCTGAAACATAGGTAATTACTGACACAAATATTTAAGTAATGACAAAGGTTGACCTTTTAGTATTAAAGCTCAACACCATGGGGAAATGCCTACAAATGTTTGTATAGTTGCACTGAATATCCAGAAGGCTTGTTTAAATGTCCATCACTCTCTCCCCCTGTGCCACAAGGAATGGATTTACTGTTCCTGAAGTTGGCGGTGAAAAAGAATGATGCAACAGGAAAAGAATATGAAAGATTTGTTAAGGGAGAAAATGTGTAAGACTGGTGGCAGAAAAGTAAAAAGAAAAAGATCTTCTGGCTCTCCCCAGTCTGGGCCATTGGGTGGAGACTCTTCCTCAGCTTTTCTCTGCATCTTACTGAATGAAATGCGTTTCTGCAAATAGATTCACTGGCTCTGTCACCCTGAAGCACATCAAGCAGCCAAATTGCAACCCTGTTCCTCCTCTCTTCTCTCCTCTTCTCTTCTCTTCTCTTCTCTTCTCTTCTCTTCTCTTCTCTTCTCTTCTCTTCTCTTCTGGTGACTTCACCATATCACGTCAATTCTGGATCTGTTAAACATTTCATGCTCAGCTGATCTGTGTAGTGAATCTTTCTCTCTCACTTTCTATTAGCTACCTATATCCCTTTAATTTCACCAATCACATCCTCTCTGCATCCTTCTCTCCTGTATAAAAGTCTTTATACTTTTGTACCTTGCTTTATTCTTTCTTTTCTCTCTCTCTCTCTTGTTCTTTCAGGGGCTCCTAAAGGCCCATGAGAGGCATTTAATCACCACAGTTTTCCCCCTCCGAGCCTCAACAACAAATCTTGGTTGACTTCACTTCCCCAACGACAAAACTAATTGAGCTTAAAATTGAGGACTGAGCAGTTCCACTCATCTTCATCCCCTTGGCTCCTGACCTGCCAGCTGCCAACATGGGAGGCACATTGTACATTTACAATCAGCAGCAGTGTTGCAGCACACATTGCATCAGCCTCACTGGTCCCATCTCTCACATTAAACACACAATAACAAAACGACAAGCGGATCACCTTAAGGTGAACTAGACGGTCTACCAGGTTGTTTTCTGTAAAATGGAATAAGAAAACGATCATTGTCTCCTTCAATTTTGTCTCCCACTATCTTCCCTGGTGTGCATGTATGTCAATGCATGTCCACACAGATCAAAGCGTGTGTATGTGTCCATGTATGTGTATAAACTCCCTTTTAGAAGCTATTAGTAGTCAGGTAAGTGGGTCAAGAGGAGTGAATATGTGGCAGAGTATATACAAATACATTTTATGCTGCTGAATACTTAAACATGCATAGACATATACATGCAGGTGAGAGTGCTTGATACATGCACGCGCACCCAGTTCCATGAAATATTAAGAGACAAATCAACTGAAAGCTTTCTGTCCATCATTTTACAGTATTTGTTCCCTTATAAAAGATCACCGCTGTGCATGTATGACTGAGTTTTACAAAAGATGAAACAAGAATATAGTTTGGATGCATATCTGCATGTTGTTTTCAGTAATGGGGTAAATATGTCCTAAAGGTTTATGAAAACACAGATTAAAGATGTTCCAATGAAAGTAAATTACTTCTAATCTTTACTTCAGTGATATCTAAAAAACACTACTACTGCATTTCTTCCTTTATCGCTGATGGAGAACCTGCCTGCTTGACTGTACCATCCCATGTAGTGCTGCTGTGCATTAATAGCTTTCCATTATTTGAATTGGGCAGACTCTGCAGCCTTCAAGACTCTATTATAGAGCAGCTAATGCTTTAAGCTGCCTGCGCGTTGTTATGCGTACAAAATCAATTAAGTGACTAAATAGGTCATTTATAGCTCAGCAGTGAAAATATGCGATCTTATTGTGTGAGTGTGTGTGTGTGTGTGTGTGTGCTGCATCTTTCTCTAAAGTAGATGTAGGGATAATTCCTTGGGTTAGAGATATTTTATTTAAACTTTTTTCAGGGAAGTTCTGCCAAATTTACACAACTCCACATGATTCAAACTGTGTCCAGACACACAAATATAGTGGATAGCTCGATAAATGGATAGATTTCTTGTCTCAAGAATATCTTAAACTTGATCAGACAAGTCAAAATACAGTAGAAAATGTACGTCTTTAATGAAATAGGATTGCAATGCTGAATATGACTTTATATGTTAAAATAGACATCTCTGCATTGGGACCCCTGACTGTGCCAGAGGCATATTTGAAAATCGTTTAATTATTTCAAACGTATCACCTGTGAGTCACTGTGAGTCAGGTCGGTAGGTTTGGCCCTTGGGTGAGTGGGGGGTGGGAGGGGGTGTGGGACGCATGGACCGAGGGAGGGAGGGGGAAGGCGGGACGTGCAGAAGTTGTTCATGTCTGGAGAGCGCACCGATGAGTCCAACCTCTCCACGCTCCGGAGCGCAAAGAAAGATGTTTCTCTAATCTTGAGGCTTCACAGACGTCTGTTTAAGGTTACTGACAAGACTTCAATCATCAGCATAATCTTCTATCCGCAGAAAGCATCTTCAGGCGCCGATGTATCGATGAATTTCTACGGGAAACTAACAAACGTCCTCCTGCTGGTGCTCCTCGCAGCGCAAGGTAAGACAGCGCGCAGTGGATCGGTGCTGGGCTCGTAAAAAGTAGCATTACACTCGTTACTTCAGGATTACGTTTAGCAGGACTCGTGATAATGGTTTGTCACCTTGCTCGTTACATTACTGTTAAGTTATCTGTAGCCACCCCCCACCTCGAGTTACCTACCCTGTGCGCTTTCTGGGTGAGAACAAGCTGCGCCTTTGTCCAATCCAGAGACTAAACGCTTGACAGAAGCAGTAATTCCATCCGGGCAAAGCAGGTAAACTTTACTTTTGTTATTGGTGATGTTTGTACTATAAACAAATTTTGAGCGTCCTGATGACGAATGTAAACACGTTTTTTGGCTCCTACTGACAGATTGTGCTTAGATCTGTCATTGAAAGCTCAGGAGCGCACAACGTGCAACAAATCAAGAGCTGATCTGAAAAAGGAAACAGCCATCCATCCTTTTAATATAATATGCATCCTTTTTCGGCTTCACAATCGCATGCTTTTTGAACGAGGGAGACATCATTGCTTTTTCCACTTTGAGAATTTGTGCGCATTGGATAACCACGTGTCTATGAATTATAGGCTAACATCCAGAATCTCCAGAAACTTGTGGAGTCACTGTAATGTTGAAGGGAGGAGCCATAATCATGCATGAATACACTCAAACAGGATATTTTATCATGCACGCAGGGTTTAGTTTTCTTTGGAGTTGATGATCTGTGATCGTGACATGTCTTGTCAGAGCTGATACCTTATAGCCCCTGGAGCTACTGTGAAGCAGTCATCCATGCGCAAAACGAGCCAACACATGGATGGCATACGTTTCTCCACTCTAGCAGCAGCTCAATGACTGTCAAAGCTGATTTCATCCCTGGATCCTGTGGAGGGCAGTGCTCCCTCCACCCACAGAGGTCAGAGGTCACGGTTAGGTACAAGACAGATGTTCTGTGGAGCAAGCGGCACTTGAAGGCAAAGTAATAAGAGGAAGTTATGAGGAAAACTCTCATTTCCCTTGTGGTTTGATTTAATGCCTGTAGTTTGTGATATTAAATCACAACTGGAGCACTCTGTCAGGTTGTCTGTATTTTGTTTTTCTCTATTTGTGATCTATTTGTTTCTTTTCTCTTGTTTCCAAAATCACCTCTACACATATTTTCTGTTTTCTTCAGTCTTGAGTTCATATAAGGCTGCCAGTCTCCTGTGTGCTTTAAAACAGCAGATTTTGGAGTGGGGTCCTTGAGTGACTCCCATGGGACCCATAGCAGAACAAAGAATAGACAAATGCTTGGTGGTAAAAGCAAAACACTGATGCTGACTTCACATTTATATAGTTATTTTAATCCTGAATTTCTCGTCCTCATTCACATCCAGGTTTCAGAGTGTCTTTACCACCAAGGATAAAGGGGATGTATCTTTGTGGAAAATAAAATAACGTGCTTTGAAGTGGTAATATATCTTTTGGTAGCGTCTTTGTTCTAAGTGCTGTTTTTGCTCTTTAACACCTGTCAGTCAAACAGGGAAGTACTTTAACATCTTTTTCTGTTGCTGAAGTTTGAGTTCTGCCCTACAAAGGCAGAGATCCTTACTACAGAAGCAGTAGACAGAAGACATTTTTAAGTTGGCTTGCAAACTATTTAACATATAGAAAGGTTGTAATGCCTTCATTTTATACTTCTAGGTTGATTATTTGTACCCCTCCACAAAAACTATCGACATAATAAAATGCAGATATTCTGCCTATGTTTAATCTTTGCTAAATGAAAGGGAGGAAGCATTTAGTAACTATTTTAGCTTTCTTGACCCTTTTAACTGGTAAGAAAATAAACTTTATTTTTTTTACAATCCATCTAGTTAACAGGAATTGATTGTGTCTCTGTTTTGCTTGTCTGCCTGCCCATATTAATATTCATCTAAAAAAATCTATTTACAGTTTAACACATTTAATTATGTAATTTAAAGGTAGATGGCCGATACCCTGCTAAACTAGCAACCATTAGCAGTTTAGCTGGGCTAACGTCAATGACCAAGGGGTCCATTCATTAAATTCATATTTTTCAATTACAGATAACAGGAAGAGAATATCAGGGCAAGTAAGTTTAGCTTTCTCACTAGCTAGCTTTCACTTGATACAGCGTAGCCCTTGTTTTAGCCGTCCTCTGGACATTTTAAAACAATGTTTGCACACAAGTTATTAATTTCGATGGCATTTTATTTTCATATATTCAATTCTGGACTGAGTTTTGACAATATGCTGTTGCTACATTGGTGGGTATTGCTCATATTAGTAGTCTTCTTCAGTTCAAACCAGACATTTTTCCTGTGAATGATACTGGTCTTTGAACAGACTGTAGGAGGAGTAATTATTCAGACTCTAGATTGAATCACTGGCATCTTATATAAACATTTTGTGATTTTATTTTTACTTTAATGCCCCGGGTGCAGCATTTATCCCAGATGTGGTACCCGGAGTCTCCCCCCCGTGGGAGCAACTCTTAAGTGCCTTTGTACTGTCACGCTCCAGTCGTCATGTAAAATACACTGGCTTCACACATCCTGTAACTTGATGCAGACTCAGAGTCAAGGGGAAGGCAAGTGTCTCCGCATGACACGTGGGATGGACTCTCTCACTCTCTCTGTCAGTTTCTTCAAATAGAGAGATTTGCTACAGCTGACTGCCTTGTCGCTTTGCCCTTGAACTGCACAAATTTCAAAAGGAACAGGAAAATGGTGCTGTGGAGGGATGACAGTGTCTATCCTTTCCCAGTACAGCAGATTTTGTTCAAGTGTGAGGAAGTCTACTCTGCCTTTGCTAGTTAAAGGGTGGTTAACCCCAGAAAAATGAAAGGATTTTGCCCTCACCTTCCTCTTTCCCTCAATCCCTTATTGGCTGTGTGGGCTTTTGTATGATTCAGTTCAGGGGCTGTGTATGCAGATAAGTGGCTGGAAAACGCACATGGACACACACACACACACACACACACACACACACACACACACACACACACACACACACACACACACACACTCCCAGTGGGGGTCTGATTAGTGGGCTACAAAAAGGTATTGTCTCCTGCCATCCAGGATCGGGTGATTTTCCCCCATAACAGAGGAAATGCTGATCCTGCAGTCCTTGGGATTGGGGTATTTTAGTCGAAAATAGAATCTGGTTGGAGTAGCTTGGAGGTATAGAGTCTGTACAGCATGGAGCTGTTAGCTGGAGTTATGACATTCAAAATAAAGTCACAGACTGTGTCATAAATTGTAGTGCACATTGGCATATTTCAGGATAGGATAGATAGAGTGATTAAAATGGGTGAAATTGCATGATGCATCTCCCCGCAGCATCTTGCCTGCATCATTTCCAGCAGAAATGTCCAGCCATGCCTGCATTATACTGATCTGATCCGCATTATGTTTCAGGCTTGACCCTTTATCTAACTTTACTGTGCATTTTAATAGGCTGCAGCTGCGTGTTGACAGTGTAAAGAGGATCTGCCTTTTCAAACACGTTTTGCTCAAGAGAGCAGCAAGTGCAAGCTGCTAATTATTCAAAAAATACTCAAATGAAGGAAACAACTGTAGGTCTTAAATCAGTGGAGGTTGTTGTGAGTTCTTTCTTCCACCAGCATTCGAAATGGTTTATATGAAGCCCCTGTAGCCTTTATCTAAGTCTTCTTGTATGGAGTTGTCTGCTTGCATCGCAGCATCATCAAGCATATTTGCACGTCTGCCAGACTTAAATGCTTTTCTGAGCTTGGGACTACAGAACAGCTCTCTGGTTTCTCTCCCAGAAGCAATATAGTTGCATTAAAGTCTGACAGGCTATCCTTGTGTGTGTGTGTGTGTGTGTGTTACTGTGCGTGCGGCTTATGGACTGTGTGGTGGCTTGAGGATCCTCTTAACGCGATTGTCGTGTGATTATTGCAACCGAACCCCCCCGCCCCATCCCTCGCACACATACAGTTTAACCACCACAGGCAGAGGCCCCCTATGGATTGGCTTAAACCTTCATACCCCCCTCCAACCAACACCACACACACTTTCACTCTCTCACACACACAGGCATCCACCTCCAGACAGCCCTGCTGCCTAATTCCTCTGGGGCATCCTGGTTCTTCAGTGCTGGCGATGAACTGAGTCACGCTTTAGGATGGAGGGAGAGAGGGTGAGAAGTAGAAAGCTAGAGAGCAAGACAACAGATGCCTCAAATGGAGGACAGGAATATTTAAGCCTTTTAACTCTACTTTACTTCCCCCATGCCTCCTACTTACACATCTACATTACTCTTTTATATAATGTGTTTCCCCATGTGTCCTAAACACTTTGTGTCTGTCAAGTTGCACAACATACACTGCAGACTATTACAGGTTGCAGCCTTGCATGCCATGGCATTATATATTGCTGTACTTAGTTGCCCCAAGTTGTTATCACGTAAATTAGTCCTTTGCTAAGTGTGTTTGGTCTCTTTGTGTCCAGGCTTTAACAGACTGGAATTAAGCTTCCTTCTCATAGGTTCATACTACAAACTCCAGGATACATTTCATTGGTAGTTTCCCCATCTTGAAGTGTTCCAGCTGTTGTTGTCTTTCCATCCAACGTCTGTTTTTGCACAAAATTGCCATTTTCAAGGGTGATCATGGTCTTAGTAATTTGGTTGTAAGTCACCTTTTCAAATTCATCTTGCAATTTGAACTTGCTCTCTGTAGTGTTGAAAGTACTCTTAGACTTCATTGAAATCAGCCCAATGGTTTTGCCATGTTGCCCATTTGCTGAGTGAAACCCTCACCGAATGCCTTCATGGCTACATCGGAGGTCTTGCTGGCAGTCAGCTTCCAGGTTCCAACAAACTGCTCAACCAGGATTGCAAAGAATGATTGATGAATGAAGTTAGCTACACAAAACATGTCTGAGATGTTCCAGGGTCTCCTGTTTCAATGGCTAGCTTTCTGCTCAGAATACGTCAGTAGTAGAAGATTGATAGATAGATAGATAGATATACTTTTATTATTATTATTATTATTATTTTATTATTATTATTGTTATTATTATTATTATTATTGATCCCAAGCTGGGAAATTGCAGTGTAGCAGCAGCATTACACACAGTAACAACACAATGAAGTAAAGAGAACAACCTAGACATATCAAGCAATATAAAATGCAAAATAAAAAATTTATAAAAATGTATAAATAAGCAGTATAATTGTAGTGCAAAGTAAAACTATAAGGTGCAGTGAACACATAATATAAAAACATATAAGGTGCTTGGATGCTGTATTGTTATGACCAGAGTTTTAGCTGTTATTGTACAGTGTGATGGCATGTGGCAGGAAAGATTTCCTGTATCTATCCCTTCGACAGCAGAGCTGGAGCAGCCTGTGAGAGAAGTAGCACATAAGTAAGACCTCCATTGATCCATTTTCCATTCACTTATCCATTTCTTGGTTGTGGAAAACAACGTCCTTTAAGAATTTCCTTCCTCTTGTATGAATCCTGAGAATTTTTCATGTCAGTGTGGAAAATGCAATCTTTCCAGCATGTCCTGCATCTGCTCCAGTCTTCCCCATTTGGTGGACTTGGTGAGGAAAGCTGCTATGAATCTTTGTTGCCATCATGAGCAACTCCTGTCAGTATCAAAAAGCTGGAGCTCGACATTAAGAAGCTCCTGCCGCCTCAGTTCTTCGCTCCGCCTTCCACAATGCCTTCAACAATAACTACAGCTATCAAGTCATTTGATCCACTGTATCCATTATCTCATTACTTTCCCTACTACTCAAGACTGTAGGTGAGGCCAAAGATTAAGTGGTTGATTTTATTACAACTCATTGGGCAGATACTCCTTCCTTGAATGGGTCAGAAAGCTACTTTCTAGTTCTTTCTGGTTCCTTGAGAAGGGGTTGGATAGTTTATAGCAGCATCCCTTGCAGACCCAGGAGAATATTCTCATTTTGTTAAATCTTAAAGATACACATAGTTCATCTCATGACACCTTATCTAAGAGAGTAGGTGCCCTAGTGAATCAGACAATAAGGCCTTTGTACTTAGAAAATATACTCTAATATAGATCCTTTTTATGGAAGACATTTCGCAGTAGGAAGAGCAGAGGTGTAAATACTTAAATTAACAATGACTGAATTCTATTTGGTAGCTTACCTTTCAGGGTCCCGGTGTTGTGCATGCTGGTTCATTGTCACACTCTGTAATTTCTTAATAAGATCTTTGAATAAAAATGAGCAAGCATTAATGTTATTAGTAACAGCTGTTGCTTTTAAGCTGATGACAAGTCAAAATGGCTGCTGTGTAAAAGGGGTGTTGTGTTGAATGTAAGAATTATATTGTATGAAATAGATTTTTCTCAATTGAGGGGGAAAGATATAAGATTTACTGTGGATCACCATAACTTCCCACTCCTTTGAGCTGCAGTAAGACCAGAGTGTTGCAGTAGTGTGCTGTTACATTTTAGCTCCTGCTGCAGCTGGCACTCTTATAGATGTGACAATGTGTGGTTACTTTTGTGATCAAACATACGATAATCCCAGCTGTTAATGGTCACGATCAGTCACTTGAAAACAGACTGCTGAATCTGTCATTTAATGCTTCAGTGGAACGGCTGAGTATTGACTTAGAAGCACTCAACTGGAGTGCTCTCACTTCTCTTTCTGTCCCATCTACCTGTTTGCTGTTGGGCTGCCTGTCTGTCTGTCTGCTCACCTCATTTATCACTGCCAGTGGATAAGTTCACTGGATGAGTTCAAACAACATAAACAGTGTCTGAATTTTTGGCTTTCCTTGTTCTATCTCATTACTTTTGAAGGGAAATTTCATAGGGGCTTGTGTTGATGATTGTGTTTACTCTGATCTTGAGTTACAGGGATGATTGTGTGACAAACTCAGCAACATCAGAGTGAATGTGAGGGAAGCATTATGCCTGAATCAAACTACACAATATTCTTTTTCTTTCCAGACGGTCACTATGTGGTATTAGGCGAGTTGTACATTTTTGCCATGACTTGTTGCATCTGAAGCTTATTTTTGTTCCCTACAACCCCCTTCTGTCATGTAGGGCTGTTATTGGGCTGATGTTGCATAGCCTAAAGGATCCACCTGCTTAAGTTTTGTTCTGAGCGTGTATAGTAAACATATGATTGGATTAGACTACTTAAATATGCTGTTGCCCAATAGAACATCTCTACATTTGCAGAAATGTCCTCTTTTCTTAAATCTCATAACATATGCAGAAAATCTGACCTCAAAACTCCCACATCTTTTCAGTGAAAGCATGGAGGCAGGGATCTATTAAATTTCATGCATCAGTGAAAAAAAATCATATGCTGTTGAGTCAAATCAAAGGTGAGTGGACATACTGTACATAAATAGGAACATGTGCATACAGTATGTAGGCAAGCCCTCATGCATGAGGTTTAAACGTGCACCATATGCTAAATGGGATGGTCACAGCACATGCAGTAAGCACTGTCGATTCTCTTGTGCGTCATTCACCATGTCACACTTAGGCCATCACAAACCCTGGAGAGCAAAGACACGCTATCTAGCTTTTCTCTGCCTGTACTTGCTGTCACTTTTCTCCTGCTATCTCGCCTCTGTGCCGTTTCTCTCTCTCTTTGTATCTCTTTGCCATGCACTCGCACACGCTGTCAGCAGTGCATTATTGGAGGGTAATTAGTTCCTTCAGTGTCCACCAGGCTCATCCTGTTAAGCACATGCCTGATCAAAGAGCCTCTCACAGGCCACTGGTCTATCTGCAGCTTAAGGGCTCCTGAGCCGCGAGATTAACTCACTGTTTAACCCAATTCTAAATCAATGTGGCTATTTAAGGGTGAAATGCATGACTGCTGGACTTGGCTTCATCTGCATCAGAACAAAGCCTCATCACTTAGTTACAGCATCACAAAGCGGGGAAGGGAGGAGCACATGTCTGGTGATGAAATGAAACATGACTGTCAAGCTGATTTCACATGATTTTCATTATCAGAAGCAACAACAGTTCTGTCTACAATCATTTATTCTAAAGCTTGAAACAAGGGAACTGATACAAGACACATTTAGTCGGAAATGACTTCTGGAGACATTTGTGACAGTCGTGATGGTATATTTTTAGCTATGCTAGCAGCTGCTCTAGGGATAGCAATGTTGGTCAGTTCACCACTTTGGCCCAGATTGAAATATTACAACAACTACAAGATGGATTGTTATGAAATTTGGCACAGACATTCATGGTCCCCGGAAGATGAATTTTAACTAGTCCAGTACTTTTCTTTATGACTGCAAAACTATAGACATTCCCATCAGCCTCATCTGTACTTTATAATTAGTGCTAATTGAATGTGATCTTAATCATACTGTAATATAGTTTTATCACTCATTGCCTGTTACTTTCACATGCACACTCTTGCTCTCTGTGCCGCACAAATTAAATCCTTACTTTAAATACCAGGGATACATCCCTTACGAGCATTAACAATAGTTCACAAAATGAAGGTGGAAGGGCAAAGGTTGTAATTAACTTCCTTTAAATTAAGGCTACTTAAGATCTTCAGTTGCAGAACAAAGAAGGGAATTATGGGAGTGACTGTGCCAGCAGAGGAAAAAAAAAATATTGGCTTAATTTTTTTTTTGTCACAGTGAACAAAAGCTCCAATTAATTGACTGATTATAATTGCCCTGGGTTCCCCTCACCCAATTAGAGGCTTAAACAAGGTTCTGTTAGTGCAGCAAATCAGAGAGCAGCGACCAGTTTCAAGGCAGGTACCAAGAGCTGAAATTACACAAGCGTCTCAGGAGAGAGGCCTTTTCATTAAGCTTTAAGACTCAACTCTTCTATGCCAATGACCTCAGAGTACTTCGTGAGAGTTTTGAAGTATAATGTCAGTTTTTACCCACTGAGTACTGGAACTAGACCTGACAGGTTTTTATTTGTTTTTAGTTGGTTAAAGGACCAGTGTTTAGGATTTAGTGGCATTGAGTGGGGTTGTAGATTGCAACCAGTTGAATAACCCTATGCCCTCCAAGAAACCGCGGTGAACGTGAAAGGCCCGACCTTGTGCCGGTGTTTGGTTTGTCCGTTTTGGGCTTCTGTAGAATATATTACACACTGAACCTTTAACGTCTTAGGATAATTTTGCATGTTGAACAGAGACTAACAACAAAACTAAGCAGTGGAAAATGTTTGGGTGAATGAACATGATTGCGACCTGATTTTCATTTATCTCAGTGGATTGTTGAACAGCTTATGCCTCCACTGGTTTGCACCCCTTTCTATGTGTATTTGAACTTGAAATTTAGTGAGACTTACACTCCACCTTAATTTTAGGGGACAGAGTGATAAAGATTTTGACTCAATCATATATATCAATATATGAGATAAATGAAGACACTGCATATACTCTCTTGTACCATTCAATTGAATTCAATTGAATTCAATTTTATGTGTATAGCGCCAATTCATAACAGAAGTTATCTCAGGACACTTTTCAAATAGAGCAGGTCTAGACCGAACTCCTTGTAACATTATTTTACAGAGACCCAACAGTACCACCATGAGCAAGCACTTGGCAACGGAGGCAAGGAAAAACTGCCTGTTAAAAGGCAGAAACCTAGGACAGACCCTTCGGCTCTAGGTGGGTGGTCGTCTGCCTCGACCAGTTGGGGTGAGAGAGAGAGAGAGAGAGACACACAGACAGACAGACAGACAGACAGGTGCACAGCAATAACAGCAGCAACAACTACACTAATAGTAGTGACTGATGATGATGGACATTACAATAGCAACGATGGGGGACAATGAGCAGTGACAACAGCAACACCAGTAACCGTAGTTATAATAATACTTATAATAATGATAACACTAATATCAGTGATATTAGCAATGGCAGTCAAGCAGGACTATGGCAGGAGGCTCCACCAGGATCCAGGAGAACCTGTGAGACGAGAAAGCACAAGAATACTACAGCATTCTGTTCATGTTTTTATATTGACCTTTATGTTTGTGTTGTTTTATGTGCACCAGATGTTGTGCTTATATAACTGTTTTTTAAATTTTTATCTCAGTAGGCTGGGTTTACCCCTGAGCTTTGTTAGTCCTTTGTGAGGGGAATTTAAAATTGTTGTTAAAATGTGTAAAATGTAAAAGGGCATGAAAAGCATGTTTCTGTGTCATCTGTTAGACTCTAACATACTTCAGATAAAAAAAACCCCTCAAATAAACTAACTTGGGATAAACATCAATTACTTTATGTTCGCAATAAGAAACCAGACAGACTGTAATCAGACATGTCTGCAAGATATTTATCTATGTGTACTCCCAATGGCAATACATGGACAAAGTGCTTTATGACTTTACTGTATGGACAGTGAATATGAAAAACAAATGTGTTTTATGAAAGGTACCATCCCCACTGAAAGTCTGTTTTTATTCAAGGCATATGAATTTATTACGTCTTATGGCAGTGTAAGAGACGATAACATATTGTAAATTAAAATGAAGTTAACACCCTTGGGTAATGGAGGAGGTCCTAGCAACAAAAAACATACAATATAGTTATTCTGTTGCTGGCCTCTTTTCGTTTTCCACAACCAACAACAACAATCTACTGCTTAACACTCCAGTCATGCTAGCTTAGGTCAGCTAGTTTAGTAGTCTGCAATAAACCATTGCAGTCTATATATTTAATTCATATTTTCATCATTTTGTGGTAGATCGCTGATTTTCTTTGTTAAAAACTCCATGGCAAATTTGTAGTTACGAATCTACTAGGTATGTAACCTAGTACACAGTATTTCAGTGGTTGTCCCTCGTTGTAACTGGGGGTGTAGCGTGTCCACCACTGGATGGTGGTGCAGGAGGAGGGGGGGCCGCCTCAGCTGGCGGCTCCATGAACTGTGTGGAGTACGGTGAGATGAACCGTGACATGAACCGGGATATGAACAGGAGGTGCCCCTACACAGGCAAGGAAGTACTGACTCCTGTCCCTCCCCCAATAGTGCCACTATGACAAGACATGACTTACAAATTATTAAGATATGATATCTCTGAAGATGACGAAGAGTATATTGACAGGAAAGAATTCAAAGTAAGGTTGTGAAGCAGTTTTACATGCTTCTGGTTTGTACAGAGTTAAACGGACAGAAAAAAGTGTCCCATTAAAGGACCATGTTTTATTTAGCTGTTGTCAAGGAAACAAACCTTTTCGGTGAATGTAGCTATTTGTGTGTATATGGGTTGTGCTCCATTTGCCCCTTTGGTGAAGCACATTCTCCTCCGTCCCTGAAAAGGTTCAGGCAGCTTGGTAAGTGCAAGTTTGATGGTTTGAGACTGGGTTGAATAATGCCACTTCTTGGATTAGAAGCTATGATGGGAGAGGTTGGCGTCTGCTTTAAAAAAAAAGTTTTTCCATTTTTTGTTATTTGCCTCAATGTTTGTGTCTGAACAAAATTAATCCATCAGTTCAAAATCCATGAACAGTAAGACTGCCTACCAATGTTGCCCTGTACTGAGAAGAAAAGGGTAAAAGAGAAAGGAGGCTGTTTGGGGAATTAAACATAGAAGAACATGGCAAAGGAAAGATGAGATGAAGAGATTGAGATGAAGATACAGAGGATGTTTAAAGAAGAGAGATTGTGAATTTCCATGTTGTGGTTTAAAGGATTTGGAGCTAATTGGAGCCACTGGCACATTGTTTCTGAGGTTGTGCAGGTGGTGTGAGTGTGTGCTGTCCCAAGAGAGGCAACATTTTCTGCTTGGACAGGCATGGATCTCTGTGCCATCCCAGGCACCAGTGTTACTTGTGGCAGTTTTCCCACAATATGACCTTCAGTCCAGCCTCACATAGTCAGCACACACTCCAGACACACTGGCCAACAGCACACCATTCTTTTTTTTTAAAGCATCTGGTGTTTGGAGATTTCCTGAAAGCTTGCAGGCTTTTCCTTCTCTCCATAAACAAGCAATTGAAATGCCTCTCAGTACACACTTTGATCTCTCACAGCCTTTGCTCCATCCAGAGCAAAGATACATTGATTAAACAGTTAAATGGTAAATGGACCTGTACTTGTATAGCGCCTTTCTAGTCTTCCGACCACTCAAAATGCTTTTTTTTACATTACCTGCCACATTCACCCTTTCACACACATTGATTGCAAAGTCCATCGAACAGAAACTAACATTCATACACATTCACACACCGATGCATGGCATTGGGAGCAATTTGGGGTTCAGTATCTTGCTCAAGGATACTTCGACATGTGGCACCAGGAGCCGGGGATCAAACCCACAACCTTCCGATTAAGGAACGACCCACTCTGCCTCTGAGCCACAGCCACCCTTAAATAAGGATAAAGGAGTATTTGGGGTCTCTGTGGAAGCAGGATCTCTGGGTACTGTCTAACCATGGTATTGCAATGACAGAAGAAGAGAGCAATGTGTCCATATACTGCTGTTGTAAAACTGTTGACACGACACCTAGAGTGGCACACAAGGCCATGTAAAACTGTTTAGATTATAAATAATTTAACCTGTTCAGTCTGCGAACTGACCTTCAACATCTCCTTTCAGGGACAATCATTTTCAAAATACACAAAAATACATTTCAGAAGAAAAAACATTGACTGTTCTTCTTCCATTTCTTCTTTGGTTCTTTAGGCTGTTTTTCATCTAAAGGGGAGGACAGATTATTTCGGAGGTTGTTCAGGAGGTACAACCAGTTCATCCGGCCAGTGGAGAATGTATCTGATCCAGTCACAGTGGAGTTTGAGGTCTCCATATCTCAGCTAGTCAAAGTGGTAAGAGTAGAGAGTGAACAACTAATTGTCTCATGTGAAAAAAAGTATTTTATAAAAAGTTTATGCGCTATCCATTCATCAAAGTTCCCTTTCTCTTGCTGACTAATTCACTGTTTTTGTCCATACAGGATGAGGTAAATCAGATTATGGAAACCAATTTGTGGCTGAGACATGTGAGTGACATTTATCCTTTATGTGATGTCTTTTTGATTGTTTGTTTTCAATGAGTTATGCTAAGTATGTCTGTCTTTTAGGTCTGGAACGACTACAAACTGAAATGGGCCCCTGTTGAGTACGATGGGATTGAGTTCATACGAGTTCCATCCAATAAAATTTGGAGGCCAGACATCGTTTTGTACAACAAGTAAGTTTTAGTGTACAAATGCGAAAGAAGAATCTTGCATGTTTCTATAGGATCTTTGATGTTACAGCAGACTTTATTAGTATCATGGTGTGGTCTTTTATGTGGTTATCCCTCAAGCTGCTGTATGCTAATGTTATTTATTTATGCTCCACATCTTCTGACCTTTTGAATTAAATGTTGTAATGGCCTTTAAGTGAAATGACATTTACATCTCCTTGAAAATACTCTCTCGCAGTGCTGTAGGTGACTTCCTCGTGGAAGACAAGACCAAGGCTCTGTTGAAGTTTGATGGCACCATCACCTGGGTTCCACCGGCTATTTTCAAATCCTCCTGCCCCATGGACATCACCTACTTCCCCTTTGACTACCAGAACTGCTCTATGAAGTTTGGCTCCTGGACCTACGACAAGGCCAAGATCGACCTGGTGCTCATTGGCTCAAAGGTCAGAGACTGTCCGGGTCTCGCAGTTGTGCAGTTTTATTCCTCATGTCATGTTTGAAACACTTTTTTTTTGTGAGAACTTTGAAATTATAGAAATATTAGCAGGAACAATTCAGTACTGAGTCTTTTTTATTTTACCTTTTTTATGCGCTCTTATCCACTCAAAATATGCTTTCCTTCTTGTTCCTTGTATGTGCTGAGTTTGACACTAGAAGGATGTTTTCACATTTATCTCCTGAAAGTGGAAAGTTTCTCTGTGCTCATTGAAAATGGGATTTTAAGGGGCGGGGCCTACGAGCATGATTTGTGACATCGCAAATAGTTTGGAAGTCAATTCTGGTTCAGTATGCAACTTATACAAGTGTGATGTAGCCTCCAGTGCACCTACTCTAAGAATGGAGTTATTAGTTTATACAGTGAAGTCGGAGACATCTTGTGTCTAGCAGGAAAACTTTAGAAATAAACAAACTTAGCATATTCATAGATTTGCTAATTTTGAATGAAGTAGAAGGTTGGATGCCTTTTTAAGGATTTTAATATATAAATTATATTATTTTGTGTAAAACACATATCAGATAAACATTATTGTTTAAAGCAGACCATCTTATAGATGTGTGTTAATATATGTTCGGAGGGGATCTTTATCATCATTTACATCACATTTTCATTTCATCAGGTGAACCTTAAAGACTTCTGGGAAAGTGGAGAGTGGGAGATCATCGATGCACCAGGATACAAGCATGACATCAAGTACAACTGCTGCGAGGAGATCTACCCGGACATCACCTACTCCTTCTACATCCGCCGCCTGCCTCTCTTTTACACCATCAACCTCATCATCCCCTGCCTCCTCATCTCCTTCCTAACAGTGCTGGTCTTCTACCTCCCGTCTGACTGTGGCGAGAAGGTCACCCTGTGTATCTCCGTCCTTCTCTCCCTCACTGTGTTCCTCCTGGTCATCACTGAGACCATCCCTTCGACGTCACTTGTCATCCCTCTAATCGGCGAGTACCTCCTCTTCACCATGATTTTTGTCACGCTCAGCATCGTCATCACCGTCTTTGTGTTGAATGTCCACTATCGCACCCCGATGACTCACACTATGCCAGAGTGGGTGAGGGCTGTGTTCCTTGGGGTGCTGCCCAGGGTAATGCTGATGAGGAGGCCTATCGACCAGGGCTGCTCCTCCCCTGCCAGTATTACAGGAGGGACGGGAGTAGGAGGGAGCAGTGGGGGGAACAAGAAGAGAAAGAACAGCATAGGAGGAGGAAGTGGCTCAGGGAGCGTAAGCGTTGGGGGTATAACTGGGGGTGTAGCGTGTCCACCACTGGATGGTGGTGCAGGAGGAGGGGGGGCCGCCTCAGCTGGCGGCTCCATGAACTGTGTGGAGTACGGTGAGATGAACCGTGACATGAACCGGGATATGAACAGGAGGTGCCCCTACAGAGGCAAGGAAGTACCGACTCCTGTTCCTCCTCCAATAGTGCCACCCCCTCCTCCCCAGGCACCCCAGACCCAGGGGCCCCAGGAGTCAGAGCTGCCCAAGGTGCCGAGGCCCATGAACGCCCCCTCACCTGTCAACGCTGTCGTTGCCTTCTCCGTGGTGTCACCAGAAATCAAGCAGGCCATAGAGAGCGTGAAGTACATCGCAGAGAACATGAGGACGCGTAACAAAGCCAAAGAGGTACAAATCAAGCTTGAGTTGTCTGTGTTGTAAAGCTAAAATGATTAGATGACTTCAGTCGATTAACAGAAAATATTGAACTATATTTAAATGTATCATTTATGTCATTTTCCAAGAACAAATGCCAAAGATCCTGTATTTTCAACTCCTTAATAGTTTAATACATACAGATTTTTATGTTGTATATGATAGTAAACTGATTGGCTTGGACCAACAAAACACACAATTTCAAGACCTCATCTTGAGCTTTTGGAAAAGTGACGTTTTAAGCTATTTTCATACATTTTACAGCACCAACATGAATTGAGATAAAACATCAGCAGATGAATCGATAACGGAAATATGCAGAAATGGGGATGATCTGCTTTTGTGCATTGTTCCAACCTTAACCAGAAGTTGTCTAGAAATTATCCATAGAGCTACAGAAATGTAATTATGGTTTACTCTGGAAAGGATAACAGTGGATAGTGTCTTCCCATTTGAGTTTAGCTATCTCAAGGCCCGCCAACAGAGGTGTAATGTGTTACTGTGTCTTTCCTAAATATGCTTTACTCATGTGTTAAATGATTATGGCTGGCCTCCATGGACCCCCCTAGTGGCTGGGGTCCAAAAAGCTTTCCCCATTTTCCTCCCTTATGGAAGACCCTGCGTATCTCTCAGCAGAGAGTCTAATAACACTGTAAAACCATGATTTAGTTTCACACTGAAAATCCCCAAGAGTGCAGTGAGTCGAGGCCTCTGTCTTCTTCCTCTCACTGCAGTCTGCTTAATGAAACACAAGGATTACTCTTCAAATATTTCTTTGTGAAACAATTGCATTGTCTTGTATTAGGTGGCAGATTTACTCTGTACTGTTGGATGATATCACTCCCAATATCATGTCACTTTCACAAAGTTAAACTGTATTGAAAACCAACAATATTCCTGAAAAAGTAAGATTCTTCAAATCCTTTTCATTTGTAAGAAAAATAACATTTAAACCTGAATGTGAGATTACATTTTGTGTTAAAGCCATTTCTTAATTAATTCTTATTACTATTAAGTATCTTTGGGGCAGTTGTGACTGTAAAGTCAGTAAAACTTTATCACATCAGTAGATCATATATTTGTATTCATATGTTTACTGCACACTTTTCTAATGAGCCAATATCACAAAGTGACATCTTGAACACAACATGAACACAAAGTTATCGATTTCACCTTTATGATAGAAATTGCTAATTTTCTGCTGTGAAAGAAGTCCTAAATTGCAACTACAAACATGTGCATAGACATATATAGCACATCGACATACAACCTTGAACTACTATACTTATGAGGACATTGTTCTTACTTACATGTATTTGCTGTAGGTGTCATATTTACTGACTAATCATGTGAAATGATTAATCAGAAGATCAGTGGTGAATGCATTCCTCTATGCACCCAATGCACTAATACATACTCAGCCTAAGGCCTACCTTCCTACCTCTAAGACCTGAGGGGAGACACAAGTACAAGACGAGGAAAAGACATGACGTCCAGGCCATGTCAGAGCTAGAGGGCCACCACAGAGGCTTAAATGACTAACCCCAACCCTAACCCTAAACTGAACCTGGCTCTAATACTAACCATGTTAGTATTAGTTTGGTTAACCAATACTAACCAACCTAAAACCCTAAAATAAATGGATAACCTTGTGAGGACCAGATTCCAGACAGCACACACACATAAACGCATGGCAGCAAAGCTATAATGTATGCAAGTTACCTCTGCAGTGTGTGAATCCCTACCTAGCTTAGTAAATGGTGTAGAAGCCATTTACATGGGGCTATAAAGGGAGTGTGAAGCAGCTTGTTTGTTGCAGATGGGGGGCTTTGCGTACGCCTCCTGCACACTCTGGATGGCCCTGATATGTTTGTTGCTTCAGCTCCATCTTTTCTTAGCAGAGCTGGAATCTTTCTTTGATGCATACAGAATAGCCATACTGCCTCCTCCATAGGCACACAATGGCATTACGGTCAGTGCAGCCATGATCCTATTGTCCACACCTGACTGATCAAGGAATAAACACACACACACACACACACACACACACACACACACACAACAAAAAAAAACAAACTGCTCCAACGATAGCCAGATGCATGAAAGTAAACACTGGTGTTTCTCTCGGCCTCTCTTGCACACTCACATAAACTCACACAGCCCTTATAGGCACACAGCGCTAGTGTTGACACAGTGACATCGACTGAATGTGGCGGTTTGTTCCATTGCTAGAAATTTCACAATTACCACCAAGCAAAGGAGTATTTTTAGGGATCGTGAGAGAGCACAGTGCTATTGCCTATGAATGCATATTGCCTTCATTATAATACTTTTTATCTTTTCTACTCATACACACCTGTATTCTTTTCCTTTCATCAGGTGGAGGATGACTGGAAGTACGTAGCCATGGTAATCGACAGGATCTTCCTGTGGGTTTTTGTGACAGTGTGTGTGCTGGGAACACTGGGACTCTTCCTCCAGCCACTCATCAGCTTCTTTAACTAAGATACTTGTCTTTGTCTTGTCTCTTTCTCTCCCCTTTTGTCTACTTCTGTCTGTCTCTGTACCCCGCTTGAATTATGTTGGGAATTAATCCTCCTGCAGCTCTTTCACATCAAACACTGTGCTGTCTTCTTTCTCCTTTTCTGACTCTTTGTCTCTCTTCTTTCTGTCTCATGCTCTTCTCTGGGACTCTCTATCATCTGCCATCACGTCTAGCCCTCAGCTGTCTATTTCCTCACATGACTTAGCCTCATTTCCCCATTTCTCCTTTGCCTTGCCCTCTCAATGTGCACACAATCCAGTCTCCTCCTCCCCATCACTGTTTCTTCTGACATGATTATCACATCTGCTCTCTTTCCTTTTCTCAGTTTTTCTTCTCTCCATGTTTTGACCTGTTGTACAGCTTATCTCTTCACACCCATCTTGTGTTTTCGCATTGTATCCATTCCTCTCTGCATTTCTATTCTGTGTGTCTTACTAAAATTGGCCACTCAGTCATTGTTATTATATAGTCTAATACAATGTTAACAGCGTCAAGTAATTATAGAAGAACCCCTTAAGATTCAAATCACTGAGAAAGAAGAAACTGAATACCTTTGTGTGTTTTGTTGTAGCACTTTGTCACTGTAAGCCAGTGCAATAAAGACAATACACTTGCCCCCCTTTAATTTATAATTAAGTTAAATTCTTCAGTATTTTCTGACAACTGGTGATGATATGTATGATGTAGTGATGTAAAGGTATTTTGATGGCTGCCACTTTCTCTTCAATCTTCTGTGTTTTCCTGTACATACATTTGTAAAATATAAGTGAGTTATGCATGGCTTCTGAGAAGGACACTGGCTCTGGCTGTACACACATGATGTTTTTTCCACGTGTTCACACTAGTATTATGCATTGCACATGAAATCACAACTTCACTGCCAACTTACAATGTAAATGTATGTCTTTGAATTGCACAATGTAGATTAAAAACTCAAATCATTTCTAAAAATAAAGAAAGTCCTGTATTTAATCTCTATCTATGAGGGTTTCTTCTGATGCTGATGCTGAGATTGGAAGTGGCTGGATGAATGAATGGATGCATATATAGAAAACGGATCAAATGTATACAATGTCTATACCTGTAGGAGGAACATTTTTCACGTCAGGTATCAAGGAAAATATTTTATATTGAACAGCCTTCAGTAACAGCTTACCTATTGTGCCATGACAATAAAACACAAAGAACATCGCAACAGATGTATGAAAGTAAAGGCTTTACAGATTGCTGTCTGTTCAGTATCACAACACACAGTTAATGAACTATGAAACTACTCGTACTAGAGTCAAATTTAATTTCTCCTCTTGTGTGACTCAGAGCAGGTCTGGTCAAATGCATAATTATTGAGTTAAGATTGTTTTATATTTAGTCAGTATTCTCAGCAAATATATTAATTTATTTCATGTGTTGGATTATTTTATGTGGTACAGTAATAGTCGTTTTTAAAGGAGAAACACACACATTTATTTAAATTTGACTTTAATTTTACCTTTTTCTTGAGCTTCTATAGCATTTCATGCTCATTACAAATAAACAGAAAAGAGCATTTTGCTGTTCAGACTTCCATTGTGGACTTCTTTCACTTCTGGAGGTGTTAGTTTTGGCGAACAATACAAGAGCCAAAGTTCTTTCGGTGACAGATGGGTGATTTTGTTGTCTGTTTCTCTCATTATATAACCATCTTGATGATTGTTTGAATCTCCCTTTGAAACCTGTGTTATTAAGTAAAGGTTGTGTTAACATTAGCAGCAGTGCAACTCACGGTGATAAACTCCTCTGAGTTGAATGTGTGTGTGTGAGGAACTGAATGAATATTGCTCAATCACTCACACACAATGCATATTTGAGCAAGACACTTCACCACCAGCTTCTGCAGCTGGGTCTCACAATTACAAGAGGGCTTGTAGCAGGCAGGTGGTCATGATCTTGTATTAGTTATAACTCAATGAGTCTGTAGCCACTGGTCACTAAAAAAGAGAAAGACTGTGGGAGGGGTTGGATATTCGGGAGGAATGCACAAGATTGGAGGTTGGCTGAGATGAACAGAGGGAGGGAGGAGTAATGAGAGAAAGGGGTGAGGCAATATGTTAAGAAGAACTCCTTCCCCAAATTGTTTTAAAATGTTATATTTTTGTATTTTTTGACGTTGCTTTCACACGATTGTTTTAGGAAACATATTTAAGAAAATGTATTTTTTATAATAATTCCAGCAGTTTCAGGGGGAGTTCAGGACAGACAGGAAGTGTAGTTTGATGTGGCACTTGAGGAAACAGTTGGGACACAGTCACAGATATTGATGCATGTTGGGTGAAGCAAAACTCCAAGTAGCTCAAACTGCATCTCCAAAGCAGAAGCACAGCAAAGCATTTTTCTCTGAAGCTCCCCCCTTTTTCTGACTTATCCCTCTTTCCCTCCCTCTATCAAAGGTCACGGGTGAGTCTGAATGTGCCTGTCAGCACTGACACACACACACACACACACACACACACACACACACACACACACACACACACACACTGAAAGTCCAGGGTGGTAAAGGCACAGCCCTCTCCCCCTCCAGTCAGATTGACTTTGAATTGGCCCACCCTGTGGCTCCCAACAACCGCTCACATTTAATCCTTACTTGCAAGTGCTGAATGAGCGTGTGCGTGTGTGTGCATGTGTGTGTTCAAGAGAGGAAGAGGAAGATTACCCATGTCACCTGAGGAAATGAGACTGAGAAACAGAGAGAGAGAGAGAGAGAGAGAGAGAGAGACATAGTGACAGTGTGCATGTTTATGTGAGTCCATATGTGCACTTGGCAGCATGGATCTCGCTACTTGCGGATTATGGGATGGATAGAGTCTAGTTATAAATATGGAGATGTGGCAGCAGCAGCAGCCGTACAACAGCCACACACAGTATCCCATCAGTCTCAGTCTGCTGTCTGACAGGGTCACATCAGCGCCTAGCTGCCACAGAATGAAGAGATCAGCCAGAGAATGAGCAACTCCAGCTATATTTGGATAGTATTTGTGTGATGCATGCATATTTTCCTAACTGGCTCAACTTATTGAGCTGCCCTTCAAACTTTTAACAGGGAATGAAATGATAAACAAGCCAATGTTTTTTTTCCAACATGAATTCTTTTAAAATGTGATTCAAGCTAAAGCTCCCATTCTTCCCAAACAAAGACATTTCTCTGTGAAATTTTTAGATTCCACAGTAGTTTGGCTGCTTGTAGAAAGCTGCACCCACTTTAATCTGAATGTGTGATGGTGAAAGTTTGATATTTTAAAGCTGTGGATCTTTCTTCAATGATTAGACTTCAAGTACTTGGCGGCAGTTTGCGCAAAGCAGAGCACAGCAAAGCTGTGAGTGCTAAATTGAGGGATAATACATTATTAAGCCAGCCACATGGATGAATATTTTACATGATTCTTCACTGTTGACGCCGACTGTTAGCATCTGACTCCTAGATAGCGGGACTCCACGTTGACTTGTCACAGTGTGTGTGTCTCTAGGATCTGATTGGTTTTTGTGATTAAACTTTTTGAAAATAAATAATAACTTTGTTACATGTTTCACATGTTTTTTTTTTGTACTTTTTCATTTTAATTTTAATTTTAATTTTTAAACACATTGTGCCTGAAACAAAATCTTATTCTTGCCCCTGTCCTTCTCCTCTCTCAGTCTGTTGCCTCTCAGTCTGTCCCCAACCCTGTCTACTAAGAAATAAGTCTGTGATGAGGGAACATCTGCAGTGGACCACTAGAGCATGCTGGGAAAAGAGCGGGGTTGGAGGGTGAGATAGGGGCATACTGCAGAAGGGTGGATGGTGAATTAGGGTAGTCTCTTGTGTCGTTGGGAGCAGAACTGTACGTGCCCGCGGCCAGTCGACCGTGGATAAGTAAAAGAGACTCTCCTCTAAATAATTCATTCCAATGGGAGCCTTCTGAACACACGCACATACACAGGCAGGGGCCTCTCATACACATAAATGGTTGCTTCTTGAAGTAGAATACTGCACGCACACACACACACACACACCCCCTCACACATGCTTCTAATTTTACTCTCTGATGAATATTTATAGATGGATGAAGAAACATTGTCTTAGAATTAAAAAAGAGCATTTTGGTGGAGCAACAAAATTCCTTCTGGCATCTTTTTGGGGGTTTTGAGAGTAAACATCACAGACGTTTTATGTGAATTTCTAGAGAATAACTCTTGATAAAGGAGCAATATGTGTTTCTTTATTATCTTTGACTTGAGTGAACTTGAAAACATTTCTTCCCATATTTGTGTGACCTGTACCCTTAAACAGGTGGGTGGTAGGGCATCTGAGTTTTAATTGTCTCTCCTTAAATCTGATAAAAAAGAATAATAAGGGCCACGCTGTAAAACCTGCATGATCTTTATTCTGTGTGTTGCTGATGTATTGTTCACAGTGCTGTTTTTGATTTGTAGGAGATCAGGAAAATGTCAAATATAAGGTAGGAGGAAGAAAAGTAACCTAGACCTGTACTAACCTATTGTTTATGTCTACTGCTACACCATCAAGGAAGCATGCTAACTCATGCAGAGCTGGAGTAAGTAGATAGACTACCTGCTGAGAGCTGAGACAATTAAAGAAAACTAGGTAGACAAGCAGTATCGAACACACAAACCTATAAGTCAAAATGTTTGACACAGAGGAGGAAAAATAGAAGGAGAAAAGGAGGAAAGAAGGACAGTTTGAAGTGTGGCTAGGAATTAATTCATAGTGCTCTTGAATAAAAATCACATCTGTGGCTGCCTCATGCTCCTCATGTTGTGCCACATCCTTATTACTCAACAATGAAAGTTAACTTTTTTTTTTTTTTTTGGGGGGGATTACCTTTCTTAATGTTAGAGGACACTACTCTCATGTCTGTACAATAAATATGAAGAACTCCTACCAGCATAGTAGTACATTCTAAGCTAAACTAAGTAGCTGCAGGCCATATCAGAGATATGATAGTAGTATGGCTTTCTCATCAACTTTTGGCAAGAGGGTTAATAAGCATATTTTCCAAAATGTTGAACTGTTCCTTTAACCTCATGTGTGACCTTTTCTTAATGTTGCTCAAAAATTGACATAATACATATATCATAGTAAACATTAACACTTTTAATTATTAGTACTGTCAATGTGACACTATTCAGAAGGACACGGACCCTCAGGACACATGGGATCCGTGGTGCTCTGCGGGCAGAGGATCAGCAGCATGGACAGCGACAGCAGGGATCAGCCCTGTTGGTGCCGTTTCAGCACGTCAGACAGCAGCTGGAAAACAGAGCATAGCAGAACCTTGAAATCTCACATCTGCTGTGAGCGCTGTGACACAACTGCTGCCCATCAGCAACTCTGGATTATAGAGAAGCAGGGAGGCTGTCTAAGGGCTGTTACCACACAGAAAGAAAGTCACACCTTCTGCTGAATCGCTAGAGAGAAATTTGTTAAAACAACCCTGTGGGGTTTTTTAGCACAGCTGAGTCCTTGTGTGTGTGTGTGTGAGTGTTGCCCTTGTTGGTACTACGCCACACTATAAAATAAGTATAATATTACAGTTTCTCACATCTGCTCAAATAAGTTTCCTGAAATTAGTCTTTTGCCTCAACAAACTCTGAGTTACTACAAACTGTATTTCAAAATGTTTTAACTTATATTTATTAAGGTGATGCTCCACCTAAAATATATAAGATCCTTGAAGGGTGCAAGTTCCTTCTCGGAGGAGGCAGAAAAGACATCAGAAAAATATACTGTCCCTATATTTCTGTACTTAATTCCACTTCTGCTATGTACTTTTATATTCCTTAAATGCTGGTGAATCATGATAATGTTTACATCATGGTTTGAAAGACCTGGCCTAAACTATACCTGTCAAAGCCTAACCCTTTCCAACTCCTTGATATGATCTGGTGGAGGAAAAGGCAGTGATTCAAGATGAAAACACAAAATCTTCGTAACCCTGCATTTGGAATAAAGACATAAAGGCACAGTTGGTGGAAATTAAGATATTTTATTGTCCTTCTTCTGAACTTCATGATGAGGAGTAGTTGGACTATTTTTTGAGGCCAGAAAAACTGTTTATTTCGCATTTACTATTAATGTGGACAGCAAATTACAATTTGGTGTCATTCAACTGTTTGCTCATAGCATTATATGCTAAGAACCAGAGGGAGATATAAATACAATGTGAAGTTTTCTCCAAGATTGTTCTGATGCCATTGCTAAGGCTTCATGTGACACACTGCATATGAGGGTGCGTGACAGAAGGTGCCTCATTATCTTTCTGTCTTGTCCAGAGGCAATCGAAGGCTACACAACATTTCTTTGACTCTAGATGAGAAATGGAGACTGATTTCTACTGGGACAGCAAGCACTGTGAACTCCTCACGGGCACCAACACACAGAGACAGACACAGAGACACACACACACCCTCTCAGTTGACACCCCCGGGTGTTAAGCCCTGAGGAGCCATCGCATCAGTGGAGTACACATACATAACTGCACACACAGACAGGCCAATACACAAATACAGACAAAAATATGTAAAAGCAGATTTAAATTCATACATATTTGCACATTGATCAAAACAGGTAGAAAGTTGCAATTTTGCATAAGCGCACATCACACAGGCACATGCACAAACACACATACAAAGACAATCATGCATATATGCACAAATACAAAGGACACACACACACACACACACACACACACACACACACACAACACACACGCACACATACACACACACTGAGCTGACTCACATCTGATGACATCTTTGGTGTGCCAGAGTTTATTCACTCTCTCCAACTGGCTCTAGACTGAAGTGTTCTGACACACACACACACACACACACACACACACACACACACACACACACACACACACACACACACACACACACACACACACACACACACACACACACACACACACACAGTAAAAGTAAATATGCATTGTGACACAATAAATTTGGAGCTGAAAATAGATAGCATAATAATTGCAATGTAATTAATCATGCCTCCCAAAGTGTTTTATCACAGTCACACAGTGCATAAGTAACATGCACTGTGACATAACATTACATCAACACTGAGAAATAGTTTGACCAATCAATTAAGTCAAGCTGACATTTCTTTTTTTAACCTAACTAGAATATTATAATCAGTTATATTCTTTTACTTTTCAGTTTAGGCGACAGTGTCTTTAAAAGAGATTATGTTACCTGAGTTTTAACTGAGATCTAAAAAAAAATGCTATTATAATGAGACTAAAAGTCAACAACATGCTCACAATGATAATGTTAACATGCTGATGTTTAGCAGGTGTAATGTTAGCAGGCCAACATTTACTAATTTGCACTAAACACTAATAGACTGATGGGAATTTAATTTGTTTTTCATCAGTTATTTGGTGATTAACCAAAGTATTGGACAAAATGCAAGAAAAAAAAATGTTTTCCCCGTGAGCAAAAGATGTCAACCTCATGATAACAGTAGATGGCAAATCACAGGATCATCATCATCAGTAGGATTCAACCATTAGTCGAGGTATTTTATTCAAAACCAAAACAGTCGACCTCATGGTGGCGTTGCAAGTGAGTGCCCACTGCAGACTTAAATGTGGAACTGAACCTTGACCATGTCCTCTGGCTTCTCAGCTTCAACTCTTCGCCAGCCGCTGCTGACTGTAGCTGTTGCTAGTTGCATAACGGAACCAGGCTCAGCAGCCTGCCAGTGCACACGCCCAGACCGGGAGGTGATTTACAGAGTTTAACTGCTGACTGTAGTGCTGTTAGATACCTGCATGGCTAACTGAGGATATTAGCCAAAGGTACAGTTAGCAGTCAGTCTAGACCACAACTGCCATTTTAAGAACTGTTAAACTTAAAAACACCTTATTTGAGCATTTTATGTCCCAGAGGACAAAAGAACTGCTGTAATGGTTTGTAATAATTCATATTTTACATGGCTGTGGCACATGATTACGCTCCTTAGCCATTCCTACAGCACATTATCTGAAGGAGACAGTATTGTAACACTGTCTGACAGGCTTGAGTTTCAAACAATCAGAGGCCTTTTCTTTGTGTCACGCCAGCCAGACGAAAACAAAAGGAAAATCAGAGTGGGACGTCTGATTGAAGTATCATGTTAGAGGTCAATAAATATTTTGTGTGTGTGTGTGTCTGCTGAGCGAGAACACTCACTTTGCTGCTAACTTTCCACAGCAGTGGCTGACACTGAACTCTGTTATAATTAACATTTGACCCTGAGAGCCACCCATCCCAGAATGCAGAGCGTGTGCTGAGCATCCACTTACTCCTAATCCCTCACTTTCCTTTCCTGTTCTTTTCTTTCCATGTTCCTCTCTTTGTTGTTAGTTTTTACAGAACTTCCAATGACTTTTTTTTTTACTCTGATCTGGTCTGAATCTTTCAATCTATTTTGCTCTGCAGTTACTTGGTACTTTATGATGTATATCAAATAACTGAGCTATTTCATTTTTAATGATCTTTGCATCAGATCACTTAAAAGTTTGACTGATTTTTGAAAAAGTTTTCATCCTCTAAAAAAGCCACTTTAGCTATCGATACACCAAAGCTTCCGAGGTTATCAGGTTTTCTGGTGGTAGCATTAGTGGGCTAATAAAATTAGCATGTGTGAGACCACTGACTTTGTGTTTCCCTTAGAAGCTTCTGTGAGATTTGATTCCCTTTGCTGCCTTTATCACCAGTTTTTTAAATCCTTAAAATAACAAACAGATTAAGATTAAACCCCCGGGCCTTAGGAGACAGAGCTGTTTCCTCTTATTTATTAAATATTTCTGCACCAAGCCAAATTATGCAGACTTTAATTATGAGCTCAACAACGGCTGAGAAAACAAAAACAGCATTCACACACACACACACACACACACACACACACACACACACACACACACACACACACACACACAAACAAGGCCTAACATTTGGTAAACACATGCACAGATGCACAGAAAATGTACTCTCCCTTCACTTTCTGTCTTCTCTCCCTCACTTTCTCTCCCTCGCACACACATTAACCAACACATAAACATGCACACACACTGTGCAGCTGCCCACAGTCGTCTGGGAAGGGACCGGCAGGTTTCCAGCCCGCGAGAATTCATGTTTCCGAATGATTAGAGGCGAGGCGGACGGGACGGTCTCGGAGGCAGCAGCTGCCCGCCCCACGGCTCCAAGTGGAGCAGAAAATCAGGATAATTTTATTGTGATAATCAGCCTCCCGTTATCCCCGTCACTTCAACTCATGGAGGAGGAGAAGGAGAGAGGGGAGCACAAGGGGGATGGAGTGTGAGACAGCGAGAGGAAGAAAGGGAGGAGGGAGAGGAAAGAATAAAAATACAAGAGAAAATGTGTGCTTCATGCCTGGTTAGCTGCAGAATGTCCTTTATGCATGTGTGTGGGTTGGAGTATTGTGGGCCTATTTTGTGTGTCCCATGTTCATGTTACTATACCTGTGAGAACCGATATTTATATATACCTGAGACTGGAACAACACAGTCCCAGTAAAAACTTTTCCAGAGTGACATAGAAGTAGTTTCTTTTTTTTTCAGACATATGTTTCATTGCGTGCAGCAGCACAAAAATATTCTGTTCACTTTCATTACATTGGTGTGAGACACGACTCAGAGGTGGATTCTCAAAAATCTGCACATAAAATTGTAATTGCTTTTTCTTTGTTTACAGGGACATTGTACATTAATCAGTAACACTGTAAATGTGAAAGTGTTTTCAACCGTTGTTCATTGGCCAGATGTTAGATTAGGCATTAAAGCAACAAGTAAGAAAAAACATGAAGGAGATGAACAGATGATAAAAGCCATGAATTGTCATTATTATTTGACCCCAATGCACCCGGTAAAGATACATTAACTGGTAAGTATATGTGGATACTGCAACATTATAGAAAAGACAATTTTCCAGTTCCTTGGCCAACTGGGAGCAAATTTTGTAGAGAGCCTTTCTAGATAAGCTCACCCCGTTAAACCAACATATTAAGTATATTAAGTGCAAGGGGGGCGGTTTTTAGTAATGTCACCCTAACCCACACAATCGACTTTCCTCATCAGTGTGTGAGAATGTGCTCCTGATGTTGTGTCTCTTTGTGCAGGTGTGTGTTTGCTAGTTTTAATGCAAAAAACCCATCGTTTGAATTGTTATTTCTTTTATAAAGGAAGATGCCAATTCTATAGACACTAAACTGTAAAACCTGTCTATTTCTATCAACAGCTTATTTCTCACCTCAGATAAACATTTTCCACACTCTCTTAGAAGTCAGCTGGTAGCGCAGTGCAGATTTCTCAGCACACAGTTCTTCCTCAAAAGTGTTGTTCTCAGCTGTGATTTACTGTATAAACTACCATCGCCATCAGTGTGTGTTTGTGTGTGGGGGGGAGGTTAATGAGTTTATGTTGCTCTTAACTCCCTTTTTCTCACTCTTCTTCTCTTCTTCTCTTTCGATTGCTCTTTCTTTGTGGTTGAATCAGACCTTCTGTTCTCTTTGTCTTGTCCTTCATACAGATAGCTTGCCGCAGTCTCACTCATGGTTAGTCTGTGTTCCTCTTTGGTATTTTCTTTCTTTTTTGGGCTTTCTTGGGAGAGCTCAGATAAAATTCCAAATAGCTTTAGTAAAAAATGTGATTATATATAATAATGTATATATTTCTTCCCTTTCTCTCTCTCTCTCTCTCTCTCTCTCTCTCTCTCTCTCTCTCTCTCTGCACCAGTAAGGCAACATTTGGTCACTCCACCTGCTGCACTGACAACACCTCACATATAGATACACTCTGGTCTTTGAAGATGTTCCCATGAGTCTGTGCAACCTGCTGGTCACCACTTTCACATTTGTCATAGGTACAATAAATGAACAAGGATAAAAAAAAAAAAACATCCTGGGATAAACAATGCCTTTATTGTGTTTGACACTGGACACGTGTCAGTGTGAGTGTGTGCTGCTGGGCAGTTGATTCAGTTACAGGAAACACCAGGCTACACAAGATGGAAATCCCTATGCACAAGAGGTGTGTGTGTGGAAACTGAATGGTATTTTATGTTTTTGTTAAGTGCATGAGTTCTGTACATGTGACCCAGCCCTGATAACGCTTTTCTAAAGTCAGTTCTGACATTCGTGTTTTTGTACTGAACAAACTGGTTGCTTTTGTTTTGTTCCAGTACTCGATAGAATGACTTATGAAGGGGGTGTGAGGCTCCTGTGTGAGATAGGTGTAGAGATCTTATAGTGAGGACTGGGTGTTGTCTGTTATTTTACTTACATGGTTAATACTCAGAGAAACTTGTTTTTAACAGAGAGAAAGCTGCACCAGGATGTAATGTTGAAAGTGACTCAGTAAGTTACTTGTGGAGAGCTGTAAAAATGTGTTTCCTGACATTAAAACACAGGAGTTTCCTCAGCAGAAGGAGGCGCTGGGGACCTTCTTGTACACAGAATCACTGTGCTCAGGAAGAGCTTCTGTCTATTTTAGTGCCCAGGTATCTGAAGGCCCCCCACCTGTTCCACCACCTGCTATTTTAATTCAAGGGGCTCAAAAAGTGGGTGGGCAGCTTCACCAGATGTTAGCATCCCATAGGAGAGATGTTCAGCTCTCATCAATGAGAGCGATCAGAGAGTCCACATACTGGTGATACACTGACAAAGGATTTACATCAGTCAGTAAGCCACTTGGGCCACGTCAGCTGCTTTATAGGTGTTTGGCTATCCACTTCCTGCTCCACTTCAAATATGTTTTAAATGAGTTTGATTCTATTCCACTCCACATACACTGAGAATGAGGACTTTTCAGCGAAGGAGACACAGTCTTTCTAGTAGTTTTAAATAAATAATTGCATATTTATAGATTCTGGATTTTTCAATGAGGGAGAAGGAATATGTGTTGAATAAAAACATTTAAAAAATAGTATTTCTATATTTCTTAATACGTGTATGAAGAGGATTTTTAAATAGCAGACATGGCCTTTGCTGTCATACAGTCTCTAATTGCATGATGTCCTGTGTTAGTGTCCCTATTAGCGCTCTCCAGTGGACGAGCAGCGACAGTGAATGCACATCCATCGCTTTGATAGAGATACACAGCGGATGTCACCACATCTCGCAGTTAGACTGTGGCTTATTGCACTATTAGTACTAGGAGCATAAAGCCCTCTACAGGGAATAAAGTACAGTAGCCTGTAGGTCGCCTAACATCCAGCCACACGCCACTGTACTTCCAACACATCACATTTCTAAAAAGGAAACGATACAAATGTTAAAGCTATTATATGTTGGCAAGATTTTTCCTGGAGGTTTGTAAACATGTACAAATACTGTAAACCTTTTAAAGTGAAATGTCAGAATTTAAATGATCCTTTCATAGTTCCGATCAGGAGAATTATAACAGCAATTAAACTGTAATAAAACCCATGTATGAGCATACCAGCAGCACCACAGAGATAAAAAAATAAATAAATCCTTCCTCCTCCTCCTCCTCCTACTCCTCCTCCTCCAGAGAGCCACTCGCTGACCGCCGGTCGCCTCCACCGGAGTCACAGCATACGGACCACCGGCCACATGCGACCTCACACCGGGTCCCTGCTCTTTGTGAAACCGCAACATAGAGCTCGTTTTCCGCATCTTATCTTTGAGTACTACTGATGGGAACCTCGGTGTCTTCTCCATCTCGGTGTGCGCACTGTGCTCCTCTCCATCCGAATAGCCGATAGTAACAGGAGGCTGCAGGGGCGCTCAGTCGGACCAGGAGGACAACACCATGAAGTTGGCGGTCCTCTTCCTCCTCCTCTTCCTCTTGTCGGTGTCCTGCCCGCTGTCCCTCGCCGACATCCCCGGTAAGAAAACTCTGATGTGTTTTTTATTTTCTAAATATTGTTGAGTATCCATTACAGTGTCGTTTCTATTGAGGACATCACCATGTGGTGCAACATTAATGTCTGATTAAGACTGAAATCAGCTCCTCATAACCTCTAATGACCCCTTCACACAGAAAGTATAGCTTACACCTTCACTGCTTTATAAAAGAAGTCCACTGTTGTTACCTTACAGCAATTTGTTACAGAAGTCGTGTTTATTGCGTCCCACGTATCTCATTATATGTCTGTTATTCTATAGTAGAAACTAACGCCATCACAAGAACACCCTTTTCTGGATTTTTAATTGTAATGACAATAATGCAATCGAAAAAACTATTTGGAACAAACTAAAGTAATCAGAGCTATTTCACCACCCTCCACTGCACTCCTGAATCAACCAGATGAGATTATGAGCAGCACATCATTCCAGCTCCGTTTGTCCTGCAGTCCATGGGTCAGGGACACAGACAGGAACACAGGAGGTGTCCGATGTCAGTTCAGCTCTCACCTCTCACTGAGAGTCCTTGAAAGCACAGACAGAGGTGATCTAAGGGGATTAAAATGACCTGTAACTGATTACTGTAGGTGGTTTTATATTTGCTTGGACTTAACATTTATTCATCTGTAAGTCCAGACAGATGGAAAGCCAGAGGAGAAACTAGCAGAAGGTAAAAGGTCCACACTCTTCCTCACCTCACACAGTAGCTCTTGCACTTGACGTCCCATTTGTGTGACATTACAGCTGTCTCTTGTCAATATTACTGTCTTTGTCCCCCCCCAGAGACGCCATATCGCCTCAGGCAGACTGATGCGCTGACTGCAGCTTCTGGACACAGTTATATATTATCTTTCCCCTCTCCCTCAATTTGTAACTTGGAGTGGCATCATTCACTCCCCATCCTCTCTTGTGGTTAGATGCATCTACACAGCTGGAGGACTTAAATTGTGACTGCTGTGGGGGAGGGCATATAGCTGTTTGTGGATTTGGAGGGATAAGTTGTTTTATACACTTTTCTTTCCTCCTTTTTTATTCTCTTTTTGGTTTAGATATTCTGTTGAGTCACATAATGCAACACAAGTGAACTAATTAATAATTAGTTGAAATAAACGTGTTTCCACCAGAAATTTGACCAGAAATCCACTGGATAAATCCTTTCCTATTGCATTTTGATGCCACTTTGGCACTCTTTCAGTTCATACATTTCTATAAATGTATAAATGTCAATGTTCAAACCAATAACAGATTTTATTTGTGCTGTCTAGCCAAACTTTTAAATAATGGAAGACACAAAAATGCACATTTACGCACTTATATAAGATCCCCATGAAAGGCACAATGTGGCATCCTCTGTGTAACCATGTAGGGATATTGTCCATGGTGCTGAAACATATTTTCAAACTTTTGACCACCAGAGGTCACTTAATTAGGACAACAAAATTAAAAGCAAAGTTGCTTGGGTTGTCCGGGTGCTGCTGCCAACCCAAGTTTACTCTTAGACTTTACAAAAGTAGCCATAAAACATTATCTTAAAAAAAATATATATGGAAAAGGTTCTCAAGCAGTAATTAGAAGGTAATTAGTTGTGTCTATTTTCCACCCGTCTACTGAAATGTCAGAAGATTTTTGCATTTTTTCATATTTATATTTATTGGGGATATACAAGCTTTAATCTCTTCTATTAGAGCAGTTAATGTTACAACAAGCTTTGTAACGAACAGCTTTTAATTTACATTCCTCCTCTGTGTTCCAGCTCCAAGTGAGTTTGTCTCCTTGGCGGAGATGGAGGACGCACTGCTGAGGAACCTTTTCCAAGGCTACCAGCGCTGGGTCAGGCCCATCCAGCACGCCAACGACACTATTAAAGTACGCTTCGGACTCAAGATCTCGCAGCTAGTTGATGTGGTGAGAACACACCTACAATCACAAATGGTCTTCATTTATTCCCAACCCCTTACTTTAATAATAACTTTAACCTTTACTTTTACCTTAATTAAAACCAAATCCAAACCACTGGGACCGTTAGTGGATCCAGTACTACAAGCACACACACTCAAACTTCAAACTTGCTGATCACAAGCATAGCCACAGCTTCAGTGACCAGATGTAGAACATAAGTGTGACATGTACAGCTTTTTATTGTTTCTAAAGGTACTTAAGTGGAAATGTAGCTAGACATTTAGGAGTTAAACCTAATCCTGTATTTTACCTAATTATGACTCAGATCTTGCGGGATACTGAGGATCTTCTTACTGTCAGCAAGTCACATGAAAGACCCAAACCAACAATGAATTGATTTACAAGCACGCATCGTCTGTGTAGTCAAAGCCTAATATAGCTCATTTATCTGAACAAAGACCTCCATTGAAAACTGGTAAATATACATCAGGGAACCCCACTGTTGCACTTGGACAATTTCCTTCATTGCCATGATCATGAACACTGTCGTTTATATGGAGTCAATCTCAAATGCTATTCTGCTGTCATATATAACAAATCTGCAGAATCCCAAACAAATGAACAATTTGCTCCTGTTTGGCTTAAGTTTGCTAAAAACTACTAGACTCAGGAACTCTTTTGGGAAATCATTTAATTCATTTATAAATTGTATATATGTATATATTCTTGACTATTTTTTTTATCAGGAATCTCTTTTCATTATGAATCAGTGGGCCACGTACATACTCTGATTAAGCAGAGCAGCGTCACTGTCGTCCATGCTGCTGAAACCAAACAGGCCACTGGCAGCTTCGCAGTGTGGAGCTTTCCGTGGTCCTGAAATAGATCTGGAACACTCTCTTCATATATGCAACCACACAGTCTCTCTCTGGAGTGTTCCTTTAATATTTCAGAGGCTGGCTGTGATAGGTTGAGATGGTTTAGGTGTTCAAGAGGAGGAAAAAGAGGATGCTAATGGAGGAGCCAGTCTTCTCGGCTTGAAATATTAATCTCAACCAGTTTAGATTTAACTCTTCAACCTAACACATGCGCTGGGTAGAGACAATCAGTGATGAATTAAACACAACCCCTCTCGTGGCTCTGCAGAGAAGAAAGATTTGGGTTGATGATCTGTTGGTTTGTGGGAAGGAGAGCAGGACGGAGACACAGCCGATTGGCTAAGCTATGGGTGCTGCTGCATGGCTCTGTATTAGATTATGGTTCATCTCTGCTCTATGTGATCTCAAAAACATCCAACTCAGTTTGACAGCTGAGGCCTGGTCTGGATACAATGAACAGCTACATGTTTGTTCATCTCTCAGCCAGGTTTATTTATCTCAAGTCTTTTGCTCTTATTCTTGCCCCCTTATTTTTCAAACTTGCCTTCAGTGATGTGGAAATAAACCTGTGTTGACCACTCTCCATCTCTCTATTCCTGTCTGCCTCTGTTTACCTCTTGCTGCATTGGTTCACTGCACCCACCTCTGGTTTCATGTTTCTTTGTCTTGTTTGCCAGGGAAGTGGCAGAGACAGGTAAATGAGATTCTGTTTGAGTTCATGGAAAAGAAAAAAAATATTTAGGTTGCTTTCAACCAAGCTTCTCATCTTCTAATCAAATCTAACATTGTGATTAAAGCACCCAGATCCTAAATAATTTGTGCTGTAAACACATGACATCAATACAACCCTAAAAATGCAGTATATTTTATTGCTTTTTGTTAGAAAAGATAAATAATATTGTTGATTTAGATTATCTTAAACTAACAGTATCTGCACATTTGACATCTACAGTTGATCCTGCAAAACATCTGTTGAATTGTATTTACAAATTTGAGGCTGAAATTAGCAGCCAGTTTTAATCCTGCATTTACAAGTTACTGAACCTTTTACTGGATCATATTAAGGCTTGACAGTAACATTGGGAGTGATTTCAATCTGGTGTTTTGAATTTTGATGATGTGACTACCCCTTTGTTTGAATTTTGATCATGAAATGTGCCAAGAACCACTGTTTTCTTCTGGATCATTTCGCCCCTTTTTGAAATATTACTTGTCTGTCTGTTGTCTTTGTCTGTCTAAGGATGAGAAGAACCAGCTAATGACAACTAACGTTTGGTTGTGTCAGGTGAGCAAGACACAGAAACGCTAAATGGATATGGACTATATGAATACAATCAATCTTACCATTTGTATACACAGCAAAATCCACATGGAGCTCTATTTTCATTCCTCAAAAATTCACTATATTCAGGTACCTTTTTTTTATTTTTCCCCCTCTAAAATCGGAATCAGTCTCAAAAATCCAGTATCAGTCAGGCTCTTATATGGATTAGTGAGTGCATAAAGGTTTCTGATTGGTGTGACAAATGTAAATACTTCAGAACCCTGCTGGATATGATCTAACTCCAGGGGCAGAGAACTTATTTTGAATTTGTGTTTCACCAATTGTGTCTAATGATACTGCAACATACTGTTTATGTTGACCAGGAGTGGATCGATTACAAGCTACGATGGAATCCAGAGAAATACGGGGGAATCACTTCTATCAGAGTTCCTTCTGAAAATATCTGGCTCCCAGACATCGTCCTCTATGAGAAGTAAGACTGCTCGGATATGCCAGGAACCAACAATTACCTTCATGTGAAACTAAAATAACTAAGAAAACTCTGCTAGTATGAAAAGTACAGCAACAAAAACTGAATGTTGTTTTTTTCTGATTTGTGCTCTATGTTTTTTCAGTGCTGATGGGCGGTTTGAGGGCTCCCTGATGACCAAAGCCATTGTCAGGTACAATGGTGCCATCACCTGGACGCCACCTGCTAGTTACAAATCCGCCTGCACTATGGACGTCACCTTCTTCCCCTTTGACCGCCAGAACTGCACCATGAAGTTTGGCTCCTGGACATACGATGGCAACATGGTGGACCTGATTCTGATAGACAAACAAGTAGATCGGAAGGACTTCTTTGATAATGGAGAGTGGGAGATCCTCAGTGCCACTGGTGCCAGAGGGAACAGGAAGGACGGCATGTATTCGTACCCGTTCTTAACGTACTCCTTCATTCTGAAGAGGTTGCCATTGTTCTACACCCTCTTCCTCATCATCCCTTGTTTGGGTTTGTCCTTTCTGACTGTGCTGGTGTTTTACCTTCCCTCAGATGAAGGAGAGAAGCTGTCACTCTCTACCTCTGTCCTAGTGTCGCTCACTGTGTTCCTCCTGGTCATAGAAGAAATCATCCCCTCCTCCTCCAAGGTGATCCCGCTCATTGGAGAGTACTTGCTGTTCATCATGATCTTTGTCACACTCTCAATCATCGTCACCGTCTTTGTCATCAACGTGCACCACCGCTCTTCAGCCACCTACCACCCCATGTCGCCGTGGGTTCGTAATCTCTTCCTGCAGAAACTGCCGAGGTTGCTCTGCATGCGTGGGCACACCGATCGCTACCACTACCCAGAGCTGGCTCCTGAAAGCCCTGAGCTGAAGCCTCGCTCTGGAGGTCGGAGAGGAGGCCACAGGGCGAACAGCGGGGCCCACGGACAGACAACTTCTGAGGGCAAGGAGGACGAGGTCTGGGAGACCATGCTGGATAAGGCTATCTACTCAGTGCGCTACATCAGCAGACATATCCGCAAGGAACACTTTATCCGTGAGGTGAGTTTAGCTGAATTATATTGATCAAGACAGATATAATTAATCATTAGAGTAGTTTAATGTTTATACATGTTTTTGTCAAACCATCTCCCATTTCTTCTATTTTCCAGGTGGTACAAGACTGGAAGTTTGTGGCCCAGGTCCTGGACAGGATCTTCCTGTGGGCTTTCCTCACCGTCTCAGTACTGGGCACTATCCTCATCTTCACTCCTGCTCTGCGGAAGTTTATGAAAGTCCTTCCTCCAGCTGCAAGTGAGGATCCACCTTCAAACTAGTAGCAATAACACACCCTTTCACAGGCAACTGATGATCCACCTTCAAGAATCTATAAAACATTTGTTACCACAGAGCAGGAGGAAGTCACTACAGGTGCTTTTTAAAGGACAACTTTGGTTAGGCTTCTAGATCCGCTCAATGTGTGTATCTTAGTAAAAATTGGTGCAACCTGTGTTAAATGCCGAAGTCATAAAACTGCAGATTCTACACCTAGTGGCTTTAAGTAGCAAGCAGCTATCAGTTCACTAGATTACACATGCTGGTAATTTTAAAGATGTATTTAAGATAAAATTAAATAAAGGATTAAAACAAACCCACCCAACTTTATTCAGCGTAAAATTAAACTACAAAATGTTTTATGAATGGTTTGATTTATGTACTTGGCTGACTGATTATTGTTTTTCACCTGGCTGCCACAAATTTTCTAGGATAGTACAGTTAAAAAAAAACATAACAATTTAAAATTCCTGATGTCAAGCTATTACTTTAACTATATGTTCTTGTTATACATAACTGCCACAATAATCAGAGTGAGAAATAGTTGTTCTTATCACATACCTGAAGCACAAAATACCTCTTACTCCAACTATATTACGCTAAGCATATGTTAGGGGAATAAAGTAATTAAATGACTGGTCAGAACTCTATTGTGTGATGTATGTGTATCTGAACAGCTTGTACTGACTTTCTGTTAAATACTGTGTCTTTGCCTTTATCGCCCTCCTCAAATACAAAAGTTGTTAGATTTTGGTCACTGCTGTTAGTAAAACCAGATCAACATAATAAACTGTGCAATAAATAAATGACTGAATAAAAGACTTAATGGAAATTACTTGACATTTTTCTTAAATTACCAATCCTCAAAAGTACAGAATTTGTATTGTTCGGATGTACTTTATCCCACTAATAAAGTTGTTTTAAATACATGATGCTTTATTTGTCATATGTAACATTATCTCTGCTCCATTCAATGAAAATTCCATAAGATTATACACAATAGATGGACAGATAACTAAGGCACAATAAAAGAAAAGTATTAAAAATATATAGATGGTGAAGTTACAGCACCATCTAGTGGTAAACCAGAGAGATGGAGAAACCCCCCCCCTTAAAAGAAACAAATACCAAACCCAAGAAACATAATTCCGCCCTCCAAAAAGCACAACATGAAAGATTTGTTAAGGATAATAATAATAATAATAATAAAGATCCTTCTTCAACTTATATGCTTTTTTTGTATTTGAATCCTTATTCGAGCGTTCATTAATTGCTTGTATGACTTTTATTACATGACAATGCTACTTTAAAGAGCACCATTTAATTTTCTTTGCTTCAAACTTTTATTGAATAAAATGCTTGATAAGGCATAATTGTTTTAAAATAGTCCATACACTCATAAAAACAACTGTAATTCACAAATGTTTCATATGAATATATCAAATCATATATATATCTGTAAATCTGTAACTAAACCAATACCATATTGTCTTTTTCCATATATTTCATATATTATTGAGGCCTCACTGTCAATACAATGTTGTCAACATCATTTTTCATCCAAAAACTGTTTTACTCACTTGTCTTGATAGATTGTGTCTCATAATAAAGATATTAGTAAAGCTCCTCATGGGATATTAAATGCCTGTATTATTATTACAATGTACAACAGAAGTATAGCCTTAATATGTGGATTGTTGTTTGTTTACAAAGATCCTGACAAGTATAATAATCTTGTCCACCCTTTTGACTGCAACTATTTTAAACTATATAATACTTAAGTATTAAAAGGCAAAGCTAATACATTCTTTCATAAAAGTAGCTAATAATTGAAAAATATGGTCATCCTGTAAATGGGTAAATGTTTAGGCTTTAACTGTATTATTTGTTTTTTATCTGTGTCCTCCCGTCTGGCTGTCCAGATGAGCTCGTGCATTGCGCAGCATCTCCATATACAGCCTGTTGTTTTCCCTGCAACATAACCAGATAGAGGAAAAATATGGAAAAAGAATGAACATTTTAAGAAAATGTGATGATATTATTTGAATAGTATATTAAAAGCGAGTTATACACTCAGGGACAACTGCTCAGTTTGGTCATATTAAGCTGCTTCAAATGGCAAAAAGAGGTAACAAACCTAACCTAATCAAACAGACTTCAGCAAATCTGTTAAAAAAAGATCAGTTTCTAAGTCGTGAACTTGATACTTCATGGATATTACCTCATGTCAGGGAAGACTGTGAGAAGAATATAGAAATAAAAATGGCTTCACTGGCATTATATTATAAAGTCATGGTACTGTAAGGCACATTGGATGAAAATGTCCAACAACTGGCACATGATTTGCTGCTAATTATCTCACTCACGTAGCCACAGAGCGGTCAAACATCAGGTTACTCATGTCCATGTAGTACTGAGCATCTGCTCGTATTGCTGTCCAGTACTCGTTTGCCTGAGGAAGAAAGACACTTTGTTATAGAAATGCTTCTCAACTAGCTGAAAAAGTCTTAGCTTTTGCTTTCACTGGATATGAATCATTGAGACTGACTTATTCTATGTATTGACACCACACAGCGCAGTGTTACCTGTTCCTGAATGGTGTAACCCCACTGGTTCTGAGAGTGGTGTGGATCCCAGTATCCAGACTGTCTCTTCAGCCTGATGAATCTCTTTGCCTCCTCTTCCTTCACAAATGGGGCGGCAAAAACCCCTGAACAGATAAAGACAGAGAACTGGATTTTAACACTTTCAGGCATCAGGAATAACAAATTACAAATAATGAAAAGATTTTTCCTGAAAAGACTGTTATGTAGAATATGGTTAATATTTCTTGCAAATAATATGAATGTAAGGTAAATCCAAGTGTGTTTAAGTTAAAATACATCTGGATTTAGATTTATTTAGACTTGAGTACTTAGGTCGATTATCATGGCCCTAAATGCGAAACATCAACTCATTAAACACAAGTAAGATTCAACACCGTGTAGTCATTCATGAAATCATCAGACTTACCACTCAAAAGAGCAAACAGGATCACAAACCTCATGTCTATAAAAGTTGAACAAATAATGTAAGTTTTACATTCCAACAAGAAAAGTTGTTGAAAATAAACAGAACAGAAAGACACACATGCATCAAATGATTTAAAAAAATAGTGACCAACTGCTTCCTTTCAACACTTGGGTAAATCTTAGTTCAATAAATAGGCGATTTAGATAAAGAGTTTCAGAAATGTGAGATTTACCTGCAGTGTGAGCTGTTTATCAGCTGAATGTCTGAGTGTCTTCAGAGCTCAGAATCTCTCGCCTGAATACGAAACTGAACAAGAGTTTCTTTCACTGACTTTTTACCAGGAGAGGAATGAATGGAGTCAAGCATCAGGCCAGCCACTCAAGGCAACCACTGATCTGGGCGCCAGAGTTCTGACAGACCCTCCAAACAAACACACACACACACACACACACACACACACACACACACACACACACACACACACACACACACACACTGATGCTTCCCCCCGGGAACAAGTCAAGCTCTTAGATTCAACATAAAGACGACCCTGTGTGGACTAATGGTCTGTTGGTAAAGAAGTACATTGCACCGCTCTCGATTTGAGCAAACACAATTCTCAGTATTTTCCATTTTTTTAAGCTTAAGTCAATATGGTGTATCATTAACAACTCAAATCAGTCAGACTTGTCTGAAATAAATTAGCCAGAGACAAACATGTTTGCTTTGCTATAAATTATTTTAATATATGTATGCTTTTAAAATAAAAATTTACTATTATATAAACAATTTTCACAAGAGCATTCCCAATAACAGATATTACTGTGTTATGGTGAAACCTTCTCACATTTTGGTCTAACTCACAGACACCACATTGCTGAATTCTTCTTGTTTTACTGTTTAGACACAGACACAGGCTGCACTTAAGTAAACGTAATAATTATACATAATTTTGGTTGCATGGCTCGTTTTTTGGTCATTGAAGAACGATGTGTGTTACAGTTTTTCTCAGTCGCTTTGGTACATTTCTCAGATCAGAATTGAAATTCTCAAAACTACCTGTTCAATCTTCACATCATGGTGTCACTTGTGCACATTAAAAAAGCAGTTTCTCATTTCTTTCTGACAATGGAAGGAAAAAATAATTGGACGGGGTCAACAGCTAGAGAGAAGAAGAACAGGAAGAGGAGTGAGGCTGCGTGGCGGAGGAGTTGGGAGGCAAAACAGAGGAAGAGGCAGAAGAGGCCGAGGACATATGCGCGTTCCTGATGAGATAAGAGCCACACTTGTAGACCATGTTCTCAATCATGGGCTTACAATGGCCGAGGCTGGTCAAAGGGTGCAGCCAAATGTTGGGAGAACAACTGTGTCCTCAATAGTTCAGACTTTTCGTCAACAGAACAGGTATGTAATCTAACAATAGGCACTGTACTGTAATACTGTATACTTTCTGTAATGCTTCATACAATATTACAGTATTTTTTCAGTATATTTTTTCCACATAGGACTGCAAGACAACTTCACAGGGGTGGCAGAGGGCCCCTTTTTCACACCTGAACAGGAGGAGGCTATTTGCACCATGTTTGTAGAAAACAATGCCATAAGACTAAGGGAGATACAAAGTGCCATTATAGAGGACAACAACATCTTTGATAACATCCAAACAGTCAGCATCTCAACCACTGACAGGGTGCTGAAAAGACACCAAATGAATATGAAGCAGCTGTACACCGTTCCATTTGAAAGAAATGGTGAAAGAGTGAACCAGTATGTACAGGTAAAACATGTATGAGCATGCAGCAACTGTACCTTACAGTAAACAGTACAACATCGTATAGTGATATACAGTACAGTAAGTGTGACCTTTACACATTTGCTATGGCTGTAGAAAAGAAGATGCAATATGTGCTGTATACATTTATACAAACAAAGAAAATGCATGTAATTCATCAAACTCATTTTGTGTCTTCTGGATATAGAGTATAATGGAACTGGAAGCAAGTGAACCACCGCACAGCTTCATCTACATGGATGAGGCTGGCTTCAACCTAGTGAAACGCAGAAGGCGTGGTCGAAATATCATCGGCCACAGAGCTACAGTTGATGTGCCATGCCAACGGGGCGGGAACATAACCATGGGTGCTGCTATCTCTGAGAATGGTGTGCTAACGCATATTCGCATTATTGGGCCATACAAGACAGAGCGTCTTGTCACCTTTTTAGACACTCTCTACAGGGATCTCATCCCTGAAGAAGAGAGGGGTCAGATTGGAGATGACCTGCCAAAGCACGTGATAGTTTGGCACAATGTCAGTTTCCATCGCTCCAACATCATCAGGCAATGGTTTGCAGCCCACAACAGGATGCTGATGGAGTTCCTCTCACCCTACTCCCCATTCCTTAATCCCATTGAGGAATTTCTCTCAGCATTGAGACGGAAAGTATATGATCACCAGCCACATAGACAGATGACCCTTCTGGCTGCAGCGTGTGATGACATCACAGCAAATGCCTGCAGAGGCTGGATAAGACACTCTAAAAGATTCTTTCCACGCTGCATCGCAAGAGAAGATATTCGTTGTGATGTGGATGAGAATTTGTGGCCCAACAGACAGGAACGTCAGGAGGTGTAGGAAGACTGCACTGTAATTCCTACTGCACTGCATGTATAGTTTTCCCTAAGGAAATTGTCCTATGTTCACATTTCTACTTTTGTTTTTTTGTTTTTTTTCTTTGTGCTATGCAGTGCTGTCTTTTCCTTTCTGTATCACAATGACATGGTCTGTCAAAAAATTACAGTACAAACAGTAAAAGTGTAAATGTGAATCTTGTCCAGTCTCTTGCAATCAAACTCCCACTAAGGTGTAACCTACAATTTACAATAATTGTCATCAAACCTTTAGCCATAGTTTACATCAGAACATCCCTCCAGAGTACACTGTTATATTGACAACATGACTAAGTAATTTGACTGTCTTATCCGTACACAATGACTCAAGGACTTGTCATTCTGATGGCACTGACATGTTCATTGACACGGATATTTACTTTTGAGAGATGAACTAAGGATTTTGAGCAAGAGAGTGGCTTTTGCAGGTAATCCATGGTGTTTTGCTATTTGTAAAATTTTTTTTGAGAAATGCACTTACTGTTTTGCAAATGTCGAGGATGATTCAAGAAATGTACCAAAGCGACTGAGAAAAACTGTAATAATATACAATAATTTTCTGTAAATCCACATTTCTTCCACTGGGTGGGGTCCTAACCACACTTTTGGCTGTTAAATAGTCCACGGTTTCTGCTTCAGGCATTTGACCAATGTGAAACATAAATAGGGAAAAGGGGGGTTTTGTTATTAAGAATGTATTGGAAGCTGTTAATGGATTAAAAAAATCAGTAGAAAGTAGCACACCTGTTCAAAAGTAGACATTAATAACTGTGTGAGCAGTATGGTCCAGTGAATTGTGGCCATAAAATCAGAAACAAAAGTGACAAAAACTAAAGATATTAATTAAAATGTGTCCTAACATCATGCAATCTAACTAAAGCAGATCATATTAGCCAAAGGAAGGGAATTTAAAACAGTTTTTTGAATTGAGAAAGGCTTGCTGAGACCTCAGAAATTTTCAAAGCAGTTCCCAAGAGTGTTAATTTGGGTTTCTCCTTTTCAAGGTGCTCTATTAAAGCTTACATCCTTTAAAGTATGAGCTGGAGGTTTCCTGTGAATTTCTTTGTGTGATGTAATATTTACACTCTTGCTCAAACGTTGATGCAGCCACATGAAGATGACCACCTAAAAGCTGAAGTGAGGATAAGAACAGAGACAATAACTAAAAGTCCAACAGAACAAAATGCATTTATAATTTAAACTCTTCTACTTATGAACCTAAGCATTTTTAAGTATGCTTATATAAATGTGACCATATTTCTCTGCATGTAGTTGCATTAACTCCTCTTTGATCACATTGTCCACCCACACAATGCACAACTCTATTTTGTGTTTTGTTTGTGTTTTCCAGACTGTCTGTGTCTCTCCTTCACCCTTGTGTGCACTGCTGACCTTTTCCACAATAACCTCCTAAGTGTGTGTGAGAGGTCTGACCTTTCTTTGACATCCCATAATAGACTGTGTCACCACCTGTACAGTGTAACGAAGACAAATGGCAGCAGAACAACAGAGGAGGAGCTGTGTCAGTGGTACCAAGATGCACTTCATCATGTGGGCAGATACTCATACACACACCTAAAAACAACATAAATTTCAGTGCAGAAGAAGAAGAAGCCTCACATTAAATGTTGCTTTTATTCTTAAAAAAACAATTGGCTAAAACCTACGTGCACATATTTCCAAAAAGATCCCAGATGACAACTACGAATGCACAATCGCAGACACACAGATTCATAAATGCATGCACATTTACACACACACCTTGGGTAGCTCTGGGACCCTTGTGCTCTCTGTCACAGCAAAAGCTTTGCATCTTCCACACATCAAAGGTAGAGACTCAGACAAAACTAAAACTCATCTGACCCCATTCTATCACACATACACACACACACACACACACACACACACACACACACACACACACACACACACACACACACACACATATGTACCCTGCTGTGACAGGCGAATATTTCAAATATTTAATTTAAAAACAGGAAAAAGGTTGTGAGGAGGATGTTTAACAAAATATAATATTATAGACTTTTGTCATTTTTGAGTCCTGGTTGAGAAGACATCTGTCACTGTCACTGCTGACTCTTTCATCCACATAGGAGCAAAGCACTGTCTCTGTTGTCAACTACTACGTGTTCGCTGGGTTTCATTTAAGTAGTAGAAGAAGACAACAGGGATGTAGAGGAAAAAAAGAACAGAGAGGTAAGAAGCCATGGTAGCTCCGCAACACTTAAGTCCATTAGCAGAACACTTCTCATTTATAAAAGATAGGGAATTAGCAGCTCCCTCAGGACTTTGCACTCTTTTCTGTCTTTCCTCTCTGCTATTGTCCACCTCCTATCAGTGCATTTATAAATGACATAATATGATGCACATTCCCCGTCCTAATTCTGGGAAGGATGGACAGATTTTAGGCTCCAGTTCAGTGTTGAGAGGTTTAAAATCTCTTAGAAGCTCATGACTTCTAAAATCTATGGTCTTTGATGTTTGATGTTTGATGATGATGATGAGGATATTTCTTTGTTGTTTTACCTGATAACTGTCAAACATGTGGTAAAAAGAATTGAGGGCTCAGATTTAAGTCAGTCTCTGTTTCTATTTGATGTTTTTACCATGAGTCTCAGCGTTTAACAGTTTGTTGGTGGCCAGATTCTGCACTGTTTTGTGAGGGGTTTAGTTGGGTGAGTTTATTTTCTCTGTTTTTTTAACAGCATGTGTTGTGAGAACAGGAGGAGGCAACACATGGGGAGAAAATTTATATTTATGGTGAAGCAGATTCCCAGACAGCCTACATAAACACAAACAGAAAAAAAATATACTGCATACTGTGTGCATATCCAGATGTACATCATATGGGAGTTATAATGTAATACAAGACACCTACGAATGTGATCCATATTCAGACAATGCCAGCAGTTCTTTACATGTCATTGTGTCAGATTTTTGTGGTTCAAAGCCTTTTTTCAGTTTTGAAAATGATTTGTTATTGTTGTCTTGTTATACCTGTCATTTTGTCATACATGGCAAAATCAGACACTTCTAACCACGAGCTGCAAGATCAGCTTGATCAAAGTTTATTATAAGCTTTGCTTCATGTTTAACACACAATAAGCTGACTTCTGTCATGTTCTGATGTTTGATTTCTGTCAGTTTAAAACTTCTCCAAGCGGTATTTTTGCATGCCCTGCAGTGGGTATGTCATGCAAGTGGAAAAGACAAAACATTTGATTTTATTTTTCTTGTTTGATAACTTTGATGCAGCTGCTGGTGATTGAGCACTATGGACAGCTCTTCATTAAACCTCAGTAAAGTTATTGGTAGTTTTAACAAAACTCATTTAGCATTTATCTCATACTTGCCTCAGTATAGTTTCCTTGGTAAAATGAGGATTAGTTTATTGTCACTGCCTCCTCACCGACTAAATGTTTGCCCAGTGAGTACCAGTACAAGGATTAAGGTTGTGATCAGAGGTTTCACTGAGCCCAAAGATGCTGTCAGCCCACCTACAGCAAAGATGGATATGGGATTCTGTTCCAAATCACATCTAACAGCATTAATCTTCTCTGATGAAACTCCAGATTTAGGAGACGTAGACATGTGGGGTATAAAAAATAGCGAGAATTGGTCTAATACCACAGGCACAGGACTGCTTCTTACTGCCGATGAACTACCCTTTTCCACTGAGAGGAAGAGATGGAGAGAAAGGGTGCCAGGCGGTGAGAACATTTGCAGAAATGTGCAGTGTTCCCCCTCATCGCCTGTCGGATTCTATTTCAGACTGGAATAAATAGGTCATTTGATTATGAGCCAGGCTGGCACAAAAAGGTGACAAATACAACAAAAATGCGGTTGATGACCCTTTTTGTGACATCGGAAAGTGGGAAATTGCAGCATGACACCCATGACATTCATAAATGATGGTCTACAGCTGTGGGAGAAGGGTGGTCAGGTACAGACATTCAGGCCTGGTCATGTACAGCACTGAGAAAAACTGTGAGATGAGTTGTTGTTTGTAGCTATGAATCTATTTTCTTATCTTCCACAGATTTTAAGGCCACCTGTACGCACAACATTGACATACAGTGGTATCAATTAATAAAGTTGGTACGGTGAGTGTGTTAGCAAACTATTGCTTATTTACACATCGAGCAGACAAAGCAACATTAGGATTCATTTGGAATTGTGTCTCTGTCTACATGATGAATGTAAGTCCAATATATACTCTCCTTTTGATCTGTTTTCCTTTAAACGCTCCAATACGTTCACAGCTGCTCACTAATACTGTCTGCTGTTTGGTGCTGGGCGGGTAGTACGCAGTGGGTTTAACAGAGATTCTGAGAAGAAAACAGTTGCCTGTTGCAGCAAATTGAAGCAAAATAATGAGCTTAAAGACAATAAAAAGCTGAGGGAACTGCAGAGTCATGGAACATAGTTGAGTCATTGATTTTAGAAAAATACTGATTAAAGCAGAAACTTCCCAGTGGCTTTAGAATACTAGTATTATTACAACAAGTATTGTTAAATTGCAAATCAACTTTTAATAACATAAAGCAGAAAACCTCTGCACTGCTTCATGTTGCTCTTCTGGCCACACCCTCATATGTGATGTCACTGTAGCTGATCTGACATCACTGACTCAGGGCACAGGTGCAGCATGCCAACAATAAGTAATAATAAGCATCTAATAATGCTGATAAATCTTAGTTTGAAATGATGCATAGAGTCAATAAAAGACAGAGTGTGTGATCACCTAAACTAAGTCACACACACTCTGTTTAAGGCCCCCTGCCGCCGTTGCATCATGGTCCTATATTTAAATGTGGGTGAGCACAACTTGTAGACAGGTGAATGCATCAGACACAAAACAGCTGATTTCAGGATATCACAGCTCGGATAAAGCATGTAGTTACAGGGTAAGAGTAAATTAAACATAGGCGTGACAAGGTTTTAATAAATTAATAAACCCTCAATTAAACTTTACTATAGTTACTGTCATGATGGGTTACCTGTGAAGTTGCACGCGGCCATATTTCTGACTCTAACTCCAGCTCTCACGCGCGTTCTCGTGCAGCTCCGTCTGTGTGTGTGTGTGTGTGTGTGTGTGTGTGTGTGTGTGTCTGAAGCAGCGTGAACGCGCCAATCTGAACTCACACACTCATTCTGGTCTGTCAGTCTTTTTTATCTCACACACTCCTGTCCGCCTCCTCTTCGTCTCTCTTCAGCCTCATGTTCACACCGCCGCCACGCCGGAGCACATTCGCTGTCTAGCCGACACTGAGAGCGCGCTGCCGGGGCCCGGCGGAGTCCACTGAGCGGTGCCACGATGCGGTGCCACAAGTTTTGGGGACCATGTTCGATGGTTGGATATTATATTTGTGCGGCCATGCTTTTCAAAGGTATGTTTATGGGGGAAAGTCGCTCTTTAGGTTTTTTGCTAAATTACAAAGTTTTTTTGTTTTTAAATCCCTTCAGTGAGTGCCTGAGTCTGTTTAGGTAAAAGTGACTGAGAAATGGAGGATTTAGTTTTGACTGAAAAACAATTTTTTTTTTTAGCTCATATTGCCCCTTTTCTGTTATTCCTGAAACGACTAATGCGATTTGGTATGGTCTTTTTAGGAAGCCCTTTTCAAGATTAAGCAATTTATTGTTTCGCATTGGAAACTCTTCCAATTAAAGGCAGTGTTTATACCTTTATTTATTTATGCTGCTGTATTTTGCTCACCGGACTGAATCGAATTTGTTTTGTGGAGTCAGCAAATGTCCTATAGAATAAGTGGCGTGAATTTAACCCCCCCCGCAACCACCTCTTTCTGCACCCTAAATGGTACTTCTCAACACTTTGGTCCACATACACTCATGCACTTTTGTTAGAGGGTGATTTAATACGCTAAGAGTTATTTTTAAACACTGAGCAAACGTCTGTGTGCATTTGTGTGTGTGTGTGATAAGAGTGTGTGCATTAATGTTCGCTCATTCGTGTGCAATGAGATGAGCATGCATGACTCTAATTCTCTCCTAAGCCCCATCCCATCATCATCATCACCATCAGCATCATCATCTGTAACATCTGGGTTGTTTACTTACCAGTATGTGACACAGCGGCTTTGCTGAAGATATGCTTTTAACCCCTCTATGAAGGCATGTGTGCGTGTGTGTGTGTGTTTGTGTGTGTGTGTGTGTGTGTGTGTGTGTGTGTGTGTGTGTGTGTGTGTGTGTGTGTCCACTGTGTGCCAACATTAAACCTTCCTCCTTCCACTGTCTTCTCAACAGCAATTCAGTAAGGACTTGTTTGTTGGGGAAGTATGGGATGAGGAATGACTTTAATGACTGAAACAAAGAGAGATAAAGAGGACAAAATATACACTACAGGAAGCCTCCCACCTCCTCCTACTATCAAAGTTGTTGAAGAGACTGTAAAAGACATGTAATATGCTGAACAAGTCATGTCATTTAGCATTCAGTGTCTCAAAATCCTAGGTTTCTCTTGAAACAATTCACAAAAATCTGCCAACAAGATGAGAAAGTTTCAGTCTTTGTAAAGTTTTTTAAGGTAACTTTCTTTGAAATAATTTGCTGCAATGGAAATTATGGAAATTGAAACAGTAGTGCTAGAGATAGATGAATCTTTGGGCATGGGGGTTAAAGAACCAGCTATCCGCTTGTAGGCATAATATGTTCACATTCACTGTACCATTGATAAGCAGCTTTAGTCTCTCAAGGGAATCACAAGACAATAGCCACAAGAGGCGAACTAGGACAATTTAGTTTCCTTGAAATAGAAACATGATTTTTCTGTCAACTTGGGCTCTACGCAGTTGTGTAAAAAATTACACATACATGCTCAGTCTTGTAAGATTACATTCATATCTGTAATTGCAGATAACCGAGCGTGTTTATTCCTCAGGCAGTGGCCTTTTATGACCAAATATAAAAGACTCAACATCCCGTTCAAGTGCTCCAAAATACAATAAATATACCCTACAATGAGTTTATTTTCCTGACCCTGACTCAGAGGATCAGAGACTGATAAGTTGTGTGGCACAGATGCTGTAATAACATCTGCTTGGCTTCAGTGCAACGCCTCATCTCTCCCGATGTCTTCCTCTGTCTCTTACATGTCTCTTTCACAGTATGCCTTATTTTTTTTCCATGCTCAGCAACTTTGCCAGACTCTTAGCTGGTTAATCATGAATTTTGTGTTAAATTGACTTGTTTATGCCCTTGTTTAGTATTTCAGTTATGTGTTAAGGTGGTGTAAGTGCTGCTGTTCACTCGCTGACAACACTAAATAGTGGACAGGATGAGCTGCCTTCAAGTTACCTCAAAGGTTTAAAACTGTGGAACTATATCTGGGCGCCCAGAACTAACATGTAAAACAGTCAAGCTTTAGTTTTAGTTCTAGAAAGATTTGCAAAGCATGGCAGATTGTGTTCAGCATGGTGTGGAAGCATTGGTGTGAGAGCCAAGCACTCAGTGTTGCAGTATAGCGAAGGTCGTAGCTCCTGGATTAGGATTAAATATCCAGGCTCTGAGCCCCCGACCATAGATTATAAATCTCTACTATATGAATCCATCCATCCACCACCATTAACACACAACACCATACGCTCTGATCCCTGCTCGCCACTGTAGATCGTCACATGATGCTGGAAATTATGTGTTAATGGATGGGTCCATTGGTTGGTGATTAATTTTTGATTAATATGTTGATCATTTTCTCAAATTACCATTGTTTGGTCCATAAAATGTAAACAGTTGTGAAAAATGTTGATCACTTTCCAAAGCCCAAGATAACATCCTCAAATCTCTTGTTTTGTCCACAAACCAAAGATATTCAATAGGGCTGTCCACTAATAGTCAACTAAATATTTTGTCTACAAGAAGAATCTTAAACTACACACTTTTCATTTGTCGGATAGTTGCATAAACGCCTGTTTGTTCTGTTGAAAAATTATAAATCGATTATCAAAACAGTTGCTGACTGATAGTTGGCAACTAATAGATTAATTCATTAATCAACTAATCATTACAGCTCTATAAATTAGGGTGTGTTCATGCATATGGAAACCCTTTTACTTACAGAGCAACACACAAAGAGCACAAAATGAAGAGGGATGAAACTGCTTATGCAGAATTGATCGTATTACTTTTATTCCCACAGTCTCCTTTACTGTCCATTTTCTGTCTCTGTTCAGTCTCCCGCCTGTCTCCTTGACACCTCCTTTCCCCTCATCATTACTGATTTTATACTTTACTTCTTGTCAGTGCTGACCTTTCCTTGCCTTTTTGTATTTCAGTGGTTGCAGGTTTCAGAGGCCCTTGTAACAAAGTTTATATTGCCAACTAGAATTTGAAAGTAGCACAGCATGAACATAGCAAATCAATAGCAAAATGAAACTCTAATTATATATTAAATTTCACAGAATAATTGACATGACATGTTTGATATATATATAGATATATATATATATATATATCTATATATATATGTATATAGATGTATTAATGTGTCAGGTGTTAATGTTATAGTATTTATTTTGCATTTGTACTAAACTAACCAACTGGTCATTGGTGCAAGAATTCAAAGGAACAAACTGACATCTTGCTTTTACTACTTAATGAATGAAAATATACAAGTTTTAGCTCTGGTGTTATTACTCACAACTTTCCCTTGATGAAGACTCACAAGGTGTAAAGCTTATGTCTGAAATTTTACTGTTCAAAACAAAGTGTCATTAGAAAGCTGTGCAACATGATTTCAGGGCATTTTAAAGACCAGTGGATGTCCTGGGTTTACCCCTAGCATTACTTAATTTTCACCTCTCCTCCCTGCCTTTTCTTTACATTTACAATCATTCATCTCCATCATTTTTGTGCCTCCTGTTATCATAATCTCTAATTTCTCTGACTCTTTCCCCCACTCTGTCTCTCCCTGTCTCTCTGTCAGTATTTTTAAACAGGTTAGGCAATTAGCTAGTCACCTGGGTTAAAATGTAGGCTTGAAGCTGCTGAACATCTGGATTCTTCACTTCTGACCTCTCCTGACTCATTCCCCTGCCAAATGATTGATAGTGAAATAATGAGGTGCCAGACCATTGTAGAAGTGACCTTAATTTAAATTGATGCACACTGGGTTAGTTTTAGAGGCAGAACTGTGTGTAAGCTACACACACGTGTTAATGCATACACAACATGACTGGAGCCAATACATGTTTTGTGTCTTTTGAAAGACACTTTCTGAAAAGCATGAGCCAAGACAATGCACTTGCTACACACACATGCATGCACACAGACATAGACACGCACACTTTGTTGCAGCTCATCAGACACTTTAGTTGTAGTTCACCTTGGGGTGTTTTTCTTACAGACAGTTAAATGACAGTTTTCAAGGTCTTGGCCATAATCTAAAGGGGAGATAGATGGCCTCTGTTAAGGTGGACACCGATTTACAGGTTTGAGAAAGGAAGCATCAGAATATAAATTTGGCAGTGGCACACTGGCCAACTAATGTGAGGTCGTCCACTATATTCTAGAGTGACTGCAGCACGGCTAGAATCTGCATCAAATTTATCTGCTGCTATTTCTAATTAAGTTAAAATGTTATGAGCCATCTCTCTGTCATGTGCATTGTTTTATCTGAATCATGATTGTTGTTGCACGTTGTAATACAAGGGATGCACTCAATTCACGATACTGGGTTATGGTATTGATTTTTTCACAGTTATTTTAAACAAAATGAGATTGAAGACAAAAAGATTTTAAAAATCTACAAAATATATTTTCTCTTAGATTTTCTTTACCAAATTAAAGAAAATGGCCTCATAGCTCTTGCCATGTTATGTCTGTTATCTTAGTGCCCTCTCCTGTGTAAAAATAGTATCACAATTGATTTCTCATCTCACCAGTTTAAAACCTTACGTATTTTAATCGCAATGTAACTGTCTCACGATATATCTGTCCTATGTAATACCCTACTCTGAGGTCATAGCTCTTGTTATAGCATGTGTATGGTTCCAGCGTCAAAGTGTAAATTATATTCAGCAAGTGTAACATAGCTTCAGACACAAATTTATTGTGAGAATTCATGCTTTCCACAATATCATCACTGTATTGTGTACATGTAGTGCTATTTATTTTTCTCTTTCACTTTCTCCCATACACACTCACAGCACAAACACAGCATATTTGCATCAGAATGGCTGTAGATGTGTAGCATTTGTCGTGGTGTCGACTGTGCAGGCCCTTGGGGAGTGGCAGTCTGTCAGCGTTTTCTTTGTGCAGTCCTATTTCCCCTCCAGGTTCATAACTCTGGTCCCAGAGCACTCTGGGATCAGAGCCCTGTTATGTTCCAGACTGGATAATAGACTTGGCTCTTTACATCAGTTTTTCAGATTTAACAAGCATGTTTACCACCGTATGAAATAAGATTACTCAAAATAAGGCTTTGTTTCACAATGGTGTGATTTTTATTTTAGCATTTTATGAATGTTTTTTAAGGACAAGCTTCAAAAGGAAGAACTTGTTGAGCTAAACTGAAGTTAATTAATTGAATAGCATGTCTTTTTTAAAGCCTTTTACTTCTATTCTTATCTTCCCAACCCCTTTGTCACAACAGCTTTATTGTGTTCTCGCTGTTTATTCCTCAGGATTCCTGTTACATCATTGGGAACCTGAGGGGCCCCAGCTACACTACAGGTCCCATGTTAACCCTCTCTGCGGAGTCTGTCTGGCAAGATTGTTGGCATGAAAAACACTAGTTATGCTTCATGGACATAAGTAATGTCACCAGACTGGGGATATTAAAGGGATGTTTTTAAACCCAGAGTGAGCAGGAACTGTGATACGCTGAGACACCTGCCAATCAAGCAGAAACTCCTATCCTAATGACGTGAAGCCTTCATGAAACAATAAACATGGTGTCTTGGACAGTGCTTCTTTTTTAAACAGCAGTGGAGGGAGAGAAACACAAAGAAGGAAATTCTTTATAAAAAATAAACTCTCATATTAGCTTTGGTTGAACTTAAGAATCCATTTTGCATAGAGTAAGGATTGCGTCTCTTACATTGGAGTTGCACTATAATGGGTCTCTTCATGGCTAATATTGACAGTAGTGATTAATAATGCGACAACTATCTCCCTCAATGTATATATGGACATGTGAGTGTGTGTCAAAACAGATCAGAAAAAATGTGAACTTCTCCTCTAAAGCATCCCCACACTGCAGTCCGGCGTGCTTTTCAGTAATGTTTTCAATATGTGCACATCACACACTGTGAAACATCACAATTTCCATTGATTCGTTTTCTATCAACTAATCGTTTCAGTAATTTCCAGTAAGTTATTTTACGCAGGCCTGATGTTTGATGACATCATGTCTGGGTTTCCCAAAATCCTAATAGTGATAAAATTCACATAGATTACCTCATAATAGATTACCTCATCTACATAAATATGGTAGATTATTTTGGCAGAAAGAGACTAAGGGACAAAGCCATGATCAGTCCGCTGCATGCTTTCATCCTACCAGCTGAAAGTGTGTGTGTGTGTGTGTGTGTGTGTGTGTGTGTGGCTCAGCTTGGATGGGTTTAGCTAGGCTCATCAGAGGCACTAAAAGACCCTGATGTAAGAGGTGGTCATTTAGTGCTCTGACTAAAATAGCGATGTTGTTTTTTGTTTGTCTTTTTTTTTGTTTGGGAGTGTGTCTGTGTGGCGTGTGTGTGTGTGTGTGTGTGTGTGTGAGAGAGAGAGAGAGAGAGAGGGAGGATATGGGTCCCTTAGGCCATCTGTGTTTGGATAGCCTGTGTTTGGAAGCCTCATATGAATGCATTGACCCAGTAAAAAATATTCAGATGGGACAGAGTCGCCAATCTGAATTTCTCGCTATAATTGAATGTGTGTGTGTCTGTGTGTGTGTGTGTGTGTGTGTGTGTGTGTGTGTGTGTGTGTGTGTGTGTGTGTGTGTGACAGAGGGGGAGCGAGAGAGAATAATAATGTGCTTGAGTGTATTTTCCCAAACGCTTCCCCAAACAAAAACCTGTGTTTTTGCCTTTACAGTTAAAATTGTTAAACAAAGTGCAGCTTCCTCCTGTTTATTTTTCCTCACTTGCCCTCTAGCTTAAAGGACTTTCTATTAAAAATCCCACCATTTGTTTGCAGATGATGCTAACTAACTGGTGAAAGCACTGATCGTGACTGTTTTTTCCAGTTTTTGTTTATTTCCTACCCTAATCAGCTCTAGAATGCGCTCTTTCATTGCCAATAAGAACAACAACGCTGGAAGTAGGAAAAAGGGTAAATACGGGACAAGGCAGGGTAAACTCAGGACAAGAGAAGAGGAATACAGGTAACGAGAGAGACATGAGTGAGCAGTCAAAAGATTGGATATCACAAGATTTGAAAAGGGTTATAAAAGGATAAAGCCGCTGATAGAGGGAGAGAGTTGCAGTTGAAATAGAGAAGGTTGAAATATGTACAGTAGAAAAGCAAAAGGGGGGTATTGCAAAAATTGTGAAGAATGGAGATTAGAGGTGAAAACTTGAGAGGGAGTGAGGGAGGACGGATGGGAAGCTTCTGATTTTACCTCATATAGTTGATGTTTGAATAGCAATCCAACTGTCCATTCATTTATCATTCCAATCATTCTTTCATCATCTACCAGTGTGTAGGATTCAGCAGCATCAGGCAGTGAAGTTGAAGATTGCAACCATTTAAATACAGCTCAGCCTTCCAAGTGTGTAGGGGAGACACTAATGAACACATACCTGTGGATATTATATTCCATTTCTGCCACTAGATTATCCTAAATGTTACACACTGGACCGTAATACTGGCTGTAATGATGAGAAATTAGTTTAGTCTATGACAATGAAAGAGCTTTTGAATACACCTCACTGTCTTCCGTAGTGTGTTGCGTTTTCTCTGTTGACAACTGAAGCATAAAAGTTAATTTTGGACCTTGGAAACAGTATTTTGACAAAAGCTCTTAAGTCAAGGGCCACTTACCACAGGTAGATTTTTCTGGAGTGTTGATTGAGAATGAATGGACATTTCTTTTTAACAACCAATGGTGGTACTCATATGCAGTCCTCTTCTTCCCTTCTTTCACATTTGTGCAGATATGCTATGTGTCTGAAATTTGATTGTCCTCTTACCTTGCACACACTGTGCAAACGTTTCATTATAGCTGATGCTAAGCAAAATTATCCGTCTAACAGATTCATGGCCGCTACTGTCCCGTACTGACTCAGAAGTCGGCGTTGTTGTCAGTATGAATTTTTCAAAACATCCCTCCTGTCATTTCCTAATGTGTATCTTCTAATCCTATCCAAAATAATGGGTCCCATTCCAAAAACACAGACACAATTATTTATGTCCTTAGAATTTGAATGGCTAAACCTTACATCAGGGGCTGGAGTCTCTCCCAGTAGATAGAGATTGAAAGGCAGGGTGACACATTCTTGGACAGGGTGTCCAAGAATGTGGGGGAATGTGTCCACAGGGGAGAAAGTATAATACATAAAATATACAGACCAAATTTACAACTCTTCTTGTCTCACATTTTTCATTTCCTCTTGATTCTCATTCACAATAATCTGCAAGATTTTTTTCATCCAATATTCTTCTAATAAATGTTGATGTCGAGGAAACACACTCAAAAAGAAAATTGGCTTGGTCTCAAAGGAGACTTTGTGAATATTTGAAATAATATTAATATTTTGTGGGGTTCTGTCGAGCTGAAATAAAAGGTCCCCTTGGGAGCTGATGCCCCCGGGGTCCCTGAGGTGCCCAGAAGCAGTCTGGCTCTGCTTATTAAACTAGAACTAATTCTGTATGCAATAGAGCTCAGTGGCGTCCTCAGTGTGCGTAGGTTAACATGTACACAGTGGTGTATACAGGGTTGAACACACAGAACTATGTCAAAAACGTGTTGCCGGTTCTGTGGGACTGAAGTTAAAATGAGCACAGATGGGATGAAGAAAGTGTGTGTGTGTGTGTGTGTGTGTGTGTGTCTAAAGCTTGTGGCACACTGTGACTTTGAAATTATAAAGATCTTCCTGCGAGATTCTCAAGTGAATTTTGAAAGCTTTAAGTTATACAGTTCTGGGACTGGGACTTTTTGACTTTTTAAAATAAAATGTGCAAATTATGTGTCTGGTTCGAAACAATAACCCAGCCATTCGAACATGTGCACGTGAAAAAATGCACTCGTTCTGACATGTGACATGGTTCTGTTTCTGTCTGGTCCTGATTTAAGAGCCAACCCATTTTCAGGCTTGTAAAATGCTTATTCAAGGGAGTGACGTTGAAAAAAGAGGAAAGGTGATCATCTCAGTGACTCTGGAGAAAAAAAGGGGAAAAAAAACTAGTTCTGTTAATTGGTAATTGGAGAAATGATTTGATTAGTGTCAGCTGTGTCATTCATGCCTCACATCACTGGCTGATTCACAGCAACATCCAAACAAACCTGAAGCTCATGCCAACGCTGCTTGCTGATGTAGCTCCATCTATATGCTATTACTTTTGGTATTGGCATTTGGTATCTGGTATTTTTTAATATGACTACGGTTTAACGTCCATGTACCTGTTTACCAAGTGGAAAATGGTTGATTCCTTGATGTATGAGTCTTAGAATAAAACAAGACTTCTTCCATCTTTTAAAACTAACGGGACAATGGCTGAAAACTGTGTTTTGTTGCAGAAATGTCTTCATCCACAGTAACAAAAAAGTAAAACATTAAAATTGCTGCTGTTGTTGAGCAGCTCCACAGCAGTGTGTGGAATAGAGATTGTATTCGGATGACATGACTTGTGACCTTTCTGGAGAGGCCAGTATGTTTTTACTTTTCTGATGACACCACCAGCCTAGCCCATTCATTTTGACTCTGAGTTTGTTTCCCTGAATTCAAAATTACTGTTTCCTGATTCTCTCTGCTTCTTATGATGATACCTGTAAATGCCTTAAAGTACTTAGATATTAAAAAAATGATTGCCATGTTTTACTCATTGGTAATATGGTTAACTCCATTAATCAGTGACCTTCTTACGGACCTGAACAAGACACACTGGTGACCCCTGACATTTCCTTTAATGACCTCCATGGTGTTAGACTGATGGAATATTGATCTACTTATCATTAGTATGTCGTTTAACACAAACACAATTTCTGCTTGATAGTTGATACTCTAATTTTTCAAGTAAGTGAAGTTAATAGTAGTAAAATATTTGTGTGTGTTTGTGAGTGTGTATGACACTAAAAGGTCAAACCAGCTACGGTAAAGTGACACATAATGAAGACTAAAGATGGTGATTGAGTTTAGTGTCAGAAAGGTCACCAGGTCAAAGGTTAAATGCAGCAATAAAATGCTTTTTGTAAAGTTATTCATGGTAGTCCTTTTCAAATGTTGCACATTGTATATTTTTCTTTATCCTATGTTCAGCCTTAATTTTTAAAACAGTCGTTCAAGTTCTCACACCAATCTCGCACCAATAAGAATTATGACACTGTGCGGTGTCATTGGACCAAATACGTCTAAAACAAAATGTTTCATTAAAAGATAACCAATAAGGCCTATAAGACATTCTTTCATTCCAGCTCTGAGGAACGCCTCTCCACAGGGGTTTCAATCATGCTCTTTAAGCAAAAGGACAAAGGTGGAGAACACAGAGATAAAGAAAGTGATGAACAAATGAAAAATCTTGCAGCTCCCTCCACCCTCATTCTCTCCCTCTGCTGGATTTTGTGTGATGAGGCCTCTTGCTGTGTTTGGAAAATGATGTCTTCTTGCCAGCCTCTCATATCAGCTTCATTAGTGAGATGGTTAAAAAACAACAACAACAACAACAAGTAATGGACGTATCCCCTCATCCCTGGCGTACGCTGTACACGTTTGTTTGTAAAATTAAAGTTGGCACAATGGTTTATTTCATTTGATTATTTAATCCCTTCCAAACACAGCTTTATGACACATCAGCAACGGAGACTGAGCTTTCAATTCATCTTCGCTGACTTTATTAGTTTAGTTATGTTTGTTTGGACCTCAGTTCACAATTCACCGTAATAAAACACAGGAGAGACACGGGAGGGAGGTTAGCAGGATAGTTAAATCTGAGTGCATATGGGTGTAAATTACTTTAGAGATGGACAGATTTATGACTTTGTCGTGCTGTGTATTGATTTATTGAGATTGTGTTGTTGTTTTAGCAGAAACCATGAGCGCAGCAGCCATTAGAGTACTTGCCTGGGTATCATTTTTACAGACAGAAAAACAAAGACTATAATGCAAAAATGTGTTTGTATCCATGTCTGTGGGTGTGAATGTTTTCATCCATTAATCCAACTTCTACATAAATTGCTGTAAGTTGTATGAGGATAGAGAACATACAATTTGGTGTATTAATCAGTCTGTGTGGCTCCTTAGCAGCAGTGAAAGGGATTCTGCTGTGCTGAGCAGCTTCTCGCAGCTCCTCCGTCTCTGACCTCAGGCTCAGTCCTGCCATAACTCTCCTCATTACAGCCTTAATGGGCCAATCAGCACCGTACTGGGCCAAAGGCACACTCATCTAGTCTTCACAGCTATACAGGGCTGTAGCGCATGTTTCCCTCCTTCTCCGTTTCTTATTTACAATACATGTCTTTCACCTTCCTTCCACTATTTCCCAGTGGATTGTTCACTGAATGTTTATACAAGGGAGGGTGCAAAGGTATGACCTCTTGAGCACATTTTATATCAATGACAAGTTGTGTAGATGTACTAGAGTGAGTATTGTTTGTTTGTTATGTGCCTGCCTTATTATGTCCTTGTATCACAGTATGTGTGCATAGAAAGAGTTATATAAATGTTGTAGGCTGTTTGTTCACTTGCTGATGTGTGCGTACTCTACTTTATATGCATATGGTTTTCATAATTTCAGATCTGTCATTTAAGAAAATCCTCCAATCTGTTGGCTCATTAAAACCGTCATTGAGCACAGAAGACTGATTTTCTCAAGTTATGACATTGTCTTTACCCTGCAGGGAGGGTATGCACAGATATTAGACCATAAACACTGCCGGCCTTAATGCTTATGAGCGGTTCTGATCTGTTTGTCATTGTGGCTAAGATCAAACACCAGTTTGAAAAATAATTCTTCTGAAGTGTGCATAAATGTGTATTACACGTCCCCACGGAGAGGCCTGCCAAAAGTAATGGAGTCATTGTGTATGGTGTCATTACATACACCCACTCACCCCAACAATCATCAAAACAGTGTGTCACGTATCAAATAATAATATAAAAACCTGATTGCTTTTTCTCTACCTACCTCCTTTACCTGCAGTGTGAACACATTATCATGAGTACAAACCACTGAGCTAACAAGCATTTGATGGTAGAATATGAGACTACCTCAGATGACTTGTTAATGGAAAATATTTTTTTAATATAAAGTTTTCACCCCATTGCACTCATGTATTGTGTTTGTTTTTGCACTATGGTGAGGTCAGGGACTCCAAGGTCATTAACAATGCGGACTGAGTGTGCTTGTGAGTGTGTGATGTAGGTGTATATGTGTCTCCTTTTATTTTTGGGAAGCTCTAAATGTGTGTGGAAGGTTAGGTTGAGAGGATCAATAATGGTGATGTGGTTCGGGCCAACAAACACATCATTTTAATCACCCTGGACCTACAAGACTACACCAACTTAGTCCTGCCACTCTCTACACTCCACTGTGTGTGTGTGTGTGTGTGTGTGTGTGTGTGTGTGTGTGTGTGTGTGTGTGTGTGTACAGTCTGTGGGTTTATATGCGTATGTCAGCATTACACACATTATTCATCAAAACTTTCAGCTGAAAAACAGACTTTCCTACTGAAAACTGTTCATACCAAAGCTACGTCCACCATAGGAATCAGGGACATCTTGGCACAAACTGTACAGACTCAGTAGGTACTGTATATGGCAGCGTGTTTGAAACTCCACCAGGTAAATTATAATCTGACTGCAGGCTGCTGCCAGCAAAAGAAGGGTAAAAGGTTAGTAAGACCATTAAAGCTACTTTCTGGATTAGAATTCAGCCTCAGTACACAAGAATATGTTCCAAAGTACAATTTGCAGGAAAGGGATAGCCTAAGCCAAAACACTGAGAGCATTTTTAAAAAAGGGCCTTCTCTGGAACATCATTAATCCAGCACTAGATTTATTTAGTTTAAAATGCGAAAAACAAAAAAACTGACTGCACACCTACACTCTTTGTATATAAATCAAGGCCTGACCTTCAGAAACTATCTGTAGTGGCTGAAGGGGGTATACTTTACCGTCAGCTATGAAATATGTGGTAAATACACTCCATCTGAATACAGACCTTTAAGTTTAGATACTGGTGCTTAGTTTTGAACAACCCTTTAAAGCAGATGGTGCTTTCTATTCAAAATAATTATCCGTCAATCCACGTTTCCTCTTGTTTCCTTTATTTCCCTCCAGGATCCCTGCAGGGAGAACACCAGAGGAGGTTGTACAAGGAACTGCTGGCTAACTATAACCGACTGGAAAGACCTGTGGTCAATGACTCAGCTGCCATCCTGGTTGAGCTGGGCCTCACACTGCTGCAGATCATAGACGTGGTGAGGAAGACAGTGTGTGTGTGTGTGTGTGTGTGTGTGTGTGTGTGTGTGTGTGTGTGTGTGGTGTGGTGGTGTGTAGGCAGTATAGAATGTAAGAAGTATGGCAAGTATGTTGCTGTGCAGTATGACCAAAAAATTGTGATATCATGTATTTTTTCATATATATATATATATATATATATCATGGTATGCATGACTAGGCATTTGTATAGATTTATATTGGCTTAATCTACTATCAGGAGCACATAGAATATACAAATATTTTAATCGTGTGTACAGAATGTAAACAATTTGTATTGTGCTAACTGCAACATAAAAACAGAACTTAGAAATAAAAAAAGACAAGCCAACTCAAACCTTTCTTCCTTGTAAAAACTAAATATTTAAAAATAGTTGTATAAAGACTATAAATTGCTATCATACACTCAAAGTATTTAACAATTCAAAGAAATATTTCTCAAATGTTCTATTGTACAAGTAAACAAATGAGTTACAGCTGTTGTTTCTGCTGTGGCGGTATATGAAAAATTCATATCCTACAGGAATTGAAAACAGGGGTACCAGTGTTGCCCTGCACTAGTAGCAAGATATGAAATTTATGTTTTGTGTCGCATACAGTGTGTCGTTTAGAAACTTGAAGTGGAATTTTGCCACTGTGTTAGTGACTTGCGTAATTTACATTATAGGCATATCTGAGTGTCACATTCACACTGTAAAACACAACAATCATTGCAATTAACCACAGAAAAAACATTTCTGTAACTCTCAGTGATAATGTATGATGGATAAATGCAGAGTGAAGAATCCAATAAAAACAAAAAAAGAGAGACAATGCCTGAAAAATTGAATATTCTCACGAGGGGTCGAGTTACAATCTGAGCTTTGTGTTGGTCTCTAAAATAAGTCATGTTATGAGCAATGATAAATAAATAATAGCCAAACAGGTGCACATTCTGCAAGAGAGGCAGAGAGAGACCAACACTTTCTCTCACACACACACACACACACACACACACACACACACACACACACACACACACACACACAACACACACACAAACAAACAACAGCCCACTAACTGCAACAGACCCTTTCTTATGAGAGCTCAACTCCCACTGGCTTCCACATAAATCAAACCCTGATTCTCACTACAAACAGAGTAATATGTGCAAAGGGAAATGTGCTTTTTCAATGTCATATGTATAGCTTTGTTTGTATTTTATTGTCCATAGTTGACGTGAGCTGTTTTAATGTTTTCTGTGAGTGTGTTTCAGTCGGATGTGTGTATGTTTGAAGTGGGTATCCTTATTACACTTCCAGCAGCAACTTTGTGCTTATGGGACCGTGTTAAATGTGGGTGGAAGTAATGCAATTTGGTTGTTTGACTTCTGTTACATAAAGACCCTCTGGACAGGGACACACACAATAGTTACACCTGAGGACTTTTATACATTGTTCTTTAGTGTTCAAGGGTTGACTCTCTACCTGAAAGCATACTTGTCTGGAACCTGCATGTCTTCATTTCTCTTTTAACACTAATGTTCCATTGATTTTAAGCTTTGTCCATCAAGGGGAAGCTGGCTGAGCATAGTTGTTTCATCCAGAGATAACCAGTCATCTTGCTGCACTGAAGCAGAGTGGGGTTAAGGCTGTCAGCACAGGGGGTCGCTATAAAAAAAAAAGCAAGGTTGTCCAGCAGAAAAGTTGAACCAGGCTCAACTTTTGCTTCAATGCGACATCATCCAGCAAAGCACTGAGAAGGCCAATCAAATAAATGCAAACACACATTTCTGGTGGATAACTTTGTAGCGGGAATGTCGTATTTACACCTGACCTCAGGCCAGGATGAAAGATAAAGTTGTTGCTTCTGTGATAATTTTCTTTGTAAAAGCCTGTCTGTAAGTATTATAAACCGCTGTGCAGTGTTTTTACGCCTGATAAGCCTTTAAATGCATTAATCTGTGACTCCAACAGGCCTTCCTGGATCTTATTTCATGCTCCCCCTCTAACGTTGTTTTAAAGCTGGGCTGTTTTCTGTCTGAATCTTGCTCCTTAAGAGTACTCGCTGAGGGAGGGGTTAACATTACTTATTTACTTTCCCCATCCACATTTTCTCGAGTGTAGATAAGAGGTGTCAAACTCTCCCCGAGGGCAGCTGTCCTGACAGTGTTTTGTGTCTAAGTGAGTTTCACACCGCTGACACATTCCCAATTTCTAAAAATTAACATTCCTTCCTCTGCCCTCCAGCCCGTGACCCAGAAATCAATCCAGGTCTACTATCTTTAATGACTTTTCAGATTGTAAAAAATCTTCCCAGAGTAGCAGTTGTCCTTCAAATGAATTCTCGACTCATTAACCACAAGAGAGGACCAAAAACCTGCGAGACACACCGCAGGCTGCATGGACATTTGTCAGCCCGTCCACAGAGAGACAAAGACACTTTAGGGAAGTGTTAGTCTGTTAAATGAGTTTCATACCAACCAGATGTCTGCTCTCATTTGTCAGAGAACACAGGTATACCAGGTTTTTTTTTGTGTGAGTGTGTTCTTCCCACTGGGCCTCATGCTTTTCACAGTGGGGCAGTTTTAGGGTTGTAAGTCCTTGTTCCTGTTAGCTGTTGTTGTCTTATCTGTGTGAGGGGAGGCTAATGGAAGGGTGATGGATGTTTTATGCAGAGTCTCCAGAGCTCAAGTCAATTGGAGAAGTCACCTAATTTACAAACTGTGGTTATGTGGCCATTACGTTGTAAGAGGAGGATGGGGATGATGCATATCCCCTGAATGGTTGGGAACATTTGCTTGGGAGAAAAGTTTTATTTTTTTACTCTTCTCACCGACACTTTGAGCACGCACTAAAGCTTAGGTGGGGTTCAGTCCGGCCAGAAGTTTAGATGCTGCAAGAATATAAATTCAACCTTGCCAGAGAGCTGAAGTTCAGTAAAAAAAACATCTTCAACAGATCAGATCTTAGCAAATAGCTTTAATTCTTCCCTGTAGCCTGCAGACAAGCTAATAATTTGCTGAAAAATGTTATTAAAAAAATTAAAATATTTTTATCTAAACACTGTGAACACCTTGTGTCACTGTGGGGAATGTATTCCAATTATGTAGCAGTAGTTGATGTGCTGAGACCCCGAGGTGTGCTAGTACACTGTAATTTTACTGCCAGTGGAAACACCAGCGTTCATTCAACTCATTTATTCATCAACTTTTAAATAAACAGTGTTGACTGACTGGTGCTTATATATTTCTAGGTAAGGTTTCAGGTGTTTGTCCATACAGAAAAAGAAACACAGACACATGATAAAAGAACCACACACACAAACATATGCATGTTGAAACAGAAGATTGAAAGTCAAGAAAGAGGTGTTTGCAGGCAATTAGTCTGCCTATTATTTGGACGGTCCCCTAAAAGCTTGCATTTTGTCAGTTTAATCACTGCACTGCACTGTAACAGCATGGTAGGCTGTGAACTTTATTAATTGAATCTTAAAATAACTAATCACAAAACTAATGGAAGTAGAGAAGGGTAATGGAAACAGAGGGCAGTGCGACGCCAGAAAGAAACTACTTGTCACCCGGATGCTGGTGCGACCTTCTGACAATTGTTTTGATGTTCTCACTCACAAAAAAAAAAATGTTTTTACAGGTAAAACATGATACTACATGTAGGCTGATATATGAGTGTAGTGTAAGAGTGTCTGCTCTGCAGTGGTGGAAAAAAGTTTAGTACCAATACAACAGTGTAGCAACTGTCTATTACAAGTAAAATGCATTGCATTCAAATGTTTACTTGAGTAGAAGTGCAAAAGTATTACCAGAAAAATTACTTGACATTATGCATGATGATCAATTTTCAGAATTATATATACATATATATATATATATATATATATATATATATATACAACACACATACATATCATATAATGTAATTATAATTATTGATGTTTCCCTCTGAAATTCAGTGAAGTAGAAATATAAAGTAGCATAAAGTAGAAATAGGTGAGTAAAGTTTGTGTGGATACATTTTATACAAGAGCTCTATTTTAATCATTTCAACAAATTGCAAACACACACACAGAAACAAACCCCTAGGGGATTCGAAATCTATGAAACTAAGTAAGTAATTACTTATTATTAATATTAACGTTTAATGATAATAATGTTTTATAATCTGGATATTGTCTCACTGAGATTAAACATCCATTTTACAGGAATGTCCTGGATAGCCCATCAGCCGCATATAGAACATACAACACAGAATAGGCCCGGGTAGTAAAAAAAAAATAATAGTAATATGTATCAGCAATAGACCAACCAATAGTCCATCAACAGTAATAACAAAATGATTCAATAGAATATTGATCACTTTCACTTAAATACATTAAATTCAAACTGCCATGAAAGCACATAAGAAATACGCCCTGGTTCATAAACATCATATCCCTTGATAATGGAGCATGCTATGAGTGAATCACTATAGTAACTTCCACTGTGGAATACGCAACATGTCATTAGTCACAAACTACATTTGGTACATCTCAAGAAACAATCCACAGGCAGTTGATGATGGAGAGGTTCTCAGCTACAATATGACAAAACATTAACATTGAAACTGTTATGTTGTGCTGTGATAAATAAAGTAATTCATTCTGCCCAAACATATAAGCTACAAATCATATAATTCAGATTTACTGTAAAATTTAAATGAAAAGAATTGGTAAATTGTTGCTTTTATATTTTTTAATTGCTGAGGATACTTGGATGATACATCTAAGATCAATATTTGTGATCATTAGTGTTTGTTATAGTTAATATAATGAAATAAACAGACTAATTGTTCATTGTGCATCGGCTCACCAAGAAAATAATCTCTCTGCAAGTTTGTTTTGTGACTTTTTTTTTTCTCTGAGTATGATTTCATTTGTCACATTGTTTTTTTATTGGAGCCAGCATTGACATTTTACAGTTCATTGCCATTGTTTAAATCCACTAGGACCTACTGTATTGTAGTTGTTTTAAAGGGTTGTGTATTTGTTAGTTGACTCCACTGTGTAACCATTTAACAGAACTACGCTTGGTTACATAAGACTACAAAGTACAAAGTTGTACAAAGTTTGCCTGGTTTGTTCTTCTTTGCATATGCAAAACAAATGCAGTGACTTGCTGATGACAAAGCCCCTTTTCCACTCTATTAAATATGGATTGTCCTATTCCCTCTTTTCCTCTTCTTCTTCTTTCTTTTTCTGTCCTCAGGATGAGAAGAACCAAGTGCTCATGACCAACGCCTGGCTGCAGCTGGTGAGTAAAAGTTTGAGACGGGCATGTCATTATCAACTTAATGTGCTTTAATTATATTTATGATTGTATTACACAGTTATCTTCTCAAGACACTGTGACTGTGTTTCTCAAATTACTAACCCCACTACATTAAGTCCTTGTTGATGATATTAGAATTTAACCATTCAAATTCACAGTTATTATTTAATGGGTGGATTAATTCTTTGTACTTGCTCACAGTCTAAAATCAATATTTATGTAGTATAGTATAGTATAGTATATTTTAGTATAACATAGTATAAAATAGTATAGTTTAGTATAGTATCATAGTATAGTATAGTATGGTATATTATATTTTAGTATAGTATAGTATGGCATAGTATAGTTTAGTATGGTATAATAGTATAGTATAGTATAGAATAGTATAGCATAGCATAGTATAGTATAGTATAGTATTGTATAGTTTAGTATGGTATAATAGTATTGCATAGTATAGTATGGTTTAATATGGTATAGTATAGTATAGTATAGTATAGTATAGCATAGTATAGTATAGTATAGTATAGTTTAGTATGATATAATAGTATAGCATAGTATAGTATAGTTTAATATGGTTTAGTAAGGTATAACAGTATAGTATAGTATGGTATATTATAGTTTAGCATAGTATAGCATAGTATAGTATAGTATAGTATAGTATAGTATAGTTTAGTATGGTATATTAAAGTATAGCATGGTATATTATATTTTAGTATAGTATAGTATATTTTAGTATAACATAGTATAAAATAATATAGTATAGTATAGTTTAGTACAGTATATATATTTAAGTATAGAATAGTATAGTATAGTTTAGTATAGTATATATATTTTAGTATAGCATATTATAGTATAGTTAAAATAGTACAGTATAGTATAGTATAGCATAGTATAGTATAGTTTAGTATAGTATTTATATTTTAGTATAGCATAGTATAGTATAGTTTAGTATTGTAAAAATAGTTTAGTATAGTATAGTTTAGAATAGTATAATATAGTATAGTACAGCATAGTAAAGTATAATATTAGTTTCAGCTCATTCATTTGTGTATTTTAAGCTATTTCCAGAGCTTAGAGCTTCATATAACACTCTTTGTTATAAACATTATCCTTAATACTGGAACCCAGCCACCAGTTGTTGCTGATGCTTTTGTGTGTGTATGTTCAATACTGGCATCAGCATACTCAAGAATACATCATTTCAGGCAGATTGTCAAGCAGAAGTGCGACAAGGGGAGAAGGAAGAAGAGGGAGGAAGAGTGAAGCATATTTAAGTGGCAGTCAGCTTGATTGGTAATGCACTTAATGCCAAGAAAAAAATCCACACACAGATTCATAGCCTCCAGCCAAATTAGTCTGTGCAACAGTTATACGCTTTTCAAGTAGGACACAGATTGCTTGGTGCTGACTGTTAAGCACAACAGAAATCTTGACTTGATGCTTTGGGAAGTAGACACGTTTTCAAGACAAGAACCATCTTGTGCTCATTAACCACTGATGTTGCTGTTTTAAGATGTTTCTGTCAAGGTTTCAAATGAAAGCCCTACCTGTGCATGGGCTTCACAGCAGCTGTTTTACACTGAATTTAGCTAGTTTGCAGAAAATGGTTATCGGCTGTTTGAAGCTATCAGATATGCCTGCATTATTAGAAACATGTTTACAGGAATAACCTTTTCTTTCCATGCTTCATAACTTCAGAACTGCTGTTTAATTTTGAAAACAGTCATTATTTTATTCCTCCATTTTATTTCCTTCCCAGCAAAATACAGCCCCTCGTTTTTCTATTGAATGTGCCATTTTCTTGTAAAGTTCAATTCGATTAGTTCAACAAGCCATTGGACATTACGGGTTTTTTAGAGCATGAGAGTTATTGCACCCATTTAAAAAAATAATCTCACAGTCTTAAGCAAAGATCTCTCCCTCCATCTGTCTCAGTACTGGACAGACATCTACCTGAGCTGGAATCCAGAAAACTACCCCGGTGTCCAGAACCTTCGATTCCCTTCAGACCAGATCTGGACCCCTGACATCCTCCTTTACAACAGGTCAGAGCTGCTTTCTCCTGCACATCACCACTTTCCTTAAAGCAGCTATAACAGATGACAATGTGAAAAACATTTTTCAGTGTAAAAGGGGTCGAACCTACAAAGAAATATCTCCTGAACCTGAACCCCTTCGATTAAAAGCGCTTCATTGCAAGTTTCTGTTCATTGTTTATGTGCACAAAAACAGAACTAAAAGAGAGTCAATATTGCATTTAATATTGTACTTACATTCACCAGGTTGCCAAAACATATGATAATACATTCAACTCCAAATAAAAGATAATGTTGCTCTGTAGCTACTGGATGCACTGGAAGGCAACTGTTTGGTAACAGGTTCACCATATCAACTTAAAAAGTGACGATATGTCAATGCTGTGTTCACAACTCGTTGACCGTATTCTTTTCTTTTAAAATGTTGTCCTCTTTTTTGAGTTTAGTATAATTTCTTTGTTTTTCTTGCTGTCAAAAATAGTCATTTTCAGTCCCCTGAAGCAGATAAACACGCCTGTCAGAGAGAGCATGTTTTCATACTATTATTATTTTTGGTAAAATGTGGTGGAGTGATTGAAATATCAGTCTAATCCTTCTGATACAGCACTGTTTTATTAAATTCTGTCTTTGATCTCCACAAACCAAAGCAGTATCAGCGTTACTTTAAGCCAATGTGATAGAAAATCACACCCAATCAAACACAAAACCCCAGTGACACTGGCGGACAAAGTTCATCCAGTGAACAGGAGGAGAGGGATTATTAAGGAGCAAAGAAGTGTATAAAGAGAGCCACCAATTTGACAATTATTTTTGGTTTATTGGAATTTATTAAATTAACATGTGGGAAGTGATTTTATACTCCTTCATCATCTACCATTGACAGAATCTTAACAGTCTCAATTCAAATGGTCAATCTTCTTAAAATGCAGTATTGTGGCTGTTCTCCTTGGGGATTTGATTTGGACTTGTTTGTTAACAATAAAAATACTAATGTCTTAACCCTTACATACTGTTCGGGTGAAAATTGACCTGTTTTAACATTTGACAGCAGTAAAAATACGCTACATGTCATTCTTTTAACCTGAAATTTGATGACTTTTCCTAAAGTGACCCAAAATACACAAAAATGAAAATATTTTAAAATGTTATACTTTTGCACAGGTGCTACAAATTTTTGTACATTGATGCTGTTCCGGGTCAAATTTGACATGACCCCTGCTGGTCTTGTGGGGCCATGGGGGAACCTCGAAACAGTGCAATAGTAAAACAGCATAGGAGTGGTCATACATGGTGCACATAAGAAACAAAGGTCATACAGAGGTCAGAGGGTGTCTTGACACAGAGACATGCAGCTGCAGCTGCATCTGCAGCTGTACCTGCATCTGCAATGTAACATAGTTAAATAAAGATTAAATTAAATAGACAAATTAGAATCAAATCAATGTGTGTGTGCGTGTGTGTGTGTGTGTGTGTGTGTGTGTGTGTGTGTGTGTGTGCGTGTGTGTATGCACAAAGGGACAAAAGAGAAGGAGATGCAACCTCTGCTCTCCAAAAAAGGACTGCAAAACAGGGACAACCTGCAGCAAATGTGGGAAGCACTTTTGCAAGTCCCACACACGCAAAGTTTCCTACTACTGCATTGAATGCACTGACTAGTTTGCAACAAACATGTTTTATGTGTTGTGTTTTGAATCTTAGTGTTAAATTACTATTGATAATTGTTGTTAATATAATGATATTGCTGTAAGGACAGTGTCCAATGGTTGCGATAGTTATGTGGTTTTGGTATTATAACAGTTCCAGAATGTTCTTGCCATTTTCGCTATTAATAAAATATATTTAAATCATTATGGCTGTTATGTTTTCATGTCTTAGGTAAAACAGGACATGACATAGTGTGATTTGTGAGGTGTTTCTTTCTCCAAAAACAAGTGGTCTAGGACCTAAAAAATACACTCTCATGCTATCTAAAATCATAAATTAAGGATTAATAATGAATTTATTAATGTAAGATATGCTATTTACATATTCTAAACAGATCTGTAGTTCAAAATATGGTATAGACACTTTTTATGAGGACTTTCTTGGCATTGGATATGGACAGTTTGTAAGGGAATGACAGCTGATAAAGAGCAATTGATATCACTACATCATTACAAAAATGTCTGAAATTGCAGTTTTTTTAAGAATTAACAAAATATTAGGGACTGAGGTCAAATAAATTAATAATGAATTAGGTTGAGTGAGCTCATTGCATTTTCTGTTTCAGGTCAGGCTGGTGCAGTTTGCTTATTCACTGTTCTACACACTTCAAGGCTTTCTCAAGTCAATTAGAAATGTAGGCCAGTTGTTTTTCTCCATAACAACTAATTGCATTGCGTTTGCATGCTTGAGTGAGAGGCGCATGACCAGGACTGAGACTGAGAAAGATGAAGAGAGGGATAGATTCAGTCACAAAGAGGAAAACAAAAACAGATACAATGTGTGGAGACTATTGTAAAACTGAAGGTTTTGATGGTTTAAACACATAAAGTGAGACAGACACTTAATTGGTCTTCACTGATGTTACTGAGTGGATGGAGAGATATGTCCATATTTCCCCCCATTACACACACGTACGTCACAGTGAACACAAGGACAAAACAAAGGTTTGGGCGTATTAACCCAAATTTTAAAAGCTCAGCTTTTAGACCTGCCGGATTACCCATCCTAATCTCCCTGCTCTCACCCCTCTCTTTCCCCATCTCTGCCTTTTACCCTCTGTCTCCACTCCTTCCTAACTCCCTCCATCATCCACCCCACCTTACCATCTCTCGCCTCATCTCATTCTATTTGTGTCTCCCTCGTCTCTCTTTCATAACTCACTGTCTCACTATAATTCACTCTATTCAATCAACTCTTTCTCTCCATATTTTATCGTTTCCAGCCTTCACTGACTCCTCTTTATAAATCATCCCATCTACCTGTGTCTGTCTGTCAAGGTGTCAGCACATAAATGTCCCCCATGTCTCACAGTCTACCTGTTTATGTCTCACCAGTTTTCTCGGATGCCTTCTCTAGTGCTGCGTTCATCTGCAACCTGCTCAATTTGTTATTTTTTTCCCCCTAATAAAATACATTTAGATATTACTGATTCTTTTATCTAAATATATATTGGGGGAAATGTGTTGCTATTTAGCACAAAGCAACATGGAAATGCCATTATTTTACATGTGTTAAGTCAAATACTGGACACATTTTTGTTGAATTTGTTTCTCAAAAATCAGAGGATCACCAAGGTTATTACAGTTTATCCTCAGGGGAAACATGAATATCTGTGCAACATTTTGTGCGAGTCTGTCAAGCAGATTTTGCAATATTTCCAAGCAGCAAGTTAATGAAGCCAACATGGAACTAACAAAAGTAAAAAAAAAAAAAACACGTACATGTTTTTTTTTTTTTTTTTTTTTTTTTTTTTTTTTTTTTTTTTTTTTTTTTTTTTTTTTTTTTTTTTTTTTTTTTTTTTTTTTTTTTTTTTTTTTTTTTTTTTTTTTAAAAATTTCTCGTAGCCGCTGTCTGGCTACAGAAGTGATCAATCTCCGTAAGGCCCCATATTAAAATGCACAACAGAAACATGTTTACAACATAGTACAAAAAAAGGTTTTGGTTTCTATAGCTAAATTCCCCATTCATGACGACTGTATGGCAGGTGAAATCTTATATAACTAACCCGTTTATTATATTAAGGCTTAAATATATGCATAATGCAGGGCATGGCACGCCTTAGCTCTACCCACACTCCACGTATTTGCCCATTTTCGGATTAGGCGGAGTCAAGACTTCCAAGATGGCGACGGCCAAAGCCACCACCCTTTTTTTTTTTAAATTATACAGTCTATATTTCACTGGATAAATTAATAATATGTTCTCCTTGAGGAAATGTCAGGGGATCACCAAAGTCATTATTGTAGACTGTGAATATTTGTACCAAATTTCATGGCAATGCACCAAATGTGATTGAGATATTTTTGACCAACATTGCCATCAACGTCATCATTGACTTTTTAAATATTTAACCACACCTCTTCTCCAACCTAACCAAGTGCTCTGAGTTGCCTAAACATAACCATAAAACATGAATAATTTTAATATACATGTTTCTTCTCTGTTCTATATGAAGGTACGTTTTAGAAGATGAAGTTGAAAAGAGACTTGTTGAAAACAGCCATGTCTGCTTGGGTAATTGAAAAAAAACAGTGCTGAATTGGCTCATTTTCAGCCTGAGACTATTGCTTACCTCACTAAAGGAGGAAAAGAGGAACGGTAAAGTGAAGCTGAGGGGGAAGATTCAGTTTACAGCCAAGCCAGAAGGTTTACATGCCCCCTGAGGAGAGATGAAAATTTACAGTTTTCAGCAATAATATGGATCGCTGCTAGAAGCACACACACATGCACACCTAACTAATTACACTGCACACCTCTAAACTCTCATTTCACTAATACAGAGTAAATATCTGTGTGCACACACATACACTAAAAGGTACAAACAGACACACTCTCAAACACAGCAGCCCACCACATACACACACATAACACTCTGTCACACAATTGCAGACAGTAATGGCGCAACACACTCCATTACACAGTGGGCCATCAGTGTGCAGCCAATAACACGCTAGTCTTACTGTGTTGAATAGCAGATGCATACAGGCTTATTAGCTTGCTGCTCAGATGAGAGCTCACCATAAATCCATTCATTCATTTCTATTGTTTTAATATGAAGTTAATGGTGTTTATGAGTGCTGAGGTCAGATGCCATCTCAATATGTGATGTGTTCAAAGAAGAGTGACATGAAAACAAAACAGATGTTGTCTGTGACGAGTCATTCAGCTCATATTATCCCAGTGTGAAATCTCTCATCGCTCTCATATTGCTTTTCATATTATTTTCAGATCATTGTGCTCACACTGACTCACACTGTGTCACAGTGACGTTTCACGCATGGATGATCTATACTGCGAGTCATGGATTCACCATTCAGACCATATCCATGCATACTGCCTCTGGAAAATGTTTTGTTATTCACCATATTTGCAAATGTTTTTTTTACTGTGACTGACAGCTGACATCCTTTTAAAATTGAAAATTAGAATCAAAGACTATATGTCCAGTGGCTGTCAGCATGGCTTTGAATAATTATTAACACTTAAAGGTCCAGTGTGTGACATTTAGGAGGATCTACTGGCAGAAATGGAATATAACATCAATAGCTATGTATTCATTAGTATATAATCACCTGAAAATAGGTGTTTTTGTTTTTTTTTTTTTTTTTTGGTTTTTGTTTTTGTTTTTGGTTTTTTTTTTTTTTTTTTTTTTTTAGGCCTTTTTTTTTTTTTTTATAACCTCCTCCCCCCTTCTTTTTCCCCGGTTGTTTAATAAGGGGGGGGGGTTTTTTTTTTTTTTTTTTTTTTTTTTCCCCCCCTGTTTCCCCCAAAATATTACACCCTGCCTTTTAATCAGAGAGAGAAATTGTATATTTTAATATATAGATAATATAAATAATGTTATAAGATTCTAGACCTCTCTATTAAAAGCGTCCTGAATAAAAAAAAAAAAAAAAAAAAAAAAAAAAAAAAAAAAAAAAAAAAAAAAAAAAAAAATTTTTTTTTTTTTAATTTTGGAAATAAAGGGTAGGGGGGGAAAAAAAAAAAAAAAAAAAAAAAAAAAAAACAAAAAAAAAAAAAAAAAAAAAAAAAAAAAAAAAAAAAAAAAAAAGCAAAAAAAAATGCATATAAAAAATGTATAAAATGTATAAATAAGCGGTATAATTGTTGTGCAAAGTAAAAATATAAGGTGCAGTGAACAGATTATATAAAAACATATAAGGTGCTTGGATGCTGTATTGTTATGACCAGAGTTTTAGCTGTTATTGTACAGTGTGATGGCATGTGGCAGGACAGATATCCTGTATCTTTCCCTTCGACAGCAGAGCTGGAGCAGCCTGTGAGAGAAGGTGCTCCGCACCGAAGATGACTTCTGTTATGAATTGGCGCAATACAAATAAAAATGAATTGAATTGAATTGAATTGAATATTCAAAAGATTATGACAAAAGGCCAAATGTATGTCGCCTCTGAGACCAAGATTCATGTTACGGTGAAGCTCCTCCACTTCATTGATGAGAACCAGCTGTATGTTGGCTCCGTTTTGTCTGCTATAACAGCCTGTATGCATGTGCATATGCCTGTTGTTGTGTGTGTCAAGCTAGTACAAATGTGTGTGTGTGTGTGTGTGTGTGTGTGTGTGTGTGTGTGTGTGTGTGTGTGTGTGTGTGTGTGTGTGTGTGTGTGTGTGTGTGTGTGTGTGTGTGTGTGAGTGAGTGAGTGATTGTGTATTTATAAAGAATATCCAGATCTAAAACAGCTATGTAAGCCACTGACCTCCTCTCTCATTAGAGGTAAAAGTCAATGGTCTCCCTAGACTGGGGATCGATGAGGCACATGAAGGACGTCCAACTGAGGTTAACCACAGACAGAATCCTAATTCTGCCAGCAGGGAAGGTAGATGTACAACACAGACAGAGCATTGTGACAGGCCATGAAGATAAAAGGGAAATTAATCGAATAAATGGATAGTTGGAGGGATTTTTTTTTTTTTTTTTTTTTTTTTTTAGGCAGATTGATGGTTGGATGAATGGACAGATGGACGGATTTGATGACTTTTCTGTGATCACATTAATGAACAAACACTCGGGGAATAAAAGAAAATGTGCATTGTCTTTAGGACTGATGAAGTGCAGTTTGGTTTGAAAACAGTAAAAACATTTTTCTGTGATATTTCTGTAAAAGCAGCAGAAGCAGCCTGAATTGGAAACAAATTAGTGAGCTGACAAGCATGATTAACAAGTGTGTATGTGTACAAAGATGCACTAGAGTGCAGTTTGAGGGTGTCAATAGATATTATTCTTACTTGAGAAGGTGAGCACTCAGGAGCCAAAAAGACATTTGCCTGTCTGATGACATCTAAACGCCTCACTGCTAATCAACAATAATGATACTTTAATTAGTAACATAATCTTGATTAAAATGGTGAAGTAGTTCACAAACAAAAGGAAAATAAGCAAATAATTACCCCAAGCCCTCTGGTTCCTCTTGAAGATGACAAAAATATTTCTAAGTAATCTATTCATCATGGGTGATGTATACACGCTTTATAGGAATAAACATCCTTCTGTAAATTGGAACTATACATACTTCCTCCCTGCAGCTTCTTTGACCACCTAGTTAACCACAGAACCTTAAGGCTGTCAAACAGAGTGCCTATTGTCAGGAACCCCTGAGGCTGTGTAGCCGAACGCTATATTCCTGCAATATGACATAATGTACATGGATGGATAGGCCTTTGCTTAATGCAGTCCGAGTAGGCGCTGACCGCATGTAGCTCTCAGCTGAGTGTGCATAAAAGCTTCAAGAAATGTTTGCAAAGAAATAACGTCAAAGCTAAAAGAAAAAAAAAAAGGTTATTCCGTAGTTTTCGTTGCTCTTTCAGCCTGTGCAACCTGATGCAAGACATCAACAATGCTATAAGTCAAATCATGACTTTAAATGTACATAATGTTGTTATATTACATTATTTCTAAGTCTGGCATTGAGATCTCGCATCAAGAAAATATTTGATTCTACATATTTTTAACAGTATATGATAATTTATTCCACTCTGCATGGCTCTCTTTCTGCCTCACTTACTTGGCTTTCTTCATTTTGTCATTGGTGTGTGTTTGTGTTGGTGTGTGAGGACATCAGCAGGTGTTGAGTGAGTGAGAGGAAATCTTGGTGACTCATGTCCCATGGTGCAAGAACCTGTCACTGCCACCATTGTCATTGTCAATCTGTTTCCACCTTGCCCCGCTCTCACATGTCCACAGTTCTCTTTCACCAGAGTCTCCTGTGTGTGTGTGTGTGTGTGTGTGTGTGTGTGTGTGTGTGTGTGTGTGTGTGTGTGTGTGTGAGAGAGAGGGTGGGTTGTAAAAAAACGACCACTTCCCATTCTCCCAGGGCTATCACTTGTCTAGCTGAATGCATATTCAATCATTAAAATATGCACATTACAAAAAGTTAATTATTCCAAAGAATTTTGTTTCAAAATCTTAAAATAATTTATCTTAATGGTAATGAAAAAAAACTATCTACATGGGAGCACTGGAAACACAGTGAAAGGGGAAATTGCAGGGGGCGGCCTCGGCCCTGACACCGACTCTGCTCACTGCTGACTACTCCTTAGGTTTGTTGGAGGTTGTCCTGTATTGCAGAAAGAGCTTGTTTTGGAAAGGAAAGTTAGATGGACTTATTATTAGTAACCAACCACTACTGCTAATTGTAGCTGCCATTAGCTAGTTATCTCAGTTAGATGTGCAGCGCTCCAAGCTCCCTGTCTGGGTTGAGCCAGCTAAGCTAATAGGACCACCAGCTGCACGGATAACTGAGCTCACGAGCTAACAGCGGCTACAGTTAGCAGCATTTAGTGGTTACTTCATCAACAAGTAAATAAGATATCTGACCCAGTTTCACCAAAATCAAAAAAGTAAAGATTTAGAGGATTTAGAGTCACTTATTACTGTTTTTGTACAGAAAAGTACATTTTTGTACTACTTTTCAAGAAACTTACTTATAGTGCTCCATCATCACGTTGAGCACAACGGTAAGAGGATGAAGTGCTGGCCCTTGGTTGGCTTCCTGAACTTGACCAATCAGAAGAAAATTGGCTTTTAGGGAGAGGAGCCATAAAGCGACAGGAGATAAAAAAGCTTTTTTCAGATTGAAGTTGAACTGAGGGGCTTCATAAAGGGCCAGTATGATAAATAGGACGTTTTTGAACTGTGAATCATGCAAAGCTACTCTAGAGTCCCAGAATGAAAAGAAAGCTGGAAGTGAACATACTAGGTCCCCTTTAATTGTTTTGTATTGTTCTGTACATTTCTCCATTTCTACACATACACAACTTTTTCAGAATGTACTCTCCAATATACACACACAGTCCAGGACCTGTCCTGCTGTGATGTATGTAAGTACTGATTGCGGGAAAGCGCACACCTTTAGATAAACTGAGGGCAAAAGCTTGAATAATTTATTGCAGAGCTCTGCCTTGGCCAACCCACACATCTCTTCCACAGCACCTGGAGCCACAGCTGATAGCAACACCCACACACAGAGAAGAGAAATAAATTACAACACTTAACACCCCGGAAAAAGGTAAATCATTCAATTTGAGCAAAGGCAGAGCACAAATAAAACGGGTTCATCCACAAATTTTGAGACGCACGCCATGTTCTTTTGTCAGGGCTGAATGAGGCTCCAGGATGTTTCAGACACACTGATGTTATCTCTCTCACTGGGGATTTTATTGTGTGTGTGTTGATTTGTGTGTGCATGTATAGGTGTATTGTGTGTGCCTTTGTACTGAATATGTATATAGAATTCAATGTGTGGGTTTAAGCTTAAGTTGGTGTGCACTGTGAAGTTGAAAGGGACTTTTCTTTCATTCACAGTGTACTGTTGGTCACACATTAATCACCTACAGCAACCTGGGGAGGATATGATTAACTTTAAAATGTGATCGTACTTATAGCAATAATATGAATGGGTGAATGGATGAAAGACTGCTGATTAGCTGCAATTTTTAATTGTATGTCATTTTCACAATGTTCAATGAGATTCTTTCTCCTACCTAAAACTACCTCATCTTTAGATGTTTAGACAACTTTAAGTTCAGTCAGCCAACTCACGTTTGGAATGTTTATTAAGCAGTATAGCATATTTAGATTTTGGCGTCTAGGCTCCGACCTCATCACTCCCCGCAGTTATGTTTACATAGAGATATTGGGGAGTGATGAGCAAATACCTTAACCCCCAGTCGGAGCCTACAGGTGGATGCTGGGGTGGTGGTGGGGCTTACACCGCAGCAGGCAGCAATATGGATGCAGGGCAGCAGCGGCATTGACAGAGCAGAGAGAGAGCTGGGAAATTGTGCAGTTTAAATAGACCGCCAGATTTGAAGGGTGTGCTTGGTTATTGATTATGGAATAAGGCATGTCATGTGTGTAATCAGCGCAGCTCGAGTTGACTGCCTGAACTAGCTCGCAGGCTTCGCTCTGCTTGTTTACTTTTATTAGTTTTTGGACAAAAATGTAGTTACAAATTATTTTGTTGGTTTTAATTCACGTTTCCTAAATGTTTGAGGCATGATTTTGCGTGTGACTGTCTTATGGAGGTTTTTATTCAGTTATATCCTTAGGGGCTGTCAACAAGTAAGAAATCTACTGTGAGTAAACACGTCTTCTGAGTGGAACAACTGAGAGATAATATAAAATCCACTGTCTGGCTGATGTAAATAGATAAAGAGAAACTAGTTATGTAACCATAAATGGGGGCATGTAAATCCAGATGAATTTTAACTGAGACACTCAATTAAATAACATTAGTGTCTCTGTTAGAGTAAAAAAGGATGATCCAAAACAAATATAGCACAACAAATGTTTGTTTGTCCAGAGTTTTATGTACTGGTCTAAGCTGAGTTATAACATTTGTATTCTATAATAGTAGTACTAGTACTAATAATAGAGTTTTGGCCAGATACTGTACAAGGAAAAAAGAAACTCAGAAGACACTGCCTAAATCCTCCAAAAGTTCTTTTTCGCCCCTGGCACTTTATTTAAGAGTTCACACTCTAAACAGTGCCAGCGGAGCTGCTCTTTAATACTTAATTAGAGTTCAACTGGAGTGCCACAGCTGAAGTGGCTGAAGTGGATGTAAGGTGGGGTAGTCGAGGCATTTTCTTTACTGTAAGTATCTGTCCCCAAAGGTAGTTCTTGGTACTCCAAGACTTGTAGAGAATACAAATTCTTCTTTGTTCAGTGGTTTCATTGACTTTGATGGTGTATTGAGTCTGGCAAATGAAGCCAAATCCATCTCAAGCTTTAACTATTTGAAACCTATACAAAATCAGTCCAGGACTGCCCTTAAATCATCCCAACAGGTTGTGAGTTGCAGAGCCTTGAAGTAGGCGTCACTGATTTGGTTCCTGTTACTGCATATTTGGCATAGCAATCAAAGGGAATATTTAATTTCACTGCACCTCGGATTTCACCTGGGTTTTAACTACGTGTATGTGGAGCAAAGGACTGGAAGAACAGACTGGTTGCTCCACAGATGGCTGGGTAGATATATCACTTCACTGCTCACTGTTGTGACAGGCTGAAAGAGACTGGCACAGGTATACAAATACACAATAACACAACAGTGACAATATGGCCTGACCTAATGGGCTGACTTTTTTTTTTTAAAGGTGTTTTGACAAAAACAAATGACCTTAAAACAGCTATATCTGATATTTTATAATAACAATGTATGAAAGGACAATGATGAAAGATGCCGCTCATAGTGATGAACCTACAGAGAATTATCATCTGAATCTGCAGCTCGTTCCTCGGCTTTACAGAGCTTTATGGCGTCAAAGCTAAAAGAGAGTGTTATTGGACTCATCAGGGGGACACAAACATGACTCCAAAATAAATGATAATGTCTCAGTGCTGTTTTTTTCCTGTTGCCTCCAAATGGCCACTGCTCTTATCAGTATCTTATCTGCTCAAATAAATGTCCCAGCCCTTTGACTAAATACTTTTCTTGTTTCTTAATTTGTCTTGTTGATAGGAGCAAACAAGCAAAGATGACAAAATTACCCTCCTGTGATTTCTTCCATCACAGTTTACATTCATTCACAATGAGCCCTTGTCTCTCTGCGATATTACAACTTGACATAAACCCATTTCGAAGTAATTGCCAGCTTTGGTGCCCAAGCATGATGTCAAAAACAATTAAAAAGGCAATAAAGAGATTTCAGCAAGCCAGAGCTTTAGCTCACAGCAAGATGATGAAATGTCCACACACATTACTCTCTGTTACTCTCTCCCAGTGCGGACGAGCGGTTCGACGCCACTTTCCACACCAACGTACTGGTGAATGCATCAGGTCACTGCCAGTACATCCCCCCTGGCATCTTAAAGAGCACCTGCTACATTGACGTGCGTTGGTTCCCCTTCGACGTGCAAAAGTGTGACTTGAAGTTTGGCTCCTGGACGCACAACGGCTGGCTGCTGGATCTCCAGATGCTGGATGTGGACACGTCCACCTACATACCCAACGGGGAGTGGGACCTTGTGGGTAAGAGAGACGCAGAGTTTTTCACAGCAGTTACAGCCATCTATCCTGATGTTGTAATTATTTAATTCAATAAAGATATGTAACATAAACCCTATTTCTCTAGTCCTCAGTCCTGAGATGAAAACAAACTATTCTTTTAGATCATAATAATATGCTGCAACAATTGCTGCTGTATTGAGTTTGATTGAGTTTCTTACTTTTTGTATAAATTATTTCACATTGGGACATCATTTGGATGGTTGTAGCTGGATGAACTGAAAAGCGGAAATTTTTTGGAAGACCTCCCAAGCGGGATGTTTCCAGCTGGGACGGAGTAGCAGCAGATCTCGGTGCGTGTGCCCCTGGGGTGATGTTTAGCTGGAAATGGGTGTCAGACAGCACCAGATGGCATGTAATAGGAATGTTTGACACATTGGCAGGTCTGTAGCCAGGCCATATGTGAGAGCAGCACATCTCATCCCTACGGCTAGAGTTCAAGGTGAGAAAGTATAACTTTCAAAAAAAAAAAAAAACTGTTTTGTAATAATAATAATATAAAGATAAAATAATAGTCTTCCATTATTCAATCAATCTATTGATCAAACCTGGTATATGGAGAGAACCAATTATAGTTGTCAATTACAGTCATTGGTCTGATGGTTTTCTGCACATTCATTCTCAAATCTATTTAAATCTTCGACTTGAATTACTTTGTTAGTCCACAAAAATCTAACTGACCTGCATGCGTGTGTGCTCCTCTCTTAGGTGTGCCAGCCAAGCGCAATGAGCTGTACTACGACTGCTGTAAGGAGCCCTACCCTGATGTGACATTCACAGTCACCATGCGCCGCAGGACGTTATATTATGGCCTCAATCTGCTCATCCCCTGTGTGCTCATCTCTGGTTTGGCCCTGCTCGTCTTCTTGCTACCTGCAGACTCTGGAGAAAAGATTTCTCTAGGTAAGGGGGCCTAAACACACAAACACACACATTCTGCACAAGAAAAGTCAAGCTTATACAAATACAGTCACAACTGTACATAAACACATTAAAGCACACTCACATATTTGTACATGCACATTTATCTACAAACCTCATGAATCATATAAGTGAGCCATGAATACATGCATGTCAAATCACTTTGGAATATCTGAATTTCAAAATAAGAGTCTTGTAACTAAATCCACTTGGGAATTCTATCAGTGGCAGTGAGTTTTGATGAATAGCTGTCTGTGGATGAGCAATCACCAGTTACAAAGTCACAGTGTTTGAGGGATTTCTGGAGCTGTAACCTACCTTTGACACGTCAGAGCAGCCAGCAGCTGATAAATGGTTGTAGTCATGAGAACATAACTGATTACATACATAAGTAATTACAGGACTGATTTCATACACCAGTGACCCTGATCACATCATTATGTATATGCTTATGAACTCTCTCTTTCTCCTGATCTCTGTTTCAAGGTATCACTGTGCTCCTTTCGCTAACTGTCTTCATGCTCCTGGTAGCAGAGATCATGCCCGCCACGTCCGACTCTGTTCCTCTCATCGGTGGGTTATATTTATGTGTGTCTACGTGTAGCATATTTAATCGTGGGTTGTGCATTAATTGTGGACAAATGTAGAATCACCAGGAGGAAGGGGCATTGGCACACCTGGGAAGGAAAGTCATCGTTGCAGACAGAACATTTTCCAAGACATATAAGTTAATTGAACCGATGTTCAGCTTTCCAGGGCTATACCTGATACTGTACTGTACTGTACTCTTCTGAAAAATGCTTCACTAAACAGATATTTAGAAACAGTCAAATTAAAGTGACGGATGGAATCAGTAAATCAACACACACGTTACTGACCACTCTACAGTAACAACCTAACTGCCCCTCTGAGCATTTCTTGCACTTCCAGTAAACACCACTAATATAAAACATGAATTACTTATTGAGCATTTTCAATGTAGGCAATTGCCTGACCTCTCTATATATACTGCATACCGTCTCCTGAAAAAATAATAAATAAAAACCTATGTTGGTGTGTGCGGCTGGGCTTTGGTTTGAGTAGCCTGAGGGCATCCATACATCATTCACGCTGCCCCTGGATGGTGTGCAGAGTAAATTTGGTGGCCAGAACTAAAGCTGTCAGCACCATTAATAGGGTGTGAAATGTCTGATTCTCCACTGGGGAAGGCAAGAAAGGAAAGGAGGATAGAAGAAGAAATAATGGATGAAGGGAGGAAGAGGCCAAGGGCTAAAGTTCTCCGAGAGAAAGACTTCAAAGCCTTTTTAGGGCAGACGTGTTAGCAGGGTTAACGCTTCTAATTCATCACTGATAGCACACCAGGCCAAGAAGAAATGTGTCTGTCTGTCTTATATGTGTGTGTGAGTGTGTTTACATGCTTTGAATTATACCTGCAATCATGTAATGTGTTGTATTAGTTTCACATGGTCAAAATATGTTATACATATAAACAGAACATTGTGACTGTACTGATGTATTAGTGTTTGGTCAATGAAATGATAACTGTCCTCGCTGATAGAAGCTTGATAAATGCTTCATCAGTGGAGTGATTAATCTGTTTTTTATTTCCCATGACCTCAACACAAGGCCATCTGGGACACTTTTAGTAGCCTTGATAAAATGACTCATGTCGCTATATAACACAGTGGCTGAATGTGGATATGAGTTGTTGTAGCAGCTGGAACTCATTTGTAAATTTCTAAAACAAGTGCTGCCAGAATCAGGCATATTTCTTTTATCATCAGCCCTTAATCACCAGATAAGCATATTGTGTTCATTTCATTTGAGTTAATTTAGTTGGACCTCTCTTATCTGGTTCAAGATACCATTTTGCTCAGTTAATTTTAATTCTAATTCATTTTTTAAATTAGTTAGTTCAGCCATGATCAACAATGCCGTTCGTAACTGAAGGTCCCACAATTATGTTTTGAATTATTATATCACATCTGTAGCAGTCTTCTTCTGACTCTCCATAAAGATAACCAAAGTGAGCAGTGATTGGACATAAAGCAGTGAAGACACATTGTCCTATTCACTTATTTCTACCCTCATCCATCTCCCCACCTCTTTGTTTTATCATTTTCTGCCTCACTTCTCTTTTGATCTATCTCAAGCACCTTTTTTTCCCCTTTCTTCCTTCTTTTAATGATGTCAACAAATAAGATCATAACCTTTGACCTCATGAGGTCACATAAAGTTGGACTGTAGTCGTGTTTAGCTGTTAGCTTTTCTTCATTCACAGTCACTAGCAAACAAGAGAAAGGAGGGCAGGCCTTCAGATGTGTGTGTGTGTGTGTGTGTGTGTGTGTGTGTATGTGTGTCCCATCCTCTCTTACTATTCCCTCATGTGGGTGAAAACATCCCTCCAGAACCAGAACTAATCTCTCTCTCTCTCTCTCTCTCTCTCTCTCTCTCTCTCTCTCTCTCTCTCTCTCTCTCTCGCTCTCCCTCCTCTCTCACTGTTTTTGGTTTGTTTACCACATTCTTTGATTTTTTTGCACAGATTTTAGTTCCCCTGTTTGTTTGGAAGTGTGCATCTTCTCCCCTTGGCAATATAACCTATTGCACAAAATGATCAGATTTGCTTTCCTTTCATGTGAGACTGTGAAATCAGCCTATTTTTTGGAATTAATTCAAGCTTAATGTTTTACCTGTTAGTACATGTTTATTAAACGTGACCATAGGGTAGTTCGAGGAGGGCTGAAAAGGGAAAAACATTACAACAAGTAACAAAACGCAAAAACAAGTAATAAAATGCATGACCTTAAATGTATCTCTGAGCAAAATAACTAAAAGCATGTGGATGTTTTTACGTACTCTGCAGCCCAGTACTTTGCCAGCACTATGATGATCGTGGGAATGTCCGTAGTGGTGACGGTTATAGTCCTGCAGTTTCACCATCATGACCCTCAGGGAGGCAAGATGCCCAAATGGGTGAGTGACTGATTTAATCAGATAATCATGACTGTTGTCGTTGTTGACATTTAGCACAAATGCCTATGTTTGTATGAATGTGTAATCATGTGTGTGTGACACTGACACTTTCACTTACTGATTTCAGGTTCGGGTTGTTCTGTTAAACTGGTGTGCCTGGTTTCTCCGTATGAAACAACCTGGCGATGAGCGTAAGCGGCCTGGTTACAAGTACCGTCACTCCTCCCAGCACCACTCCAGCACCAGCTCCATCGAGATGGGCACTGTACCAAGCCTCAGTGTGCCACTCTCTCAGACTTCCTGCCCACCTTGCCCCACAGGCACCTCCAATGGTTCCATGAGCCTCTACTTCGGCAACTACCACCCCATAGAGAGCTCACACTGCCCCCCTTCCTAGCGACTCGGGGTAGCACTAGGGGGACGTGCCCATGGTTCCCTCAGTGATGAGGCTGAGCCACCTGGAGGAGTTGGCAGTGTCGGAGGTCTGGGGATAGCAGTTGGGGGGATTGGTATCCCCCCACCAGAGATCCAGCGTATCTTGGAGGAGGTGTCTTACATAGCCCAGCGGTTCCGGGACCAGGACGAGGCTGAGGCCATCTGCAGCGAGTGGAAGTTTGCAGCAGCGGTGGTGGACCGGCTGTGCCTGGTGGCCTTCTCTCTCTTCTCCATCATTTGCACCTTCACCATCCTTATGTCAGCACCCAACTTCATAGAGGCTGTTTCAAAGGACTTCACATAGCTGTTTGCAGCAGCAGGGGATAGAACAGGGATAAAGAAGAGATTAATAGAGAAAGTGGATGGGAGAAAGGAAACAAGACTGCAGTATGTGGTCCCCGACATACAGTCTGGGCACCTCATTGGACAAGACATGGGACATGAAGCATTTTATGAGAAAAATTATAACATCTCAACTCAAGAAAGTAAATAGAGACATTCAGCTCTGCCAAGCTGCTCAGTCATATAATCAATTAAACCAAGCAGGAAACTAAATATTTATGATTGATGAACAAGTAATTACAAAGACACATCATTATGTTATGTTACATTGGCACATTCCAAATTAAACATAAATTCATTGTCCCAATGTCAGAGACAAATTGTCAACATTTAGAAAATAGGTTGGGCTGACTGGGGAGACTAGAGGCAAAAGGTTGGGAATCAGTGGGCCAGTTTTTTTTACATTGAGTAAGATTTTGATAAGGGGGAGATAATGAGGCTGTGTCTATACCTTGACAGCAGTGTAAATATCATTGTTTTGTCTTGTTTTGTATTCATTTAAAAAAACAGCTTGATTTACTGTACAGTGAAACACACAACACCACAGTCCACCTTCTGTAGTTCATTTCAATCAGCCCAACTCTAGTATTCCTCTATGTACATACACATATGTACAAATATAACCTCAGTCTGAGCCCATACACCAACTGTTCACCTCTTGATAAGAAAGTCACAGACTTTTTTCTGCTGATGTACCATCCACCCCATAATGTTTGGCTAGTTACTAAAATGAGATGTTTCACTGTGAATTTTATGGTTTTTGCTTTTTTTTTTAATCAACAGAGCCCTGGACACAACTTGGTTGCTTTTATCACAAGTCTACAGGCATTTTTCTTTAAATGAATGCTTATTTAGGATCACTTTTCACTTTGTCTTGCCTGTTTGAGTTTAGGTAGTAGAATCTGTAACGTAATAATAATAGTTTGGGACCGTGTAATAATGAAACATCCGGTATATTGTATCAAACAGCATTGTGTTGACTGGTTTGTACTGGTGTTGACCAGTAACGCAAAAAACACAGGTATCTTTCTGAAGTACAGTCAAATACTGTATATTGTGCTGTACAGGACATATTTTAACTAAGTCATTGATTTGTGTAGGAAACAGGTAAAGTAAAAGTTATCTAACTGCTGTGAAAATACACATGTTCATGTAGCTTAAAAAGATTAACAGGAATTTTTACTTGTTGGACCTAACTGTACATATGTGGCCACTGAAAATGAAGAGATGTGACTTTTGAACTTCTGACACCACAGGTTATGGTGGCTAGAGACTGGACAGAAAGAGAACAACTTCACAACTCCTTCCGCCACCATATCACTGGAGAATATACTGTAGATTTATAAAAGGCTCCAGTGTCAGTAGGTTTTGTGTGTGTTTTGTAGAAGGAGCCGAGTGACTGATTCACACAACAAAGTTAATAATGTGTTTAGTTCCACCTCCACCTCCCAGCCACCTCTTTGTCGTAACTACAGTCATTGGTCTCTATAGCTCTTTCTCTGTTATTCCAGGTGTGAGTTTTTCGCTCTCTGTGTCAATAAAAGTTTATTTATTCTATGTATAACGGGTTCTGGATAGATCTGTGGGGAAAGAGTGAGGGGGTTGCTTGGTTCCATCTTGAATGAAACCAGTAGTTTGTTGCCGGAAGATTCACCAAGGAAACTATTCATCAATAACAACTAAGCTTTATAGGTTCACTCTGGTGAATACATTTAAATTAGAGCATGTTAAGTCCAAGTATTATCCCAAATACAAATAATAGCTGCAAATAGCCAAGACTGCTCTCTGTACAGCTACAGGGTTCAAACAAATCAACTACAGACTTTTGCTTAACTTACTGGGTGAAACACTAACCAATAGTTCCATGTCTGTTAAAGTTCATGCTTCCAAATGGCAAGAAAACAGATCATCCACATGTCTGCAGCTCAACATTAATAAGGATAATATGAAGGACAATAGTTGTTAAGTAATTTAACTGGTTGTGAAACAGTTGCAGTAATAGCATAAATGTCAGCATCAGTGTCCTCACCTTTGATTAGGAAGACTAATGAGACATAAAGTGTCTGGTGTTTGTGTCACAGAGGGCTCTAAAGCTCAGCCCTAATCCCATGTTCACCGTGCCATCGTATTAATGAGATGGGATGCGCTCAAGGATGGAAAGAAGTCAGATTCAGCTAGGAGTCATTTTCCTGACCTCCCATTATTTCGGACAGAATTCAAAGAATCTGTTCAGGACACAGCAGATGTAAACAATACAAAAATTCATTTTATTTCAGTAAAGCTCTGGTTTTATTAGACAGTGGTAGAAAATAAGGAAGGGCAATAAAATATTGATTGAAAGAGGAAATCAAATAGAAATCTGAGCTGCAATATGCCAAAAAAGCATGCAAGACAAAGAATGTGGGGCATGTTTTCCTACTGTGGTCTAGGAAATATGCTCTGATTTATAATTTTTTTTTCGTGGCCAACAAAGGCTTCCTCTCAACTTCCAATTGTTTGATGTTTTGTGGATGAACTCCAATTAACCAGACAGGGCCCATATTTCAGCCGGAGTAGTTGGTGCATTTATTCCTTTAAGAGATATTGAGTTTTATTTTAGGTCTGCAGACTTTGGGATGATCAAAAACCTCCAAGTATCGGCTATGTCATTATGCAATCTTCTGAACTCAATTATCTTACAATTTGACTTACAACTACTACCAGTGGAATTTGAAAATCCATTACTGAGATAGAGTTAGACCAAACAAGGAAGGCAGCTGTACTGTACATGGGTAGAATTTATTCATCTTGGAAAATACTAAATAAACATTTTGGTTCATGGGCTAAACCTGAAAAATACCTACCAGACATTAAGTGTGGTCAGTGCCCATGTTGTGTTTGTGTGTGTGTTTGTGTGGGTGTGTGTACATGTAGGGACACTAAAGTGCTGAGTTATGCCTCCAGCGCTGTGTCAGTATTCTAATCATTTATTAAAGGGGCATGGGAATAAAAATGAGTGAAACAGTCCATGACGAAGGCAGATAAAAGTACTGCTCCTCATGGGCGGAGCACTTTGAACAAACTTTTTAAAACAGAAATTCTGTAGAAAACTTAAAAACTACCCGTAGATCTATCGAACTTTAAAACTACCCGTAGATCTATCGAACTTTAAAACTGTACAATCTGATTTTGGTTTATAGTTATACCAGTTGTGATTTGGACTGTTCATACTGTAAATAGATAAGCTGCTGCATTAGTTATACAACAGTATGTGTATAAGCTATCTGAATGTGGTAGAGGATGAGAAGTTGAATAGGAAAGGAATAAACAGATAAAACATTTCATCAGGGGAACAATGGCAAACCAAAACCAAATATTATTTGATTATTCCCTTACATTCATTTAGATGAACAATGTGAAATAAATCGTGGAACATAATTTGTGTGTGTTAGGCCACACATAAAGAATATTACATAACTGAGGATAAACGGAAAATATCAGGGGTTCTTATAAAAGGGATTTTGTGCAATTACAAAATCTATAAAATTGCATTCTGCCTTTAAATGCCGACATTTCACTGGTCATGAATCTAGACCAGTGAAATGTCGGCATTTAAAGGCAGAATGCAATTTTATAGATTTTGTAATTGCACAATTAAGGAATTAAGAAAATCAAGCCATATATACATGACAATTTATAGTGAACATAAGATTTTTCCAAATGACTCGAAAGTGGCAATACTGACACACAAAATGAATGATTCTTTAACGTTTCCATCAAACTTTACTGCACAAAGCTAAATCTGACCAAACTATGAGGACAATCATGCTTTATACCTGGACCACTTTACAGGCCTCAGGATTACAAAATGTTAGCTGTTGTTAATGCATGAAATAATGTACTGTATATCAGTGCAAGTACTTTAAAATTACATCAGGGATGATTTTGGAAGAGAAAGAACAGTGAAAGTATGCCTAAACAGCCACTGAAACACCAAGTGAGTAATTCAGGAGGGAGGCAGCATCTTGAGTGAAAAATATGTTGGTAATGTTATCTGTAATCATAGAGATCTCATGGGGGAAAATATATACATTATGTGCTGTGCGTGTGTGTGTGTGTGTGTGTGTGTGTGCACCTGCCAATGCATCTGTTTCCTCTTATCATTTCTCAGCTCTCACACTGTTGCCACAGTATGACAGAGACACCTCTGCACCAGTGTACTGTGGGCCCTCACCCTTCCATATAAACCTTATGAATATATATCATATATACGTATATATATCACCCACTTAATGCTGTACATGCACATACAAACTACAAGAAAACAAAAGAAAACAAGAATTATTTGAGAAATGTTGATAACCAATTAACTTAGATTAAAAAAGAGAGAATAGGCTGGGCACATCCTCACGCCAACAAACTAGAAATGTTTAATGTATTCAAAAACTAAAACTTTTGCAGTCTCATTTGAACCCAAATGTGAGAATTTGTGAGAGCTGGTCTGATGACAGTAATCAACAAACTGCTGTGGCTAAAAGCTAAATTCTGGATTGAGTTTAGGATGTAAAAACATGTGCGTCATCGATCTTGTATGGCTGAAGCAAACACAAACACAATGGTGTCTGTCAATAGGGAGAAGACAGATGTTCTAAATTAGTTATAACCTTGTAGTTATTCAGGTATTTGGGGAATTCACAACAGTTGCTCAGCACATTATACACAGTTTAATTAGAAATGTGTTCCTTCTAATATTCCTCTGAGACGTATGCGAGAATTTCATCAGGGATCAGAGCACAACAGAGGCGCGGAGGCTCGGTGAACAAACTAAAGATAATACACACATTCAAATACACACCACATGAAACAAACATCACATTAATCACAATATTATGAACAGTTTTATAAGATTGTAAAGTGTACTTTAATATTTGGTCGAATCAATTAATGGTGATAAGCATGATATAAGTATATACTTAATTAAATATAAATCTAAAGTATTCTTTGCCAGATTAAGGTCCTGCAGTCTTGTGAAAGTATGGGATAAAATGATGCAATGAAATACAGAAACATTTCTTTATTGGCATTTTTTCTATGCTGCTGTAAACAAATGCAAATGCAAAAACATTTTGCCCTTCCCCACACACTCACATGTCTTATATTATATCATAACATTAAGAAAAAACACACTTGTGGAAAACAAACCATTGGAACAGATGCGTATACCCCAATCTCATCAACACCGCCTGGTATAGATAGCAAACCCCCTGTGAGGAAGAATAGCTCAGCTGCCTGACTTGAAATGCTTCAAATATTCAGCCAGTCCTTCGCAGTCATGATACTTCTGAGATGACAACGTGTTGTTGTTGTGTGTTATTGTTGTTGTTTCCTGTCAGGCCAGCAACAGGAGGCCCTGATGTTCGGATTGGATGATACAGAGCCTTAGTGGTAACATGGCAAAAGTGTAAGACGGAGAATGTCTCGATGCCTCACCTACACAGCCGCACATAAACACAACATGCTTGTACATCATCAACATAAACACATTCACACACACACAGTGCGCGGTGGGAGCCTGAGCAAGACCAGATTGCATGTTCAGAGAGTGTCAAACGGTCAGACTGCTGAGCTCAGTGTGCAGCTGATGTATACTTCACAGGGAATCAAAAAAGTTATGAACCAAAACAAAGACACTTTTCTTTTCCTCAGGGAATGCAGATTAAAATCTAATCTGTGACAGTTAATAATGTAACTACAGTAGGTGATATATTTTGGGTAAATTATTTTGAAATTCAATCCATAAACAGGTCATGGGAGCTATAGGGCAAAGTGAGGAAAGGGCAGGAAAGTAATGAAACCCATGAAAAAGTTATGGGTTGAGGCTCAATCTTATTACCATCCAATATGGCAACGACCTCTGCCTGCTGAACTGCTGGCCCAGCATTATTAGTTAAAAGAAAAATGAAGCTCTCGCTATGCGTTGATGTGTTTGGGAGGGGGATTGTGGGTGTTTACGGTTGGTTGGTGGGCTTCAGCAGCCTGCATGCTGTTCCTTCCTCAACGCACACACAGAAACACATCAGCTCCACAGCAGAGATACTGGACGTCAACCCCCGAGCCTTTATCTCCTCTCTGGCTCCCTCTTCACGTTTTCTCATTCCACTCCCAATTAATCCACCCCTCCCACAATCCCCTGGGGGTCGGGGTTGAGAAACAACCCGGCTGGACGCTGCTGCCACACCAGATGATCGTCTTTCCCCTCCTCGCCCTGCAAGTTGCCCGGCCACCTGTCCGGTCCTCAGGTCCAAACAGTCTCTCACCTTCACACGCCGTCCTATTTCAAACAGAGCCTCGGTTAGACCACTTTCTGTTCTTCTTGCTTGACTTCTCAGCCATGCGAGTGGTGTGGATCAATGGATGGTTGTCATGAACTTCTTATCTAGCGCTATACCATTAAATAATTTCTAAAAAAGTCCTCCGGTACTTCAGTTTATAACCAAATACCTGAAAGATGAATGCCATCATCATTAGCTTTATCTGTAGACCTACTTAGTGTTTTGTATCTTTTTTTGGGAATAATGTTTTAGGCCATTTTTTTGCCTCTACTGGATAATGGTGAGAAGGAAAACAGGAAAAGGGGAGAGAGAGGCGTATGAAATGCAACAAAGGTCTCCTGCTGGAATCAAACCAGCGTAGTTTGTGGCAGGCGCTGCAACCATTTGGCTACCGAGGCGCTTTGTGTTTTGTGCAAATTAGCAAAATGAAATTTTGGCATGCTAACAGGCTAAACAAAGATGGTGAGCATTTTACTTGCTAAACATCGGCATGCTAGCATTGCCACGGTGAAGATGGTAGTATGTTGATGCTAACACTACACTAGCATGTAGTTTTCTCATGTTCTGCACCATTATCTATACAATGTTTTAACTCCTTTCTGTCTCACATTATCTCTGTTTTCTTTATTGCGTTCTTTTTTCCTGTTTTTCCATTGCTATTCTGTTTCAGTAATTCATTAAGGCATTATTTAATCAATTTTGTCGTGACACTTTCATTACTGTAATAAGCTGTGATTCATGTCTATGGGTGGGAAAAGGGGACAGACTGAATGCTAATGTGATGCATCGCCAAATGAGAGAGCAGCGGCGGGGTTGGCCGGACATGGAGTCCTACCATCCATTAGTCTCGTATCCTCTCGCTTTCCTTGTGGTTTTCCTGACAGAGCAGAGCCCTTCCTCCTCTCTGTGGGCCAAAGGTTTGGATAACTGTTTACTTGGCTCTGTCTGCAGGCTGAAACCAAAACATGAGTTTTATATGTGAGACGTGTAAATCCCCCTGAAGGGATATGGCAGCAATTAAATGAGTCAAATCATATTCATATTCATGGCACACACAAACAAATGAGCACAGCATTTGGAAATATTGCCAAGCGATGATTTTGCCAAGTTTCAAGGACAAGCGTGGAGAAAGCAGACTTCTGAAATACTTATTAAGAGTAGTACAACCTAGATTCAAGCATAATCTGAAATACTGTGAAAACAGAAAAAAACAAAGCAGAATGAAACCTTTGTACTTTAAACTGGGATTGATGCCAAATCCAATCCCATCACAGTAATCTAATATTAAAGTTATTAGTTCCAGTGTTTTCGAGCTCCGAGGACAGGCTGCGCTGACAGGAATTGAACTGGTCACGTTGTTGTGAAATAAAAAATGCTCTTTAAACAGCAGACACAAACGCACAAGCATGAATCTCTCTCTCTCTTTCAGCAGCAAATATGAGATGATGCATGACCCATAATCCGCAGGCATGAAGTAATCTGAGTGGATGTGCATTTGGATTATCAGTCTGGAACAGTCTAATCTGAAACACTTCTCAAACTGGTTGATTGAAGGGTCATGAAAGAGCTTCGGCCATGTGGAGACGCAGCGTATCGGCGTTTGCCTCGGTGTATCATGGGGATGATAAATAGGAGATTGTGTGTCACTGAGCTTTTAGGACCAACCAGCAGGGGCAGACCATGAGTTGTAAAGCTTCTGATAGATAATAATCTGTTAAATTAAAGTTAACTTGGTAGACATCTTGGTTTCTAGTCCTGAGTTTACCTCTTCTGTTGGCAGATATGAAGCATAACTTGTTCCTCTTCACATTGGCTGCTTTGTAGAGTTCCTTTAGCTGCTTCCACACCTTTCTCTTTGAGTCAGTGTTATTTTTATCATAATGATGCACTATGTGACAGCTGGCAGGTTTTCCAGCACCCTAAGATCACATGTAGCACGTGCACATATACTTCTCTGATGTGCACACAATATATTTATTCATTCTGCCTCATTATCTACACTAATAAATGTATTCACAGTTATCAGTGAACATATTTTAACTTTGGTGAACTTTTTTTAGTGCAGGTTCAAATTTTAATTTGTCTAATTCTTTAAATTATGACCTAATCCCTTCCAAGCTAATGACATTCATTTTCTACTTTGTGTATAGTGCTAATTAGCTAATGGGCTAAAATAGACTTGTTCCATGTAAGTAAAAAAGTAGGATATTTTTGAGAGTTTTTAACTGTAAGATGACATGTTCACAACACCTACAATTTTTCCTTCACCTAAAACCACCACAGTTTTACAAAGACAGCCTATTTTCAAAGCTTTGTTGCCTTTTTGCCGCTACTCCTCCCTGTGTCACAGCTGTGTGACTGACTGCATGTTCTATCTCTGATGTCAAGTCCGTGGGGATTAAACTCCCAGGACGAGTAGCCGCTCTGTTACGAAATGCTATGCTATGCTATGTTATTCCATCAGACCAGATGAATGCAAATGACTTCAGCTGCAAATGCTCACAGAACACATTCCGCACAGAAACACACACTTCGCTGGAGAACGTAAATGACTATGCTACACACTTTAACACAACAGTATGTGCATATGCAGACTTGCACACACGCACGCTCGTGCACATTCTTAACAGGGAAGATAATGGTTTCATCCATGTGTCTGTCCATTTGCTAATGTCCCATATGTGCTTGCTTGGTTTGAATTCAGCCCATATGTCTGTCTGCATTCTTCTCAGTGAGTCACAAAGTGTATGAGCATCCCTTGTGTGTAAATGGAGCATCCCAGTTAAAGGAGAAAGCCATCCTAAAATAGAATACTTGATATAATCAGTTTGTAACAGTTATTTCATTATTTCCTGTTATTTTGTAATCAAGTGTAATGAGCTTTTTTCATGCTTTGTCAAATTCTACTCAAGTCAGTGATTTAATTTCAACAAATCCTGTGAGCATGAGCTTCATCTGAAAGGATGATTTAAATATCGTTAGGTGGCCAAGAAATTGTGTATATTGAAGCACGACTATGATAATAGGCCTACTTTTTATTTGAAACACATTATCTGCCTATACAGCTACAGGAGGGATTTAAATGTCTGTTTTTCAAATGGTATGCAGTTGTTGAACACAAGGTCATAATGGCAACTTCAGAAAAAATCCCTTATTCATTCCTTTTGGGGGATTCATGTTTACAGTTCATTTTTCTACTTCTTTCTTTTTTACTGATTTTTGTCTTTATTATGTTTTTATATCTTTTTATGTAAATAAATAATGTATATATTATTGTATATGTTGTAGGGAAGGAAAAGATACAGCTACATTCAATAATTCAAAATTCAATTTATATAACAGTGTTCAAAGTTTATCTAGCCCTTCGAGATACCAAAGTTTTCTCAGATAATAAAGGAATATTAGCATATTGTAATTTAAAAAACATGTTTTCATTGACATGCAGCAGCACTGTTTCTAATCCAGTAAAATACTTCTTTAATCTATTCTTTCTGCTTGCCATTCAAATGCCAAATGCACCAATACACATAAAATTCAAACTGTAAAAGTTGTTGTTTTTTTATCTTGATTCCTGATACCTCATCTCTGCTTACACCAGATAATTAGCTCCACACCTTGTGGCATAACCTCCAAGTAATATTGGCCTGTGCTCTGTTGAAGATCTGCCATGAAGTTTTGTAATGACTTTGAATCTGATGTTACGGTGGGTTGAAAAGGTAAACAAGACACAGATCACAAGCAAAGGTTGTACCACAAAATAAAAAGAAAAGGCTGAACACACAATTTTGGGGCAGAAAATCCCTCAGCATTTCTTCTTGAATTAAATTTTTCTCATTTTAATTGCCCACTCTGGCTCCTCTCCTCTGCAAGTGTGGAGGAATGGAAGGGTTGTCTGACAACTCTCAAAGTTGTGTTAAATTGAAGTGGACAAGCCTGAACACTCAGCGGAGGCATAAAAGATGAGAAGCTTCTTCCCCAAACTCCCTCTTCTTCTTGTCTCCTAGAGCAATGTGGGTTGACCTAGTCCTAACTGTAGAAAGCATGGGTACTGAGCACAGACACAGTATGGCAGATTCATATCAAATAACACATGGTGAATAAAGTCACACTGGTCAATTTAAAGATGGTATGTTATAGGCTACATTCTGTCAACATATTTAAAAGCAAACATCATGATTTAAAGTATTTTATAATAACTGGTAGCATATTTTTCAATTGGTTCATATCATTCATTTTGAATATTTCTCACATACTTACAGCATATGCAGTCTCAGAGGAGCGATGTAACATAAAACTTGTAGAAGTCAGTGTAAACCAGGATCAATACAAAGCACCACAGAGTCCATTTAAATCATAAAGTTCATAGCAGAAACAATCACTTGATCTGTATCTTCAAACATTGATGACCATGATATTAGTCATCATAAACTTAGACTGAAAGTTAATTTTGACGATGGAAACAGGAGTTGACAAACCTGTATCACACAAATATCCTCAGCAGACGGGGTTTCCCAATTGTCATGGGACTTTATTTGTGCACATTTAAATTGTTCTGAGCACTTCAGAGGCCTCTTGTCCATGTTGGCTTAACATTTGAGATTGAACATAATCTCTCTGGTTCATTTCATTCAAGTGGTAGTCTGAAGTTGGTTCTTTCATAATTCTCTACACTGCGCATTGACTCTAGATAATCGATCTAATGTGGTGTAAGTAGAGTAGAGAACCTCAGAGTAGTTAAGTGGTAATTAAATTTTAAAGTTGCTGTGAAATACTGCAATTTGTATGTAAAATACCCTCAGAAATTGCTATAAGTTCCTAATGCTCTTTAATTTACAGTAATACATCCACATGGAAGTTAAGCTTCAATATGATGTCTACTTCACTGGTATTCACCGATCTTAACCCACAACCTCACCATTCCTCTCACTTGCTCTACAACTATCTTCTCTCCTGCTCATTTAACGTGTGCATTGTGGCTTGTTTTATTTGCCTCAGGAAAATAAAGACCAAAAGACCTCCCCAGAGCCCCCTTTTAGTTTGCAACAGGAATAAAATTGTATTGATTTGTCCATCAATGTAACAGACTACAATAAGAAACGGGTGAAAGCCTCCACCTAAACACTGTTAACCTTATTTTCATGTGATCAATCACCACAAACAGAAGGTATCAGAATTTGTCCTATTCTGTTCTATTCTAGGCCTGCAGAGTTACAAGATGAGTGACAACAGGGCAGCAGCAGACCATAAATTAGCCTCGTCTGGAGCCTGTTCCTTTTAACACTAATAGGAGACATGGAGGTCAGGAGGGTTGGTGCTTAATGAGGAACTGTAATAGTACATGAGCAGTTCCTGAAACATATGACACTTAATCAGGGCAATAAGGACAGGAGAGGACAGGACACGACAGGGCGGGAGAAGCCCTGGGAGCAAATGACCTTTACTAACCTCAAAGGATTAACTTTCATGTGGTTTAACAGTGTGTCTCAAACTCTGTCAGAGGAATTTAAAGATCCCCTCCAGAACTGTATTACAACCTATACAGTCTGCTTGAAACAATAATGGGTATGTCATTTATTTATTTATTTTTCTGCAAAAAAATCCTCCTTAAACAAGGCTTTTACTCCATGTACCTAATTAATTAATAAATTACAGAACTATGAATATAGTTCATATACATATATATAATATGCAAATTGTGTTTATTTCTAAAGTTTTCCTGCTGGACACGAGATGTCTCCTACTTATCCTAACTCTGCTACTGAAGTCCATTCTCAGTGTATGTGCACCAGTGGCTTCAAGTTTCTATATCACACTTGTATAAATTGGATATTGGACCAGAATTCACTTTTCAAACTATTTGTCATGTCACAAATCATGCTTGTAGGCCCGCTCCTTAAATCAGAAACTTTCCACTTTCAGCAGATCAATGAGATCAAGGGGGGCTTTAATGTGTGTGTGTGTGTGTGTGTGTGTGTGTGTGTGTGTGTGTGTGTGTGTGTGTGTGTATACCTAAATACCTGAGTCCCACTCCACTTGAGTAAATATCCCTCACCATCATTCACCATGTTAATACTGATGATTAATACACATGATTTATGATGCATTCACTAAAGCTCTGTTCACTCTCAACCACGTTTCCTCCAGGGTCAGTACCTCCTAAATATTCAAGTGAGCAAAATAGTTTTCACAAGAAAAAGAGAATTTACATGGGTGCTCTCATTTGCAACCCAGTGCTTGTAACTGTAACATCGCTCACATCTGCATAGCAAAGTAAATTTTCTGGTGATGCCTGGAGTCATGTTTGACTTGTATCAGACAACACAGGGATGTCAGATATAAAAAAAAGAAAAAAGAAAAAAAGTAGGCTGCCAGAAAAATAAACTTTGGGAGAAAATGTTGTGTACACACAGAATTTAAATCAGGAACAGTGGTTCATTAAATCCCCGTGCAGTGAAAGACAATTGCAGTCAGTCCTCATGTATGATCCTAACCATGACTGTAGAGTAAGAGTCCTCTTAAGAGACCTTTCTGCTCTCTTTATATAAGGTTATGTTGGCTAATGTCTCTCACATGTGCAGCTGGGGGTATAAGAACTCATTAATCTTTTAGTCTAGTCCTCCAGTCTAGTAGTGTGAATTTAGGCCATTCCAATATGCGTATGGATGCAGTGCCATCTGGTGGTGATACACGGTATTTCACCCAAATTGTGCAATTTCTTAATTTTTACTGTCCCACCGCCAACTGTCAGCTGTTAACTGTGATACTCAGGTCATTTATTATAAATACATTATTCCCAATCAAAAGAAATACTGGTTTATTTACAAGATAAAGGGAGGATCTTTAGAACACAAGCTTACATTGCTGCGAACAAAGAAATAACAAACAAACCCCTATTTGTTGAAGTTAAAAAACAGCTATGGAATTGTGTCGTTAAATTTAATCTAGTGGACAACTAGCTGCAAAATATTAACTTTTCCCCACCATACAAGAAATATAACCACCTACAATTCTAAATGTGAAGGTAAATAAGCAGACATAATGAATACAGTTAGACACAATGGTAAATAAGTTACCAATAAAACCATGTCTGTCCAAACAACCAACACAAGTGCACAAAAAGTACACAACCCAAAATCTTCTGTCATTCACATATACTGAACATTTGCACACACAAGGATTATAAGGAAAACTTGGGGATCTTCACCATATTCTCAGTTTTAGGGACTATGTTCAAGCTGGGTGATTTCAATTTCAAAAACATCCAATTTGAAATGTCTGTCATCTCCTGTATGCAACCTAAATTATGATCACATTTGTACATTTGTACTATGACTAATTCCAGTGCAACATTCAAATTGAATTGCTGTCAAGTTGCATACCTGTAGATCTGCTATTGCACCTGATTTCAACTTAACTTAGAAAACATCTGATTGTTCACATGATCAGGGAGACAGAAATAAAAAAAACAGAACTGACATACCTTTAGCTTTAGTGTAACACACAGCCTTTGACCTCCTTATAAACAAAGGAATAGTATGGTCTATAACACTACTCCTTTTTCACCTGCCCTGCGTCCTTACTCTTGTCCCGTGGTACACGACCCATATTGTAAAATTCTAAGTTTGGCCTCATGTCTGTGAGGTGGGCGAGCCGGTTGGACATGGCAAAGAAGGCAGCAATGGCAGCAATGTCCCAGGCATCCTCACGGTCAAAGCCCACCTCCTCCAACGACTGGAAATGCTGCTCTGTAATGGTGTCGCAGCGACACACGGCCATTGCGAAGTCAAGCATGGCCCGCTCCCGAGGTGACAGATCCGCATTCTCATAGTTAACAGTGACCTGGGTGAAAACAGGGAGGGTTAGACAGAGGCGGAGATTTATGTGTGTTCTGAAATATCTGTTGCTAGTATTTGACAAACAGCAACTTCTTGTCCACTCTCATCACATACTGTATTCCAACATTTTGCATACATCCCATAATGAGATATTTGACTGAAACCACTAGTTTAACCTATGTTGTGACTACGGTGATTGTGCATTATAAAAAGCAAAAAGGAGGGAGGAAGTGAAAATCAGTTAAAGATAATACCTGATCAGAAAGAGTGGGTTTCTTGGAGTAGATGCGGTGCAGTGCACTGTGGGATACCACACAGTAAAGACACTTGTTGTGGATACTGGTAGCCACTACAATCAATTCACGATCTGCCTTGGTTAATCTGCCTGGAAGACATTAAATATTAAATTAATTAGGAATCTGAGAATCTGTGTTGACTTTAAAGTTGCAACTCAGGATCTACTTGGAAAAGAGTCTTCAAAAGTTGGACTTTGCGGAGTACAACAGCTTTCTTGACTCAAATGTTAACCACGTTTCAGATTTGAGTAGGTTCTAGTTAACCGTTTAGTCAACAAAGTTGTGCTATAAAAGGTTATATAGTGGATTAAACCTGCTTCTTGGAATAGGCCCCTGGTATTCAGTGGCCACAATAACAGAACACCACAATCCCATGCAAAAGAAGCTTATAATGTTCAGTTTAGTAGAGACAGTGTGAGAATAATTTTGATTCTCATCTTCTCATTAAGGGCTTTTTCATCAGTCGTTCCTGAAAAGCTGAATCATGATAATGGGCTACTGTGTGCATATTCCACGCCACTGGTTCTTAATTGATCTAGCCTCAGGGGGCACATTTCTCCTTAGTCAATAAGTCACGGTTCACATGTAGGCTAATTAAACATCCGTTCAAAACAAAACAAAGGGCATTTGAGGTTTAAAACCCAACAAAATAAAAGGCAGAAAAACAAAAACTCCTAATACCCAATGTGTTGTTGTAATGACTACTTCTGTTTTATTATGAGCCTTTCACTATGACAACAACATCTCACCCACTCTGTGAGCAGTGTGGCCATCTAAGCATTTTGGCAACTTTTAAGTCGAAATAAATTCGGCACAGAAAGCAACACATGCTGCTTTACGCCAACAGCCTGAATGACAGCTTGTCTATTTTGTTTCCCAAGATGATATTTACCTGCCTCAACCAGCCCTAATTTGCCACAGCTCCGAACCACAATACCTGCCACTGTTTCAGCTGAAACAAATTCCCTATCACACCTGCCTCCTCATATACCACCTGCACTCCACAAGGGGGTTTTTATGCTGCCGCTACCACTGAAATGGAAGCAACTGCAAAGCACCACCCTGAAATATGCCACTAAATCCTACACACTGGTCCTTTAACACACAGATAGGAGCTCCACATCACTTTCATTGATTAAAAAGGATATTTAGGTCAAGCTGAAACGAGCAAATAATTCAAATACAATAGTAATGATGGCAGAAATTTCACAACCCAACTTGGCCACAGACAGAGAGAGAGAGATAGAGAGAGAGACAGAGAGAGTGATTTGCTCTCCAAGCAATCTAAAAAGCCCCATTTGAAAATATTTAATTAAAGCCAAATCATTACAGAAGTGAATCGGCATCTGGGGGGTCAGCAGCAAACGATTTAGTTTACATGGTACTGAGCCTCGGATCCAATAAACTACATTTATTACATGTACTCTCATCACTAAAGGCGACAGAGGAATAACTAAAATGTAATACTTGACATACTGAGAAACAGAGAGCAGGAAAGGGAGAGAGAGAAAGCCATCACTAACTGCTAAGCTAAAATAGTGTACTTATCTGAACTGAATGGACTGGTTGCACGGCAGACATTTTGACTTGTCTAAGCCAGAAAAAAACACAGGTAACGATGGCTCAGTTCCATTAAGTGTCCTAGTAACAGTGAACCAACATGTATAATAACAGGACTACCCCTAAGTGGTATGCAGCTATGATTAATACACCTGTGAGTTTCCTGCTGTGACAAAACATCTGCTGTGCAACCAGTAAACAGTGTGTAAACAACTGTGGGAATGGAGATGAAGTCTAAAAGGACAGTCAACAATGAGAGCTTGAGCAGAACTAGAGTAAATTTAAATGTAGTGCTATAGCGGGTAATTAGCCAATGTAATGAACAGATATATAGTGTATATATATATATATTGTGTCTCAAGTAGTGGTTTGTGGACATAGAATAGGCTATATGTACTATATAAATATAGTACATACATACTACATATAGCCTTTTTTTATTTTTTTTTAAATAAAGCATAATCAAACAATTTTGACATCACTAAGCACAGCACTGATTTAGGGGCCACTGTTCTCAGGATGCCTACAATTTCCTAACCAAAACAAACATAACAACACAAACACACACCTGTCTCTTTGTTCATGAGTTCATTGTAGTAAGCGAAGAAGGCTCTGAACTCTGCAGGTCTATGAGAGAGGACTTTGAAGACATTAGGCAAAAAGCCTCCCTGTAAGGAAACATACAGTTTAACAGGTAGTTTTTAAAAAGTGTTAATGACCAGTAGAGTTAAATGGGGAATTTTTTTTTTTCTACCTTTGACTCAACTTCCTCCATGAGCTCCACTATATCATAAGGAAGGTCTTTCTTGTAAGGAATTGGGAAGCGGCTGATTTTCTCCGGTGGCGGATCGCTGGAGTAATGTCTGCCCGCCGCCGCCGCCCGAAACACGCAGCCCGACCGGAGAGACGCCTGGACGGAGGACCGGAGAGACGCCTGGACGGAGGACCGGAGAGTCACAGGCGTTATTCGGGAAAAAGCACTTAAAACAGGACAAAGTAGAAAACTATTCCGACAACTTACAAACTGTACAAACACAGGGGGTCGGAACAACTTCGTGGCGAGGTTCTGCGCCATGTCAGTGAGCTGAGGCTGGAGAGTGCAGCAGAGCAGCAGTCAGTCCGGATAGTTTCCAGTCTTTTCACAAAGATTAAGGAAGTCAGGCGGAAAGTTGTGAGGTAGCGAGTTACTGATGCTAATGTAACAGTACAGTTTAAAGTACAGTTTATTCATGAGACAGTTTTCAGTTACCTGTTATTGTTCTGCAATAAACGCTGCTTATAGGGGTTAGGCTGTCATTAATCGTAGTAATCGTGGCTGCGTTTTACCTCCTGTTGTTTTTGTTGATATGTCAGATCAGATGTTAATAGTCCAGTCACACGAACCAATCAGAGGGCAGTATTGAGTCACGCCTCGCTGTGTATGCCCACCATTGGCCGTATATGGACAGAGCTTCCGGGTCTGAAAAGTGACGCCAACGCCAAAGTGTCTTGAAACCTGTATTCTATGTAAAGGCCAGCAGGGGGAGCTCCAATTGGCTGCAGTAACACAGTGATCCTATTCACTTTAAAGCTACATGAAAAAAGTTATTATATGTGTCATAAAATAGCTGTTGAAAACTTTATTAAAGACTATGTGGTACTGAATTGTGGAGTATGGTAGTATGCCGTCAACCTCCCACAAGTGCATATGGGTAGTTTCCCCAACTTTCACCGGAGATGACTGGGATTAATGGATAATCCGTTGTTACTGGTGAACGGAGCCGACCGTCTCCCTTCCCGGACTTCATCCTTCCATCCCGCCAACACCAAGCCCGCCAACTTACTCTGTGTGCTTATGATTATATGTCCAGCATGAGTTTCATGTATAAGGTTAGCTAACGTTGGATCCGACAGAATGAGCCGACTTTAGGGTCTCTGTCGTTAGTTTAAGGTCTTCTTCCAAACATTATGATGTTCATTTAGTAAATTATGGTCCAATTAAGGGTTAATTAGACAATAAAACTGTGTATGCTACCTTATGATTGTGAGTCAGTGAGTCTGTCCACCACATATGAAACTCAGATCAAACTTTCAAACTAGGCAGTGCTGATCATATTATCAAGATTATGTTACTGCGTTGCCTATTTCTCACGTAAAATCATTTCAGAAACATATTCTAGTATACTGTTTAGCTGGAATACGAGATTGTGTGTGACCAGACGAGCCGCCTTTGTTTCCTGCTATGGACAAGTCAAAACTGCACGGCCTCCAGAGCAAAACCAGTTAAAACATTATTTGTTCATTTGTCACCAAGTTAATGAGTTAATTGGTCACTTAGTAATGTTGCAAAAATGTGTTAGATTGTATATTTAATACTTTATTGTGAAGCACCACATATTTAAATATAAAAATGGCATCTTTTTTAGTTAGTAGCTGGAATATTCGAGGACTGAACTCTTCAATTTTTGGATTGAAGACGACAAGTCCTGAATTTATAGATAGTATAAACAACATTGATCTATACATGAAACATGGAGACATGATAACACCCCTTCAAACTGCCCAAGTAACTATACTGAACTGAATCTACCCTCTTTAAAATATTCCTACATAAAAAATGGAAGAAATTATTTGGTTTAAACAAGAATATCACAATTATATATCACTAGTCAAAAGAGGGAAACCTCATGTTTGGCTAACAATGATCAAAGGCCTTCTTGGAAACAAAGATGTTTATTTATGTGTATAATTCAGAAAAATATCTTTATGAAGTCCAAAAAGAAATAGGCAGGTTTACGTACTGCTCTGTGTTGGGAAATAGTGTCATTGAATGTCCCATATCAGACCACAACCAGATCACACCCAAAACACTACAAATGGACAGAGAAAAGTCTCACTGATTACACCAATGCATTTAAGAACACTAACATCCAAAACATGCTTGACAACTTTCTATGTAACCAATACCTGGAAAACAAAGATAGCATCAGATTTGAATCATATATTTACGAAACTGGCAAAAGAGTCCAAGATTAAATTCAATCAGCATCATATATAACCAAAATAAAACACCCCATAAAAAGACAAACCAGATATAGAGTCAGTGAACACAAAGTTGCTATTGAAACTGGGCGCCATAAAAAGGATGGCTCGAAAGAACAAACTTATTCTCTGCCAATGCCAAACAGCTTTTCTTTGCTGTTGACTCCTGTTTGGTTTTGTTTGGTGGATTGGATGATTGAAGACTGAAGAAACCAAAGAAACTTTAACAATTTACTCATTTACAAACAGGAGCCTCAGTAGCGTGTGGCACCTCCTCCTCATGCTGGTCACCGCCCTGGTCAAACACTGGTGTGGGGCGGCCTCCCAACCTTCAACCAGCGTTTGTTGCAAGTCACTCTGGCACGAACAGCACGCCCAAGCTGATCCCACACGTGTTCAATGGGGTTGAGGTCAGGTAATTCCATCCTCTCCACTCTCAAATTCTGGAAGAAGTCTCTGATAAACCCCGCTCTGCGTTGTCATCCTGGAGGATAGAGTTCGGTCCCAGACTGTGGATGTATGTGGGATTTCCACTGGTTGCAGAATTTCATCTTGATATCTTTCTGCATTGAGATTGCCTCCAATGATGACAAGCCTCATTTACGGGTACCAGAAGCTCAAACCAAGAGTCAATAGCAACAGCCAAAAAAAGCTGTTTGGCATTGGCACAGAAGATTTGGCTAATTTTTCATGGGAGCAACCGACATACTCATCTCTGCTGCCCATCCCACAAATGTGGCACCATTTAAAAGGGAAATAAACAGGCTTTCCAAAGGTATAAGATGTATTGCCAAGAAGCATTGTTACAACAACAAAGAAATAATCCACCAAACACAAATTTCCTGATGTATATAGTCCTCCTAACCGCCAGGGGTCCGACTATCTGTGGAGTGAACTGACATTGTTTCCATGGTTTCCATGGGGTGTTTGTATCACTATTTTATGTGGTTTACAACAACAACAACAACAACAACAACAACAACAACAACAACTATTGATAAATGGTTTAATTTAAGATTGAGATGAATATAGTTGGGGTTAGTGTTGTCTCTCTCGCGAGACCGTAACAACAATACTCCTCGCATCAACCACGTGAGGCGGAAGTACGTAACACGATGGTTGCGAAGGAGGGAATGTTTTTTATTCGTTAAGTGAAAACCATTTTGGAAGATAATTGATCGAAACAAGAAAATTAAACGATCACGGATTGGATATTACAACAGAAATGTTTTACCATGTAAGTGTGTGTATTATTCTCTGTGTATCCGCGGACTACACGAAGGTCTGTGGACATCACGATGTGATCAGTATGACGTTAGCTAACGTGGTCAAAACTTTTCCAAACCCTCACCACACTGATTTAAGTTGTTGTTTCATATGAATGCAGAAACACTACCAGACTTTCCTTTGTTTTACCGGTCTGCGGTTAGATGCAACATGGCGGCACCAGGAGGATCACATTCATTCATTCATAATCACCATCACCTAAAACAGTGATGTATCTTTTCACCGTTGTCTTGTAATGCTCGTACTGTTTGTGTTCGCAGATTTCTTTGGAGCATGAAATCCTATTACACCCAAGGTATTTTGGCCCTAACCTCCTCAACACCGTGAAGCAGAAGCTGTTCACAGAAGTGGAGGGTACCTGCACTGGCAAGTGAGTGGCTGCAAGTCTTTATTAACTGCAGTTATTATTAGTATTTTGACTGGAAGTGAATCTACATGTATTGGGTTTGAGCATATGTTACTAAAGTACAGTGATCTTCAAGCCAATGCCAGGGGAAGAGGCAGAAATTAACAAATGGGCAGTAAACTAAGGAGCACAGGACTCAATGACTACAAACCTCCAGCATCTGGACTCCCCAGGAACCTATGCCAGGATCCTGTTTGTGGACTTCAGCTCTGCTTTCAATACCATCATCCTCTGTTACAGGACAAACTCTCCCAGCTCACTGTGCCTGACTCCACCTGCAGGTGAATCACAGACTTCCTGATAGGAAGCAGCACGTGAAGCTGGGGAAAAATGTCTCTGTCGGACCATCAGATCTCCCCAAGGCTGCGTTCATTCTCCTCTGCTCTTCCCCCTGTACACAAACAGCTGCACCTCCGGTCACCAGTCCGTCAACTAAACCGTCTGAAGTTCGCGGATGACACCTCCCTCATTGGACAGGCAAGATTGTGGCTGACCCCTCCCACCCCGGACACAAACTCTTTGAAAGCAGGAGGCTGCGGTCCATCAGGACCAAAACCTCATGCCACAAAAACACTTTCTTTCCGTGTGCAGCTGGCCTCATTAACAAGGCTCGGACCCCCCACTGACACCGACTCTGAAACCCACCCTGTATATATGCATTACATGAATGCACTCCCGTTGGTTTTTCTACTTTGCACATTGTAAATATCTTTCCTGTACAGTTTTAGATCTTTCTATCTTTATCTTACAACAATCTTAACAAATGAGTAAAAAATATTCTGGTATGATTTGCCAAAAGATTGTCTGTGCCATTTAGATTTTGAAAACTGAAGGGTGTTTCAAACTTTTTAAACCATCATGACAACATGCATAACTTTTAAAAGCTTTACATTCTGCATTTATATTCCTGCATTGAAAAGTTTCACATATACAATGTTTTTAATGTATTTATGTTTCCCCCTCAGGTACGGCTTTGTCATTGCAGTCACCACCATTGACAACATCGGAGCGGGTGTAATCCAGCCGGGAAGAGGGTTTGTCCTCTATCCAGTCAAGTACAAGGCCATTGTGTTCCGTCCATTCAAAGGGGAAGTGGTGGATGCTGTGGTCACTCAGGTTAACAAGGTGAGAGACAGTACAGTGCAGGTTTACTGGCCACTGTGCACAAAACTGTTCCTACATGATGAGGACATGTGTAATCCGACATACTGTTTCCCTCTGTGATCTCCAAAGCTTGCCGCCACCATCATCTTGCAACACTGCGCTTCTTGCTAACATTTTCTAATGTCCTAAACATGTGCATTTACTTTATAAAAATCTGTATTTTTATTATAACTAGGTTTATAACTGGTTATTGTAATGACCAAAACTCAAGTTTACATATGCTTTCTAATTAATCATGTAGTTAACAGGTAAAATAAAATCTCTACTGTTGATCTTTATTACTGTGAATGTTCCTCCGGTGAAGAGTTTATGTCTCTGTAGTGGTTGATGGGTTTTTCTCTCGTTTGTTGCAGGTTGGATTGTTCACAGAAATTGGTCCAATGTCTTGCTTCATCTCTCGCCATGTGAGTCAACTTAACATCTATAGTTGTTGACTGAACTGGTTGGTCCTAATACGCTATTCGATTTATTTAATCATTTTCTCACGATAAACTTTGTTTTTGCAGTCCATCCCCTCAGAAATGGAGTTCGATCCCAACTCGAATCCTCCTTGTTATAAGACAGTTGATGAGGTAAGAATATTCATTATTTCTAAATATCAGCCGCAAGTTAAAAAACTTTTAGTTATTACTAAAATAAATATCACGTTCAATAAAAAGAATTGGTTACTCACTTTGTCTTTGACACGTTATAAACTTAAACACATGTAGAAACCCAGGTAGTTATAGTACACCTTATATGTACACAGATTTGGTATTTGTTGTGATTTGGCATCCCCAGTTTAGAGTGCAACACTTGATCATAAATGAACACAGTTCAACAACAACACAAGGCTTAGCAAGTCAGCTAATATCACTTACTAGTCCAATAGCGTCAAGGCCAGTACCCTTCTCCGGCAGCTTCTCTCTCTTCTTCTCTTCTTCGCTTCCTCTGTCTTCCTCTTTGGTTCCTTAGCCTCTGCCGTTCGCTATGTCCATAGATGCTGCTGAGCCCTGTTAGATATCCCGCTCACCTGGTTCTGGTTCTAGCACGACGCCAGCACTGCTCTTAAACAGGGGCGGAAAGGCGTTGGTGCTCTGAGCAACCAATCACAGGCAAGCTTACTAGCTAACAGCAGCTACATTTCCCAGCAGTTACTTCACTGACCATCGGGAATCTTTGTAAATCGCAGAGTTGAAGCAGAGAAACAGGAGGAAGTTAGAAGGAAAACCAGAAAACATTTTCTCCATAAAATATGATCCAGGTTCTTCAGAATCAGTGACGTTGTCGGTGGTGTGTGACTACTGTTGGAAAACGTTGAGCACTTGTTTTCCGACCCGGAGGCAAAAGTTAGATACAGGATAAGAATAGCAAGAATAGGCGTACAGGGTGTGGAGTGGGATGCAAAGTATTATGCAAAGTAGTGGTTAATGCTCCTTTCATTTTAATGTCGCTCAATCTTGAATTTAAGGATGATGGTTTCTTCTTTTCTTGTCAAGGACATCGTAATCCAACAAGATGATGAGATCCGGCTAAAGATTGTGGGAACGAGAGTGGACAAGAATGACATCGTAAGTGTCCGGCCATATATTGCACCTCGAGATTGGCAAAAAGAAGTAGAAAAAGATGTCACCATATCTCAGATGTTACACAGTAGTTTATAGAAGTGATGTATGTTAATTTACAGTCAACCAAAAACAAGCTTTCCCCCTGTTTTTCAGTTTGCCATTGGATCTCTCATGGATGATTATCTGGGTAAGTACATTGAGAGCATTGTCATATAGGTGGTGGATCTATATTTACAGGCTATATGACAGGCTTGAATTGATAAAATTCCATGCATAGATTTTTTTTTTAATGTCAAATTATTTTGCACTATGAACTAAGTTATAATTGTTTTTGTTTTTTTCTGTTTCATGATTAGTCGTTGAACTTGCCTTCTCTACTTTTATTTCCAGGTCTTGTGAGCTGATTCGCCCCAGAGGGAATTTCACATGTAACATTTTATTTAGTAGTCTAATTATTTCCTAATTGAAGAATGTAAGATTCATTTAAGGAAAGGCTTGATAATTTTTTTTTCTTTACATGTAATAAAGTATTTTTTATTTCTAATAAATTTGAATCCTTTTCTGTGTTTTAACTGTCACGGTATGTCATTGATAGTCATTTTAAATTCATATCGATTCAGTTTTGAGATGGGACAAAGAATCGGCCTGTCGGTGCAAAACATAAAGGGACACGTGAACGCGGACATTTAAAGTGCGCGCACGTCTCGTGGCCGTAAATACGTCAGCGCGCCCTCGTTCTTCCTTTCTCTCGTCCTGAAGATGGCGGCAGGGGTGAGTAAGATGGAGAGATGACCGGTGATGGCGCTTTCTTGTAACTTTCCTGGCACAATCCGCCGAAAATCTAGCCCATCTGCACTCTTGCTGTGCAGCCTTCCCCGTAAACAATGTCTTCGGTCTGTTAGGGAGCTGTTCTCGGGGTTATTTACAAAGAATTTCATTCAGAGTCCATTGTAGCTGAGGTGAGCTATTGCTATCCTGACGTAGCATTCACAGTGAACGACGCCCCTCTCTCGGGCCAGGCTTGTGCCACGTTACCTTGGCTGTTTTCAAGCTATGGGAAATGACTTTTGTATTTAAAGGATGTTTTCGCTTAACGTCGGTGCTTGTATCCTGTTTGCGTGGTCCCGAGGCTAACTCGTATTTGACTTAATTATCTAAAAGCAGTGTAAACTAAAGACCGTCTGGTTATATTGCCGGTTATGATAGTTAGCAGTCGTTAGCATTAAAACCAAGCTAAAAAGCCACGTGAATGTGACACAATTTTTTTTTTTTGCTTGAAGTGTGTTAACACGGTTTTGTGTAGGTTGTAGTTTTATTTCACAACTTTCCAGCTTCTCCTTGTTCATATTCCAGCTTGGTGCCTTTTTAAATGGTCTAGCATCCTGATTTGAATGGAATCCATTTGTGCCAAGAACATTACAAGACAAAGTGCACCTCACTTTAACTAGACTGGTGGCTTTATTTACCAAAAAAATCCAGATATCATATTGTATTTTAAAGAAAGAAGAACTACAATACAGGGCCAGGTACCTGATTTGTTTTGTTAGTGAGATGTTGCCATTAGAACATCCTTAACTTTAAACTAACCTGCTAGCAAGAATGTGATACTTGTATGTTTAAGTTGGATTTAAGTGTGTTCTCGATTGTTCAATAATTGCTGTGTTGTCTCCCCTCTTTCCAGACTCTGTACACGTACCCAGAGAACTGGCGGGCCTTCAAGGCCCAGATTGCTGCCCAGTACAGTGGCGCTCGCCTGAAAGTGGCCAGCAGCCCCCCTGCCTTCACCTTCGGGCAGACAAACCGTACTCCTGCCTTCCTCAACAACTTCCCTCTGGGCAAGGTTAGTGCAAGTTGGTTTAATGGGATTGCTCCAGTCGGGCAGCTATGCTCGCCTGGAAGGGGCCTTTCACTTTTTTTTCACAGTAACTCTTGTTTCATTGTCAGCAGTGAAGTCATTCACTCATCACTCAGTTCCTGCAAGTACTGCATCCATTAGCCAATTATCAAATGTATTTAAGTAGAAGGGCTAAAAAAAAGAAAACAACAAACCATGCTTGGAACCGCTCGAGTCTTAATAAAAATGTGCTACATATGCTCAATTGTTCAATCTTGTCATTGTTTATAGGTACCTGCCTACCAGGGAGATGACGGCTTCTGTCTGTTTGAGAGTAATGCCATTGCTCACTTCTGTAAGTCTCACATGTACCAATTAAATGGTTAACTTAAATGTGTTGTGTGCTATCAATCTTGGTGTTTATCCAAAAAGTCTACTTATAGTTTAAAATCTGAAAGGAAGTAGAGTAAAGGCCACTAGGTTCATCAGTTTCTCCATGAACACTTTGGGGGAAAACGCATGACCCCTGTCATTTTGACAAGGCTGTGTCCATCATGGCACCAAGTCTTAATCTGACAGGGGAAGAGAAAATTGAGACCATGTTCATCCCAGTCAACTCTGTTTCAGTGAGTAAAAGGCTGGTTCATGCAATGGGCACAATTAAAAGACAGACACTAGGCTACTGAGTAGGTTACTCTTTAAGACAGAACTAGTTTACAGGAGATCATGTTTTGGCTCTTTTTCTTGAACAGTGAAGAATTTGGGATTGGATCAACAATTATTAAATTCATAAATTCACTGGTCACTTTTTAATTGTCATAGTATCAGATTCTTCATTGTGGAGAAAACATGGTTCTGTTTCATTTAGGTGTGCCTGTAGGCCAAAGGGGAACATGCACAATGAATACAACCATTATTTGTCATACCTGATGTACAAGTTACATTTCTGTTACACTGAATGCAGCATTGTCAGCCTTAAACCAGTCGGCACTTGTAACTGTAACCACCAACCGTTTTAAGGGGAATGCATTAATGCTGAAATGCAGAGTAAATCCCCCGAAAAACCAAGTTGTTGGGGGTTTTTTTGTGTTTGTTTAGCGCACATAATGTAGAATGATATGAAATGATCATGACTCTAGAGATTTGAGTGATTTCTTAAACATTTTCCATCTTTCAACTACAGTGAGCAATGATGCCCTGCGTGGTGCCACTCCCCAGGCCGCAGCCCAGGTGCTGCAGTGGGTGAGCTTCGCTGACTCAGAGATCATCCCTCCAGCCAGCGCATGGGTCTTCCCCACTCTGGGAATTATGCAGTTCAACAAGCAGGTTTGCAGCTCAGCATTTTCTGGTCAAGCTAAAGACTTTAAGTGTGATTTGGTTGCTGTGGGGGAAGATTAGTGGCAGTTTCAGTTGGCCACAGTGCAGCACCCTGTAGTTGAGACTTGGCATGTGACCATGTAGAAGAGTTTTAAATATTGTCTAATCCTGCATAGTAATTCTTCTCTCGAACTGTCCAGGCCACAGAGCAGGCCAAGGAAGACATAAAGAGGGCCCTTTCACTGCTGAACCAACACCTGAACACTCGTACCTTCCTGGTGGGAGAGAGAATCAGCCTGGCTGACATCACCGTGGCCTGCTCCATGCTCTGGCTTTACAAACAGGTTTGACATACACACAGGAAATAAAGGTTGCACAAAGATGCACACTATGTTCATTCATTTTAACACTACTTGGAGCAACACTTAATCTCTTGATATTTGAGTCAACATCCTCTCCAGAAGGCCCTTACACCTCTCTGTCCCCTGTAGGTCCTTGAGCCTTCTTTCCGTCAGCCTTACACCAACGTGACTCGCTGGTTTGTCACCTGTGTCAACCAGCCCCAGTTCAAGGCTGTCCTTGGAGAGGTTAAGCTGTGTGAAAAGATGGCCCAGTTTGATGGTGAGTAACCAGCAATGAGATCAGATGACACACACAGTGCATGCGGTGGACTGCTGGTGCATGCAATTTAAAGGATAAAATTAGATGCATACTTTGTGTCAGAATTTTCAATAGTTTAGCTGGTGTGTCCCAAATCACATGTAACTAAATTGCTTTCAGGATGTTGTAAATTGTTTAAACAATAGCTTATGTTGCTGCTTTTTCTCACTTTTGGAAAGGGTTTGTTCTAATTAAATATCTACCCCCGAAACTCAAGTAAACTTTGCAGAGTTGTATTTGTAAATATGAGGAAATTAAAGGGTTGGCTAAAGTATTGCACTAAAAGAACTAGCTGTCATTTGACAAACACATTTTCTATTATTTGTGGTTTACAATAATTTAAATGAGTTACTGAATGACTTTCTGGGACAGAAATCCCTTTTAAACAGATGTCAAATTGCTGGAAATACTTGGCAATTCATCTCCCAAACTCCTAGCCAGAGTGGTGCTAGAGTGTGTCAACCAAAGCCAGATCATGGAACCTTTAACAGAAAACATGTTGTTCATTGTTATGTTCTCTTACTTCAGCCAAGAAGTTTGCTGAGATGCAGCCCAAGAAAGAGACCCCCCCTAAGAAAGAGAAGGCAGGCAAAGAGGCAGCCAAGCCCCAGGAGAAGAAAGAAAAGAAAAAGGAAGAGAAGAAGCCCGCCCCAGAAGAGGAGATGGATGACTGTGATGCCGTTTTGGCTTCTGAGCCCAAAACCAAGGACCCCTTTGCACACCTGGCAAAGAGGTAGAAAGATCTTTGTGCTTTCAGTGTATTAAGTGTTGGTTAAACATTGAGTTGCTCACAGTGCAAGCTGTGTGGTCTGCAGAATGTGTTTTGGGCAGTCACAGGGGTGTTCACCAACCACAAACATCCCCTCTTTGGGGAAAACAAGTGGTCCCCTGTCATTGGGCAAGGCAGTGTCCATCATGGCACCAAGTCTTAATCTGACGGGGGAAGAGAAAGTTCAGACCATGTTCATCCCAGCCAACTCTGTTTAGTGAGTAAGAGGCTGGTTCATGCAATGGGCACAAATCAAATCTTGATCTACAGTTTATTGTGGTATGGAAACCTAAATCTGTAACATGCATTAGGTTATGTACGCAGTCTGGCAGCAACTGTCCCTGAATTCTTTTTAGTGTTTCAAACACAAAAGGAAGGGGGTCAAGTTAGTGTTCTGGGGTAATAAAGAAACTAGTTACACTAAACATGTGTCCTTTTTGACACTCCACATCTTGTCTTTCTCCGTTAATATGACCAGATCTTTCTTCCTTTCTTTCTTAGCCCATTTGTCATGGACGAGTTCAAGAGAAAGTATTCAAACGAGGACACCCTGACAGTAGCCATTCCCCACTTCTGGGAGAACTTTGACCGGGAGGGGTACTCAATCTGGTACTGCCAGTACAAATACCCCGAGGAGCTTACACTTACCTTCAAGAGCTGCAACCTTATCACAGGTGAGACTTGGCAACAGCCGCTTTACCCAACACCTTGATCTATGAAAGAATTACTTCAGGGGTTGTGTAGTTTACAGAAGTTATTTTCCCCCACTTGTTTTTCTGTGGCAATGTAGTGGCTTAGTGGTTGGAAAGAAAGTGATTAAAGGAATTTTGGGCTTGGTCCTTCACATGTGGCAGTTCTCCAGTTCATGTGTTGGCCCAAGTTTCCTCCATTTGTCCTGGTTGGCTCAAATTGTTCCAGGGCGCCACAATATTGAATATGATTAAGAGAATTTGTAGGCTTCGAGGACTACTTCCTGTTGGCATTGAAATTAGATAAAAGGAGGATAAAAATTATGTAATGGATTCACTTTTTTTAAAGCGACGTAGAGCTGCTTCTCTTCCAATCAGTTGGAGTGGATTTGGCCTATATTTCAGTTTTCAATGTAGCACAGCTTTCATGGAAGTTCATTGTTGGGCAGCAACCAGGTGTCGCCACCCCCCCCCTCTTCGGGGAGAGAAGAATGATCCCCTGTCATTGGGCAAGGCAGTGTCCATCATGGCACCAAGTCTTAATCTGACAGGGGAAGAGAAAGTTCAGACCATGTTCATCCCAGTCAACTCTGTTTAGTGAGTAAGAGGCTGGTTCATGCAATGGGCACAGTGAAAAGAAACTACCTTAGGTAACTAAAATGTTGCGATATATAAGATCTACTCTACATGTGTGGCCATATCTGAAAAGACGGCTTTGAAGTTGATGTGGGGAAGGAAAAACGAGTCAAGTGTTCAATGAAATCCTTTAAAACAAGCATTGGGCAAAATATTGGGTACAATTGATATTACATGGTATGTTAATGTTTGTTATTGATTGATAAAATACAGTCAATCTAAAGCCCCTCGATGTTCTCCGCAGGTATGTTCCAACGCCTGGACAAACTCAGAAAGAACGCCTTTGCCAGTGTCCTCTTGTTCGGCACCAACAATGACAGCAGCATCTCTGGTATCTGGATCTTCAGAGGCCAGGACCTGGCCTTCACTGTAAGTATTTAAAAGGCTAAAAACACTTAGCACGAATGTTCAGTTTCACATCCCCACCCTGAAGCATTTACTGTCAGTTTTTAACAAACTGACTTTGGCATTCACGCTTGGACTGCAATGTTCAACAGAAGCTTCCTGAAACAAAATGTTACATTGGATGATAGTCTGTTAGTGGTCGGCCCCCTGTCATTGGGCAAGGCAGTGTCCAATCATGGCACCAAGTCTTAATCTGACAGGGGAAGAAAAACTAGAGACCATATTCATCCCAGTCAACTCTATCAGTGAGTAAGAGGCTGGTTCATACTATGGGTACAAAAAACATCCAAGCTCAGTATCAAACTTTGTTGTGTCAGACTGTAAATTAGCATTAATCTATAAATGTTTTTAAATTTTGACATTCCTTAAATTAACAGATGCACACAATTGGTTGTGGTACGTTATTAATTCATCAAAGCTGAAGGCAATTCACTCGCATCTAATTAATGCATTGTTTTTATTCCCTCTTCTAGCTGTCTCCAGACTGGCAGATCGACTATGAATCATATGACTGGCGCAAGCTGGATCCAGACAGCGAGGAGTGCAAGACCATGGTAAAGGAGTACTTTGCTTGGGAGGGTGAGTTCAAGCACGTGGGCAAATCCTTTAACCAGGGCAAGGTCTTCAAGTGAGAGGACACTGGGACAGCCTGAACGAAAGCACTCTGCGCTTCTGTTTCCCAGCACTTAAAACCTATGGACTCTCAGCCACCACGTGCTTACTTTACTGCAAGAATGACTTGGAAATGACAGTGTTTGAAGACGAATGAATTTTGTCTGTGGCCCCAAACTGGTTTTTTGATGTTTTGACCTGCAAAATAAAGCATTTTCCACAATGCCATCTATGGGACTTGATGTGTGTGGGGTCTGGCTTCAGTTTTGTTTGTTTTAAAGTTTATGCCTTTTGAGTGGCAACCCATCCACACATGCATTTCATTTCCTAAATGTTCTCCTAGACAGCCACCTTGGAAAAATGTTAATGGTTAGAATATTTCATTTGGTGCACGATCAATAAACATACTTGAGGAGCAATGCAACAACAGTTGAAAATCTTCAGTTTTTGACCTCCAGTCATTAATAAAGGGTAAGACGTAGTAAAGTTATGCAGGTTATTCACCACTCTTGATATCCTTTTGTATAGTACAACTGCACACTCTTGACCTAACCTTGTGGTGACATTCTCAACTAAATGAGGTCAGTGGAAAAATAGTCTTCAACTAGGTATCAAGTTACTGTTAATGTTGTAAATTGGTTAATTTAGCATGCGTCCCCACTGGAGAACGCTTTCTATCTAGACCACTTAAATGAGTCCCCAGAGGAGCAGCTGTTTAGCACTGTTGCCTCTCAGCTTGTGCTGAAGGTTGAGCTTATGCTGCAGTGCTCTCTTATTCCTGCAGAGGGCAGGCAAAGACCTCTCACTGGGAGGATGTTAGATGGAAATAAAATGACTGGGCTGAGTTGTGGTTTGCTCAAAGTAAGACCAGAAACTGAACCGCTTTAAACTAGGGGTTCTTGTTTTGATGTTTCTCCAAAGAGAAGCAAACGTGAAACAAATCTTTATAAAGAACGTGCACTTAAATGCCCCTGGAAACGTCTACAAGGGTCATTAACATAAAAGTTGTACTTTTTCCTCATGTCTTAAGTGTTTTGTCATATATTTTACCACAATCTCCAATTTAAATCTACTTGCGTGTTAAATGTATGTACACTGGAAATGAGCAATGATGCGATTAAACTACACAATTATTTATGTAGACAATGTTGCAATTCTTGCTGGATATTTAAGTTAGTCCACTTACAATTTAATGTAGTAAATACAGCACACAGAGACCGTATATTGTAAATGCATATTAGAGAATGAAAAGTTGATTTTAAACAAGTTATTAACTTGTATCAGGCAGATCTGTGATCAGAGAATGTGTTGTATGGTTTGACCACACCCCACTCAAATGCAGAAATGGCATGTTTCAGATGGTACTTCTGAAAGTTGGCATAAGAGAAGAAATGATTTTCCATTATAAGGGATCGACTGCATAGATACGACTGAATGAAGCTTAAAACTTAATTTAATTTTGTTTCTTTTCTAAGCTTGAGGAAAATGTTTCTGAGGCTTTATGATTTTTTCTGGTAGACTCCTGTTGGACTGATGACGAAGCATTTGTTTTAATCGGGCACACCCAACCATATTAAAGTTGGTACACTTTTGATCATTTGTTGACTGTTCCCACACCTGCAGGCTGGCTTATCCTTTCACTTCTTCTGTAACTGATTTCTTTGTTTGGTGCCTCATTGTGTGTTCTATATATACAGTAGCTGCAGGTAAAATAGGATACCTGGACCAACCCATGTGACTACAGTTTATATGAATCCACATTAAAAATTCACATCATCTTTGAATGTCAGTTTTCAGCGGTATAGTAATGTTTTTAACACAATCAACCCTGGTTTAATCACTAAATATGTTAAATTCTGAAGCTCAGAAGATTTTGGGTGGATCTCTTTTTCTCTCTGACACACCCTTACACTCACACACACGAGAGATACACAAGGAAGAAATCACATCCCGGAGTGAGTCAGATGTGTCATTTTTTCCAACTTACTAAGCGTGATTCAAGATCATTTTGGCGCAACCATCTTCCACCATAGTGTTGAATCATGGAGGCCATTTTAGTTTGTTCTGTGGTCTCATGGAAATCAGAAAATGGAAATGTTCCCACAACAGCGAAGCGCCCAAGTCCTTGAACGCATGACTCACCCATCCTGTGGATCGTGGTGGAAGAGGGTTGTAACTTGAGCAAATAACTCCAACTTCACCCACAGCATCGCAGCAGTTACAACACCGCTGATAGCTAACCCTTCGATTGCTGAAGGAGTGGTGTTACAAAACCCTTTTCATCATGTAATCAAATATGAAATGAATGTGGGGAGAACGCACACAGTTTTAAGGCTCTTGAGGGAAGCTTTCCATGCAGTGGCTGCAATATCAGATCCATACAATGTCCTGGTCCTTATTTGTGTTTAGTAACTTAACAGTTAAAAAGCTAAACTAAAGCAAGCCATAAGAACAATAAGCAGTCCTATGCCAACAGCAACTTTTTCTCTCCGAGCCTTGCCAACCTTACTCCCCCTGGTCTGTATTTCTCTCTTGTCTTGGCCACACACTCACTACTTCTTTTTCCTTCCTCTCTCTCAGTCCTTGGTCTCCGGACATTTTTCTATGTCCGTGCACAAGAAGGGGGGGCGGGGGGGTTCTTCTTAAAAGCAGTTGCAGCAGTAAGGATCGTTGTCGAGGGAGGAACACAGAGAGAGAGGCTGTATTGTTTCGCCACACAAGGTCCCTGTGTGGCTGTCAGCCCCCCTGTAGGAGCTTAAGGCATGGTATGCATGTGCTGAGCATCTGGTGGTGCAAGACACACATCTGGAAAAGAGTGGGGCGTTTTGGTGGGGGGGCTTGGAACAGCGAGGTGAAGGAGCTAACGCTGGGGAGTCCGAGGCTGAAATCCAACACAACAGAACCTCAATACATTGCAGATGCTATTGCTACAGAGGTTCCTCTTCTATGGGTTTGGTGACTAGAATGAGACAGTTATAATTAGACAGTAGAATGTGCAGGTTTTTTTTAGGACGTAGCCGTGGCCGCAAAGCCCTTAAATAGATATTTTCTTCCCCTTTAGACATGTTTACAGCTCTGCTACAGTGTCTGGGGTTAGAGACTAATACGAGAGTGTGTAAGCATTGTCATTTGGTCATAGGGGCGTCTCGAGGCGGACAGAAACAACACTCAAGACACCACACATATACAGTCCCACCCCCAGAGTTTTATGGAGTTTTCCTTAGACTCTAGTCTGGGGTTGGGCTTGCTTGAAAATCCTACTTACGCACGCACACACACACACTTAACTTGAGCAAAAAGAATGGGGGCAGGAAAATGGATCCTTAGTCAGCACTTGAGGGCTACTTCACGTTAAGCATCCTTTGCATTCGAGGTACAGCCATTGCCTAAGAATGGTAGACTGAATTGTGAATGGTAGAATTCAAGCATAGGATCGTATACAAGTCAACTCAAGTAAGGATTAATAGACAGAAAAAAGAGGAACTTTAAAGTATGCAAACTTTCAGTGGTGGTACAAATTCATATCTGCATACGTCGTGTGGGTATCTGTTTCCGTTAGTCGAGGAAACCGTCGTATCTTAGGTTTTGGAGTGAGGGGCGTTTCTTCTCATTTGTGCACTTGAAGGGGTGTGAGCTGCACATTTCTCTGTGGCACTAAAAGGCAGCATAGTAATTTAGTACTGGAATGGAATGACGGAGGTCAAAGGTGAGTCTGCTGAGGGGAAATAGCTGAAGAATGCAGGGAGAGACTAGATGTTATGATATAGCAACCAAGCAGGCAGGGCTGAATAACAGTGCCTGCGAGTGACATTCAAAAGTTGAAGTGGGACAGTCGTTGTTTAGAGAAGTGATTCTTGATTAGTAATTTCTTGGTAAGTTTGCGTTGCCCTGCAACAGAGGTTGCCAGTGTGGGAGTGGAGAGGAAAGTGTGTGACACGAGGGAGGAGAGGAGGAGGTACGGCAGAGGGAAAACAGACAGCCCCTGCACTTTTGGACATGAAACCCCAGAGTTGCTTCTGGCTCGTATTACCAGAATCTAGAGGTGGGGCACAAGGAGTGATGCTGTCAAACTAAGGAAAAACTAAAATACGCACTACCATGAGTACCAATTGTAGACATATTGATCACTCTCCTGGAAAACCATCTTCCGTAAAATATAATATAAAATAAGAATATAATAATACTAGGTGATTCCCTTTCTTAAATTTTTTGGTGCAATACTAACCAATGTTATTCAGCATTGAGTATTGGAAATATTGCAGATTACTTTGTGATTTGGGTGTGTACTGAAGGTTATATCTTCAAATTGGCCAGAGGCTATCCATAATCTTCACATGAAACACAAGTGCAACCGTCATAAATAGATACTTTGCAGGTATAATAACTAGAATCAGCACAGTTTAGAGTAACTTACATTGATTCAGTTCTTTTCAAGACATTTAATATACTTTCTTGCATTGTCCGTAGAGAAAGAGGCAGTTTAGAACCTGGATGAGCTTTTTCAACCAACAGATCCCCCGACCCTGCTTGTGAAAGGATGGATTGCCATTTCATGTATTGACTTGCTGGGGGGTTTATGGTTTACATCCCACCCAAAGAAAGAGTTGGAGTGTTGGAACATTTACAGCTATGACTGGAATGTGCAGCTCAGGAAGGTATCTGCTTGTGAAGCAACAACAGATGGGTGGTGAGACACAGGGAGGAGAAACTCTTGCAAAACCCTTTATCGCTCCCCTGAATCAATAATTCGGAACAGTTTATAGTGAGTGATTGTGAGATCAGTGTAAAGATATTGATTACTCACTAGGCTAATCAGATGCAAACACAGAGGTACCTGTTTTTCCGTCAATGTGTTAGTGCTACGGAGTTGCTTCATTTTCTGGGAGCTTATATGTTGAAACAATTGGGCAAATGTAAGATTTGAGTAACTTAATCACTCTGCACATTGTGATGGCAGTGGCAAGCCTGAACCTGTCAAAGGTGTTCCCGGTGTCAGTCTGTTTATGGGTGTAGTGTGCAGATATAGAATGACCACAAGGCTGCATTGAAAAAACAGGAAGGGCGGGGGATCATCTTTTCTAAAAAAAAACAAAAAAAACAATTACAAACTTTGTGTTACAAAGTAGAGCAGAGTTCCTTACTACGTTACAAACTGCTTTGTGGCATGTGATATTTATCCATACACACACACACAGGGTATTGCTATGGAAACATACCCGCAAGTACCTGCCCCCTTGCTTATTATGTTGCTATGGCAGCCATCCCAGAATAGTCTTTTTTTTTCTCTCTCCGTCCCTCCCTCGTGTTCGTGACTCACAGCTTGCAGTGGAAACCACAATTCAGCCTGTCTCTGATTCCCCTTTTTTGCTTTTACATTCTTCTTTGTACCAAAGAGACAGCTCGCCTCTCTGAATCATCACTGTGTGTGAGAGAGGGAGCACGCGCTGTGGGGAATTCCAAACAGATTACCAATGATGAGTTACTATGGTGATAGCAAATATCAGGCGGGGTGACCTGTGTGTTGTAAGATAGTGTATCTTGAGTAATGCACACTGTCATTAGCTGACTGGGATTTCTTTGTAGTTGTAATCTCTCCATGGATACACTCTGTTCTCAATGGTTACCTTAGGTCCACTTTGTTTTGAGAAGTCCCAGCTTGTGGTCTGCTTACTCGCAGGGTTCCAGGGGCAGGAGGGCACAAAATCACATGTCTGGTAACACGTTGCATACATGGTAGCAAACGATGCGTGTGGGAATTACGTTAAGGGTAAACTTTTTCATGATGTGGTGAACAGGAACATTATCTCTGGTTTTGTTTTAGTTCTGTGGTCTAACTCATTTGCCAAGAAGATGAAGGAAATCCAATTATCAGTGCTGATTAAATTAAGTCAAATTAAATTGGATTCACATACAGGATGAACCATTCCTTATTCACAGCAATTTTACAAGTCAGGGATTTTCCAATTATATTCAGTGCTTCAGTGGTCTCAGTTTGACCAAATTAAGACTGGAAAGAAACATTTTCATTCAGTTGACCAAGAATCTTAAACACAGAAGTTGTCAGGTTACCATTTAGAAGTTAGTTTAAATGTGTTTGGAAACTGGCAAAATGAAATTACAGTAAGCATCATAATGGCATTATATTATTATATATTATTCTATTGGATTATGAAAGTGGTGAAAGAAGTATTCAGATCCTTTATATAAGTAAAAGTAGCACTACCACACTGTGGACATCACTCAACTACAAGTAAAAGTCCTGCATTCAAAGTCTTCCTCTTCCCCCTCCTGTTCCAGTCATGTAGGAGAAACTACAGTGAAGAGGAAAACACAAAAGGCCCCATCTACAGTCAGTGTTTAGGTTGTCTGTTCTGGGCTACTGTAGAAACATGGCAGCCTCCATGGAAGGTGACCCACTCCCTCTGTAGATAGAAACGTCTCATTCCAAGGTAACAAACAAAAACACAACTATTCTTATTTTCAGGTGATTATACCCAAATGAGCACATGTAACATCTATGAATATTATATTAAGTTTTTTTCAATAGATCCTCATAAATGTTAAACAATGGACCTTTAAGTAGAAGTATGTAAGTATTAGCAGCAGAAAATACTTAAAGTATGATCAAAGTACTCATTCTGCAGAAAAAACGTTCCATGTCAGTATTTTACTATTATATATGATGTTTTTGGATTAATAATACTGATTTACTGCAATTTACATTTACTTACACTTGTGTTTATCAGTAAAATATAGATTCAAAATCACCACATTTGGAGATGCGTAGTTTTCACTGCACAGCAAGGGTATTTGCTGTTACTCTTCAGCTGTCACTATCGATAAAAGGCAACAAAAGCCCTTTTTAAAAAAAAAGTCCAGTTTGTAATATTTAGGAGGATATATTAGCAGATATGTAATAGAATATTATTATTATTATTATAGGTATGTATAATCACCTGAAAATAAAAATCATGTTTTTGTTGTTGTTGAATGAGCTGTTTTTATCTGCAGAGGGAATGGGTCCTCTTCTACAGAGTCCGCCATTTTGAACAGCCATGTTTCCATGTTTCCTTTTTACGACCACCTTAGTTTCTCATACACATTTGAAGCAGTATTCAGTTGGTTGCAATCTGAAACCTCATTGCTAGATGCAATGAATCTTACACACTGTTCTTTTAATGAATCAGGTGAAAGAGGCTGTGTTTATTTACATAAGACCTACAGTAATACTGTTCAAAAAAATTGAAATTCAGGTAATTTATTTCCAAACATTAATTGCCTGTATGCCTGTTGTGTCTTTTATTTTCTTATTTACTGCATTGCATTTGATAAAATTACAATTCTGCTCATTTTACTGCATTCACTACATACAATAAATGCTATGTAAATGATCCTTTAACAATGTGTGGGCTCAGTTATTTGATTTGAATACATTCTATGTTATCTCCACAATGTAGACTAAACAGTTGTTTCAAAAATTCAACCAGTGTGAATTTGCGTAAGTCACTGAAATGAAAAATAACACTAACTCAGGGATTTTTTTTTTAGATGTTCTTTACTGAACTAATCGGCCTGAGTTACGGACTCAGAGCAGAGAGATCAGATGCTGCAAGTTATCAAACTTGCATTTATCACTTTATACAGGAAGGAAGTGTGATTTCTATTTAGATTATTTCAATATAACCGCTATACTGCAAATACACTATTTTGGTATTGCGGTTTTCTATAAGTGTGAAAAAAAAGAGATCCTAATTTCAATGACACTACCTGTTTAAATATAGGCCAACAAAACCCAATGGTATTTAAATAAACATTAACAAGACCTGCAGTAAATATCAAAAGAGAAAAAAAAGGAAATAGACAAGACTACATTTTGTATTAATAAACTTGAAACAGTTTTTTGTACTCCTAAATTTTGCAGTGTTTTTGACTTTAACAATAGTTCATTCATTCATTTATGAAGAACACAAGCTGAATCTGTAGTACATTTCCTTTGACATTCTTCGACACTGACAATGCCTCTTTGACAATGTTTATCTGACTGTGTCTTCAGCTTCGGCTGCCCAGACACTTGTCACAATATTGACAATGTTGCATTGTATAAAAAAATCTAATGAAGTTGGTTTACGAAGAACTCTTCTATTTACACAGAACATTGTTTGTGTTGTGAGTGCTTGCTTTTAACAATGAACTCTCCAGGACTACTAAAAGACTTTTAAGTGTATTGCCATTTTCAATCGACCACAAATGCAGCAAACAAGATCAGTTTCAGTGAAAGGGGGTGCTTTGAATAGGTTTGCTGTTTATGAAAATCGCTGTTTTGTTTTGTGATTACAGACAATGAAAGTTATGCTCATCGCTTTAAATCACTTTTATTTTGCAGAACAGAGATATATCCCACAGACACCAGCATTTTGAAAATGTGACGCATGCAATTACAGAATTATTGAAGGTTACACCCATAGCTATATAGGGTTACACCTTAAAGTCCGTGCAAAATAAAATGTGTCACCTTTAGTAAACATAAAAAAAACAAGATAAGAAAAAGAAAAAAATAGCAGCAAACATTGAGTTACATTCTCAAATGTGTTTTGGAATAAAACTCTTCTATTGTATCGCATGCTCTCACAAATTATCTTGATGACTCATAGAAACAGGCCATTTGCCAACTACACTGCTCGCATTGTCTGAATTTAGGGAAGAATTTCAGTTGATAATTGTGACATTTTGCAAGAATAATACAAGGATTTTCTCTCTTTTGACCAGATCCTAACCTTTAACAGCTATTTTCTAAACTATTCTAAACTCCTTTGGGTTAAAAACCCTATTGAAATGTGTTCAGATAGTCCTTTGTGTCTGGTTAAAGCTCTGTTACACAATCAAATGCAACTCCCACCCATCTGGCTCGTATGCCTATAATGCGTAGAGCCAAACAGTTGCTCAAGAAAAGCTGATGAAATTTAAATAATCATTAGATTCAGGTGTTGTGTCACTGTTCTTCAATTGTATCACAAGTTACAGTTTTGCTAAGGCCAGTGCCATGTGACTTCCCTCATCCTGCGATAGACATTAATCATAGGCACACGATCACAAACACACACGCAAGCACACACACACACACCCACACCCACACACAAACACACACACACACACACACACACACACACAAACACACAGACATTCAACCGTCCGTCCCCATCTAATCCTCTGATTTTCCTCTTCTTTACAGTCTGAGCTTCCCTGTTCTCATTGTAGCCATGGGCCGTGAGTCATCGTGCGTCTGAGCCAAGCTATTTGCGCTGGTTCACACTGGCTGACACACCTAGGACCAGGAAACACACCCATTCCCACATATCCTTGTATTCAACAAGAGTGACCTGCCACAAAGCTGTGACAGTCAGAGGGGATTCAGTTTGTAAAAACATGCACTGAATGTGCAAAATACCCGGGACATCTCCCCAAAGTTTAGTTTGATCCCTGTTACACAATCCATATGATGACTGTCTTAACGCTCCAACTCTTCTTCTTACCTTTGTTTCTTATCTTATCTTGATCTCCAACTCATACTGCCGATTGATTAAGATTTTATAAGGTGAATCAATAACTTATCTAGATTCACCTCATCAGCATGAGAGCGAGCTCTTGAGTAACAGTGAAAGTGCATAAATACGGTCATTATGAGTAGTAAAGAGTATGCAGCAGTGCAAGTGTTTACTGTGGGCTTATTATGTGCCCGTAAACTTTTCAAACCTGCAGAAAAGTTGTTGCGCAGCAAATAGTTCAGACAGGCATCATTGCAATTCACATGTGCAATTCTCTAAACTGAAACTGTTCTTCAAAGGCAACAGCAGCCACACCTCGAGGCAAAAAAGACAAACATGAATGGAACTAAGTAAACAGGGGCAGTAGCAGGACACTGTGTGAAGAGGGTAATGATCCTTTCCACCAATTCAGGAGCACAGTTCAGTAGCTAATATAATAGAAATCTTTATTGTCCACTCACATGGAAATTCATAACAAGGCACATGGTGTAACTTTCAAGCACCAGAGGGTTACTTTTTAAAAAAAGACAACATGTAGACAGTATAAATGATCTCTGCAGTCAATAGAATAATGTAATACATGTTTTCACCTACTCATTCACAAAATATGTCTCCGGAAACCTGCAAAATGTGTTTTATATTAGGAATATTTTTATTGTCGGTTGGCACTGTTTATTTAAAACACTGTTACAGTCCAAAGAGTAAAGCAATACCACGCTTCACACAGAGTTCTTTAGGGTGTCTGCTTATCTTGCACATGGTTGGGATTACTCCTTCACTTTCATCTCATCATGCACACAATTATAGATAAATAAATGCATTCATGCACACACACACACACACACACACCGACACAGTGGGTCTTCTTTATGTTGAAGAGCTACACCCTGTTTTTGAGAGAAGGCAAAATCAGAGCTCTCTTGACCCATGGTAGTGCAATGTGTTTATATTAAAGTAGTGATGTGTGTGTGTGTGTGTGTGTGTGTGTGTGTGTGTGTGAACATGTATGTCTTTGTGACACGCCCTGTTCAATCCCTACCAAGCCGCAGAGTAACTTCCTCTGTGTTTGCTCTGCTCCTTCCATGTTGTTTGCTATTTCACCTCACTGAATATGGCTGTGACATGTTGGTGGTGGGGTGTTTCAAGGACGCTGTAACATTGCTGAGAGGTGAACATCCTCTTCCCATGTGAAATTGGCAAAGCCCAAACATATCATAAATCAGTGATTCCCAACCGCAGGGACTTGTATTTTAGGGGTTAAGACTATTTGACTCATCTAATTAACAAAAAAATTAATAAAAAATAAAAATAAAAAAATCTCTCGAGGTTGTAAATTACTATTCTAAAATACATTTTACAAGTATAGAATTCATATTTTATCAGACATTTTTCATCCATAAACCAGGTCTCATTTGCTGACCCCATATTATCCATAATCCCAGCCTGAATTTGTCTGAGGCACCACCCAATTTGACTCTGTCTTAACCGCCCATGTCATTTCTTCCTTTCCTTTTCCACCACGCTGAAACAGATGCAAAAATTCAACTTTGTATTCTATAACTCCAGTGATCATTTACAATGTTTTCAGTTTTTTTAAACAAAAGTGTGGAAAACAATATTTTTTAATATCGGAAGTAAGTTAGGAAGAGCCCTGTTTGATTTGGCTCACCCCGTGTTAGAGCTTGTATGGATCCTTGTCTCTGTGCAGACTGAAATGTGCGCAGCAACAGTTTCGTGAGACAGGAAAACCGATTATCATTCAGTATGGCTTTAATGTATTTCTTGAAACAGTTGAAATATCATCTGGCTGTCAGAGGATCAGTACTTGTGACCATAAGGAGAGTTTCCCTCTAAAGAAAGCTTTCATGTGACACTGGCTATTACAAAATTATGCAGTGAAGAGAGTATGGTCTTCCTACTGACAATTACTGACATTACTATTACAATTGCTATTTTCAGTTCATGAATTGGTGGAGGAAAATAACAAACTATATGAAGCATGCTTTTAAAATATTGAATACATTTTAAAATCCAAAGCAGGCATAAAGTTATTTAACATAAAACAAGCAGGTATTACAGTTTGGTAGGACTTGGCTCAGGGTGGGCACTGTTTAAACAAAAAACTTGTGTAAATACACACTTTGCCTTTTGTATGTAAGTAAAGGACTCACTCCTGAGTCACTTTGTTAATGATAACTTTGTGTCAGTTTGTGTGCAGTAGTTTAAATGCTGTAATAACATGTTTATGTCATTGTCCATCATATGATACCCATTTTGTGGTGTGTTACTCTGTGGACCTCATTATTATTCTAAAATGTTTAACAAAAACGTATGAAAATAAATTGTAAAAAGTTTTTTTTTATTATACTGCTATGCTGTTCATTGTGAAAGCATTTATGCAAGGCAGTTAAAGGCTGCCTCTTGTGCATGGGTGTCAGTTGGCAACAGTGAGGCGTGTCACTTGTCTTGAATTAGCTTGAAACAGTCAAAATGTTATCTATCTATCTATCTTTAGTTTTTAAATTATTATTAGCTACTGATATGGAGCAGGAAAACCAAACAACAACTCCAAACCCATGACAATTTTTTTTTTCTTTTCAGCCACTGCTAACTTTGACAGTAGAAGTACTTCTGGTGAAAACAGTTCCAAAAGCATACACTGCTGGTAAAATCTCGATGATAACTATAGCTATTTAAGGACGTTTCATGTAGCTATTTTATATAAATTAACATTTCTTTTCATTTTTTGATGCAGTAGTTAGTTTTCCTGTTGCATGTCATTGGAGCTCCTATGTGAAGTAGTGGGTGGTCCCACAGCCGCTGTGAACCACTCCCTCGCACCGGTCCCCTCCCCAGCTTTCCCCTCCCTCTGTAAACCAGGAGCCCTACCCTGCTCTCTATCCAACCACTCTGCTCAGCCCAGAGGAGCAGCCACACAGAAAAAAAGTTAAAATCAACTCAGAGGGAGGGAGAGAGGGGGGAGAAAACGCCCTGGAAACTTGGTTGATCGAGAAGTAGGAGAACAGTGACAGAATCTTAACAGACTACAAAGTTGTGACTGGAAGAAGTGCTTTTTCTTGGGCTGGGGATAAGGGGAGACGTTTTCAAGGATGCTCAAGCCCGTGTGAGGCTTCTTGGGCGCTCAGACTGCGCACAGGTAATGATGCCCTTTTTTCTCTCTTCAGACTGAAGTTAATCCTTATTTTAAAACTGTGTTCCTGAACTTTGTTGCCAGCTGTTCTTTTGCTTCAAACTTAACTGTGCTTAAAAATAGCAAATCATTTAGAAAAACATTGCCAAAGTTTAAACAGCTAAGCATCAAAACTGTCAAAGTTATCAGTCCAGCATTCCTGTAATATTCCAATGGGCACGTGTAGTGAGTGTGTGCATCAGTGGTAAGATAAAAATGACTTATTCCTGCTTTATTGTATGTGTTATCTCCTGTGGTATCCTATGGTTTTTCCTAAAGGGAAGTTTTGCGATAGGGTTTTGTATGAAGAGAAAACAGGTGTGTCACCTCACTGTTTTCTGTTAAGGTATAAAGTAGCAGTGATTTAGTGTGAATATCATCATAAGTTTTAAATACTGATTTAACATAGTGCAGGACATGAGAAGTGGGTGTGTACACACAGCTACCACATGAATGCAGACTGCGGACTTGACTGGAGTTGCGCACTTCACTTTTTCTTTAACTGCACTCAAAGGTTGTTATCCAAGGTGTGTGTAACTGAACTTACTGTTGAAGAAAGAATATTGGATATCTTTATACGACTTTAAAAAGTTTAAATATTTTCGGAAATAAGAGGCAACACCCCAGCTCAGTCTATTTGAGTAGTAATTTGACTATTGTGCAACGTGGATGTCCTTTGCATAGACATTATCCCTAGTCTTTGGAATAGCAAACTTCTTTTTTTACAGCACTGGAATATTCCGCATACTAGATGAAAGATGGAAGTGGCTGAAAGATAAAGTAGTTTCATTGATGCTATCGTTCAGGTGTGCCTCTTATCTCTCCAATGCCCTTGGCTGAGCCTTAGTAAAGGTACTTCCCTATGAGAGCCTGCAGCAACAGGCTTGGGTGTGGATTCCTCTCTTTCACCTCCCTCCACCCCGTGCCTTTTTTTCTCCCTCCCTTCTTGCTTCGCTGTCTTCTCACAGAGGCACACCCTTTACAGCAAAAAAAAAAAAAAAAGAAAGAATGAAAAAAAAAAACCAACCCCATACAGTCTGCAAGCGATTGTTTAAGTGGGTCCCTGCAAACACATCCAAAAGTCCTTCAGGGGCATCCAGGGGGTTCCATCAAAATGAAAAGTACTGATCAGAACTTTTTCTCTCCCTATACACTATACTGTAGTGTGCTGTATAATTATCAATCATTTGGAACTGTGAAAATCTCACATATGGGCCTTTTTAATGCAGTCTTCTTTTGTTGAATGCACTGAACTTATCTGATGGTTTTTGATATGATATGAATCCGTTTTTTGAACAAGTTATAACTCCTTTCACGCTAATGTTACATAAGAGAAAGGTGGGGACTATCGCTGTTGCTTTGTACTGAGAAATGTATGTTTACGTATGACTTAGTTTTTTAAGTCTTGGGCAGAGAAAGAGTTTTCTTTTTCTTGTACCTTGGGTCTCTTAACCTGGGCTTCAAGCCAGGGTGTACAGGGGAGGAGAGATGGGGGAGAGGAGAAGGAGGGAGGAAGACAGGGAAAGAGAGTCAGGGAATGAGTTAGTGAGGGGGATGGGCGGGGCGGGGGCGAGGAGGGGAGTAATGGAATGTAGTGGTTTGGAAAGACAAGCTAATTGAAACCAGGTTTGAGGCATAGAGGGGGGAGCTTAGACTTCGCACATTTTGTTGAAAGAGAGAAACCTATTTTATCTGCCCAAAAAAGTTGAGAGATTTTTCTGCCTACTTATGTATGAACATATTATGTTTTGCTTGCATACACATTCAGAGCACAAACGCATCTTTCCAGGTGTGGTTCAAACTAGAATCATCACATAAGTCTGGTCTGCTTTTGACATAATATGTTTGTTGAAGTTGAGGAAGAGGCAGATAAGAAATCCAGACCACATGTAATCTTGTGTTGGATCTCGGTTGAAAGTCAAACTTGCCTGTGTAGTTGTCCTCCGCAGCTCCCTCCTGCCACACCCAAAAATCATTTCAGTCTAGTGTTAGGGAGAGCTGCTCGTCGCTCTGCTCTGCACAACTTCTCATACAATGCACACCTAACTCATGTTGAGTGTCTCATAGCTGTAAATGTCCGGCATTTCTCAAATTGCTCTTGTCGAGGTGATTGGTTGTGACACAGACTGCTTGAAGAGGGCTAGAAAGTGTCTGCGTAGTAGCATTTCAAAAATTCATGTTATGCATGGTGATGATATGACACTAAGTACTGTATTATGTACAATACTACTATAGATGTAGAGTCTATGTAGAGCAGGCAAGAGTATGGTACTTATACAAATATAATAAATATGGAACATATAATGGAACATATATTTCAAGCGTTGAAACTGAACTGGTTCCTGACTGCCTGCAGCTAAAACGCTTGGCGAACAGGGCCTCATCTTGGCCTGGGGCGGATTCTGTTTGTCTAAATACTTGCACTATCCACGAATGCAGCAGTACAGAGGCTACATTATGTTGGAACCTTAAGTAATGTAGGGCATTTGAAATTCCAAAAGCCACACTTTTTTGAAGAAATCCTGAAGAGGCTTTATTGATCAAATCTTGCTAAGTTATCATAGACAACATTAGCAATCCACGGTGCCACTCACGCTGATTTTGTTGCACTTGCCACCCATGTGACAAACAGCACCTTTACTAGTCTGAAGAACAGGACATCCCTCATGACTGTTTGGAGTCTTAGCTTGACTGTGTGAAGATATTTATCACAGTGCTTTACCAGAACCACTATATACTCTTGCCCTGTTGACTGACAGCCTAGGCGAGAGGAGTGGTGTTACTCAGCCGTGCCACTGTAAAACGGAAAGAAACTGGTCTCTAGCACACTTCCTCTGCCGTTTCCTCATGGGTTTGTGAGTGGGTGGCTGGAATGAGGGACAGTGTGGAGAGGCGAAATGAAGGAGGTGGATGCAGGGAATAAGCTGAAAGAAGGGAGGGTGATTGCAATCAAACTTTAGTTTATTTTTTTTCACACTTGGCATTCTTTTAGAAGCAAAGCAGGACTCTCGGACATCCTGAAGTTGCAGCAGACTGACTGAAGTCCCACCTTAGAAACTTAAACAAAACAATAGGGAATTTGTAGATACACAACTCTGAGACAGTCCCCTAGCTGCAAATAAACATCTAACGGTAGTGTGCGATTTTAGAAAGTCTTTCTAGGCAATCCACCCAGCAGCCACTCCCTCCTTATCCATCCAGTGCTGGTTTGGAATGTTTCAGTATGTCCTCAGTATGCTCTGGGTAGCACCTATCATTAGCATTGCTTGCCTTGTTGTTGGGAAACAGTGATTTTAAAGTATGATGAGACATCACAAGTGACGCATAATACCTCTATAAGTCACACCCATACATATGCATGCAATTCAGACTTGTTTATTGTAGCTTCAAGTTTGGTGGGACTTTGTCAAGCAAGGGATTTAAAAAGGGTGTGAAGCATTTTTCTGATAATCCAATAACTTTCACCCCTGCTCTCCGACACATCTACAATACAAAAACCATCCAAAAACAGTAAATGTTACATGGCTGAAGCCATTCTGCACAGCCTACCTGCCCCACTAACTGTCTGGCCTACACCCTAACCCCCACAAACACTGTTATGTTGTCCTGTGCAAAGAATGACACGCGGCATCTGTTACAAAACTCTATTTGGAACAAGGCAGCCAAAATGTCAGGGCAGCAGTGCTTGGAATGTAAATTCAGAAATACATTCAGCTTTGCTTAGGTTTTCTTTATCTGGCACAGGATATTCAAGGATGGCACCCATCACAATCCAACACTCTCTTGCTATAAACAACTCTGCAGTACTCTGGTGTGGTCTAAATGCTAAGCATGAATACATATCCTAGCTTATGCTTCAAGCCCTACCGCTAAGGAAGTCTTGTCTATGTATACATTCTGCTGCTATGGTTACCATATAGCCCTCCATCTAACCTTCTTGTCTCCTGCTCCTTGATTGTTTTTGCAATTGTTCTTGTTCAAACAGCAGCTGTAGAAGACTGAAACAAACCCGAACCAAGACAAGTCGAGCAGTTACATGGCGTGGCATACATAATGTTGCTATGGATGTCTGTAAAGCTCTTTTGATGGGTTATTTATCCGGCAGAACCTTGTAAACTGTCCTTTTTCTTTCTCTCTGGTGTATCTAGTTATGCCAGTTCAAAATTTGCATCCTCAGCTCAGTTATACTGCAGCTCTGCTTTTTATGTTGTTAGTAACTCAATGTTATTGGTTCTGAAACTGCTGATAGGCAACACCCTAGGATCACTTCTCATTTCAGAACTTCAGCTACAGCGAAAATGTTTTGTTTTCGTTTTTGGAAAAATTTTACTGTATTCTTTTTAGTTTATTTTTGCATAGCCTAATATTACATACAGTGTCTAGTGGGATTACTGGCCCACAGTGGCAGCAGTTTGTGATGCTAAGTTCTTAAGAAGACAAGGAAAAACTTGAAAACCTTAGCGCATAAGGAAAAAATGGAAGAAACCCAGGGAGAGGAAATTTATAGTGAGATCCTCCCTCCCTGGATATCTAGGGCTGTGATAGAGAACACTGAGTAATGACAGGAGTCATGAGTTATCTGATACTCATCGCCACATACAGCATAGACCCTTTCTTTTAGTGTCCTTATGTGAACTTGAGACTTAAATATAATTAACATGAAAATCAAGACATAGCTGAAGTGTACTCTCACCCCCCGGTCTTGTTTGTGATCTCTTACAGAATTTTCTTCAGTTTTTCCATTTTGTGCTCGACTCCTGCCAAAGTCACAATGGTTTAATCAACAGCAGGCCAAGTTGGCGTCAGTGGGCAGGCTTTGGTCTTATGCAGGACCTGTGGTTTGGTTTAGGGCTATGTGGACTATGGTGTGCAGAAAAGAACCATTTATTTTGACGTGCATTCCTTTTATGTGCGTCACACATGCATGTCCTATCTGTGTTTTTGAGAGAAGAGTGAACCTACACAGGGGCCTGCTGTGTCTCTTTGTGTTTGTTGTGTGCTATGTCAAACTACAATGGAGATAGAGGAACAGGGAGTCTATTCTGTTTTGACAACATGACTGATTTTGTCAGGGCTCCTCTCTCCCTCTTTCCGTCTATGCAGTCTTTTTTATTTGCTCATAATCAAATCTTATCACTCACCAGCACTGCTGTGCCTGATTCACTTACGACTGAGCTTTAATCTTTGTCACACCGCTCATGTTTTCTGTTCACCAAATTGATTGAATTTGGTAATCAACCTGATGGATTGATTACAGCCACTTGGTTGTGACCTACTTAAGCACAAACTATGACAGTCAAACAAATATGGGTCCTTAAGGCAATGGAAGGGTGGGGTAGAAATGGATAGCAGTGCGGTGTAGACTACAGTTTGTTGCATCTACCTGGTGCACAGGTGGAGCCAACAATGATGATGATAGTGAAGGTGATAAAAATTATGAAAACAGAATCTGCTCAGCCAATCCTGGTGCTGCTTCTCAGGGTTAATTTAAGAGCTTGTATTTCAGGGTTCCATTAAATGTGCATATCTGACTGAATGTGGTGTTCTTGTTTATCTGAGCAGAACCTGGATGTTGGGGGGTGTGGTGGATTGAGTGCAGGGGGGTGGGCACTCAGGCAGGGTGCAAGGTGGGCGGCATAAAATGGAGCTGGAGTCAGAGAGAAAGAGGACATTTCTTTGGAGTTAGTCACTGCGGGGAGAGGCCGGGCTCCCTTCCAGCTGGCTTGACGGCTCTATCAAGGAATGTGTGTGACTGGAGGCCTGGGTGGGGCTGTGCACTGAGCTGCTCCCTATGCAAGCACAGCACAGAGGCAAAGCGACGTGATCTGCCTCGTGGACTGTGGCGTGGTATTTCTACCCTGGCATGTGTTTGTATTTTGTTTCTGCACTGTTGGTGACCACATTTCACCTTACTGTGCATGCCGGTGTGTGTGTTTATGTATGCGGTCTCACCAAGGTATTAAGACAGGTGGGGTGGGGCAGCTTATTTCTTATCATTTGAGTTTGTATACTCAGATATGGCCATTGTTAAAAGACAAATTCTATCTGACATTCCCTTAAGATTGATACTTGTGTCCTTGAAAAATGTACCATTGTCATTCAGGCAGACATTTACCTGAATGACTCCTGACATGGCAGTCTGATTAATATATCTCTGTAACAAGAGTATGGCCTGGAGAGTGTACACAGCTGCCGTGGTGCAAGTCTCCCTACACAAACATAATGACAATCACGTACTGGCTGGCGTTTAACTCAGCTATGTGTCATCTATTATAGTACTGGACCAGTTCAAAAAGGCAATAAACAACAGTATATTCTCATGCAAAACTTTAAAGTGTTTTACAAACTTTGCACCAATGTCGCTGATTTCAAGAGGCACTTTTACTCATGTTTTCTCTATTGTACTTAGTGTTAAGCATAGGTATTTAAAGTCAGTTTATAAATGGTCTCAGAGTCTCACAAACACAGTAATTTGGCAGACTTTTCACCAAAGTAGTGAGCAATTTAGTTTATTGAATTGGGGAGGACTGGGGAGGGGGAGGTTAATGATGGGTTTGAAGAGCCTGTCTCAGAAGAATTTTTCTGAGGGACATGTTCCCACCGGTAGATGCCTGTCTGTACACACATCAAGTCTGGTTCTGTTTGTACTGGGACTGACAAAGAGAAGGCTTTGTTTCACAATATGTCGGTGGGTTGAAGCAATAATTCTAGTAAGTCCTGTAAGATTTTGGGCTAGTCACAGCGGGTAAAAGTAAGATTGACTTGGAATGCAGAATGACACTTCAATGATGATACAGTATAGTTGCAACAACCATATTTTATTGCTATATGGTTTTATGCTTTACACCTTGGCAATACCATCTTGTCTTACAGTCATCACTCAAACAGTGACAATGGAGCATTCACAAGGATATTTTATAATATATTTCCTTATAGAACTGAACTGGATTTGTTTCTTCTCACAGTTTAAACTTTAATCAAACTAATCTGAATCCTGGATATATTATCTTCTTATTTGTAGAGGTGAGGGCCACACCAAACAAGTAGCTGAATTGATCTACTTAAAGGGTGTCTTTTGCATTATTACTTGCCAGGGTCAATACTGCTACCATTGGTTGGTTAATTATTAAATACTCGTTATTGGTTATAGAAGGTCCACTGAGCATGTAAATGCCATGAGTAAATCCTGAAGTTTATGTTGCCTTGTGTGTCATGTTGGGGCACACCTCTTAATGCAACAGTGGCTTATATGTAAGGAATATGTTATGTTAACTGAAACCTGATGTGTTATTGCATTAGACAGCAGCATGATGAAATCAGAATAGTTTTTTTTTGTACCACATGAGAATGGTAGAACTTCCTGACATTAACCTTAAAATACTTGTTATTTAAGTCATTTTTAATCTAATCATCATTGTATTTTTCTTTCAACAGAAGTCAAGAATACAAAAACCACAGCAACAGACTGAAGCCCTTGGCCTTGCTTGAGCAATCCGAGGTAAGTGTCCTTAGACATAATGCAAGATATTCACACAACACATCTGTTACTGGTTGAGTCAAGGAAAGGAAACTATATTTCTTATTACCCATCACTCCACTCCAAGGCCAGCTAGTCAGTGTCACCCTAGAACAGCATTCTATTATATGGCCAGACGCCAAACCTCTGTTGGAATGTTTGTTGCAAAGCCTCCTTTGAACCTGGAAGGTCATGCCACCTCCATTCAGCTGTGAAAGGCATGCCTTGTGGAAACCTGACACTTGGCTGCTTCTGCTCCCTGTGCCTCCTCTTTGCACCCCTCCTTCCTCCCCCAGACACCACCTGTTCCACTCGAACCCCTTTTCCCCTTCTTATGAAACAACCCTGTCAAAAGACTGCGAAGCTCATGCTGTTTGAACTGTTTGTAATCGGCAGTTGGGGATGATTTATTCCTTAGGAGTGGAGGGAAATCCAGCTAAAGAACCAATACCAAACCCAGACCGTATGCAGGCCGATGACAGGCCGTAAGAGAGGCGTATCCAGAAATGTTCTGTGGTTGCACTCTAGTTAACAGAAGCTTTTGTCTGGCTGGCTGTCTCCGCGTCCCCCCTTTCCCAACACACATACCAGACCATAATAAAACATGATAGATAAACAAGCTTGTCTATTTCCCTTTGCCCTCACTGCCTCCATGGTTCCCTTCAACACTTCTTGTAAAAATCTAATTTTGTGTGTTCGTCAAATATGCTTTTGATGACATCACTAATCCAATTTAAAGACATGTGACATCAGGAATGTCACTCTCAAACATGTCAGAGAAATGAAAGGGAAATAATAGAGAAGAGGTTGATTGTCATGTTGCCTGATCATTTTGAGTCACAGGCTGCCTCCCTGTCTTATGATCGCAAGAACAGAGGCTTACTTATTTAGCATCTGTTTACAACACAATCCATATCTAAGCATATGATCTTCATCAAGTTAATTGTTCCTCTGTGCTCCATTTCCAAAATAGGATATGCTCTGTTAGGGCATACGTGAAGCTTGTATGGGTTCGGGTTGGAGGTGTGGGGGAGGGGGTGGGGTGTGTTGTGTTGGTGTGGGGTGGGGGGAGGGATCCCTATCTACAGCGTGGTGTTGTGAGCTTGTAAGCTTCTGAGAAAAGTCTTCCATGATAGCCCTATATTTTGATTCAACTCAGCTGTTTTCATTCCCCGTTACTGTTACCTTATAGGCTCACATTCCACACAGCAGTTTCACAACCATCCCATTCTCACTTGCTATCTTGCTTGCTTTAAATTTTTTTACCATTTCCTCCTCTCTCCATCTCCCTCCCTCTCTGCAAGTTCCTTCCTTCCCTCCTATATTGCTGTGAGCCCCAGCTCCTCCCGGAAACTTGCTGCCAGAAATATGTCAAAGCTGTGAGAACAAGGGCAGCTCAAATAGTTCGCTCTCGATCATGGAGAGCCTTGAAGCGAGGGTACACTGTGGGATGAGGAAAATATGTTTAATATTAAAGGTAAAATATATGAAAATAAATAGATGGTTGGAGAGGGAAAACAAACAAACAGAGAGAAAATAATAGTTGTGTCCTGAGGTTGTGCCTTTGAGTAAGAGATGGATAAATGAATAAGAAAATAGTTTTCTCTCCCTTGCTCTTGGGTAATTTTTTGGTGAAAACAGGCTGTGAGCCTGTTTTTCCTTCTAAAAACTGAAACCAGCCAACAATAATATGTGCCTTGTTTGAGAGTTAAAATGCTTCATATTCTCTGTCCCTCCCTCTCAAACACTGAATAGTTATATGCAATGTCAATAAGCCATGAGAAGCATGTGGAAAACAAGTGAGGGAACCAAGATCATGTGAAAAGTTTGTCAGCTATTTTTGTCCGTTTTCATTGAGTGAAAGAAGAGAGGAGGTGGATGTGTAAAATGAGCCACAGTGTGACCCATAGGGAACATACAAATTCTTTTGGTTCAGTTCAAATACTCTGGGGCTGGGGTGAGAAGGGCCGAGTTAAGATACTATAACTGGCGGTGTCAGTTGACCTGAGTAATATTTGATCTACATGAGTTAATTGGGTAAAGCGTCTTTGGCACTGCAAACTGCCTTGTTTGTCCCCTCCATACTCACACATTTCAGCTGTGTTTGATGCATATAATTTACAGATACTGTAAGCCTTGGTAGATTCATGTTACTTGCTTCATTTAAGCCACACTGACACAGACAATGAGAGGGAAAGAGGATAAGGAAAGGAAGAAAGAGAAAGAGAGGGGGGGAAAGATCAGGTTGTAGATGCAAGTGGTTGGCATCATCTTTGTCATAAACCCCAGCCATATCTCTGGTATTATCACTCTCAGTGGCCCTTGTTTTTGAGTTCTGAGAGTCTGCAAATGGCTATTTTAGATAGAGGGCTTAATATTACCTCAAAGAATTGCAAGTATTTTTCAGTATTCCCAATCATGCAGGACCAGCCTATTTATTGACTTGCGTTAATTGGTGTATTGGTGGCTATGTGTCCTTGGACAGGGTCCAGCAAACTAGGGAGACCAGTTTGCAAATCACTCTGCATTCCAAACTGTCTGTCAATTAATGCTTTCTCACACACACTTTGAGAAACTTTCACAAAAATTTTGTTTTGCTAATGTTTGAGATACAATTATGTGAGGAGACAAGCAGCTCGCTCTAAGTCACACACACACCAACACAGGACTACATGCACTGTTTCATCGAACCAAAACATCTGTATCATCCTCTTCTAACCCTCACATTTGTTTAAAATACTGTATATTGGCAGTGTGTCAAGAGTGGCAGATGGCCGTTGACAGAGTCTTACTTGTTACTGACCCTTCTGAAACAGCTGTTTCTTTATCTTTGCCTCAGGTTCCTCTTGTTCCCAACAGCTTGCTGTTTTGCAGAGCAAGATAACAAGCTGTGTGGTAGCTTCAGTGAATGAGGAAGGGATCTATGACTTACTGGTGTAATTATGTTATTTACAGTGGTGCAAAATAGTATGGAAAAAATATAATGTCTTTATCCAGACGCTGAATTGATATTTCCTCCTAGCTGACTTCTTAATTTGTTTCCATCGCCGTGCTAGTTGAGGCAGTTTCTTAAAAGCTGTCCTAGCTTGTGGTTAAGTTTATGTCATCCAGTGTATATGTTTTTATTAGTGTATGATCACCTGAAAATAAGAATCATTGTGTTTTCATTACCTTAATAACAGCTACAGTAGTTTCTCCTTAACGCTTAGAAAGTGAGTAGTATTCAGTTGGTTGCGATCTATAGCTGACACTAAATCCTACACACTGGTCCTTTAATTGCACCACCACAGTTTGTTATACATTATCACTGAAATCTGACCATATGCCATTATCTTAAATAGTAGTCTTGGAGGCCTACATTTCTCAGGGTGGAGATAGAGCTAAGACAAGTCAAGTGAATGGAAACAGATCACACAAACAAAAGAAGACACTTGTATACCAACCTATGAAGTACTTAGCTGACCAGAGAGAAGTCGTATATTGCAATGGGTATGGAGCAGTGTAATACAACTAGTAAAAATCCTCTATGCTCCTTTTCAAAGTTGATCTCTTGTCCACCCCAGGCAGCTCATCACCACTATGACTCATATCCTGTTTCTTTTGTGCCATCCAATGGATAAGCTTTTGCCATTCATACTGGCTGAATAGACAATTTGCTAAAACTTACTGAATGGCTGCGCAGTTTGATGTGGTAAGCTACACCAGGCAGCAGCAGAATGATTCTCTCATTGAAATGACTGTGGTCATACAGCTTTGTCAATGTCTCATGGTGAACTATCTTTAAGCTAAAGGTTTCAGTACCACTGACTGGTTGCTCTTGGCATGATCGATTCAAATTCTCAAGCACTGCATTAAAACACAGCACATTGAATGACCATTACAAAAGCAATCTATGCTGTTTTGGATAGCAGACAGCTTTTTCTAATACAGTTCCACTAAAAATGATCTAGATTATATGTACTCAGTGGGCCCTCTGAAAACTGAATTGCTGATATATGAATTAAACCAATAAACATCTGAGTAGCTATTGTTCAGGTGGTAGAAAGGGTAGTCTGTTAATGTTAAGAATGGTGGGTTGATCCATGATGCAAAGTATCAAGACACTGAACACCAAATTGCTCCTTGTGTATGTATGTAAGGTACGTTTGTAAAGCGTTTGCCAAGTACATGCAATGTAAGACATGAAAACCATTTCTGGCTAGTTAGAGGCACATGAATTAGACAGCTTTGTGTAATTAAAGGTGTGGGTTGTGGAGAGTTTGGTATTAATGAAACAATGGGTTTTCTGTTCCAAAGAGGCGAGTGGGCAGGACTAGACAGCATGTTTGAAGAGGCACGTCTGTCAATGATGTAAACAAACTTTATTATCTCTGTGATGGTTGCAAAATGTGTTTACTAGTGTGCACATAAATATAGACAGTTATACAAAAACTAAGCATGCCTGTTAAATTGTCTTGATGTGAGCTGATGGAAATATAATGAATTGTTGCATCATTTACTTATTAAAAGATATTCTGTATTATGTCCAGAAATATCTAGTAAGTATAATTACCACGACCAGTAAGTAACATGATATGTTCTTTTGTATTGCAGAGTACACCTTAAAAGTGATCAACTTTGTGAGGCAGCAATACTCTTACAATAGTACTGTTCACATGCATTTTTGTTAAAGAGAAAGGATGTGCGCTAACATGTTGGTGTATGTATTACTGTACATTTCTGCACCTCTGTGTGTGTTTTCATAAGGCAAGGCCTTACAAAGCTTTAACCATCATTGTTCTCTCTATTGACATTGGAGATGGGGTGTAGGCACAGGATTGGGCTGCTTTCCTCAGGGCAGGGTGTGGTCTGACTCCAACCAAATTTCCAAAACACAGAGCACTCAGAAGGGAGGGACCTCATGGTTTGGTGTTTTGAAGGGGGTAGAGGCTATGTTGTCTGAAAGGGTTTTAACACCATCTAGTGTTCACTATTTGGTCTTACAAACCAACCCTTCTCACAGAGTGGCATTAGTTAATGTTTAATTCAGGATTTGTCTTAATAGTAAAAAAAAAGAAAAAGAAAAAGAAAAAAGAAAATTTGGTCTGGAATCAAGTTACGCATTTTCGGTCCTCATTTTTTTTCTTACTGATGATTATTATATTTTCTTTATGCAGGAAAACCAAGACAGTTTCCATCACACCAGGGCTTAAATAGAGGAAAGCAAAAACAAGGTATTTTACAAAGTTAAACTCACAATAAAGCTCTTGTGCTTTCTATATTTAATCCTGTATACCTTGATGCAAATGCATATACTTTAATCTCTTGCTGGATACTTTGTATTTTCTCTCAAATTCTTTATTTGCTGTTTATAGATGGCTGAAGAAGAGGAAACCAGGGAGGTGCTCTTTCCAGATTGGGAGGGCCCAGACAAAACTGGCTTGACCATTGAACAGACAAGTGGAGGAGAAATCTTTGTTAAAGAAGTGAAAGGAGAGTCACCAGCAGCACGTTCTGGAAAAGTATATGAAGGTACCATATTAACTTTTTTAAGTATGAAGTAAGATTGGTCTCACCTACATAATGAATAATCCCTAGTATTTTTTAAGAATTAATACTTTTTACTGCTGTCTCTACTTAATTCATAGGCGACCAGATTGTAGGTGCAACTGTCTACTTTGATAATATGAGCTCAGAAGAAACAGCTGAGCTATTGAAGACATTGAACCGCCACAAGGTTGGACTGAAACTACAAAATAAAGGAGACAAATCCCCATGCTGCTCACCCTTGAGCACACCATGTCGTTCACCAATGGGAACCCTGACATGGGAAGGGAAGACCCGGTTTGGAGGTTCTAGTCCAGACATCATCCTTGTAAGTTCTTATTAAAAATAATATATATCACTAATTTGTTTGTGAGGAAGCTATTGAACAAAATACATGGTATAATAACTTTTACATGTTGTAAGCTTTCCTGTCTTTTTCTATAAACAGAGTGGAGATGATGAGGACTATAAGAGAATATACACAAAAAAGATTAAACCAAGGCTGAAGTCTGAAGACCTTGCAGAGGGAGTAGATGTTCGCACAGAGCGGCATAGCAGTACAAGCAGCGATGGCAGCACAATAACCACCATCACCCGCCGCATCACTACCTACACTGTGGAGATGCCAAGTGGCATAAGTGAGCAACTTGAATTTTCAAACCCAGAGTTCAAGGGGCTAAGGCACGAATCTGGAGATGGCTCTCCTCGTATCAGAATCTCACATGGCAGCCCCTCAGGTAAAGTGGGAGCAGAAGAGGGAGTTTTTGAGTCAAGCAATGTCTCTTACACTGGGCCAGAAGTTAGCTCCACAGAGACACGCTGGGGTAGTCGGGGAGTTCAGACCACAACAATTACAAGAGAGGGGGAAAGAGGTACAGGTCTTAAGTTTAAAGGGCCCAACTTTGGGGTTACAGGCCAGGGAGGTTTTGAGATCTCAAGAGGGAGTGGAGAGCAAGGAGATGGCAGCATTCAGGTATCAGGAACAAGCATGACACCAAGTGACAGCACAAACACTGGTAGTAGGCATATTACAAGGGGTGGGTTGGGAGGTGCAGAGGTAACCTCAGCTGATGAAAATGGAGGGACAATTAGTCTGTCTTTACCAGAAAAAACAATCCAGATACAGGAGGGAAATGTTGACACCAGTTTAGGTGAAAGGACAAAGATGAAGGTATCCGAAACAACCATCAGTCACCCGCAGGCAAAGGGATCAAGCAGATTTGATATGCCAAATGTCAGATTTGGTGGCGGTTCCAGAGGTATTGATACTGAATCAAGTGGTGGCAGGATAGGAGGATCTGTAATAACAGTAGGCAATGTTACCTCAGGATATTCCTCAGGGCCAGGCAAGATTTCAATGACAGGTCTGGACGTTAACCTTACAGGTTCAAGGATGAAAGGTGAGGTTGATGCCAACCTGCCAAGCAGAAAGGGAGGAATACAAGCATCTGCAATAGACGTTTCAGGCAAAGAAAATGAGGGCACTGTGAGTGGCATAAAAATGTCAACAATCAAGATGCCTGCAACTGGAATTAGGAAAGAGGGAACTAGTGTTGAAGTTAAACTCAGTGGTGATGCAGATATATCAGTACCTGTGACTCAAAAAGAGGTTCAAAAACCAGAACTAGACATCAAAGGGACAGATATGCAGCCAGTTGTCAATGTTAGATTTACAGAAGCTGCCAGTGACTTAAAAGCACCTGAAATCACCTCTAGCATTCAAACCAAAGTACCAATGAGTGTGGGAAATCTTGATGTAACAGTGCCAAAGACTGAGGGAAAAATAAAGGAACCCAAAGTAGACATTAAAGGTCCAGCTATAAACATTGAGGGGAAAGAAGGGGGTTTCAAAATGTCTCAGATAAAGACACCATCATTTGGGGCCAAGGGACAAAATGTTGATGTAAAAACTGAGGTTGATATTAAAGCACCAGAAATTGATGGTGGGAGATCTGATGTAAAAATTGATGGACTGAAATTCAAGATGCCATCCAAAATAGGACACACAATGCCAGAAATGGATGTCAGTCTGAAAGGAAGCAAGGCAAAGGGAAATGTGGATTTTTCAGTTCCAAAGATTGAGGGACACACAACAAAACCTGAAATGGAGATCAAAGGACCAGAGGTTGATATTGAAGGGCGTAAAGGTGTATTTGAGAGGCCTGAAATCAAAATGCCATCGTTTGGTTTTACAGGTCCTAAAGTGGTCAAGGGTCCTGATGTGGATCTCAACCTTCCCAAAGGTAAAATTAATGTAAAAACACCTGAACTTGAAGGTCCAACAGTTGAAGGAGATATGGATGTATCAATGCCAAAGATTGAAGGACACATGAAAGATGTTGGCACTGGTGGCCATGAAAGTGGATTCAAAATGCCTAAAGTGAAAATTCCATCATTCGGAATTAAAGGTGCGAAAGTGGAACAGCCAGAAGTTGATGTTGGCCATCCAAAGGCTGATATTAATGTGAAAGCTCCTGAAGTGGATATCAAAGTGCCATCAATTCAAGGAACAAAGATTTCCATGCGTGACGTGGATTTAAGCGTCAAAGGTCCTGAACTCAAAGGTGATGTGGATATGTCAGCTTCAAAGATAAAAGGAAAGATTGAAAAACTTGATGTTGATGTTAAAGGTCCAGGGCTCGAAATTGAGGGGCCAAAGGGTGGATTTGGGATGCCTAAAATCAAACTCCCATCATTTGGGGTGAAAGGTCCAAAAGTGGAAGGTCCAGATGTTGATATTGACCTTCCAAAAGCTGACATTGACATGAAAGCACCTGGTGTTGAGATCAAAGCTCCAGAGATTGACATTGAAGGGCCAGATGCAAAACTCAAAGGACCCAAGTTCAACATGCCATCCATGTCGGGACCGAAAATATCCATGCCAAATGTGGATTTCAATCTGAGAGGTCCCGAACTCAAAGGTGATGTGGATGTGTCAATTTCAAAGATTGAGGGTGACATTAAAGCTCCTAAGGTCAACATTGGAGGACCAGATATTGATATTGAGGGTCCCAAAGGAGGATTTAAAATGCCTAAGGTGAAAATGCCATCATTTGGAGTAAAAGGTCCAAAAGTGGAAGGTCCAGATGTTGATATTAACCTTCCAGAAGCCAACATTGACGTGAAAGCACCAGACGTTGACATCAAAGCTCCAGAGATTGACATTGAAGGGCCAGATGCAAAACTCAAAGGACCCAAGTTCAACATGCCATCCATGTCGGGACCGAAAATATCCATGCCAAATGTGGATTTCAATCTGAGAGGTCCCAAACTCAAAGGTGATGTGGATGTGTCGATTCCAAAGATTGAGGGTGACATTAAAGCTCCTAAGGTCGACATTGAAGGACCAGATATTGATATTGAGGGATACAAAGGAGGATTTAAAATGCCTAAGGTGAAAATGCCATCATTTGGAGTGAAAGGTCCAAAAGTGGAAGGTCCAGATGTTGATATTAACCTTCCAGAAGCCAACATTGACCTGAAAGCACCAGACGTTGACATCAAAGGTCCAGAGATTGACATTGAAGGACCTGATGCAAAACTCAAAGGACCCAAGTTCAACATGCCATCCTTTTCGGGACCGAAAATATCCATGCCAAATGTGGATTTCAATCTGAAAGGTCCCCAACTCAAAGGTGATGTGGATGTGTCAATTCCAAAGCTTGAGGGTGACCTAAAAGCTCCCAAGGTCGATATTGAAGGACCAGATGTTGACATTGAGGGCCCCAAAGGAGGATTTAAAATGCCTAAGATTAAAATGCCATCATTTGGGGTGAAAGGTCCGAAAGTTGAAGGTCCAGATGTTGATATTAACCTTCCAAAAGCTGAAATTGACGTAAAAGCACCAGACGTTGACATCAAAGCCCCAGAGATTGACATTCAAGGTCCAGATGCAAAACTCAAAGGACCAAAGTTCAACATGCCATCCATTTCAGGACCAAAAATATCCATGCCAGATGTGGATTTCAATCTGAAAGGTCCCCAACTCAAAGGTGATGTGGATGTGTCAATTCCAAAGCTTGAGGGTGACCTAAAAGCTCCCAAGGTCGATATTGAAGGTCCAGATGTTGATATTGAGGGTCCCAAAGGAGGATTCAAAATGCCTAAGATTAAAATGCCATCATTTGGAGTGAAAGGTCCAAAAGTTGAAGGTCCAGATGTTGATATTAACCTTCCAAAAGCTGAAATTGACGTAAAAGCACCAGACGTTGACATCAAAGCCCCAGAGATTGACATTCAAGGTCCAGATGCAAAACTCAAAGGACCAAAGTTCAACATGCCATCCATTTCAGGACCAAAAATATCCATGCCAGATGTGGATTTCAATCTGAAAGGTCCCCAACTCAAAGGTGATGTGGATGTGTCAATTCCAAAGCTTGAGGGTGACCTAAAAGCTCCCAAGGTCGATATTGAAGGACCAGATGTTGATATTGAGGGTCCCAAAGGGGGATTCAAAATGCCTAAGATTAAAATGCCATCATTTGGGGTGAAAGGTCCAAAAGTGGAAGGTACAGATGTTGACATTAACCTTCCAAAAGGTGAAATTGACGTGAAAGCACCAGATGTTGACATCAAAGCTCCAGAGATTGACATTGAAGGTCCAGATGCAAAACTCAAAGGACCAAAGTTCAACATGCCATCCATTTCAGGACCAAAAATATCCATGCCAAATGTGGATTTCAATCTGAAAGGTCCCCAACTCAAAGGTGATGTGGATGTGTCTATTCCAAAGATTCAGGGAGACATTAAAGCTCCCAAGGTGGATATTCAAGGACCAGATATTGATATTGAGGGATCCAAAGGAGGATTTAAAATGCCCAAGATGAAAATGCCATCATTTGGGGTGAAAGGTCCAAAAGTGGAAGGTCCAGATGTTGATATTAACCTTCCAAAAGCAGACGTTCACATGAAAGCACCTGGTGTTGACATCAAAGCTCCAGAGATTGACATTGAAGGGCCAGATGCAAAACTCAAAGGGCCCAAGTTCAACATGCCATCCATTTCGGGACCAAAAATATCCATGCCAGATGTGGATTTCCATCTGAAAGGTCCCAAGCTCAAAGGTGATGTGGATGTGTCAATTCCAAAGCTTGAGGGTGACCTAAAAGCTCCCAAGGTCGATATTGAAGGACCAGATGTTGACATTGAGAGTCCCAAAGGAGGATTCAAAATGCCTAAGATTAAAATGCCATCATTTGGGGTGAAAGGTCCAAAAGTGGAAGGTCCAGATGTTGATATTAACCTTCCAAAAGGTGAAATTGATGTGAAAGCACCAGACGTTGACATCAAAGCTCCAGAGATTGACATTGAAGGTCCAGATGCAAAACTCAAAGGACCAAAGTTCAACATGCCATCCATTTCAGGACCAAAAATATCCATGCCAAATGTGGATTTCAATCTGAAAGGTCCCCAACTCAAAGGTGATGTGGATGTGTCAATTCCAAAGATTGAGGGAGACATTAAAGCTCCCAAGGTGGATATTGAAGGACCAGATATTGATATTGAGGGTCCCAAAGGAGGATTTAAAATGCCCAAGATGAAAATGCCATCATTTGGGGTGAAAGGTCCAAAAGTGGAAGGTCCAGATGTTGATATTAACCTTCCAAAAGCAGACATTGACATGAAAGCACCTGGTGTTGACATCAAAGCTCCGGAGATTGACATCAAAGCTCCAGAGATTGACATTGAAGGGCCAGATGCAAAACTCAAAGGGCCCAAGTTCAACATGCCATCCATTTCGGGACCAAAAATATCCATGCCAAATGTGGATTTCAATCTGAAAGGTCCCCAACTCAAAGGTGATGTGGATGTGTCTATTCCAAAGATTCAGGGAGACATTAAAGCTCCCAAGGTGGATATTGAAGGATCAGAAATTGATATCGAGGGTCCCAAAGGAGGATTTAAAATGCCAAAGATGAAAATGCCATCATTTGGGGTGAAAGGTCCAAAAGTGGAAGGTCCAGATGTTGATATTAACCTTCCAAAAGCAGACATTGACATGAAAGCACCTGGTATTGACATTAAAGCTCCAGAGATTGACATTCAAGGTCCAGATGCAAAACTCAAAGGACCAAAGTTCAACATGCCATCCATTTCAGGACCAAAAATATCCATGCCAAATGTGGATTTCAATCTGAAAGGTCCCCAACTCAAAGGTGATGTGGATGCGTCAATTCCAAAGATTGAGGGTGACATTAAAGCTCCCAAGGTCGATATTGAAGGACCAGATATTGATATTGAGGGTCCCAAAGGAGGATTTAAAATGCCCAAGATGAAAATGCCATCGTTTGGAATGAAAGGTCCAAAAGTGGAAGGTCCAGATGTTGATATTAACCTTCCAAAAGCAGACATTGACATGAAAGCACCTGGTGTTGACATCAAAGCACCAGAGATTGACATTGAAGGGCCGGACGCAAAACTCAAAGGGCCCAAGTTCAACATGCCATCCATTTCGGGACCGAAAATATCCATGCCAGATGTGGATTTCAATCTCAGAGGTCCAAAACTCAAAGGTGATGTAGACGTGTCAATTCCAAAGATTGAGGGAGACATTAAAGCTCCCAAGGTCGATATTGAAGGTCCAGAGGTTGACATTGAGGGCCACAAAGGAGGATTCAAAATGCCTAAATTTAAAATGCCATCGTTTGGGGTAAAAGGTCCAAAAATGGAAGGTCCAGATGTTGACGTTAACCTTCCAAAAGCAGACATTGACATGAAAGCACCAGACGTTGACATCAAAGCTCCAGAGATTGACATTGAAGGTCCAGATGCAAAACTCAAAGGACCAAAGTTCAACATGCCATCCTTTTCAGGACCAAAAATATCCATGCCAAATGTGGATTTCAATCTGAAAGGTCCCCAACTCAAAGGTGATGTGGATGTGTCAATTCCAAAGATTGAGGGAGACATTAAAGCTCCCAAGGTGGATATTGAAGGACCAGAAGTTGACATTGAGGGCCACAAAGGAGGATTTAAAATGCCCAAGGTGAAAATGCCATCATTTGGGGTGAAAGGTCCAAAAGTGGAAGGTCCAGATGTTGATATTAACCTTCCAAAAGCAGACATTAACATGAAAGCACCTGGTGTTGACATCAAAGCTCCAGAGATTGATATTGAAGGGCCAGATGCAAAACTCAAAGGACCCAAGTTCAGCATGCCAACAATTTCTGGACCAAAATTGTCCATGCCAAATGTGGATTTCAATCTGAAAGGTCCCAAATTCAAAAGTGATGTGGATGTGTCAGTTCCAAAGATTGAAGGAGACATAAAAACACCTGCAGTTGACATCAAAGGTCCAGAGGTTGATTTGGAAGGGCCAAAGGGTGGGTTTGATATGCCAAAAATCAAAATGCCATCAATATCAGGGCCTAAGCTTCCAGATTGGGATATGAGTCTGAAAGGGCCCAAAATTAAGGGAGATGTCGATGTGTCAGTTCCAAAGGTTGAGGCTGACATCAAAGCTCCCAAGGTGGGAATTGAAGGACCAGACGTTGACATCGAGGGCCATAAAGGAGGATTTAAAATGCCTAAGTTTAAAATGCCATCCTTTGGGATGAAAGGTCCACATATTGAAGGTCCAGAAGTTGATGTCAACCTTCCGAAAGCTGACATGGATATTAAAGGCCCTGAATTGGATATCAAAGGACCAGGCATTGATATTGAGAGCCCAAGTGGTAAGATCAAGGGACCAAAATTCAAGATGCCATCTATCTCAGGACCAAACATTTCCATGCCAGATGTGGATTTCAACCTGAAAGGTCCTAAACTCAAAGGTGATGTGGATTTGTCAGCACCAAAGATTGAAGGAGACATAAAAACACCTGACATCCACATCAAAGGTCCAGAGGTTGATATTGAAGGGCCAAAGGGTGGGTTTGATATGCCAAAAATCAAAATGCCATCAATATCAGGACCCAAACTGCCAGATTGGGATATGAGTCTGAAAGGCCCCAAAATTAAAGGAGATGTCGATGTGTCAGTTCCAAAGGTTGAGGGTGACATCAAAGCTCCCAATGTGGAAATTGAAGGACCAGACATTGACATTGAGGGCCACAAAGGAGGATTTAAAATGCCTAAGTTTAAAATGCCATCATTTGGGATGAAAGGTCCACATATTGAAGGTGCAGATGTTGATGTCAACCTTCCGAAAGCTGACATGGATATTAAAGGCCCTGAATTGGATATCAAAGGACCAGGCATTGATATTGAGAGTCCAAGTGGTAAGATCAAGGGACCAAAATTCAAGATGCCAACAATCTCAGGACCAAACATTTCCATGCCAGATGTTGATTTCAACCTGAAAGGTCCTAAACTTAAAGGTGATGTGAATTTGTCAGCTCCAAAGATTGAAGGAGACATAAAAACACCTGACGTCCACATCAAAGGTCCAGAGGTTGATATTGAAGGGCCAAAGGGTGGGTTTGATATGCCAAAAATCAAAATGCCATCAATATCAGGACCCAAACTGCCAGATTGGGATATGAGTCTGAAAGGCCCCAAAATTAAGGGAGATGTCGATGTGTCAGTTCCAAAGGTTGAGGGTGACATCAAAGCTCCCAATGTGGAAATTGAAGGACCAGACATTGACATTGAGGGCCATAAAGGAGGATTTAAAATGCCTAAGTTTAAAATGCCATCATTTGGGATGAAAGGTCCACATATTGAAGGGCCAGACGTTGATGTCAACCTTCCGAAAGCTGACATGGATATTAAAGGCCCTGAATTGGATATCAAAGGACCAGGCATTGATATTGAGAGTCCAAGTGGTAAGATCAAGGGACCAAAATTCAAGATGCCAACAATCTCAGGACCAAACATTTCCATGCCAGATGTTGATTTCAACCTGAAAGGTCCTAAACTTAAAGGTGATGTGAATTTGTCAGCTCCAAAGATTGAAGGAGACATAAAAACACCTGACGTCCACATCAAAGGTCCAGAGGTTGATATTGAAGGGCCAAAGGGTGGGTTTGATATGCCAAAAATCAAAATGCCATCAATATCAGGACCCAAGCTGCCAGATTGGGATATGAGTCTGAAAGGCCCCAAAATTAAGGGAGATGTCGATGTGTCAGTTCCAAAGGTTGAGGCTGACATCAAAGCTCCCAAGGTGGAAATTGAAGGACCAGACGTTGACATCGAGGGCCACAAAGGAGGATTTAAAATGCCTAAGTTTAAAATGCCATCCTTTGGGGTGAAAGGTCCACATATTGAAGGTGCAGATGTTGATGTCAATCTTCCGAAAGCTGACATGGATATTAAAGGCCCTGAATTGGATATCAAAGGACCAGGCATTGACATCGAGAGTCCAAGTGGTAAAATCAAGGGACCGAAATTCAAGATGCCAACAATCTCAGGACCAAACATTTCCATGCCAGATGTGGATTTCAACCTGAAAGGTCCTAAACTCAAAGGTGATGTGGATTTGTCAGCACCAAAGATTGAAGGAGACATAAAAACACCTGACATCCACATCAAAGGTCCAGAGGTTGATATTGAAGGGCCAAAGGGTGGGTTTGATATGCCAAAAATCAAAATGCCATCAATATCAGGACCCAAACTGCCAGATTGGGATATGAGTCTGAAAGGCCCCAAAATTAAAGGAGATGTCGATGTGTCAGTTCCAAAGGTTGAGGGTGACATCAAAGCTCCCAATGTGGAAATTGAAGGACCAGACATTGACATTGAGGGCCACAAAGGAGGATTTAAAATGCCTAAGTTTAAAATGCCATCATTTGGGATGAAAGGTCCACATATTGAAGGGCCAGATGTTGATGTCAACCTTCCGAAAGCTGACATGGATATTAAAGGCCCTGAATTGGATATCAAAGGACCAGGCATTGATATTGAGAGTCCAAGTGGTAAGATCAAGGGACCAAAATTCAAGATGCCAACAATCTCAGGACCAAACATTTCCATGCCAGATGTTGACTTCAACCTGAAAGGTCCTAAACTTAAAGGTGATGTGAATTTGTCAGCTCCAAAGATTGAAGGAGACATAAAAACACCTGACATCCACATCAAAGGTCCAGAGGTTGATATTGAAGGGCCAAAGGGTGGGTTTGATATGCCAAAAATCAAAATGCCATCAATATCAGGACCCAAGCTGCCAGATTGGGATATGAGTCTGAAAGGCCCCAAAATTAAGGGAGATGTCGATGTGTCAGTTCCAAAGGTTGAGGCTGACATCAAAGCTCCCAAGGTGGAAATTGAAGGCCCAGACGTTGACATCGAGGGCCATAAAGGAGGATTTAAAATGCCTAAGTTTAAAATGCCATCCTTTGGGGTGAAAGGTCCAAATATTGAAGGTGCAGATGTTGATGTCAGCCTTCCGAAAGCTGACATGGATATTAAAGGCCCTGAATTGGATATCAAAGGACCAGGCATTGACATAGAGAGTCCGAGTGGTAAAATCAAGGGACCGAAATTCAAGATGCCAACAATCTCAGGACCTAACATTTCCATGCCAGATGTGGATTTCAATCTGAAAAGTCCCAAACTCAAAGGTGATGTGGATGTATCTGTTCCAAACATTGAAGGAGACATAAAAACACCTGAGATCAACATAAAAGGTCCAGACGTTGATATTGAAGGCCCGAAAGGAGGATTTGAAATGCCAAAAATCAAAATGCCATCATTTGGCTTCAAAGGTCCAAAAGTGGAAGGGCCAGATGTTGATATAAACCTTCCCAAAGCAGACATTGATGTCAAAGCACCTGATGTTGACATTAATGTGCCTAATGTTGATATTGAGGGGCCAGACGCAAAACTCAAGGGGGCACAATTTAAGTTGCCATCAATCTCAGGACCAAAGTTGCCAGACTGGGATATCAACCTGAAAGGACCCAAGATAAAGGGAGATATGTCAGTTCCAAAGATAGAGGGAAACATAAAAACACCGGAAGTTAACATCAAAGGTCCCAATGTTGACTTTGAATCCCCAGGGGGAAACCTTCATGGGCCAAAAGTTAAGTTACCAAAAATATCTGGACCAAAAATATCATTGCCAGATGTTGATATAAATCTGAAGGGGCCAAAGTTGAAGGGTGACTTGACAGGAGATGTTCAATTGCCAAAAGCTGAACTTGAAGGACCAGATGCCACAATAGATGTCCCAGAAATCGGAACAAAGAAATCAAAGTTTAAAATGCCAAAGTTTGGATTCAAGGGTGCAAAGCCAAAGGCACCAGAAGTGGATATTAGCATGAAAGGGAAGACTGGTAGCTCTGAAGGTCTTGATCTTGACCTGGGATTGACTGGTCCAAAAGTGAAAGGATCCAAATTCAAGATACCAAAGTTTGGTTTCAAAGGTCCAAAGGTTGAAATGCCAGACGTTGATGTTAATCTTCCCAAAGCTGGCATTGAAATAAAAGCTCCAGATGTTGACATTGAAGGACCTGATGTTAAAATTGAGAGTCCTGATGGCAAAATGAAAGGAACAAAACTCAAAATGCCAACAATCTCAGGACCAAAGATTTCCATGCCAGATGTGGATTTCAATCTGAAAGGTCCCAAACTCAAAGGTGATGTGGATGTATCTGTTCCAAACATTGAAGGAGACATAAAAACACCTGAGATCAACATCAAAGGTCCAGACGTTGATATTGAAGGCCCAAAAGGAGGATTTGAAATGCCTAAAATCAAAATGCCCTCCTTTGGCTTCAAAGGTCCAAAAGTGGAAGGGCCAGATGTTGATATAAACCTTCCCAAAGCAGACATTAATGTGAAATCACCTGATATTGATATTAAAGGACCAGAGGTTGACGTTGAAGGCCCTGATGCAAAACTCAAAGGACCCAAATTCAGCATGCCAACAATTTCTGGACCAAAATTCTCCATGCCAAATGTGGATTTCAATCTGAAAGGTCCCAAACTCAAAGGTGATGTGGATGTGTCAGTTCCAAAGATAGAGGGAGACATAAAAACACCTGAAGTTGACATCAAAGGTCCAGAGGTTGATATTGAAGGTCCAAAAGGTGGATTCGACATGCCTAAAATCAAAATGCCATCCTTTGGCTTCAAAGGTCCAAAAGTGGAAGGACCAGATGTTGATATAAACCTTCCAAAAACAAACATTGATGTGAAAGCACCTGACGTTGAAATTAAAGGCCCTGAAGTTGACATTGAAGGACCAGATGCAAAACTCAAAGGACCCAAGTTCAGTATGCCAACAATTTCTGGACCGAAATTCTCCATGCCAAATGTGGATTTCAATCTGAAAGGACCCAAACTCAAAGGTGATGTGGACGTGTCAGTTCCAAAGATAGAGGGAGACATAAAAACACCTGAAGTTGACATCAAAGGTCCAGAGGTTGATATTGAAGGGCCAAAGGGTGGATTTGAAATGCCTAAAATAAAAATGCCATCAATATCAGGACCCAAGCTGCCAGAATGGGATATCAGTCTAAAAGGGCCCAAAGTAAAGGGAGACGTCGACGTGTCAGTTCCAAAAGTTGAGGGTGACATCAAAGCTCCCAAGGTGGATATTCAAGGACCAGATGTTGACATTGAGGGCCACAAAGGAGGATTTAAAATGCCTAAGTTTAAAATGCCATCATTTGGGATGAAAGGTCCAAATATTGAGGGTCCAGAAGTTGATGTCAGCCTTCCTAAAGGCGACATTGATATCAAAGCCCCTGAGTTAGACATCAAAGGACCAGGCATTGACTTTGAGAGTCCGAGTGGTAAGATCAAGGGACCAAAATTCAAGATGCCAACTATCTCAGGACCAAACATTTCCATGCCAGACGTTGATTTCAACCTGAAAGGTCCCAAACTCAAAGGTGATGTTGATGTGTCAGGTCCAAAGATTGAAGGAGAAATAAAAACACCTGATTTTGACATCAAAGGTCCACATGTTGACATCGAAGGGCCTAAGGGTGGATTTGAAATGCCAAAAATCAAAATGCCATCATTTGGTTTCAAAGGTCCAAAAGTGGAGGGTCCAGATGTTGATATAAATCTTCCCAAAGCCGACATGGATGTTAAAGCACCTGATATTGACATCAAAGGGCCAGAATTTGATGTTGAAGGTCCTGACGCAAAACTCAGAGGACCCAAATTTAAGCTGCCATCGTTATCAGGACCTACACTGCCAGATTGGGATATTAGTCTGAAAGGACCCAAAGTAAAGGGAGATGTGGATGTGTCAGTTCCAAAGATTGAAGGAGACATAAAAGCTCCTAAAGTGGATATTGAAGGACCAGATGTTGACATTGAGGGCCACAAAGGAGGATTTAAAATGCCTAAGTTTAAAATGCCAACCTTTGGGATGAAAGGTCCAAATGTTGAAGGGCCAGATGTTGATGTCAGCCTTCCCAAAGGCGAGATTGATATTAAAGGCCCTGAGTTAGACATCAAAGGACCAGGCGTTGACATTGAGAGTCCGAGTGGTAAAATCAAGGGACCAAAATTCAAGATGCCATCTATCTCAGGACCAAACATTTCCATGCCAGACATTGATTTCAACCTGAAAAGTCCCAAACTCAAAGGTGATGTTGATGTGTCAGGTCCAAAGATTGAAGGAGACATAAAAACACCTGATTTTGACATCAAAGGTCCACATGTTGATATCGAAGGGCCTAAGGGTGGATTTGAAATGCCGAAAATCAAAATGCCATCATTTGGTTTCAAAGGTCCAAAAGTGGAGGGTCCAGATGTTGATATAAATCTTCCCAAAGCCAACATAGATGTTAAAGCTCCTGGTATTGACATCAAAGGGCCAGAATTTGATGTTGAAGGTCCTGACGCAAAACTCAGAGGACCCAAATTTAAGCTGCCATCGTTATCAGGACCTACACTGCCAGACTGGGATATGAGTCTAAAAGGGCCCAAAGTAAAAGGAGATGTGGATGTGTCAGTTCCAAAGATTGAAGGAGACATAAAAGCTCCTAAAGTGGATATTGAAGGACCAGATGTTGACATTGAGGGCCACAAAGGAGGATTTAAAATGCCTAAGTTTAAAATGCCAACCTTTGGGATGAAAGGTCCACATATTGAAGGGCCAGAAGTTGATGTCAGCCTTCCTAAAGGTGACATTGATATTAAAGGCCCTGAGTTAGACATCAAAGGACCAGGCGTTGACTTTGAGAGTCCGAGTGGTAAGATCAAGGGATCAAAATTCAAGATGCCAACTATCTCAGGACCAAACATTTCCATGCCAGATGTTGATTTCAACCTGAAAAGTCCCAAAATCAAAGGTGATCTTGATGTGTCAGGTCCAAAGATTGAAGGAGACATAAAAACACCAGAGTTTGACATCAGAGGTCCACATGTTGATATCGAAGGGCCTAAGGGTGGATTTGAAATGCCAAAAATCAAAATGCCATCATTTGGTTTCAAAGGTCCAAAAGTGGAAGGTCCAGATGTTGATATAAATCTTCCCAAAGCCGACATAGATGTTAAAGCACCTGATATTGACATCAAAGGGCCAGAATTTGATGTTGAAGGTCCTGACGCAAAACTCAAAGGACCCAAATTTAAGCTGCCATCCTTATCAGGACCTACATTGCCAGATTGGGATATGAGTCTGAAAGGGCCCAAAGTAAAGGGAGATGTGAATGTGTCAGTTCCAAAGATTGAAGGAGACATAAAAGCTCCTAAAGTGGATATTGAAGGACCAGATGTTGACATTGAGGGCCACAAAGGAGGATTTAAAATGCCTAAGTTTAAAATGCCAACCTTTGGGATGAAAGGTCCAAATATTGAGGGTCCAGAAGTTGATGTCAGCCTTCCTAAAGGCGACATTGATATCAAAGGCCCTGAGTTAGACATCAAAGGACCAGGCGTTGACATTGAGAGTCCGAGTGGTAAAATCAAGGGACCAAAATTCAAGATGCCAACTATCTCAGGACCAAACATTTCCATGCCAGACGTTGATTTCAACCTGAAAGGTCCCAAACTCAAAGGTGATGTTGATGTGTCAGGTCCAAAGATTGAAGGAGACATAAAAACACCTGATTTTGACATCAAAGGTCCACATGTTGATATCGAAGGGCCTAAGGGTGGATTTGAAATGCCAAAAATCAAAATGCCATCATTTGGTTTCAAAGGCCCAAAAGTGGAGGGTCCAGATGTTGATATAAATCTTCCCAAAGTCGACATAGATGTTAAAGCACCTGATATTGACATCAAAGGGCCAGAATTTGATGTTGAAGGTCCTGACGCAAAACTCAAAGGACCCAAATTTAAGATGCCATCGTTATCAGGACATACACTGCCAGACTGGGATATGAGTCTAAAAGGGCCCAAAGTAAAAGGAGATGTGGATGTGTCAGTTCCAAAGATTGAAGGAGACATAAAAGCTCCTAAAGTGGATATTGAAGGACCAGATGTTGACATTGAGGGCCACAAAGGAGGATTTAAAATGCCTAAGTTTAAAATGCCAACCTTTGGGATGAAAGGTCCACATATTGAAGGGCCAGATGTTGATGTCAGCCTTCCTAAAGGCGACATTGATATTAAAGGCCCTGAGTTAGACATCAAAGGACCAGGCGTTGACATTGAGAGTCCGAGTGGTAAAATCAAGGGACCAAAATTCAAGATGCCAACTATCTCAGGACCAAACATTTCCATGCCAGACGTTGATTTCAACCTGAAAAGTCCCAAAATCAAAGGTGATCTTGATGTGTCAGGTCCAAAGATTGAAGGAGACATAAAAACACCTGATTTTGACATCAAAGGTCCACATGTTGATATCGAAGGGCCTAAGGGTGGATTTGAAATGCCGAAAATCAAAATGCCATCATTTGGTTTCAAAGGTCCAAAAGTGGAGGGTCCAGATGTTGATATAAATCTTCCCAAAGCCGACATAGATGTTAAAGCACCTGATATTGACATCAAAGGGCCAGAATTTGATGTTGAAGGTCCTGACGCAAAACTCAAAGGACCCAAATTTAAGCTGCCATCTTTATCAGGACCTACACTGCCAGACTGGGATATGAGTCTAAAAGGGCCCAAAGTAAAAGGAGATGTGGATGTGTCAGTTCCAAAGATTGAAGGAGACATAAAAGCTCCTAAAGTGGATATTGAAGGACCAGATGTTGACATTGAGGGCCACAAAGGAGGATTTAAAATGCCTAAGTTTAAAATGCCAACCTTTGGGATGAAAGGTCCACATATTGAAGGGCCAGAAGTTGATGTCAGCCTTCCTAAAGGTGACATTGATATTAAAGGCCCTGAGTTAGACATCAAAGGACCAGGCGTTGACATTGAGAGTCCGAGTGGTAAGATCAAGGGATCAAAATTCAAGATGCCAACTATCTCAGGACCAAACATTTCCATGCCAGATGTTGATTTCAACCTGAAAAGTCCCAAACTCAAAGGTGATCTTGATGTGTCAGGTCCAAAGATTGAAGGAGACATAAAAACACCTGATTTTGACATCAAAGGTCCACATGTTGATATCGAAGGGCCTAAGGGTGGATTTGAAATGCCAAAAATCAAAATGCCATCATTTGGTTTCAAAGGTCCAAAAGTGGAGGGTCCAGATGTTGATATAAATCTTCCCAAAGCCGACATAGATGTTAAAGCTCCTGGTATTGACATCAAAGGGCCAGAATTTGATGTTGAAGGTCCTGACGCAAAACTCAGAGGACCCAAATTTAAGCTGCCATCGTTATCAGGACCTACACTGCCAGACTGGGATATGAGTCTAAAAGGGCCCAAAGTAAAAGGAGATGTGGATGTGTCAGTTCCAAAGATTGAAGGAGACATAAAAGCTCCTAAAGTGGATATTGAAGGACCAGATGTTGACATTGAGGGCCACAAAGGAGGATTTAAAATGCCTAAGTTTAAAATGCCAACCTTTGGGATGAAAGGTCCACATATTGAAGGGCCAGAAGTTGATGTCAGCCTTCCTAAAGGTGACATTGATATTAAAGGCCCTGAGTTAGACATCAAAGGACCAGGCGTTGACTTTGAGAGTCCGAGTGGTAAGATCAAGGGATCAAAATTCAAGATGCCAACTATCTCAGGACCAAACATTTCCATGCCAGATGTTGATTTCAACCTGAAAAGTCCCAAAATCAAAGGTGATCTTGATGTGTCAGGTCCAAAGATTGAAGGAGACATAAAAACACCTGATTTTGACATCAAAGGTCCACATGTTGATATCGAAGGGCCTAAGGGTGGATTTGAAATGCCGAAAATCAAAATGCCATCATTTGGTTTCAAAGGTCCAAAAGTGGAGGGTCCAGATGTTGATATAAATCTTCCCAAAGCCGACATAGATGTTAAAGCTCCTGGTATTGACATCAAAGGGCCAGAAGTTGATGTTGAAGGTCCTGATGGAAAACTGAAAGGACCCAAATTTAAGCTGCCATCGTTATCAGGACCCACACTGCCCGATTGGGATATGAGTCTGAAAGGGCCCAAAGTAAAAGGAGATGTGGATGTGTCAGTTCCAAAGATTGAGGGAGACATAAAAGCACCCAAGGTGGATATTGAAGGACCAGAAGTTGACATTGAGGGCCACAAAGGAGGATTTAAAATGCCCAAGATGAAAATGCCATCATTTGGGATGAAAGGTCCAAATGTTGAAGGGCCAGAAGTTGATTTCAGCCTTCCTAAAGGCGACATTGATATTAAAGGCCCTGAGTTAGACATCAAAGGACCAGGCATTGACATTGAGAGTCCGAGTGGTAAAATCAAGGGACCAAAATTCAAGATGCCAACTATCTCAGGACCAAACCTTTCAATGCCAAATGTGGATTTCAATCTGAAAGGTCCTAAACTTAAAGGTGACATGGATTTGTCTGCTCCTAAAATAGAGGGAGATATAAAAACACCTGAAGTTGACATCAAAAGTCCTCAGGTTGATATTGAAGGGCGAAAAGGTGGATTTGACATGCCCAATATCAAAATACCATCATTGAACATCAAAGGTCCAAACATAAGGGGACCTGACGTTGATTTAAACTTGCCCAAAGCAAACATTGATGTGAAAGCACCTGATGTTGACATCAAATGTCCAGAAGTTGATATTGAAGGTCCAAAAGGTGGATTCGACATGCCTAAAATGAAAATGCCATCCTTTGGCTTCAAAGGTCCAAAAGTAGAAGGACCAGATGTTGATATAAACCTTCCCAAAGCAAACATTGATGTAAAAGCACCTGATCTAGATATCGGTGTAAAAGGGCCTAAAGTCAAAGGAAAGATGGGTGTATCAATGCCCAAATTGGAAGGAGACATCAAAGGTGCAAATGCTAACATTGCAGCACCCACCATCACTATGGAAGGTGTGTCCATTGATCCTGTAAAGACAGGTGTTACATTTCCCAAGTTCAGAGGTCCTAAGTTTGGAATGAAATCCCCAGAAGTGGAGGGCCCTGATTCCACGTTTAAGGCACCCAAGTTCAGTGTGGGAGCAAAGGCTTCCAAATCAGAAGTTAGTCTCCCAGATACTGAAGCAAGCCTTGATGCCCCTGATATTGATATACATGTAAAGGGCAAAAAGGGTAAATTTAAACTTCCTAAAGTGAAAGGAAAGGCGAAGAAACCTGATGCTGACTTCGAAACACCAGCAGTGAACTTGGATATAGACACACCCAATATCCATGTCAAAGGAACAAAGGCAAAGAAGCATCGTTTTGGTAAGCTTCATTTTCCTGATGTGGAGCTGGATATCAAATCACCAAAATTGAAAGGCGATGGATCTTTATCAGAGGGATTAAAATCACCTGATCTAAATTTGTCATCTGGTAGCTTAAAGACCACCATTGACAGTCCAAATGTTAGCTTGGAAGGGCCAGATGTGAAATTAAAGACTCCTAATATTAAAATGCCAAATGTGAACCTGTCTGCTCCTGATGTTGATGCAAATCTAAACAGACACGGAGAGGCAACCATGTCTGCAGGTTTTAAAGGCCAGAAAGTAAATGTGAAAGGTGGTGCAGAGACTGATGCAAGTGTTTCAGGAGGCAGTGTAAGTGGTGGCCTTCATTACCCAGAGGGTATTGTAACATTTCCCAAACTGAAGGTCCCAAAATTTGGTATTGCTCTGCCTCTGTTGGAGGGGCAGCAAGGTGGAGGAAATGTTGAATCAGAACTTGCAGCTAGTGGAGGCATAAACATGCAGTCTCCATCTGTGAGTTGCCAAGTCAGTTCACAAAACATTGAGGTTCCCAGCCCAGAACTGAGGCACAGTGAAGGCAAAGTAAAGGTAAAGATGCCAAAATTGTTTGGCAAATCAAAACCAAAGGGCAGTAGTGTAGGTGATCTTCAGGGGTCAGAGGTAGAACTGAGTGCAAGTGGAAAAGACCTAAGTGTACATACTGGGAAACAGATGGGTGGGAAATTAGAATTAGAAGGTGACTCTGGACTCAGTGTGTCAACGAAAGGCAAGTCAGCCTCACTGGATCTATTTAAGAAATCAAGGCATCGATCCTCCTCCCTGAGTGATGAGGGGGGGCTTGCAGTTAGTTCTCCTTCCACTCACTTGGAAGCTGAGGGTGGTGACATTTCATTAGACCTAGGAGGAAGCAAGGCCAAGGGAAAGAAAGGCAAGTTAAAGTTTGGCACTTTCGGAGGTTTTGGTTCAAAGTCAAAGGGCTCATATGAAGTGACACTTGGTGAAGACAGTGAAGTAGGAGTGGAGGGAAGTGCGGCAGGTGTTTCTGTACACTCTAAAAAATCAAGATTGTCTTCATCTTCCAGCAGTGACAGTGGTTCAAGAAGTGGTTTCAGGTTTCCAAGACTTGAACTATCTGTTTCACCGAAAAAATAATTAATTATGAAGCAAATTAAACTCTCTCATGTACACCCAAATACCCTCTACTAATAAGGCAAAATCTTCAAACTTAAGTTCTTTAAAACCTAAAGGACGTACACATTTCATCTCAATGTTCAAGTACGAGTAGTTCTTCAGTTTTTCAGCAATTAGACAGAAGTGCATGAGAATGTTTAAAATCCATTCAAACTGTAAATAAGATTAATTTGTATTGTAATAATAAATATTGTTTTTGTATATAGTCCAGATTTATTGAACATATGCAACCTCACCAAATTTTCACCAATAGTTTATTAGAGGGTTTGTCAATGTGTCCTATCTCATTCTATTAAATGAATGTTGTTAATGAATGGGTGTGGTATATTTGTATCCAGGGGTCTATTGCACAACAGATAGTTACAATAGTTATGTTGAAGGAAAATGTTGTTTATACACCCAGACACAAACATAAACAGTTAACAGTTTATATATGACATTATTTTATTTTCAAGCTTTGACATTTTATAATCAGTGCAGAAGATTTTGTGGTGGTGTTGTATATACCATAATTGCAATCATTGTTTTGAAACTATCAGCTCTTTAAAGAGCTGTCAGTACTTTTCTGTTTTTTATTGACACTCAAATTCTGGGCAATTTACAAAAAATATGCATCTCCTTCAGTTGTTTTAAACATGTTTTGCCTCCTAATCCTGTATCATTTTCATGCTTACCTGTTTTATGATCCTCTTTATTATTATTGTTTTCATTTGCTGTCACTCTGTTTGTACACACATGATTACATAAACAAAAAAATCACAGTCACTTTTTGATGTCATTTGTTTGCAAACAAAATCTGTGTTAATAGAAATTTAATGGAGATAAAGCATGATTCATGGTCTATTCTTTTGTGTGCATTCTGCTGAATAAACTAAATAAAAAAATTATAGAATTTATTAGGCTTCTTAAGTCAGTATTTGTGAGTGCCTTAATCATGTGATATGATATGGACTATACTTGAATGGGTTCATCTGTATTTTGTTCCACATTACATTTTATTCAAGCTATTATTACTTGTTTTTGATTAGGATACACTCATTAGGAATCATACAGAATCCAGCTTGAATTATCATTTGACTCATACACTGTTTACCCGACTGATGCAGATACACTGGATACATGGATACATTAAATCCAGAGAACAGTTCATACACAAAACGGACTGTATCACTCCACTTATAAAAATCTAGATATATTCTTTCACAATGAACATATACAGTGCCTTCATACAGCATGGCATACAGAAGAGTTGCAAAACAAATATAATCAGCGGGCTCAGGTCTATTTCTAGATGTTTGATGGATTAAGGATATATTCCCATAGGTCCAGTTTTTATTCTCAATAAATAAAATGAACTGAATACCATATGAAATAGCAGAGATAATGCAGCAGCCATAACTACTGTGAAGAAGTGCAAATTAGTGGAGCAAGGGTGTCTAGTCTGCATATCTACTGCATATTGGTTAAATTATAATTAGGTTAGAAAGTTAAATAAAAATGCAATAAAAGATATCTTGAAAGAACCCAGAGTATGATGACAGCATGCTATTACCAAACCAGAAACATGAAACTCGTTGCAGTAAAAACTCCTTATATTTAACTGATTGATGATAGGACACTTAATGTCAGCAAAATATCAGCATTGCAGTCAAATTTGTAAGCTACTTGCTGTACTCCCTTCTGACAATAGTCAAAGACTGTGACATCACCTGTAGGTTTCCGAGGAGAGTTATGAAGCCTGGATTTAGCTATTTTTGCTTTCTTTGTCATCTTTATGTCTGAGCCAGAAGTTTCAAATTTGTTAAGCAAATGAAACATTTTATATGGCCTGTGCCTATATGTGTACATTTCATATCACTTTGTTATAAATCCACTATGGTTATAAAATGGTAACAACGCAATCAGTAAGTATTGAATTAAAAAAAGATTTGATTTTGATAATATAAAATATATTGCGTGGCCACAAATTAATAATGCGTGGGAACAAGATGATTATGTTGTAGCCAAGTTCAAGATGTGGTGGGATTTCAGTTTTGGAGTGATGCTTTTTATTATGCACTGAATAAAGATCATTTATACGGAGCCCCTAAAGGGACATGGGGAAAAAAAATAAATGAAACGTTTCTTTTTTTTTCCTCCCATGTCCCTTTAGGGGCTCCGTACATTTACACTTTTATATTCAAGATTATAAACCTATAATTCTGCTGGGGTTGAAGCTGTTTAAAAATCTATTAAAAAGCAGTTTTCAGCTGTTATCTCTTCCTCACTAGGGTAGGCACTCGCTCTCTGTGGCGACCCACTCTCCAAACTATTAATTCACCAGGTAGTTCACCTACTGAATAAGAATGAAACAATCAAGTTATTTACAGTGAAGGGATACAGTACATGACTTTCCAGACCCTGATGCTGAAGTCAGTAGAAACTAGCCTTATAGCCTTAGATTCTGTTTAGACAACTTTGTGATTCCTTTATGTTATTCCATATGAATGAATTAATTTCTTTCTTTTTTTTTTTTTAAATAATGATTCTATCACTAATTTGTTGTGATTTTTTCTCCTCTGTCTGTGGAAGCTTCTTTTCTGAAAACCTGTTAGCTTCAAGCTGTTACTGTTACAGCTTGAAGCTAAATCAATAAATTGTATTACATTTTGCCTTCAGGCTACATATGAAATGAGGAGAGAGAACAACTTGCTGAAATTTCTGTTGGACCGTGGAATACCAGAAAAAAAAAAATCATAAACAAACAAAAAGATCATATGGAAAATGTTGAAACTATCTATACAATTAAGAATGTCCTGCAGTGGTTCACTGGTGATACCTTTGGGCATACATATGACATATACAATAAACATACATAGATGTAAGATCATAAGCTATTATGACACATGGCAAAATGGCAACAAACACCTGCAATCTAGCAAGAAGGTCCCGTTGAACTAAAAGTAGCCTAATTTTGGTCTTATATGAATATTACTTGGATTTATGTATATTTTCTCGGCTTGCAGTACCTTATCATGGGGTTCAACCACGTTCACAATAAATTACATGGTAACAAGTTGCAGTCTATAGCCATAAACAATCAGGTAGATGTGTATATTGTAATTATTGATGAACAATGTCATAAACATGTCACACATTTACTAAAGAGCATGCAAACCACAAACCAATTCATATTTGCATTGATTCTGTGGCTCAACGAACCCTGATACATTTTGCTGCAGTATTAAAGCATGCCCAGTCCATGGGAAATTTCATTCATGTTTTATAAATTAGATATGGTAAGTGCCTTAAGCTGTTGTTGCTATAAGTGTCTTGCTCATTTTGTTGTTCACACAAAGGAAAAAAAATGAGCCACACAGCATAGACTCATTTCTTGTAGAACTTGAAATGGGTAAAATGAGGCATAGATTTAATATCTGAAAACTTACTGAAATGTTGCACAGGAGTCCAACCAAACTGAGGCATCAGACTCAGAGGTCGTAACTATTGACTTTTTTTAACAACAGGAATCAGATGTCAAACTGTAGAGATATCAAATATACAGATGCTTAAAGTGACCATATCATAGATGAAAGAAATTAACAAGGAAGAGGACTGTATGTTGAAGATCTAAGTAAAGACCAAATGACAACTGAATTAATCAAGATAGAGCAAGGACAAGAAGACCAAGGTAAAGGTGAATATGTTATTCCTGAGCCCTAAAATATATATGCTGCTCAACAATTATATGTAAAATATGTAATTTCTGCCGCTAGAGGGTCACAGCAAAAGAATAACAAAAGACAAAGTATAATGACTTTGTGAAGTTACGTGGGATCATGGGAGTTGTTGTCTTCATCATAATTGCGGTCAGCTTCTCCCAACTAGGATTCCTTCAGTGTTAAAAAACAAATACAGCCGTTTAACCTTAAAAATCTGTGTTTCTCTGTCGCTGTTTGACTGACAAACAACTTCCTGGTGGGCCTGCTTCTACTGTTAGTTTAGCTTGTTTCTCTAATAACTTAAGATTGAGAAGTTCTGGAAATCGTGATTAAAGTCTGTGATTAAAACCGGTAAAAACACCAAAATAATTTTGCCTTAAAAATGTCACCGGAGCCAGTAACTCCAGACGTCCGATGACTAAAATCGTTCATCCACTTTAAATATAAAAAATTATCAAGATCTAAAAAGGGAACTTTAAGAATGTGACTTAAACTAGATCAATTTTTATGACAGCTTCTGGCAGACAACCACAACGGTGACACATGCACAGAAGAGGATATTACATCATTGATAGGCAACTGGTGAAACGCACCTATATAAAATGAGGGATTTCTTTCGGGTTAAATGTTGTTGGAAAACGTTTGGAAAACGTTTGGAATAATGTCAGTACACAACTAAGTAAAATATATGACATGGGTACAGTGTTTATATACATTTTAATGCAAAGATGTCACATATTATATCATTAAGTAACTGTTGGAGCATCACTCAGTGAGTGGAACTGGATGGCACTTTGCCTTGGGAGGAATCAAAGCCAAGGTCATCATGTAGTGCGAAGGGGTAACTGCTTTGCTGACCTCCTGGTAGCCTTTATTGACACCGATATCATGGAAGATGGAAAGGCTCAGGTGTTTTCCATTGCCTCTCAGAATTCCCAGTCGAGTTTATAGAGACTTCTGCATTACAGTGCCGACTTCAGGACCTCCATATGGGTTAATGACATAATATAAATTCTTGAAGCAAACTAAAGCAGATTAAATTGTGCACACACAATTGTCACCATGATTTTGTCTGTTACCCAGTATCAGAAATTGTGTTGTTTGAGTCTCATTCTTCAAAACACGGAATAATAATTGTTGTTGCTGTGCAACTGTCTGTCTGTCTGTCTGTCTGTCTGTCTCTCTCTCTCTCTCTCTCTCTTTCTCTTACCCTTACTGGTCGGGGCAGACGACCACCCACCTAAAGCCGAAGGGTCTGTCCTAGGTTTCTGCCTCTTAACAGGCAGTTTTTCCTTGCCCCCGTCGTCAAGTGCTTGCTCATGGTGGTACGGTTGGGTCTCTGTAAATGTTATAAGGAGTTCGGTCTAGACCTGCTCCATTTGAAAAGTGTCCTGAGATAACTTCTGTTATGAATTGGCGCTATACAAATAAAATTGAATTGAATTGAATTCAATTGAATTGAATAAATAACTTCCAACTTCCCAAACCAAATAATTGTGGAATTCACCACAATGGATGATGTATAACGTTACTTACAAATCAGCTCCAAACAAAATTGATCCTCTCGCTTCTTAAAACCTCTCCTACCCCTGCCTGAACCTGCTGTGTCTTTATCATCCCGGAGTCATAGTCCTTGTTGGTGCCACTGTAAATAATCCGGCTGTTAATAAGCCAGCAGTAAATCCCCTCCATTGTCGGAGGCTGTGTCTGGTCCCACATATCGTCATACCCCTGCTAACGCCGGCTCTGTTGCCCGCTTGCCTGACAATGGCACTAGTGCTCATATCCGGGACTTGGAGCTTGAGTCAGCTAATAGGACCGCTAGCTAGTGGAAACAGCGCAGAGTCATAGAGAGCACCGGTAAGACACTTTCTGTGTTACAAGAGCAAAGGTCTTTTTAAGTAACATTGTTTTTGTTTTTCTGCGACTAACCAACAAATGAAAAGTGGGTTGAGTAAGACTCTTCTCGATGAGCAATGGTTTAGTTGACTAGGGGACAGCCCTTTTTAATGAACTTTTATTTATCTGTAGTTTTTAAATTTTTATATTAATTTTAGCTACAGTCCCTTCCTACGGAGCCCCCCTGGTAACATTGGATAAAAAAAAAAAGCGTGGCAACACATTAATATCTCGTGGCCATGCCTTATTATCTCGTGGCAACGAGATAGTTAATGCGTGGCCACGAGATAATAACGCGTGGCCACGAGATAGTTAATGCACGGCCACGAGATAGTTCACCTTCAGTAGCGGGATGGTTATCCATATGGAGCTGTCAGTGATGCTGTTTATTATTCATGAATAAAGGTAGTTTATAGTCTGCTTTTCTATTCAAGAGTAGCTTTGTTATTATTGTCATGTCGAGTGTAATGTCAATAATAATGCTATGATGGGCTTGAGGAGCTTACGTCTAAGTGAAGCCGGACATGTCACTGTTGGTAATGCTAAATGCAGTCCCTCCAAAAAAAACGCAATTATGCGATCGCATAATTCAATGCATAATCAGCCAAAGTCCGCACATTTATTTATTGTCAAAGATGCCGCACTTTCGCCACATAAATCGCCGAAATTAATTCAAACTTGTCCATGTTAACAATCAACAGTCTCTGCATGGAAATGACTGCAATAATTATCCACACGTTACTATCTCGTGGCCACGCATAGTAATGTGTGAGTCAGTGTGAGTCAGTGCTACTCAATGCAAAGGTGCCAAAATAACCTTGAACCAGAGACTGCTGTACCAAAATATAGATTTTATTTACAACACATAAGAAGTTAGGAAAGGGAGTAAATTGTATAATTCATACATAAATCAAAACTAAGTCAACAAAAGAAATACACAATTTGGGGCTAGGCTGTACAACTAGGTAGTTGTAGAGTTAAGCATAAAATTAATTGTAGCAAAATAGGTAGGCAAATTAGGAATAAACCATGCACACAAAACAATTTAAACCAAATCAGAACTATTCAACAGCATTCAATGTACCTACCTACACATAGCAAGCTAAGTTGACTAAAACCACACAAAGCACACATGCAAGATGGCTACTCTACCCCCTGTTGGCTGATGTGTTCAAACAATCGCTCAAAGCTTTTAGACGTTAACCAACATGAAGGATCTAATAAATAACAGTTCTTTTCACATCTTTAATTTAATAAAATGAACTTAAAAAACATTTCACTTTTCTAAACATACAATATTAACATTATGTTTTACCAAACCTAACAAAGGCAGGCCTCAGCTGCTCTCTCAGGTGTGTCTAACAGCATGAGTGAAAGGGGCAGGTGAGCTTCCCTCCCCTTTTTAGAGACTCTGCCCCTCTTACTGGGTCCTAGTGCTTGCCTTCTGTTGTCTTCCCTTCCACATTAGTATCACTCATTTGTTTTAGTTTTTAGTTCGTTTTAGGTTTTTATATTATAATATATATATATTTTTTTGTCAGGGGCAAGATTTAAGAAGTTCAGAATAGGTATTACAATACAAAAAAAATTACTCACAGTCATGCCTGTCTCAATAAACATATAAATCAATGCCTCTTCATGTTTGACAAATTAGAATTTTTAAAATACAAGTACCTCATAATTGTATTTAAATACAGTACTACTACTAGTAAATGTCTTGCGTATGCTCATTGCCAGTGTAGCTTATAACTATTTGATATCTGGTGCATTGCTAACAGAACAGCTTGTTCAGACATCTGGATTTTTATTTGAGACCTATACCCCCCCTTTTTTTCTTTCTTTCTCTCTCTCTCTCTCTCTCTCTCTCTCTCTCTCTCTCTCTCTCTCTCTTTCGTAAAGAAACTACAGGTGACTGTTTTCTGGTTACAACTTCACATTTACATTTAAACTACATATATATGGCAAGTAAATTAAATTATATGAAAAATGTGCCTTTTCATGGACATTGTACAAAGAAAAGTGTATGAGTAAACACAGGGCTGACATCAGCAACTGTGCTGCAGCCATGCAGCTGATACGCTCTCAGTGTGAACACCACAAGCGTGCCAGACGCAGCAGTCACACACCGGAAACGGCACACGCTGCTTAGGCGGCCTATGTGAACGAGGTGTTGAAAATGAAATCCAATCTAAATCCTCAATCTATCTAAGCTTGGTGACAAAGGTCAAAGACTAGATGCCAAAAAGCATCTCTGAGCATATGCTCTTTATTCATGAATAAGAAAGAGATATTTAAGTCTCTCCCAACTTGGAAATATCTTACTCATTAGCTACTAAATGCCCACTGTGTTGCTGTTTAGTGTTGAGCAGATAGTGTACAGGTTTATGGTTTAAGAGCCTTCTAAATGAAAACTACTGCCTGCTGCTGCTGCCGGCCTTTCCCACCAACAGGGAACTGGCTCTGTTCCGGTTCAAGCACCTAGTTTTGAACCATTCGCACCATTTCGACCATTCGACCAAACATAAATTGGTTCGGAACCTACGAGCGGCCCATTTCATACATCTGATACATTGTTATCAAAATATCAGTTATAGCTGCTTTAAGGACATGGAAATAGACACAATTAGCCATCTTCCTTAACAGATTTTACTTTGATATAAAAACATTTTACTTCCATCTTTGTGACTTAGAGAATCATTCACACAACTGCAATTCGACTTTATTGTACAGTTGTGTTGGGTAGTTGTGTTAATACGATATGATTCTGCATAGAATAAAAAATAACACTTCATTTACAGACATGAATCATTTACTGACTTCACTTAATTTACTTACTGAAGTGTTTACTTCATCATCATATCATTTAAATTTGGCTAATGTGGGAATGTATATAATAGTTAAATATATAACATTTTTGGCAAAACAAAAATCTTTTATGCCCTTGCACTTAATAACTGTGAACTGTGAAAATGTTAGATATGCCACCCAGTGGTTGAATTATATTACAGCACCGCTTGTAACACTTGTTAATATAGTCTTAAAAAAACCTTTTGGGATGAATTGACTGAGCTATATTTTATCACAAACATAGAGATTCAAACAAAAGCTGCATAATCATATGCAGTTTTAAAACATTTTATTATTATTGATTAGTCTTTATTTAACATTATACATAATTGTATTTGCAAAACACAGATATCAACTAGTTTCATTAATATTGGTTTTATCAGGTGGCAGTTAGATAGCTTGGTCACATTAAAATGTATTAACACAAGTGTTCCAGAAACATGGTTTATAGGGAGGCTTTGTGAAAGCAGTGTTCTGCCTCAATTACAGGATGTGATCCTGGTGTTCCTGGTTGCTTGTTGTTGCAGTGCAGAGGAAGGAACTTATCAGGAATTTCCTTTAAAAGAGGAAAGTGCCCCCTTCCTTTCTGGAGAGGCTTTGTGCTCAAAGAGAGACACGGGAGAAGAAAAAGTTGGAACAGTCTTGCACAGATGTGATGTGTAAGTTATTGGATTAATGCAAGTCGTCCTTATTAGCCATCCATTTTAAAAGATCATTACACCCTTTGAATGGTGAGGAGTAAATCAATTTCTCAGGTAAGACCAAACATTTCTTCAAATGTAGCATGTATTTTTCACAAAAGCTTCAAATACATTTATTTATTACCACAAATGATGACCAACATTTTTACGTTTATCCAGTTGCATTTCTCAGGTCAGTTCCTCAGTTCCATAGTATTTTTACTGTGCATTCTGGTTATGGTATGTCCTTGGTTATGTTCAGATGTGCCTAAAGCAGTGTATGCTATTGATTCAGAAGGTACAGTAACCTCGACTGGTTCAGCCATAAATGGAACATTAAACATAATTTTCTCATACATTTTTAACTTGTCTCTCCTGACCTCCAGTGGGTGAAAGGCTGCAACCCATCCCTGCACCCTGGTCATGGACATATCAGGTCAGGGATGTAGTATAGTATTTGATATTGCTGTGAATCATCATTTATATGTGTGCACACTCTGCAAGTGCTCGTAAATATGTGAGCATGTGTTAGTGCGTGTTGCGTTTGTCATTGCATTTTATTTTATGAGCTATAGTCTTATGAATATGGTCAATATTCAGACATTTTTAAAATATCACAGCCCACCATACACATTGACATGCAAGGCCTTTTCTTAATCTTTCTTGGAAGCATAAGCAAGATATTTGCTAGGATCTTGTTTACAGTTGTAGCTTGGGATGGAGGTGGTTCCCATTCACACGTGTATCCCACACAGCAGAATACTTCACAATGGTATAACCCTGTGATTACAATGTATATATATATATCCTATATATATATCCTATGTATATGTTTTCTTTACATGGTTCTTGGCTTTCCATTGATTTACATTACATAATGTATGTATAACACAATCCCCTTTTAATATCATTTAAAGCATTTAACTTACAGCTTGATTACTGGTGCAAGCAGAGAATATCCACCAATCTACGCACGTAGGTATGTTCACTGGGGAGGCAGATGTTGGATGATAATGTGGTTTACCACACCAGTCTGACATCTGACATCTCATGTGTCATGCGGAGTGCAGCCAGATGGTGTCCTTGACTTCTGCAAGAATAAAAGAGGTTACCCAGTGTGATGGTTTCTACTATACATTAGATCTTATCTCACTCTAATGGACCTTTATTATAATGATACACCTAGACTGTATAGACATAGCGTCCTCAAAATACCCTATTTAATAATAATATAATTCATTTAGAATCCATTTGCATGTACTGGTAGATAGTACACTGAAGATTAGAAGGATTTGGAAACATTTGTTAATACGAGCATGTTTTCACTGACTGATAAGTTTAAGGGAATTACTTTTTTTCTCACTTTCATTTTTAGAATGAATGTGTTTTGGGTATAATACAGCATTTTTTATCATGTTAGATTAGGTATCAAGTGCAAAGGAATATCAAGTGTCCCCTGGACTAAAATAAATTCACGTGGGACATAAGAGGAGAATTTTTTGTGCAATGACAAAAACAGAGGGGATATTAAAGTCTCTGTTTTTATCAGTTGACAGATAATGACATTTTGTGATTAATGTATGTGTTAAAAGATGGAAGTTAGTGAAGGATTACTATGAAACCAAGAATCAACATAATTAGACAACATATTAGTTATGAAATTAAGTGGGCAGTTATAATCCTTATCATTATGTTCAGTTCAATAAAATTATTATTTACCTTTTTAATGCCTGTAGTAAAGAGTGTCCTATTCAGGTTGTAGAACAGCAGAGTGAGTTTAACACCACACTTTTATGTACATGTAAACATAATGTATTGCATGTTCTTACGGCTGGTTATGGCATCATTTAGTACATCACCATAAAGAAGTGTGTGGAACATAATCAAACCTGTGATCAATAAATACTCCAAAGGTCTTGCTGGATTGAATTGATGGTAATCATTATTCTAGTTATGAAATTAAAGATGATCCCTGTTGTGAAATAGTAAATGTCAAAAGGTGAAGTCAAAGGTCCAGCAAACCAAGATGGCTTCCTTTGCAGACAAAGGAAACCCCAGAGCAACTGGGGTGTTGTGGTTGGATATAACACATTTAAGCACCCTTTCAATTATCAGAATCCCCAGTTACTCTACACTGGTCCTTTTTGCTAAAAAAAAACAACCTAATACAATATAAAATATATTCATAAGCAGAGAAAGCGCTCTCTAAAAAAATCTGTATGTTGCCTCTTGACTGTGAAAATAATGTTTGAAGCTCATCCATCCTTATTGTAACTCTTGAATGTTGATTCAAGATGATCCACACACTTCATGCAGTCTTTCAAACTCCTGTAGTTTCTACCATACAGTTCATTGTGAATAATGCATTGACCTGATCTTAAAACAGTTGTGGGAAAATCCTTGTCTCGTAGTTATCATAATCTGTGTTGTTGTTTGTGTGAAGAACACAAAACGATATTCTTATCTAATGTTAGTAGGAAGGACTACTTAGCTGTAAATTGGTTCTGTCAATGAGGCATGAACATTTGCGATAAAAAGTGTCTTCCTCTGCTTTAGATATGTTATTTATAATCAGAGAATGCAGGTGATGTGCAGTCTCTGAGTGGAAGATATTTAAGCATATTTTTATAGATCAGATCAATGCCTGTCCTGATAATATGAGCAGTTTAGGAGATACTAGTGGACACAAAAGCTACTTTCCTCCACTCTTTCAAACCTGCAGTGGGAGGTGGTGGAGGCGGATGAGAGGTTGAGAGGTTGAGTGCAAGGTTCTCCTCTCTTGTCGTGGAAGTGGAAATGAGTAGTAGTAGTAGCAGCAGTAGTTTTCATCTATTTTTCACAGAAATAAGAGTTAAGGTCACTGCAATTTTATAATGTCAGTGTGTAAGCTTGTAGTGATGAAAACCATTAAGACACTGTATTAATTGGGAGCTTAGGTGCAGAACATTAACCTTGATCGAGTTATTCCAATGTAGAAATCCCAAATTCCTGACCAGTTGCTATGGAAGTATCAAGTAGATAGGATAAGGTTTGTTGTGTTATCAATTCATTTTTAAATTCAGTTACCACCATACTGTATACAGTTTGTTCTTACAACTGGATTGACAGCAGAGAGTATCTAAAACACCCAGATCCAATAGTGTTGACACGATACCATACAGCAGGAGTTCTTCTCATCTTTTTTGGAAATGAGGATCAGCAGGCAAACAATGATTCAAAAATCCTGAATCTCTGAAAATGCAAATGTTTTGGACACAAGCAAAGAAAATTCTCAGTGTATGCACACTTAAGGAAACAAGTTTCCACATCCCAGTCGTGTAAATTGCAAATATTTAATTTTTTTATGTTTTTTAAAGACTAAAGTCTTCAGCAGATGAATGTGAAAACAAACTCTGCACATAGCCTGCATCATTCTCCACGCTGAATGAGGGATGATCAGCTCTTCTCTGATGTTTGTAGCCTGGTAGCCTACAGTATGCCTGGGCATTTAGAATCACCACCATACATAACTCTTTTCATATGCTAGTGATGCTGTCAACATTGATCATATGTCCTCAAATTACCTTGAACAGTGTTCCACTGTCCCTTTGCCCCTGAAGTGTGAGTTAAGTTGTGGTATCTCAGTAACCTTCAATTGTGCAGTATTAAGCTCATACCGAAGCAGGATCTATTTTTGAAATGTAAAAGTGTTTTCTGAAGCCTTGACTGGGGAAGAGGCAGCTTACTGACCTTGAAGGTACATCAGTATGTAGTTTTTCACGTGTAATCGCAGGGGGCTTTCAAGACAGTGGCTGAAGGAGAATATTTTTTCTGCATGGCTACATACGCTGAGACATTCCCCCACGGGAATCTGTTTCATGTGGGAATAGCAGACTGCACAGCTGTATTAGTATGCGATGAATTTCACTTGCCTTTAAGAGTGTCTTGATGTGTGTTGTTTATTTATGAGATAGTTATTAATGTGCCCCTGCTTTTCTATTTATGGATGAGCATGTGTATGTATCCACATACATTGTAATGTATTTGAAGCTCCTACTAATAGTCCTGGTAGTAGTTAGTAGTCTTCCTCTTTGCGCAAGCAGTGATTTACTTTGTTAAGGTGTGACCTCATCATCCTGGCTCCATGATACCCCACCTCCCCCTCGCAGCAAGATCAGGCAGCCCTGTTATCACACACACACACACACACACACACACACACACACACACACACACACACACACACACACACACACACATGCTCACATGCTCAACCACACATACATATGCTCACACAGGGACACACAGAATAGCAGCGGAGTGGACTGGGCAGGGCTTGGGAGATTTTCTCATTTTATATCCAGAGTATATATATCTATCTCTCAGTGTGTATGTGTCTCTGTGTGTGTGTGCGGACAAGCAGAGAGAGAGAGAGGGAGAGAGAAAGCGAAACAAGGGAGGCGAAGGGGAGGGAGTGTGGATCATGCATGTGCATTAACTCAGCTCCAGCGGCACAGCAGCAGCAGCAGCAGCAGCAGCAGCAGCAGCAGCAAACAGAAACAGCAGCACAGGAGGGAAAGAGAGAGAGAAACACAGAGAGGGAGAGTTGGAGGGAGGGTAGTAGTCTGAGGCACAAGAACAAAAGCTGCAGAGGACTGCTTTCCATCTCCACTAAAAGAACAACGGAGGAGTATCAGAAGGAGGAGGGGGTGGTCATGATAGTAGTGAGACAATAACGGAAGAGAAGAGGCACATTGTAGTCAGTGAGGACTGAAACCAAGGCTCTTCTCTTCTCTGCTCTCCATGTTTTTGGGGACTCAACGTACCATCGCCTTCGTCTCCAAACCCAGAAGAGGATGTCTGTGTCGGGGAAGAAGGAATTTGACGTGAAGCAGATCCTCAGGCTCCGCTGGCGCTGGTTCAGCCATTCATCCCAAGGTTCAGCCGGCAGTGGAGGCGGTGGCGTTGGTGGGGTGGGAGGCTACATCCAGCAGGATGGCCTGGATCACCGAGGGACGCCAGTCCAGGGCCGGCTGAAGAGTCACTCACGGGAAAGAGGCGTTGGAGGACTACGGAAGACCAACAGCCCGGTCCACAGCATCTTGGCACCTACGCCTGGGCCCACACCTGTCTATGTCAGAGCGGGTCATCAATCATGGCACCATCAGCAGAACACCATCCAGGGTCTCCAGGTCAACGAGGAATCCTCAAAGAGCAGCTCCTCGCCCAGCACCACAAGGAAAGAGGACGCCAACACTGGCCAGGAAGATGTGAAGAACAGCACAGAAGAACCTGCAGAGGTGGAGGCCAGAGAGAGGTATGGCTGTTATGAGGTGTTAGATACTTAGGAGACACCGATTTATTACAGTCACTTTGCATATCAAATACTCGCTCGGCAGAAGCCAGATTATAGGATGCTATTTTGGGAATCCTGATGTTTCATAGTGAAGCTATAGCTGCTAAATAAAATCTGCATCTAATTGAGAAAGTCTGACGCCTGAGGCAGCACCCCAGGATTAAAAAGTAAGAATGTTTTGTTGTGATCAGGCATGATGAGCACAATCCTGCTTTAAACAGTAAATCTTATCTACTTAGCAACATTTCTGAGACTATATATATATATATATATATATATATATATATATATATATATAAAGAGTATAGCTGCAGCCTTTTAACTTCATTCAATATTTGCACTGCCATTCTGCATGTAGATCCTTTAATTAAGCTAAGATTAAATTATCTGCACAGCTATCATTTTCCAATTTACTCAAGCTCTGCAGCTGCCACCATGGCTCACCTGGGGACAGCTCACTCTCATTGTCCACAGCATGTTAGGCAGGATAAACCAATAAAGCATCGTTTTAATTATTCAGTAGACCAAAAGCCATGTCTTTTTCTGCCCCCTTGTCTGTGTTGTGGTCCAGATTACATTCACTGCATGACTTTACCTTATTCCTCACACTATTCAGTTTTTACATATTACACTAATGCATTCTTCCATGGAGTTAAAAGTGGATAGCGGGAAAGAGCCATTACATCACGTAACACGTACTGGACCTATAAAAAGAAGGAGCAGTGCAATCACATGAATTATCTAGACTGCCACTATAACCTCTTTATAAGCCAAAAGCTATCATAGCAAGTGGCTGGAGTAGGTTATTTAATTTCTTTTCTACCAAAATCGTTTTTATGCCAAACTCTCAGGGTCATAGATATTTTTTCCAGCTATAAATCCCTCCCCCTGCTTTTCCAGGTTGTGTTTTTTTTTCCCTCCCTGTCTTCCGTGTGATCCTACATCTTCTTCCAGGAAGTAAACAGGTTAGAGATGTGTGTGTGTGTGTGTGTGTGTGTGTGTGTGTGTGTGTGTGTGTGTGTGTGCTGTCTGGCAGAACACTAAAAGCACCTCACATCAAGGATGAAAAGTCCAAGCTTCCTTTTATCTTGTCTGTGACATTCTGAGGTGATTGGTCCTTAAGCTTTGCTGCTTCCTGCCTTGCTTTTGTTCCATGCACCTGGTGATGAAATGAACAGTGAAATTGAACCAGTTCCTTTGTTTAATAAAGAGCTCACTGTGATTGAAAAGATAATTCTAAATACATACTCTCTGTCTACAGCCCAAAATTTGCTAATATGGATTAAATGAATGCCACGGGCAGTGGACGGTCGAGTTCCCTGAACTGAGCATGAATTATTCTGAGTTAAGATAGAGTTTTGACGATCCGCTCTTCGTGTTGGCATAATTGGCAGATGTTCATGTTTTGGGGTCCTAGTGTGTGAAAAGGGCATGCATAAAAGATGTGCCTCACAGTAAAAATGTGTAACTCTCCAGCTCTCAGGGGGACCTTGAGTTCATGCTGGCCATGTAAAATACAGCTCAGCCATCATATTTTGACAATGATACTAAAATATTAAAATGATTCTGCTCTGTTGGACCATAAAATGTAACACTGGCTCAGTACTCGATTGCTGTGATATCCATTCTTGAATTTGATCATCAGTGAGGAAATCTGACTTAAAAAAGTATTTTGTTATGGGTTTGATTCTTTTCCCCACCCAAACTATTAACAATATACACAGAAAATAAATCTTCCTTTCTAAACAGCAGTGTATCATTAACAATATTGACAGGCATATCCATCACTTTCTCCTTTCATATAAATAAATTAATCACCCTGTCAGCAACTGTTTTACATAATTATTAAATCAAGCGATCTGTGTTTTCTGATCATGAAACGGCTTGAACAGCAAGAATGACAGCAAAATTTAGTTTGAATAGTTATGAGGGAAATACATGTGTTGCATGATGCCACTTTTCAATCAAGGCTGTGTTTAATGGAAATGCAGTCACTCGATAACTGTAAAGGACTGTTTCTGGGAATGATGTTTGGACAAGCACTGCATCTGTAGATGTACAAGGTTGCACAGTGAATTAGGCCAGTGACTGCACATGGCTTGCATGTTCATCGGCGGCTAAGCAGATGTGTGGATGTCACTGAGATATGCACATTCATTTACTCCACCAGCTGGGTGGCCCTATTACGTCTCACATCATAAATCCTTGACACATAATTTGTCACAATCCCTCAGGCTGAATGTAGAAATGAGATCTGTTGGCTGTAAGACATTCAAAAGTTTTAGCCGTTCCTCTGTAGTTGGAAAATATGTGTCAGTCATTTTGGGGAACATGCCACTCAGTGATTAGTTTTATTCACACAATGTCTTCAAAGAAAGCATCCTATCAGTTCCTTCCTTTCTTTCATTGATTTGGTTTCAAACTTTTCTTAATCTTTTTTTCAATCTGAACTTACTGACAAAGTCAATAAAAACAGCTCATCCTAACATATTGGAATAAATAAAGTGGTAAAACTGAAAGCATGTATGTATGTATAAGTATGGTTAAAAAGGATGAATCATAAATATATGTGTTCAAAGTTGTTCACATATGGCAGGAAGGTAATTAAATAGATTTTTTTCTTTGTATGTCTAATGTTGCTAAATATGTTTTAATAGCAGTAAAAAACTGTGTGGGTGCCATGAGTACTGAATAAACTCAAAAAGTCAGTGACTCATTTATGTCGTAGTCTATGCTGATATAATAATTCTAATTCTTTTGGCTTTCTCTAGAATTTAGTCTTATCTGACCGACTGTTGCCTATCTGCAGGGTTGTTAAATCAAATGAAGTGGAGTGTGCATGACATAACACCTTGTTGTTTCTCACCTTTGCTCCTAATGCCCCACATATATACTTTATATTTGTTCTGTCCTCATGATTCTCCTCCAAATAACCTCTCCCTATCGTTGGCAGAGAATATATGACAGAAGTTAACCTGAATGGAATGGAAACCCTGACCTCTCCCACATAAACACTAACAGAGGCTTGAGTCAGCTGGCTTTTAGTTTGAATGATATCTCAATTCCCTCTCCCACCGCCTTGGAAAAGAAATACCACCACCTCTCCCCCTGTCAACAGCAGTAATTCAGATATTTGCTGTATACCTCATAACAACACCAGGATTATAGGGTCTCAGGTCTGCGTGTGACACATCCAGCAGAGGCGTCCTTAATGTTGTGCAAAAATACAGTATACCTGGTGTAATCTCAAAATGACATCCCAGGGGCTGGGAGATTTTGTGATAGCATATAATAGATAATTGGTTGTTCTTTAAAGGTCCAGTGTGTAACATTTAGGAGGTCGCCTTCAATGGAGTCTGCCATGTTGAACTGCCATGTTTGACTGTAGACTAACTGTATATTTGGGGCCAACGTAGTTTCTCCTTCACACTTCACAGCCCGTTCCCAGGTTGCCATAAACAGATGCGAACGGTGTTCAGTTAGTTGCAATCGGCAACTCCACTGCTAGATGCTACTAAATCCTACAGACTGGTCCTTTAACTTTGCAAAATCAGCATTCTGTACACAGTAAGGCCACCTCACATGGAAACTAAAATCAAGCCAGAGTTTTCAGTAGCCCCTCTTTTTGCTTTTGGAGAAAGCTTTGAACAGTGGTGAGATGAGATACAGAAGAATTATATGCTGGACACATTCCTGTTTCTGTTCAAATGCGGATCAGTCAGTTTTTCCTGCAAATGGACCTAATTCAAAGAAAATAACCCCTGACACAGCTTTCTATGAATTTTACATGAGTACTATTAGTAGGGGCCATGACTTAGTTCAGCAGTGTCCTGAGGCACTCACTGTGATCAAGCTGATGAAATGTTATAGTATAGACATAAAATGTAACAAAATGCCATCCAACTGCAGAAAGGTGTTTTAGAAATATAAACAGAATGAAAAAAACACACATATGTGGTAGGATTTTGGGAAAATGCAAAATTATTGAATTATTGGTGAAATAATTTGGCCAATTTAGTTAACATTAAATACTAAGACTTTAAAGTCTTATGGTTTTAAGGCCACCATGCTAGATAGGTTGCAAATTTAGATCTATATCTAAATACTTAGATCTATAAACATCTGATATACACAGACAGACAACATGCTACCCACTGCTTTAATAATGTGGATTAATTTGTTCACCCACTAACTTCACATATAAATAAATTATGGACAATCCAACAAGATGACAAGTTAACCTGCCATCTGCAAAGCAGTGAGGAGCTTTCTGCTAAGATCTGCACATTTTTCACTTACAGGACTCCCCCAACCCCCTACACACACACACACACACACACACACACACACACACACACACACACACACACACACACACACACACACAAATGTACACCACATTCCTCTGCTTTAGAATGCAGAGCTCAGCATTGTAATCACTTTTAATCTATGAACAAGGACTGAAAATCTCAATATGGAATTCAAATTTACCATACCAATACAATTTACCATACCAGTATTAATGTGCTTTCTTAACAACATGAAAAATTGAATTTCTATTTTGAAATATATTCATCCCCCGGCACATTATTCCTCAGTGACTTTAAACAGATATCTCATTTATGTGTGCAAGTCAGTTCTGCAGAATTTCATTTTTAAACTGGCATATATACTGGCATATATTTTGACTTATGATTTTTCATTTTCACTGTGCAAGATTTAGTCCTCTTGACGTAGTTTCATATTATTCCAAACAGGAATCAGTATTCCACCTGCAATGTTAATTATCTGTTCGCAGACATTGTGCTGACATGACTTCTCCACACCACCACACTTCTTCTTTACAACATATGACATTTTGGTAAAAGGTGAGGGGAATAGCTGTAAGAAGGCAATATTTCATTTCTGTTAATAGCTGTGGCAATTTTCCACTGCACTCTCTGACATAAAGAGCCTGTGGCCACAATTGGAGCAGATTTCAAAAGACATGCTTCTTATATGCGGCTACATTTCCTCCATCATTATCAATATTAAGCATGTATGTCCAATATAAGAATGGCATCAGAGGAAGAAAGCCTTTAGCGAGCCTCTGTGAGATAGGAAAGGTGCAAGGAGGAAAATCTATTTCTGCAGAGAGTTATCATTTCAGTCTCACTGCTGGGATCAAGTTATTACAGTCTAGTGTATATATTTCTCCCCACACAAAGCCGAATGGCAGTACACCGACTGTCAAAGTACAGAGGCATAAAGACCTCATGGAATATATAGACTTGGCACATGCTGCATGAGGCTTTGTAGGAGTTGTTGGATTCTCATCCCAACCCAAGCTACTCAGCAGCCTTCAGGGGCAAATGCCTGTTATAATCCATTTTGAAAGAGACATTTCCCATTTGGCCCAGACAGGCACGACTTTCCCTCTTGTAGAGGGATGGAGTTGACACTAGTTGGAATAAGACTGAGATCCTCAGCAACATGTCTGACTCACAACCTCTGCAGCTTAGGGCTAATCTGGACTGACTAAAGCACATCTTTAATCGTCCAACCACTCTTCTAGGAGGGCAGTTTTGACCCAGTATTACACACACATTATTATTATTATTATTGTTCATGTTTTGTACTCAAAAAATAGCATATGGAGTTTCCATTGTAACAGCCTTAAGACAGAGTCCTAGTCCTGACAATACAGGCAAAGGCTACATACCCTCTGCTTTACCTGAGTTTTTTGAATCTGCAGTATCTTTTCTCAGATCCAATTAGTCACATTGTGGTGTGATATCTTTGGGAAGGTGTGAGGAGCAAATGACAAGACAAGGGGGGGATTTGTGCTCACTGAAGGAAACATCATGTGTACGCACTAAGAGATCAAGGTACAGGAATGGGCCTAAAAGGGTACAAATGCTTTCTCGCTCCAGTGGTACCCTAGCAGGGTACAAGCACCGTGTCTTTGAACATGGTACATTTGTGTGCCTTCTTTTCTGTACCCCTAGTGACAAAAATTTACCCATTGGAAAGGTACAGAATTGGTACCCTAATGAGGTACAGCTGGAGCAACATGCCCTTTGTACCTTCATGTTTATAAAACGTATCCTTCAATTTAGAGACAAACATTTACAACTATTCACCAAAATTAGTTTATATCTTGTAACACTTCTCAGTACCTTTTCATTGTATTGTTCAGCTAGAGCTGATTTGTCCATAACAAGTGAATGCTGTAACGGCCTAAATCAAGTTTTAAACTCTGTAAGCTTCAGCAGTGCCTACTAAAAGTGCACTCGCCACAGGCACATGCCACAGCAGACTGCAGGTGAAAAAATGGGTTTCCCAACTCCCCAGGGGCTCCATAAGAGAGGTACATGGCATAAAATAAAGTTAAATAAATTCAGAGAAATTAGTCCCCATGGATGAATGCAAAGAATGAGAAAACAGATCGACAATAAAACGGTGAAAATACTTAAATAAAATAAAATTGGGAGTAATAGTACAGGCTAGCATTTTACTCTGCGACAATTTGTACCTTTAAAATTAAACAAAGGTCCCCAGACATCACCTTAAGGACCTTTTTTGTACCTGACAGGGTACTTTTCTGACAAATGTACCTTAGGGTACAGAAATGATACCCCTGTTTCTTTGTGTGTACTGTAGGATGACGTGTGAGGAAAAATACAAGCCAAATACCGGTATTGTACTCCGTTGTACTGTATTGTTCTTTTATATAGGCTAATTTACCTTCTCTTTATTCTAGGAATGCAAGTTGGTGCATTCAAATAGTTTGTAGACCACAATAGAAATCTATAGGCTCTGTTAGGTACTGTGACTGTCTTTGAATTGCTTGCTAATATGCAATGCACAGCAGTGTCCCTACAGCAGTTTCTCTGGAGTAAGGTGTTCTGGGGCTTTAGTGCCTCAATAAAATTGGGCTATACCTCTGATGATCCAACCCACTACTGAAAGCGAAATATACACCTCAGAGAAATTTACTGCTCCCTAGAATGTGATACCAAAGCAATTAGTGTCGGAGAGATTGGTAGGCATGAAAAATCCTTACAGCATGCCTTGGAGCCAATACAAAGGCAATGCATCTCAGTTTAACGGCCCCATTGCTTATTCAGTCTTGTTTGGTGTTCCTCTCCAAGACTCCAGAGTCAGTGGGGAATTATCGTGACAGGACAATAAATTACTCTTGCATTTAGTAGAAAGTCTCCCAATAAAGATTAAACTATAGGATACTGCAGTCACCGAAGGGCAATATAAACAATTCCCCGAGGAGAACTGTTGTTGCTTTTGGTAATCAAAGAGGAGAAAGTCACACGCTCGGCTAAAAACTTTGTAATAGTGTGTTAATCAGGACATCAATAAGAGCCACCACCCCCTCCGTCCTTCCTGTGTTATCAATCTTAGTGTATGCCAATACAGTGAGCTGCCAAGCATTACGGGATTTTCAGTTCAATTGTATTGACAAATCTGTAATTTTACTAGTTTATGCAGCTTTCATATCAGAGTATGAGTGGTAATGAGTGGGGACATAAAATGTTACTTTAAATAGCAATGACATTTTTTCTTGAGCTTTACACAGCAGAAGGACCATGAGATGACAGTAAACTCCCTCGGAGAGGCGGCTTGAGTCTGTTTATGTGGCGTGACAAACAACCCTAAATGTCAATGAGTGAACTTGCTCTGTGAAGGACACTGAGTGACTGGGCTGAATTATTTGCCACGAGTCTGAGGGATTACTTGGATTCCTGTAAAACAGCATGTAATCTAGCAGCCTGTGGGGACGGGGGGAAATCAGCCTCAGCACAATACTGAGAGGAACAGGCTTGTTCACTTGTTAAGTCCCTGTCTTTGGAAAACACACGTGCACACACAGATATGCAGACGCACACAGGAACAGACACAAAGACATACACATACGAAATTTTGTCTGGAAAGCTGTTGCATAGATTGTGGTGTTTGCTTGTCCCATTGGACTGGAGAGCTTAGTTATCCACTTATGCACAGAGTTTAGACCATAACAGTTTTAATTTCAGCCTACAGTGGCAAGAAAGATGGAGATGCACCGCAAGGAATAGAGGATTCAGGAGTGCCGTGTGTCCTAATAAACCTTTTTGTGTCCTCAATAATCTGTTTCTTATCTCACTGTGTTCAGCTATTTCAGTTATTTGTTTATTTTATTTCATACTTAATGGCCAGGGAGAACAGTGAGTAAAATTAATTAATTTGTTTAATTTATTTGTCTCCCTAAATTGAAATTTCCTTGTTTATTTCACCTGAAGTGTCAAATAGTTTTTTGTTTTGTCTGTGAAGTCCCCATCAAGTGAGCCTATTGTTTACTGGTGTATTATTACTTACATATGTTCAAAATAAATGTGGAAAAATGGAAGAGACTGCATGCAATCTTCTAAAGATGACAAATGGCAAATTGCTCCTGGTAAATAAAAAGCAGAGAATTCAAGAATGCCATAGTTCTACAGACAGCATCCATTGCTTTGGTCCATTTTTTAATCAGACAACCACTGTCTCCCTCCTTGCTTGTCTTCACACAGGTTGACTCTTAGCACCTTCTCCAGAATGAACACCAACTCCTCTGATGAATTTTTCCAGGCCACAAATCATGCAGAACAGACTTTCCGCAAGATGGAGACCTACCTCCAGCACAAGCAGCTGTGTGATGTCCTCTTGATAGCAGGGGATCATAAGATACCAGCTCACAGGTTGGCATTTGTGCTTCTGTCCACTTTGATTTCATTAATTACACCTGCATTGAATTTAGTTAAGATATACAAACAGAGATACATTCTCTTCATTAAGTTGTTGATGTTTGCATTCAGGCTTTGCTCTGGACCTCAGTTTGCATGCTGAAACATATGCTGTCAGTCCGATCCATCTGAGGAATAATTAAATAAGCTTTAAAATGCAAAGGGAGATTCTTTTGATTTTCAGGTGACAGTTGACAGTAAAGATATGCAAACCCTGTGTTCACTGGTTTGCATCTAAATAATGTACACTGATGTGATCTAATTACACCTCTACCCTTCCTCATTTCCACATTACATTTGAGATGTGGAGAAACACTCTGATCCACTACATGGAGGTGTCGATATTTGGGCATCCAACCCTTGGTTGAATGACTGAATTGAACAGATCACATGACATCCCCTGAATGCTGCAATTCATCACGTTCACTGAGTGCACGCGCTTGCACGTCTCTCCACTGGCATATTTTGCTAGTCCATCCAGACAGACTCATGAAACAGAAACCCGAATACTCCACAGAGAGAGAGAGAGAGAAAAAGGGAGAGAGAGAGAGAGAGAGAGAGAGAGAGAGAGAGAGAGAGAGAGAGAGAGAGAGTGACTGACCTAGTTGGGTAAAATGATTAGCTGTCTGACTGCCTGTTTCAATGTGGCTTTAGATTTGCTCATATGACACAGCCAAGTAAAGCTGGGATGGTTTATTGACATAGTAGATGACACACAATATTATATACATATATATTATTATTATTATTATTATAAACCACAGCGTTATGGAAATATGGGTGTGGACTGTACTGTGTCACTCGATCTTGTTGTTTTGCCACATGATCTCTCCTTTCCTTCATGAATCAACCATAGTTATGTGAGCTTGATAAATGAGTTAACATAATTAGAAGTCTAACCAGTGTAGCTATTAGCAAAGTTGAACTATGTGGGATAATTCCATTTATCATGCACTGACAACTGAAGTGGCATGACACAGAATGTGAGGGGAACAGTAAGTTACTTAATTTGTCATAGTAACATTGCATAAAAAATGAAGTTCTTACAACAACAACACAATACTGTGAAGATATGCCCTTTCTTGTGAAGCTAAGTTACATTTGAGGACACGAAACACAACCTCAGGATGGTTTCACTAACCACTTAAAATAATCAGTGCATAGATCTCCCGCAGGCATGTAAACCAGTGTACACGACGAGAGCATTAATTCACTGCATTTATCTTTATGGCAGACTCGTCCTGAGCGCCGTGTCAGACTACTTTGCTGCTATGTTCACCAGCGACGTGAGAGAGGCAAAGCAGGAGGAGATCAAGATGGAGGGAGTCGATCCAGAAGCCCTCAGATCCCTGGTTCATTTTGCCTACACTGGTGAGTGCTTGTAAAAGACATTCACTAGCGCTTGTAAGTAGTTATGAGACTTCTGAAATCCAGCATGATTAAAATGGATCAATAAGGTGATTCATCACTAGGCTGACTGACTGGGCAGCACTTCAATGTAATATTGCTTAATTTTACAGAACCAAACCCCTTTGATAAGAGCTGTTTGTTGAAATCATCCCCTTCCACAATATTTACATCCTAAAATAGGGTAAAATAACATAATGATGATATTCTATTTGTTTTGCTGTATGAACTAGTTAAGTGCATTTAGTATGACTATTCTTCTTCTACTTTAACAGTATGATTGAAATGTTGATTCCAATGCTTCCCCCACCACTGTTATTATGCGCATCTCCAGTCGTGACATAAAAATATATTTTGCTTGTCCTGACATTGCAGGCGTCCTTGAGCTGAAAGAGGAGACCATTGAGAGTTTATTGGCGGCAGCTTGTCTCCTCCAGCTTTCACAAGTCATCCAGGTTTGCTGTAACTTCCTGATGAAACAGCTTCATCCCTCCAATTGCCTGGGCATACGCTCCTTTGCAGACGCCCAGGGCTGCATGGACCTGCTCAATGTGGCTCATAACTACACCATGGTAAGAGGGCGAATAGAACTAGATCACATTTACACGGCTAGGTGGAATAAATTATTTTGTAATAAGGGACTGCACTCTCAAAAGTGACTCTTGGCTAACCTTGCGTGAATACACAAGGTTAGCCATTGTAATGAGAGCTGTAACAGTATCAAAAGTGTTTAAAAATGTAGTTTAATAACCACTATGTGTACTTTGACATGAAAGGCAGCCCCCACTGCAGTAAATCAAATGAACCAACATAATCTAAGGTGCTGACAGGACTTAACCTGAGCCATTTTTCAGTGCGTTTCTGATTTTTATTTTCCTCACATAAACTCTGATTATATCCTGAATAATAAGCATTGTTTTGAGAATTCTGTCAGTAAAAACAATACTTCATCATGACTTGACGGACTAACATAACACATGGGACATCGAAATATTTGTGACTGCCCTCTGTTTTGAGACAAGTTAATTTAAATAACCTGTCATAACCTGTAAAGGAATGAGCTGTTGTTGTCTTCGTTATTTATATCATATAATTTCAGCAGAGAATTGGATGATGTGCGCATTTGAATAGAAATTGAATATTTTCATGCTTTCACTTTATCTAATTTGGTTATGTGGCTGTCAGTATACCATGTTGCTGCACACTGATTAGTGTACTAGCAGACTTGTGAAAATGCTATTTATATATATATAATATATTTATATCAGCGAGGAGTTTTTGCTTCGGATTAAGATTCATGCACATGTTTGTCAGATAACGTCTTGCTGGACCAAGCAGAAGTGACAGCGTGAGGCAGGCCTTATCTCCTACAGGACATCTGCTCAGCCTGTTTACATAGGCCCCATCCAGGATCAGGAGGTTAATCTAATCATCAAACTGCACAAGAGGGCCAACTTCCTGTTCAATCACTTCAGTAATGAGCAGTGAGAGCTGTGGGCTTCCTGGAAGTCCATCCTCTGGGTTCTGAGTGGAGCGAGTTATGTTTTGATAAGCTTGTTTTTCCTGGTTGAGCATGGCAACCGAGATTCGCCTTTGACATCCTTTTCCTTTATGAAACAGTTGCCCTTCTCGGGTGTTGTTTGGGATGACTGCATTTCTTTTCAGCAATAAATGTAAATTTCAGTTACATACCTCACTAAATACTTTGACTTTGGATTTTGTGAATTAATCCCAATTTTAAAATAATACAAAATATAGCTTTGCCAGTCTCTGTAAACTGTTGAAGGGTAATTCTTCCAGCCTCACTCTGATTAAACATAAGCGTTCCTCCTCCTCCTCAGAAAAACACTGTTATTACACAATTACTCTTTTGCAGTAGTTAAATCAATTAGTATCCTCTCCTGCTGATCTTGTTTTCCAAGCAGTTTACTCACCAACGAGATTGCCAGCATCTGAAAGCACATCCTTTTAAATGGTTATGAAACAAACTCGGTTGAGCTTTCAATTTAGTTGTCAGCTGTTGTTCGGGACTGGTAATTACAAATAATTGGTCTAAAGCAACGTCAAAGAGTTGGATGGAATTTCTCCCTCAGTGTTACCACCACAGATCAATAGATGTCCCTCATTTCATTAAGGCTGTCTGTGCTAAGCTCTTAAAACCTGCTCTCATAATAGATCGGACCAAGATGCTGTAATTTGCTGCCAGTTGATGATCAATAGCGTGTTTGTTTTTTAGTAATTGTTTAGCATCTACTCTACAGTGAGCGCTTGATTTGTCAGAGTTATTACTGGTAATAATTACTGCTCAGCTGCCTCATTCAAAAATTAAACAGGGCATGATCAAGGACTGCTCTGTATGTCTTCCATGTGTTTTAGTGTTAGGTATAACATACTGTAGATGAGGTTTTATATGGCATCAGCTCCAATGTCCTTGAAGAGGTAGCCATGCAGTGCTGTAAAATTGCCCAGGCCAGTAAATGGAAGATCAATCTTAAGGAAGGCAATAGAGAAAATCTTCCACAAAACTTAGAGCTGGTCACGCATTGGTGTGATGGTAATGTTGGTTTGCAGTGCCTTTCTGTTTCTCATTAAAAGGCTTGTAAAGGCTTAATAATGTCATGTATGATCAGCAGCAAAAAAGCTTGTGAGGAGGCTTTTTTTGGGAGATGTTTTATGCCAGATTGATTTGTAGCCTGCTGTTGTGTGGATCATTTTATTAAGTGAGCTAAGTGAAACAGAAGACAGTTTCATCTGTTCGTGCAAAATGTTTGAGGCACGAAGAGTATTTCACTGTTATTTAAGAAATTGTTGATAGAAACCTCTAAACTGGAGTTCTCTGTCTACTTGCATCAATCTTTCTTCATCTCACTGTCCTTGAGCCACTTGGTCCTCATAGCTATAGAAGCACAAACACACACACACACACACACACACACACACAAGGCTGCATCAAGCATACCCCACGGCTAATGACTGATGATTATCTGCCTCCTTCGTGTCTCCTCCGTGTTCCAGGAACACTTCCTGGAGGTCATTCAGAACCAGGAGTTCCTGCTGCTCCCAACGGCTGAGATTGTTAAGCTGCTCTCCAGCGATGACATCAACGTCCCTGATGAGGAAACCATCTTCCAGGCTTTGATGATGTGGGTGCGGTACGATGTCCAGCATCGACAACAGGACCTTGGGGTGCTTCTGGCCTTCATCCGCCTGCCTCTTCTTCCTCCACAGGTGAGATAGCGGTTAAAGGGAAAATGTATGATAAGGTTCATATACTGTGTGTTTGCTTGAGTTTGTAGTTGTCCTCACTGTCAACAGAAGGTGCCTAATTCTATTCAGGTTGAGACTTGTTGGATATATAACAAATTTTCCAAAAATCTTTTCTTGATATTTATACAGGATTTCAGTCAGCAAATGGTAAAAATACCCATAATCATTTCTAAGAGCCTAACATCACATATTCAAATGTTTATTTTGTCAAAGCAAAAGTAAAAGGTTTAATCCAAAGGTATTCAGCTTACTATCACTTAAGACAAAGGAACTCAGTAAATCCTTACAGTGGAGATGCTGGAACCAGGGAATATTAGGCACTTTAGCTTGTAAAGTAAAAAAAGAAGTTACCAATTAATTCAGTCAGTCTCCAAATCAATTAATCGATGACTTGTTTCCCATACATTTACTGCGAGAGAACCCCCCAGTATACCCTCAGTCTTCCGTCTGACCACTGAAAGGCAATGAACTACTGCATTGTCAATAATCACTTTGTTTATGAAAGTGGCTATGTGATAAATTAGACTGACAGAAAGACAGCTACACATAAGTTTTCATATGCAATGTCAGGCCGTAAATAGCTTGTTTATGTTTGAATTATTATTGTTTTAAACACTGCAACTCATGTTTTATGAATGCCGTATTTCTGAGATGAAGAATTGTTTTACAACTGTGCCATCCTAATTTACATAACATCAAACACAGATTAGCAATTTTTGGCACATCTGAAGTATGAAAATATCTCTTTATATGAACACAGCTTTATTTTCCCTGACATATTACTCTCTAAAACTAAGTATGCACATGCAAATTTTATATTTCACTTTTTATATTGGATGAAAAGATGCTGGAAAAAACAAACGCTCAACATTTTTGTTTGCAAACAACAATTAAGTAAATGTTTTTATGAATGAAATATATGTGGAAAATATGTAATACATACATTTTGAGATAACTTATGTATTACATATTTTCCACATATATTTTGGCTGGGGGAGATAAACAACAGCAATGAATCATTATTTTTCTCCATCTTTAGTGTGGGCTAAATGTTACATAGAGGTAAAATATTTAGGACTGAGTATTTTCCAAAACACCAGGAAAATTGGTGAGATGTTTTCCAAACAGATGCAAATCTGTCTTTGTCTTTGTGTTACACGAGTTTATCTGTTATTTAAGCTGCACTTCGATCTGCAGTGTGTTACATTAATCTAACATTTCATACATAAAGTACTTAAGGTAATTCTACATGAGATTAACCTGGTTTTACATAAACACGCATTTCATTGCATCCCTTCAGTGATTTGTATAAATGCTGTAAACATTTGGCTCTTTTTCTACACACAGTTATATTTCTAATGCATTCTATCATGTAACCTATTAATGTGAATCCTTGAAATGTAGCTCCTTGCAGATCTGGAAAACAACAAGATGTTCTCTGATGATCTGGAATGCCAAAAGCTGCTGATGGAGGCCATGAAGTACCATCTTCTGCCTGAGAGACGTCCAATGTTTCAGAGCCCAAGAACCAAACCCAGAAAGTCCACTGTGGGTGCACTTTATGCTGTAGGAGGGATGGACGCTACCAAAGGTGTGGCCCATACGCAGCAGTTATCAATACACAGCAAGGCTTATTTAAATTATAACACTTGCTGTGCTTGTGGTTTTAGGCTCCACCACCATAGAGAAGTATGACCTGCGGACCAACACTTGGGTCCAGGTTGGAGTCATGAATGGACGCCGGCTGCAGTTTGGCGTGGCAGTGATAGACAACAAGCTGTATGTGGTTGGAGGGAGGGATGGACTCAAGACATCCAACATGGTGGAGTGCTACAATCCAATCAATAAAGTGTGGTCCACCATGCCCCCCATGTCAACACACAGACATGGACTTGGTGAGTGTGTCTTGTGAGGCAAATGTAGCTCCACTTATTACATTCAAAAGAAAGTAATGCACTGATAAATAATCTAATAATGCAGACATAATGTGCTTTGGTTAGACCAATGAGTCACATCAGGACAATGCTGCCGGTCACTTTTTAAAAGTATCAAAATTTAAAAAACTTACAATGATATTTGGACAGGAAAAGCTAATATGTCAAGATTATTATCATTATTGGTTAGTCTGCCAATTATGTTTTCAATTAAATCATTAATAGTTTTTTATATAGTATATATTTGTAGTCCTACAGTCTAAAACCAAAGTTTACTATCATATAAGAAGTTTTGTATTTTTGCTTGACAAAAAATCAACTGATTACCAAATATTTGATTAATCAACAACGTTTCTCAGCTCTGTATGTAATATTTGTTACTATTCTCAAACATCTGATATGACTTTATGTGTATTTTATTAAACTTTAATTACCTGGTTAAATGTTTTAAGAGGATGTTGATAATAAAATGCAATTATTTCAACAATTTCAAGGTTTGAGGTTTAAGCTCAGTCTGGCTACCTGGTGTTATTTAACACCAAAAATCACAGGATGCACAGCTGGCATGCTGTAAAAAAATCACACATTTCTTTTTGAGATAGACCTTTGATATTTACCCATTCCCCTATCAAAGCTTGACAGGCTGTGCTGGCCCTGCTCTTCCTTACCCTTCCCTGCCCAATAAATTTCATATCAGAAGCGTTTTGATTCACAGTTGAAACAGGCCTGGGTAACAGAACAGGGAGATCTTGTCAAAGCATTCAGTTCACTCACCCCGTGTGGTCGGAGGTATCAGCGAGCCCAGGAGATCACACTGTACAGATTACCTGTTTCATCTTTGATCTTTCCTGTAGCAAATATCTCTCGCTGCTTTGCTTGTGGCGTGCATATTTTGAGTCTGAATATATTTGAACTTTAGCGTCTACCAACATCCCTGCCCAGCCATTGCCTGCTGTGTGCATTATGGGTAAAGACAAGAAAAAGTATTTCTTTTTCATTTCAAAACCACCAGTTAGTAATAAAAGAGAGTTTCACTACAAGAATCGTCTCTGTCCCACAGTGTTTATGTCATTTGAGGTTCTCTGAATGTGGTCTTGCCCCCATGTCCCCTCAAGTCTCACCAAAGGAAATAAGGCTGGTAATATAAAAATCCATTGTGTTAAAACATCCTCTGCAATGTTACTGGCGAAAACCGCTTTCCCCTGTGACTTTGGAATGAGGAATAACAATGCAGTTTTATAGTCTTCCTGTTTTCTGAATAGATTTGGTCAGCTGTATGACTCACTCTGCCCTGCTCTAAAATGAGAAACGTACCTCTGCCTCGGCTCTCTCGAAGAACTGTCGTAGCAAAGTTTGATTTGGAAATGCCATTTCATTTCTTTTCATTGATTATTCACAAACAAAAATGACCTTGTGCTGGCATTGTGCTGCATCATTTGAAAAAGAAAGTACTCTTCGTTTCATCATCCTCAAGGAGGCATTGAATATATTGTGTTGCTTTAGCTTTGATATCTGTGTGAAAGCGTTTAGCACCAGCCCAGTGGTTAAAGGTTATAGACGTTAGAGCATCTATTGTGTGTCTGTACAAAATATGCAGTAATACACACACAATAGAAATACTATAATCATATAACATGCTGATGATGATCACAGGGGCACTTTGCCTTTTCTTTTCCACGCACAGATAATAATAATACACAAAAAAGAAGAAGTAGATATCAAAAGAGCAGGCTTTTTTGCGGTAACATGTCTCTTGTTTCCATTTGTGTAGGTATTGCTGTGCTAGAGGGCCCTATGTATGCTGTGGGAGGCCACGATGGCTGGAGCTATCTCAACACAGTGGAACGCTGGGACCCGCAGGCCAGACAGTGGAACTACGTGGCCAGTATGTCGACACCACGAAGCACCATGGGAGTCACAGCACTCAATGGGAAGTAAGTTGCTTTAATGACCCTACAGACCGTCCCAACTTAATACTTAAATCTGCAGCCTTACACTCTGAGGCGAAGTATATTACTTTTTTTCTGCGACTTTGAAATGTCATGGTGCTTGAGGTCGAGGTCACTGGCATCCGTAAAGCCACAACAGACACTGAGGAGGCAGAGAAGCAATTTACAGTAAAAAAGGAATGCCAGGGTTAACACATGATTTTGAAAGGGGCCCTGTCTGCCTTAAATATAAGTTTGCTTTTAAAGTGTTGAAAAGCTGAATATTGCAGTGTAAAAATTACCACACAATACCAAGTGCCCTTGCAAAATAATCTTATTTATAGACTTGAAGTATGGACATTATGTCTGCTTTTAGTTTTGCTGAAGATAAGTCATCTGTTGTTTTTCTGTAAAAATATTTATGTCCTCCATTAAATATACTGAAGGTTTTGCAGATGTACTAAAATGAATAAACAAAGAAAATTCAAACACTGCAGCATGTTTTGCAGTGGAAAATGGTCAGCAGTAATGTAATAGGCTACATAACTTGGAATAGAGCATGCAATAACACAGGCATGGTTATATAACTCAGAGCACTGGTCCAGGAAAAGCTGAAGTGCAGTATTAGCGCAGTAATAGTTTGACAACATTATACTTCTTGAATGTTGAATCGACCTTTGTGGTCTGTATGGGTTAAACTACAGCTGTGAAGTAGTCAGTGGTGCTCATTAGTGTGGTAATTTATACAGTGCAATCTAGACTCTATAAAAGCAGAACACTTTATGTATTTGTATGTATTAAATGCCTTACAACACTATTTGAAAGTAAATTAAGCAAAGAACAGACCGGCTCTCAGCCTAATTTAAATATGTTTGTATGCCGAAGGAGGAGAGAGGCTGCTGCTCGGCTACATCCAGTATTCAGTGTTAAAGTCGATACCGAGTTATTTCTGCATCTAGGTCAAAAATAGACAACAAGGAAACTGTTTCCCTAGCCTCTACTGTCTTGCTGTCGGGCCTGTGAGTGTTAAAACACTGATGCGATCTTTGTAGGAAAGAACACTCTCAAGGAAAGTACCTTTGAAACATTCTATCCACTGCTCACTGCTGTATCTTATAAAACATCACATTATCACTGTTCTGCCATCATTTTTACAAACATCTGACAGCTGATGTGAGCTTCTCCCGTCAGATCCAGTGTTGAGATCAGATGTCGGAGATTTTGAACCCATTTTGTTAAATTCTTTTCAGATTGTTTGCAGTAGGTGGGCGAGACGGCAGCTCGTGTCTGAGGTCAATGGAGTGCTTCGATCCGCACACCAACAAGTGGAGCATGTGTGCTCCCATGGCCAAGAGGCGAGGGGGAGTGGGTGTGGCAACATACAACAACTTCCTGTATGCTGTAGGTGGACACGACGCCCCTGCCTCCAACCACTGTTCTAGACTCTCCGATTGTGTCGAGAGGTTTGTAAATGTTTCGTCTGGGGAGAAAATACAAAAACACATAGAAGTTGCGTAAGTGGATTTAGATTGCAGTTGATGGGAATCAATCCTGGGTGGGTGTGGGACGTTCAAATAAGAACAAAAGGGAGTTCAACTCCACTTGATCCCCACCCTGTTCCTGCATTTTGAGACATGTCTGTGTTATACTACCAGATACAAGATCATAGTTTCCACACGGTTTTATTTTATAGTATCTAGCACCATCTGGTGGCCCAATATCCTCCTGAATCTGAACCTTATGTGATTCACAATAGAGCCCCTTCAGTTGTAATTCATTGCCAGAATGCATTTTCCCATTTTTGAAAAATTGCAAATGGTGCCTGTTTTTTATGTACTTCCTATCACTTGTGTATTTAAATTTATGACTGCTGCTGCAACCTACAATTTGCCATGCAACCAGTATCATTATATTGTAAGTTGTGTGAATAGATGTAATATAAGGTTACCCTACAGATACATTTTTGTAGGATGGAAACAGAGTTGCTATATTCTCCACCATGTGTTTCATTTGAATTTACTTTCCCAAATGATTAATGTAAACATATATGTATTCCTTTTGCGCTGTCTAGTTTCTACATATTTTCTCAGTTTAGTCAATATGATTTTACACCCTGTAAAGCATTCTCAATAATTTTTATTAAGCTTTTTATAGTTGCTTCTTCTCACATAAGCCCAGTTTTAGCCTTCTCGCATTAGTTACCAATTTCTTTTAGAATCCATTTACTTACTCTGGACTTACAAGGCTTTACGTGGCCAGACGCCAGAGTACACTGGTGAGCTCTTAACTCCAGGAGTCCAGGTTAAAGTCAAATAGTGATCGAGCGTTTGCTGTACTGCCACCTCAGCTTTGGCGCTTCCAGTTGGTATTCTGCTGACACTGTTTCTGCTTTTAAATCCCGTCTTAAGACACATTTTTACAGACTACAGCCTCTCCACCTGACAACCACCACATTCACACAACCACCTGATTTTAAGTTTTTATTTGAATGGTTCTTTGATACTGTTTATACCTTCTTGATGATTTATTTGTAAATGTCTTTTATAAGGACATTTAAAAAGTGCTATACAAATACAATTTGTATTATTATTTATTATATTAATCTAGCAGTTTCTTTCAATTTTAACTTTTAATTTCCTCTACTGTTTATATACAAAATATTTAACAATTTAGTAATTGCTGATCACACTCTGGGATGTCAATATTTGACTCATTTTGCTTTAAACTGATATGAAACAGAAGCATGAAATAAAAATTAAGCAGCTTCAAACCTCGTTAGTACCAGGTGTCAGCAAGACATGACTGAATATTTGGACATTTCACTTACCCATAAATAATTGAAATTAAATCATATAAAACATTTTCATTCAACAACTTCTGCCTTCGCTGATGAGTGTAGCTCTCTCTCTGAACACCAGCTGCTGTTCAAGAGACAATTTTGCATTAAAGTTTCAATTTCCATGACTGTGCTGAAAGGCGTTGCTATTAGTAAGCATTCAGACATCAGTAATTAAAGAAATCAAACATTAAGATGTCTGAGTTAGTGGGGATGGTATATTGTTTTCTTCTTGAGATTCAGGCTGATTACACAAATAACTTTTTACAAAAAGAAAAACAAATGTTTCACAATACCAACCATAATGCAAAAATGCAATCATTTGTACAAATATTGCAATTGCAGGTATGACCCAAAGACGGACACATGGACCACTGTGTCCTCCCTCAGTGTTCCCCGGGACGCGGTGGGTGTTTGCCTACTGGGTGACAGGCTCTATGCTGTGGGTGGATATGATGGCCAGTCTTATCTGAACACTGTCGAGTCCTACGATGCACAGAACAATGAGTGGACTGAGGTAATTAAACCAAAACAAATTCATCATGGCAACACAAAGTTTAAATATTATATTCTTTTTGTTTTACATATACAAATAAATATGACGATGAGAACTTTTGATTACTTTGCTTACTTTTGCCAGAATTTATTACATGTAACATCAGGGTTCCAGTTAACACCCTTCAGGAGCATAAATCTACTGGAGTCAATGAATATTATCAATATTTTTATATCTTTTTTTGCAATAAGTTTTTCCAATTTTTCCTGTGTAACCCTCTTATCTGCATGAAGTAAAATGGGATTTTTTTGAAGACAGCCAGAGATGAAAAGCTGCATGTTAACCTCTCCGTCTTCCTGTAGGAGGTCCCTCTCAACATTGGCAGGGCAGGCGCCTGCGTGGTGGTGGTGAAATTGCCTTGAGCATTTTGTCTCACGACAGCATGGGAAACAAATGAGAGAGCAGCAAAGAAAAGTGGACAAACAAAACAAGAGATCAAGGACACATCCTTCGAGAATCATGTTTTCATTTTTTTTCTCCTTTAACTCGGCTCTCCAGATTTTTCAGAGGGAAACGCAGACAGAGCTTTGCCCATAAACCATTGTTTCTATCATTAGTGGACATGTCTGCCCACTGGGGAGGACTGCTGCGCATTCTCCACATTCTCAAGCGATCAAGATTTTTCATAGACTTGGCTTAGCTGTAGCAAGAGCCAAGGCTTTGTTGTACTGGTTTGTTATACTAGTTTTATGAAAAGTTCTGTGTATGTCCGTAAGATTAAATGTAAAAGTTACATTTTGAGTAAATAAGCCTGCAGGTTAGTTTACATCTATACAGAGACTTTTCTTATCAGTGCCATCGCATACAGTATATTTTTGGGTTTATATTTCACTTTATAGCCACTCAAATGAAAATTGTTAAGAAACAAAAATTTAACCCCATACCAGTGTCTTCCCTTAGCGGGTGGTCTGAACAGATTCTTGCTCTTTAGTGAAGAAGACCACTGTGAACACTGAGGGTGGTGAAGTTTTTGCAGGCTGGTTTTAAGAAGAACAGGAATGAAATGAGACTTTTTGCTGAATATATATATATATATATATATATATATATATATATATATATATTTGGACTTTCTTTTCTCCTACTTTCTTTCTTTATTTTTATTGAGCCTGTAGCTACAGAACACCAAAGTCATTTGCTTGTCTTAGAAGTCTTGTTACGCATTAAATAAAAGTTTACAAAATTGTGAATTACAGAAAATATATCATATTGATATTTCACATTGCTGTACAGTTTTTTGTGAACTTTATGAATCTACATTTGTGTTGATGAATCATGCCTAAACCAGTGCTCTCTGGTACAGTTATTATCCTTTTGTCTTTACTTCTGGGCATGCTAGCTGAGCGATTGTTTTACTTGGTTTATACAATTATCAAAATCACTGTCTGTTCTTGTATTTTTAAGGATATGATGCCTTTTGGGTCATGTAGATGATCTTATCATTCACAACACAACCATTGGATAAACCCAGAAGAAACAGCAAACTATGGCTAAGTGGGACCAGGTGCACACAAAGCAGCTATCTGAGTCTACGAGAGAATTTCAAGCACTGTTTCACGTGTAGCACTCTGAAACCTGATTTCCACAGCAGCTCACTAATGTGACTTTGATTAGAATTTTTAGCTTTGTAGTTGGTTCTGCTCATAAAAGTAAAACCTTTATCACAACGAGAACAATTTGTAACTGTAATTATATCATGTTTTGGGGCCAAATGTTAATTTTTATGCTTTTATCATACTTTTGTACAGCATGCAAACTAAATAAAATAACTTCAGTCCTCTGCATGTTCAAATCCATGTTTAGAGCTGAATGTGGCCCCTCAGCGGGCAGATTTTGATTTCTCTTGTTCTGCTTTGGGTAAACTAAACTCATTCTTTGACTAAACCAGACTTGGAACTTACTTTGATGTCAACATTGACCTCATTTTCTTCTCATTGCAGACCCCGCTTTTTAAATCAAGCAAGCATGTTTGCTTGATTTATATCACTCTGATAACACTCTGGTTTTCTTTTCAATCTCTCATCAACAGACTGAGGACCAACTGCGACTGCTTGCCTTTGTTTTTTTCATTGTTTACCTTCCAAATAGTTTCAACTCTCCTCTTGCTTGTTTGGTAAGATTTGGATGGGTTTTGGCAGACAAAATTCTGGCTTATGTGTCCACATGTACAGTTTTAAATTTAGAAACGTGTAGGTTGTTTCAGAATACAAAAATATTAGACATTCCTTTTCATCTTTTTGATTTTGAGGTATAACCCTTTTGGCACAAATCCCATCTCAGTTGATGTAAAGATAAATCTCGTTCTCTAACTTTCTATTTCTGTTTATCTGCACCTCCTGTCAGATATTATAATGGAAATCAATAAAGGATAATAGCTTTCACCTAAGTTCACCTCTTCAGAGTATAATATTATTGAAGCCCCACCGTGCAGAATACTTATCTCAATATATATCTTTCCAGTTAATTCGAAAGCATAGTGTAATGGCGGTAGAAACACAAGACCATAATGATGAAAATAGCTTTATTCGATTTGTCCCTGCATTGGATATGACCAGTGCAAATGTGCAATTTCTTTTTTTTTATCTTTTCAGTTCCTGTCCGTTATATTCTTCTCCTGTGGGTTGGCTCAGTATTGCTTAATCTGAAATTCTACATCTGTTAGACTAAACCAATATTCCCCTCAGTCTTGTTGCCACCCATAGGTTTGCAATCACAGTTTAAAACACACAGTGATCTCAACACTGAGAAAGTCAGCTTCACGTGATAAGAGCATGATGCAATACAGTACCTCAAAGTTGTCAGGTTTCCATGTCTGATTCTGGTTTAAAGGGCCCATGGAAAATGGGGTTTATCTTGTGAATATTATCATAATATTGAACAGAGCCAAATAGAGACAGAACAGAGACAAATAAAGAAACCATTAAGATACATGGATACACTTTCACAAGAGTAATTTGTCTGCTAAATGTTTTGTAAGATGGTACAGCACTGACTTAACTCAAAGCTGCTTTGTTTTAGCTGAAGTGGGACAACTCTGATATAGAAATCCTATTATGATTATCCTTGGAATCCTATTATTTAACCCTTAGGTATTTAACATAAAATCACTCAAATTAAAATGTATTACTTTAAAAGAGGATCATCAGTTCCTCTTCACATTTAATCCCAAGAATTGAATGTGTTGTATAAAAAATATTTCCCTATCCGATTCAATGATATATGATATACTGAGATTATCACCCCACTAATCAAATTATGCCATCACAACAAAAAGAAATCTAATTTCACACCGTACAGAGCTACTCTGAAACTAATGAATAAGAGAATAATTAGTAAGTGACAATTAGTAATTAGCCTGATCAGCCATCTATGGGCTGGAAGAGTCTATAGCATTTTCATTCTGTATTGTTTTTCCCATCTATTCAATGGTTGTTTCTTCTACAGAGCAGCATGGACTAAATATAATAAATAAGCTTAGTAATAGTGTTCTTCTTTCTTTTTAGTTTACAGATGTTTGGAGTATGATTTAAGTTTTGTTTTATATTTATTCTAATTATTATCCACCCAAGATCCTCCTCTTTGTCAGTGTTTTGATTTATGTTGTAAAAAGAAAAAAAGATAGAGTTTGGATATGGTTTACATTCTGTACTACCTTGTCATCTGCAAGTGCCTTTAACATTCAAGTGTTAAAAAATGTAATGAAATGACAGTATTATGTTTTTGTGGTTGCAACACTCAAAGTTTCATGTTTCCGTGCTGAATGAATTAGAATAAAATCCAGTGTTCCTTGTTGATTTCCCTTTTTAAAGCCAGGAACATTACAAAGGAAGATGGAGACAAAGAGAAACAGATGATGAATACAATGGGGTTCAAGCTTTGAGACAAATGAGATTTGGATTTTGTGCATTCAGGGTAGATCAAACTAATACAGGAGGTGGGAATGGGATAAGGGCTTTTTAGTGCATTGGTCCCAACAAGAATTTACGATGTCAACTGCTAATCATTTGTAATAAAGGTATGCAAACAACGTATTTAAACATGCATCCATCCATTTTGATTCATCTTAGCAGTTTGGGTTTTCACCAGTACTACGCACTTGCATAGTGTATGCTGGATTCATGGTGATGTAATCATTTCATAAATTATCAAGAGAGGGTGCTGTTGCACTGCAGAGAACAAACCAAACCATACTTACCACCGCCAATGGCAAATCAAAGATCTCCAATACCATTACTGTTCATAATAAATGTCAACTGGCATTAAGAATGCCAAGGACAAATACTTGAGCTAATAACCCTGCATAATTATTGAGACACAATGATGAAATGTTGGGAAATTGGATGTTAAGGCGTCTCCTTCTCTTACTTTGAAATGAGCATCTTGCTGAGTTTTAAGGGAAGCATGAAGCCTATGGAGATGAGTTCTGACTTGAGAGATGATTTGTCAGGTTTAAAGGGATTTTGGCATCACAAAAGTTTGAACAATCTCTCATAATTGTGTGACAAATGTAGACAGATTGTTCTATTTTTGAGCTCTGCTCCCAGCCTTTTTTCAATGTTTTTTTTAGGAGTGATGGAGCAGCTCTCCCTCGTATTTTATTCATTTTTTTTTGTGTGACAGTGAACAGAGAGATGGAAAGTGATGTGAGAAAGATGCAACAGCACAGCATGGGTTGCGAACATTCTACTATATTGATTGTAGGTTGTGAAGACATACCGTATGTTTACCAGGTTGCTTTCTTATATCATACATATTTTGGGATTTAGGAGGAATGAAAGTTTTCACAAATTACAAATCACTGCATTACAAAGATAACATGTTACAGGCACAGAATTTTGGATTCTGCCAAACACATTTCTTCTGCCAGATAAATGATAACGCTGCATAATTGTTTGCTGTCAAAATACTGTCTCAGAACTTCAGTACAGATCAGTTGGCCTAATGCTTGCTGAAGAATGCCTGAAAAAAGGGATTTTGATGGTTTATTTGTCAAAACACAGTGTTCTAAGAAAGACTGAGAATGAAAAAGAAAAAAAAAAACATGTGAGGGATCATCTTCACTACGGGGACAAAAGACAAGATGGATCCCTCTACAAGTGCCACAACAAACTGTCAACTTAGAATAAGATTGTCACGTCAAGCCTGCTTAAATAAGCCTGTTAACATGGCTATTTTGACATCTTGCATTCGAGTGCCATGTCAGACAAAATGTTGTGTCTTCCCCTCCCAGGTGATGACAAATTGATTTTACACTGCAACAATTTTTTGTCAAGCGACTGACTTCTGAGAGAGACAGACATTTAACATATCACACAGGTAGCAGGACATACCTAACCAGAGAGGTGTGTTCCCGTTCACGCTAACAATCCACGTGAACTGGAAAAATCCCCCGCTTCAGGAACTACACCACAAACTATAGCCTTCAAGTGACACTGCCGGTGATAAAGTAGTTAGATGGGCTTTCATGAGTCCAGCGCTGATACAAAGAATGACAGTTGCTTTTCTCGTCTGATCAAAGGCTGCAGACAAGTGCTGCAGAATGATTCCCCCCCCAAACACTGTCTCTGTCTAATGATAGTTGAATACATTGTCATCTCATTATCTTTGAAGAGGGGAAAGATCCCTCCCATATGAGTGGGCACTGTGTCTCTTGCCATCAGACAGGCCCTAAGATTGGTGAAGCGCATTCTTGTCTCATTATGTTGAGTGAGAGATATCAGACACTTCCCATCTGCCTAACGCCTTCCACACACATGCCACCATGCCTCAGCCATACAAGCTGGTACAGAAATACTGCGAGTAGTTTATCTGTAATTCTATAACTCAGATTGGTATTCTGAGTAGTTTTGGACACTGATATTAACTAAATCACTTCAGCATGGTTTATCACTGTTGGTATTAAGAGAATAGAGTTACTCTTAATTGGATGAGTACATGCAGGGCTGATTTTTTTTTCAGTGGTAACCATCAAAGAGCCTCCGTCTCGTTACACATGCGTCTAGTCTGCATCTCTTATGATCATTAATATTGCAGCATATTGTGTAGTTTATTTCTTAATGGTTTTAAACTAGTACACAAAACCCATTTACCCCCCCGGCAACTGGCTGCAAGGCTTTTTCTGGTTCCTTCTGACAAATGGAAAGAGAACAAAATCTGCAGTCCCTCCCAATTCTCCAATTTGCAAACCCTCTCTGGGGTAAAGAAACAGCACATGAAAAAAATAAAAATCCGAACACATTACAGAATCAGAACAGCACCACAAATTGTAACCTTAAAAAATGATAATGGATGACTATGATTAGCTTCATATACAGTGGCTATTAATTTAGACATAATACAATCACATCCAGGGATACTTGTGGTACTTGTGTGGCTTCCCTAATATGAATGAATAGTGCTCAAAGCCAACAACCAACAATAAATTGTGACAGAAATGCCAAATTGGTCCCAGTTTCTCTTGACTGGCTTCAACAGATGTCATGGGCCAATTGCCAAAACATCTTATCGTGGACACAGTACAGTGAAACCACAACACTGATCTACATGATGGATGTCAGATCAAAATGAATCCAGCCATGGTTTTACCAGCTTTGAATTCATGCATGGGGAAGCCTGTCAGGGGCGAGAGATGATGTGGACACTGGCTCTCACTGTTTGTCAAGATTTTACATCCCTCCCCCTCGCTACTCGTTTGAAGCTAGTCATCTGCTGTCTAGCAGCTTGCTGCCAATACGCCTGAGAATCTAGATTCAACATTTGTGGACATCTTACAGGAATGAACGCAATTAGACTGTTTTGTGGGTGTAAAGCAGCCCTTTGCATACAACACGCAATCTATCATTTTAATGGGCCTCAACTTTCCCAGGAAACACGCTTTAATTTGGTAACTACACTTGTCTATTCCTTATGTTATGTGTCTAATTCAGACAGTAAACTAGTGACCCATCAATGACACATTTTTTTCCTCTTTAGAAGACTGGGTGGAATAAAGAAATACAGAACTAAGAGAAGACTTTTGAAAGTTGAGCATCAAATGATGTTTTGACATCAAATGGAATAATGAGGAAGCATGAAAACCTGAAAAAGATCACCTACGCAAACAGCCCAATTCTTTAAATGAGATCTGTTGTTTGTTTTCTGACTGATACAACTGTGATGAAGTTGGTCTCAGCTTACTTTCAAAGCCTTTACAGCATCCATAATTCAGACAACATCATGTCCACTTCAATAACACAAGCTCTAGCTCCATGAAGGACACACACAATATACATTTTATTACCTTTTTTTTTTTCAGATAAATCTTTACAATGGGAGGACAAAAAATATCTAGTGTTGCTTCTGTGCCACTATTGTGTCAGCTACGCCTCTCACCACACATGATTTTTCTCTCCACACATTACTGCTGCCCCTGCAACGCCCGCTTACGAATTGCCTCCAGAACTAAATCACTTCCTTTGTCAGACATGACTGCCTTTCTTACCCAGACCCATTGCTTACTGCTATTGTTAGTGAAGATGAACAGCCCACGACAATTAACGGTGTGGACCATTACTTCCGTTGGAAGGAAGGTTAGGCCTCATGCTTTACAGTCTGAGGGAGAACACCGCCGTATCTACATCCGTCATCCATAGCCATAATGGAGAGCCTTGGAATGGATGAAGAGCCAGCAAATGTCCACTGCTCTGCATGCTTTGGGTCAGGGTTATAAAGACATGACAGAGGTCTGAAGGATGCAGGATGAGAATATTAAGGAAATATGGTGGGAAATTAGAGAAATCTGGTCAACTGCAAATACAGAAAACAAAAACACAACACAGTGGAAATTTCCCAGGCACACTAAAGCTGGTAAATACGTCCACTACTTATCAATGGTTGAGAAAAAATGTAAACGTTTGCTATAGCTAACAATGTTCATTTTAGATTTGTTATTCTGATATTACTGGAGATCATTGTTTAACTTTTAACTGTCCAGTCCCATGTCCCAGTTCAAGGTCAAGAGTGATAGCAGAGTGTCTCCACATTGAGTGAGCACCAGGCAATGTTATGAGGGGTGTCGTTGACTATTGTCATATATGGTTTGCACAGGTAATAGTAATATAATAGGGACTTCTCCTGTGGCAAAATACTGTACAGTTTAAACACTTGTTAACATTATAAATGTGTGTTAGTCACCAATAATACTGTGGATTTGAGTTTACATGCAAGGTTGAGATATATGCATGTGCTGGAAGCATTAACAATCACCATTAGTGGCTAGACTGGAGACAGAAATCTGCAGGACCTGTGCCCTGCTCCACTGGATGTAGATGTGCGTGCTAACCCATCTGCAGAGTAGAGATGTGACACACTTCCAGCACCAATGGGAAGAGACTCTGGTATGCCAGTTCAGGGACCATGCCACTCCAGCCTCGGCCAAAGTCACATGAAACAGGTGCTGGGTTTGTTCCCACGTGTTAGGGTGAGTCTATCTTCCAGCATGGGAGACCAAGTTCTGAGGTTTAGTGATGTTGCAGCTCTGCTCCCACGCAGAGAGTTTAAGGATCCACATGGTGGACAAATCTCTGATGTTGGTTCTGACATGTCATACAGCAGTCTTTGTAAACAAATAGATGAAGGATTGCAAGAAGGTTTTACTGAGTCAAGAGGTCATTAGCACAGTGATAAAGATAATAAAACCTGGTACGTTCCGAAGAGATGTTAACTAACAAGGTGACTTAATGTGGGTGAGCTAAAAGGTTCTCCGCGCACACATCAGAGACAAGTATGATACTGAACTTTTCCAAAGAGAGTTCGTAATGCGAAACAACAAGACAAGAGAGCCCCACAGCAGTTCTTGTACAAGATCATGGGTTTAAAGCAGCGTGTTTTGTTTGAGTCACAACAGCTAGTGCAGAGTTTAGCTATGACAAGGCTGGTGCAAGTACCACCTTTCTTCACACGCTTTACCAAGGGTTAAAATGAGAAAATAACTACGTTCGACATGACCTCAAACCCCCTCCTCACAGACTGGCAAGTTAGTGATGACTTTCTGTTGAATCCATTACCAAGTCTACTAGTGAAGAAGCAGAAGACTAAAACACTTGGCGCAGTAGCTGAAACTCGACCAGTGACTGTAAGCACAGCTCAGCTTGACAGTAGTGACCCAACTAACCAAGCTAAAGTTGACACAGAGTTACAGGCTAACCGTGCAGCTATTAAGGGAACTGACTGCACAAGTCTCCTCACTGACCAAACACCTGGCCCAGATGGTGAAACCTACTGACAGTGCGAAACAGGGGGACCCCTGCTCACCAACGGCTGGCCCATCCTCAGCCGCCACCATCTGAGACCAGGGCAGATGCAGTGACTGTGTACAACAAGTAAAGTAAGCTGCCCTCACTGCTTTGTTTGTGGGTAAGCTGGGCATCGTGCCATCGGCTGTCTGAAGAATATGTCGGAAACGGGATGAGGTCACTGGAGAGGGGGCAGCCAGTGATCATGACAGCCCACCAGAGCCCCCAGCACAAGCCAACCACTCCTAACACAGCCAGCCCGGCAAAAACAAAACCACAGTGTCCACCACTGCCACAAAACAGCTTGCACAACTCATGAGCTGTATGGTTTCATGCTATCAGCGAGTCCCTCTCCAAATGTTGCTCGACTCAGGGCTCAGGTTACTATGGTGGGAAGAGCCTGGATAGAACAGCACTACCCAACATCAAATCCAGCCACTGCAATCCCTCCTTAGTGACCAACCGTTAGAGATTGCTGCAGCTAATGGCACAGATGTTCCCTTTGATGGTTGGGCAGATGTTGAACTCGAGTCTGTAGTGAATCATGGACATATAACCATACAAGTGCCAGTTCTCGTCAGCCAGAACTGTCTTAACTTTCCTGTTAGGCAGTAATGTAATCGCAGAGATAATCCAAAACCAGCCAAGCAAACAGAGAGGTGAGACTAATATTTCTGCTTTACTTAAAAGCTTTAAGTGTCAGTGACAGTACCGTGAAACACCCAGCCTCCCCACCACTTCAGATTTCAACCTCAGATGAGAACACCCCTGAGTGTAGTGTGAGGACAGGGAAGAGAGGTGTAACTGTTTAACTTAGAGCAGATTCGTGAGGTTAAATGTAGAGTTAAGGAATGGCCAAAGAGTGGGACAATGCTCTTTTCAGCCCAACTTAGTCAGTAACTGTCCGAGGGGTTAGAGCTGTTCCCAGCTTTAGTAGGCGTTAAAGTGGGTCCACAAAGATAGTTAAAATCCCTATTCAGAACCCCACTAAACATGACATCTACCTCACCAAGAGAACAGTGCTAGGCACATTGGAGGAAAGTGTATTGAAGTCAAACCAGTTAACTGTTTCTCCAGTGGTTCAGAGCCAAAGTCCCATCCAACTGTAAATACACACTCAGCTCAGCTAAATACAGAAAGCAGAGAGAAGCAGTGATAAACAGAAAGACACCAGACTGACAAAACAGAGATGGCACCCACCTGTGGACGTGTCACATCTGGAGAGGATGAACAGAAGATAGTCAGAGACATGTTGTATGAAGAGTCGGATGTGTTTGCTAAGCACGATTCTGACATTGGTTGCATTCCCAATTTACAGCTGAAAATCCACCTAAAGGATGAAACACCAGTCCAAACGTCACAACTCAGTTCCTAAGCCCTTGTACAAAGAGGTGAAGGAATGTGTCCAAAACCTGCTCGAGCACGGCTGGATCAGAGGTCTACCTCACCCTACTCGTCTCCTGTGGTCTGTGTCAGAAAAAAGACCAAGTTTACGCCTGTGCATTGACTTTCGTGGGTTAAACCGCAAGACTGTTCCTGGCCGCCACCCTCTTCCACGCATACAGGATCTGCTGAATAATCTAGGAGGTTACTACGTGGTTCTCAATACTCGACCAAGGCAGTGCTTACCACCAGGGTTTTGTTGATGATAGTTCCAGACACCTGACTGCCTTTAGCACGCCTTGGGGACTATACGAGTGGATCCGCCTCCCATTTGGCCTTACCAACGCCCCGGCAACATTCCAAAGGTGCATGGAGGGAGTTCTTGATGGTCTCAGGGATGAGTGCTGCTCTCCATACTTGGATGATGTGCTGCTTTTCCAAGACCTTCCATGACCAGTTGACGACCTGAGGGTACTCCCGTCGCCTTCGAGAACATGGTGTAAAGCTACGCCCAAAAAAATGTGAGCTATTTAAAAGTCAGATCAGGTATTTAGGGCCTGGTGACTAATGAGGTGTCCAAATAGACCCTAAAGATCTTGAGGCAGTTCAGCATTTGGTGGAGAGCCCAAAGAATGTGGGAGAGGTCAGAGCTCTTCTGGGGTTTCTAGGTTACTATAGGACCTTCATACAAGACTTTCTAGGATAGCCAGGCCACTGTTTCAGCTAATAGAAAGTCCCAGAAGTCTCGCAAAAATACCACCATAGCTAGATCTGACAAAGACTAAACTAAGAGGCTCAAAGAGTGGTCAGCTTTCATCCAAAACACCTGTCAGTGGACATCAGAACACAGTGCAGTGGTGTCACGCCTTGTGGACATGCTAGCCAGTCCACCCATCCTGGCCTACCCAGACTTTGATTTACCCTTCGTCCTCCACACCGATGCATCAAATGAAGGTCTGGGGGCAGTGCTCTATCAACAACAGGCAAACAAACTCCGTGTCATTACTTATGGCTCCAAGGACACTCACACCAGCGGAAAAAACTACCATCTCCATTCCGGCAAGCTCAGGAAGTTCCTTGCATTGAAGTGGGCAATCTGCGATAAATTTAGAGATTACCTCTATTATGCACCCACCTTCACAGTATACACGGACAATAACCCACTTACCCTTGTTTTGAGCACGGCCAAGTTGAATGCTGTTGGACATGTCGCTGGGTGGGCGAGTTAGCCGACTTTCACTTCACCATCAGATATCGGCCAGGCAAGTCAAGTACAGACAGCTGACACCCCACTGTCACGCTATCCACTGCAACTTCATGACAACATTAATGAATACATAGAAGCAATGCTCCAAGAGGTAGTCTCTGCTATCTGGCAGGGGGACAGAGCCAAGAGAGACAGTGATGTGCCATGGGTCGCTGCGTTAATGCTACATACTGATGCAGACGACACACCCCATGACAGCATTCCGGTTATCACCCCAGAAAATGTTCAAGGCTGCTCAGAAGGAAGATGCTTCCATCTTTGAAGTTGTGAACCTGAAGAAAGAGGATGGAATCTAATGATAAAGACAAGAGACAAATGGGACTGAGAGACACGAAGACTAGTCTATGAATGGAACAGACTCACACTTGACAAAGGAATACTGTACAGGCAGACGGGACAGCAGGAAACAGTTGGTCCTCCCCAAGAAGTTGAAGTTGACTGTTCTGGAAATACCTACATGATGACATGGGACGTTAGGCGCAGACAAAGTTATCCACTTGGCAAGAGAAAGGTTTTATTGACCCCTTTCATGCAACGTGAAATTGAAGGTTATGTCATGCGCCAGTGCCAGTGTGTTAAACAGAAGCGACCACACATTTCAGAGAGAGCCCCTATGGGTTCAATAACAACCAGTACTTGCTTGAACTCATTTCTGTTGACTATCTCCATCTTGAACAAAGTAAAGGTGGGTATGGTACATTTACAGTCCTGGTAGATCACTTCACTCGCTTTGCACAAGCCTACCCCGACCAAAGAACAAGTCAGGCAGAACAGCAGCTGAGAAGATCTTCTATGACTTTATTCACGCTTCGGGTACCCTGAAAAGTTACATCATGATCAGGGCAGGGAGTTCGAGAACAGCCTTTTCCAGAGACTCCAGCAGCTGGCAGGGATCGCCCACTCTCGAACTACCCCCTATCACCCTCAGGGAATCCCGTGGAGCGCCCTGAACAGGACTCTTCTACAGATGCTCCGTACTCTGCAAGAGGAAAAAAGGCTGAATGGAAGGATCACCTACCCCACATAGTCCACCCCGCGTACAACTGTACGGGAACATGAGAAGTCTGGGCTATTCACCGTTCTTTCTCCCTGTATGGAAGAGCCCCACGCTTGCCTGTTTGATTTGCTCTTTGACTTGAAACCTGACCAAGAGCCACAGTCCAGACAAGTGTATGCACAGAAATGGGCTTCTCGCATGCAGGAGGCATACAAAATCGCCTCAGAGAACAGTGAAAGAGCTCAGCTAAGGGGGAAGAAATATTACATGATCAGCATGTCAAAGGTATGGTGCTGCAGCCTGGAGACAGGGTGCTGGTGAGAAATCTGTCGGAGGAGGGGTGGCCCAGGCAAACTTCGTGCTTACTGGGAAAAGGGAATTC